>NC_080632.1:83658555-84858555 GCF_027887145.1 Ammospiza caudacuta | reverse complement strand
CCATGAAAGGGTCAGCTTCTCCTCTAGTTTTTCCTGCTGACATTCTCTGGAGGTCATTAAGATAACACCAGATTTATTCCAAAATAACTGGCATCACCAAGTGACCATAGTACTCTTTATCCAGCTCAGGATAAGCTCATGTTAGAGCTGTGCTTTCTTCTTTATTATCTCAATTTTACTCCATGTGTCGCCTTTCCCATCTGGAAACAGGTCGTAACTGAGCTAAGCCTTCATAAGGACTAGATGGAGAAAGAATATTTCAATTTCAGCAATAAACTACAAAATGGCTTTGTCTTCCAAGGATTTGGGATCATATCAGAAGGCATAAAGGTCCATCTTGCCTCGGACCAGAAAACATTTCTTTTAATACACTTTTCATTCAGTTTGGCAAACAAACTAGAAAATTGTATTCTTTGATAAATATTGTTATAAAACAGAACTCTAGAAAATAAGGTATAGGATAAATTACTTCAGGGCAGAAAAATTCCTTCAAATAAATACTTTTTGCTCCTAAATCTCAGTTTGCTTTCTCAGCATAAAATTTTTCCTTAAAATTTGATCACAGTCTAAGCACTGGAATATGAAGAATTTCTTTTGGTACCTTCTACTAATATTTTTTGATTTTTTAGACTTTTGAAAGTTTTAATTAAGCATTTTTAGTTTTTCTTCAAGTCAGAGCATCTATTCAAGCCCATTTTCTAAGACACACTTCAGAGAACTTTCATACAGTTTCTTTAGAGCTTCAGCCACCAATGGAAACAACTGGTGTTCAAGAAGGATATGATGATGTGAATATGAATGCTATAGCAATCAAGAAAAAGGTGACATTGTAAAAATCCATTAAGTTTTTAACATGGCCAATAATTTCAGCATATTTTTTTCCAGAAAAGTAGCAGTGCTCTCCCCATTACTGTAGAAAATACATATAATTTCATCTCTTAATAATCTTTGCAGCAAGAATTGTAGAAAACCTCAAAAATTCTGTGAGTTTTTCAGCTTCAAAGTTCTGCTCAACACTCTGAAGGCTGCTAGCTTCTTGTTAACCCTGTGGGCTGGTGCTGGGTCATGGTAGCTAGAGGTGGGAACACTGTTTTCCCACAGCTTCACCTCTGTGGCAGAGCCTGGCTTTGGCACACGATGCTCAACAAGTTTCAAAGTTCTTGTGAAAGTGCCATGGAACAACACGTACTCGACATCTATCAAACAGCCATAAAGTATTTATAATTCTGTAGTTAACCCAAGAATTATTTGGCTGTATGAAAATCAACTCAGTAATAGAAGCAAAGTATTGAGTTGCCCAAGTCTATAAAAACAGTTCAACCTTCCTTCAGAACTGTTTTCTAAGCTTAGAAAAGAGTCTGGATTTGGTGGATTTGATATTTAAATTGCATTTTGGGAGGTTTTATCTGATAATAGTGGAAATCCATTCAGCTTCTTGATGTTGTGACATTTTTTCCATTTGTCCTGGGAAGACAAATTGGATATCTTTTGATGCCATTTAGATTTTTTTCTTTTACATGTTCTCTGCGTTCTTCACACACCTATTTGTAATGCTGTCATTTATTCTACTAGTAGCTAGTTTTCCCAGTAGGTTTCATGGCCTTTCCCCAAGCAGAAGGACAAAATAAATTCCAGAGCTCCAAGCCCCGGGAGACACAAGGTTCGCTGCTATCTTGGCTTTTCCTGGGAGCCAAGGCTGAGAACAGCCTTCAAGACACATTTTCATGGGCAAAGTACAGCTAGTGCTGAAGGGGGGACTGCAGAGAAGGGGCTTGGCCTGGGGGGGAGCTGCATCACCACTTGTCCTCCTAACTGGTGCTTTTATCAATTATGTTAATTTCCTAAAACCTATAAAAATGCACTCATCCCTGGGGGGGAGTGGGCTTTTGTGGACATCTTTCCATAACTGCCCCTGAAGGCCTTCATTAAAGACCCTTTTTTATATTACCTACCTCCTTACTAAAATGATCCCAAGTTTCGTTTCCAGTTTGGGAAAAAGGCAACACTTTCATGTCCAGATGCTACTCACCACAACCAGAAAAATATGACCAGAATTAACCTAATTGCTATTGTCATCAAAAAAGGCCTAAGGGAAAAAAAAACTTCTGCTGGTGGTTTTGCCTTGCTATTTGTGCATGAAATAAGCACACTCCATAGAACCATAGATACGCAGAATTATGGAATTACAGAATGGTTGGGGTTGAAAGGAGCCTTAAAACTCATCTCATTCTAAGCCCTGGCCATAGACAGGGACACCTTCCATTATCTCAGATTGCTCCAAGACCTTTCCAGCCCTGGCCTGAGACACTTCCAGGGATGGGGCAGCCACAGCTGCTCTGGGAAACCTCACAACTCTAATACACTTCACTTGATTATTTCTGAGATCTCCTTGATCAGGGAAGGCAGGTAGGACTTCTGTTAAAGAAAAAAAATAATCTTTAATTAAAAAAAAATTACTTAATGATTTTGGAGTTGGAATAGCTACTGCAGGAAAAGCTAGACAGGAAGATTAAAAAGAACGTGCATTGCTCCTCTATGATACAGCCTGACATTTCATAGGAGCATTTTTAGTTAAACTTCTAAACCATAGACTTCTCTTCAATTATTTTCACACAGCAGAAGACCTCATTCCCAGCTGAGTGTCTGTGTAACTCACAGGAAGCTCACAGCCCTCTTGGATGGAGTTTCTGAAGAATCAGAGAACATGAGCAATGACTGCTGCACTTGAAACATCCCTTCACCAGCTCCAGTGAACACTCTCAACAGATCAAGAAGTTAATTTCCACTGTGCCTCCTACAAGCGATTCCTTGTTTGAGCAGCTCCTTTGCCTTCCAGAACAAGGGGTGATGAAAAGGAGAAGAACAAGTGAGAAGCTACAGCAGGTGACTCATCTCTTCAGAAGCTGAAGTACAACAAAACAGAAGTGTCTGATGCACAGCTGACCCCAGGAAGATTCATCTTCAGCCTTGATTATGCACATCAGCTATGTGTTTGTACTGCATTGTACAAGAATGGGAACTCAGAAAGCAGCTGCCTTATAAAATCAAATAATCCCATATTTTTTTCTCTACATGTATTGATCTGCTCAATAAATGGAATCCACCTTTGGATATATAAGCTGGTGTTTGTTTTTACTTTATACCTGGTTATGAATAAAGAAAACTTTGAGCAGTGCAAGTGAAGGAATGTATAAAGGTAGATGGTCTCAGTGAGTTGTGTATCTAATTCCCTCTGCAAAGATCAAACAGAGAATTTAGCAAGGCTTCATATAGGTTGTCACAAAATAATAAAATTCATCCAAAAGACCCATGGATTTCTACATGAAACCCAGCCTATTTTTTCAGGCAATGGTTTGAGAATATTGGTGAAGAGGAAGGCATTCTTCACAAGACAGTCACAAAGTTAGCATTTAGTGCTCAGAAATTGTATCCAGAAACCTACATCTCAAGGGATGTAAAAATATAGAGGGGTCCATGTGACTAATACATAAGATTAAATTACCTAGTCTGATATTTTGCACCTCTTAAAGGCAGAAAATACTGCCTTGTGATGTCTAGTTTAGGAAAAACCCCTTGTGCTTGGCCAAATAACTTTCCACAAAGCCCTTGATCTGGATTTGAAGTCATCCAGCAAAAATACATCCGACTGAATACTGCCACCTGCACTGTGTATGTCTCCATCTCAGCTTGTGAATTAGGGATAAAAGTGGAAATGTATGGGGAAAAGTGCAACCCATTCTGCAGCAAACAACACAGGTTAAAGACATGGTGCCTATTTCCTGACATGGTGTCCATTCCAAACTCACAACAATCTTCCCAACAAGTCAAGCAAGTTTTGATTTAGGTGTGGTGGTTATGAGAAGTTGTAGTACAGTGGAAGCTGATTTTAAAACTCATCTATGGGCAAAATCATATATTATTTCCACTAATCCTACCTATGAAAGAAAGAAAGAAGGAAAGAGAGAAAGAGAGAAAGAGAGAAAGAAAGAGAGAAAGAGAGAAAGAAAGAGAGAGAGAGAGAAAGAAAGAAAGAAAGAAAGAAAGAAAGAAAGAAAGAAAGAAAGAAAGAAAGAAAGAAAGAAAGAAAGAAAGAGAAAGAAAGAAAGAAAGAAAGAAAGAAAGAAAGAAAGAAAGAAAGAAAGAAAGAAAGAAAGAAAGAAAGAAAGAAAGAAAGAAAGAAAGAAAGAAAGAAAGAAAGAAAGAAAGAAAGAAAACATTGTTGATATTTGCTTGTTGTTTTGTAAATTTACTTCCAAAGCTCTTTACTGATTTGGACATTTAAGAAAATGTGGTTTAAAAAGCCCTATGGTAGCATTAGGTATAAGTGCTACACTAGAGATGGAAGATTTCTAAATTTCTATATGTACACCTTAAGATATTATTTCTTCTGGAAAAATAACAACAAAAATTATGTATATATATCTACTTGTATGCATGAGCAGGAGTTTGCGGATGATGCAATTTTTACACTATTGTATAAAAATTTTTGTAGTAATTTTTACAGCTCACTAATCCCTCACACATAATCTTACCCTCTGAAATTATAAATTAGAAACATAGTTAAATTCTTGTATTTTCTTTAAAATGTTGGTGCATGGGGAGGAGTTCAAATGCATAAGAAAGTCTTTAAACTGGTCTACTGAAGGACCAGATGTTCAGCCTGCAAATTTCCCCTAAAAATATCACCAAAGGTGGGTGTGAAGGATTAGAATGTGGCTCTGGCTTTAGAAGTTCCTTAAAAAAAAAAAAAAGAAAAGAGAAGTAAGCTTTATTTCCCACAAATGATTCAATAGTTAAAATTCACATTTCATTTACAGCCCAATAACATGTTCCATTCACACGCAGACATAGCCTGTCATTTATATATGGGTTTTGAGAGGTTATAATGGCAATAAAATAAAATCCACAGTTTTCCTGAGAAGGGAGCAGTGCTCCTTGCAAAGTTTCCTCTCTCCAAGCACCACAGCCATGAAGAATGGCACTCAGATTATCCTGCCGATGGTTAATTTCAAATCTAGAAGTTTATTAATTTTGACTCATAGCAGAAAAGGCCATGACCAATTATTATTCAGGAAAAGATCCTGCTGTTTAGCCAAAGAGCTGCACGGAGCAGCGCTGCACTTGATGTGCCTGTGATAAATGTTCACATGACAAGGTTATTTGGTGTACGGCCGCTGGAAGCATTGCCATGGCAACCCGTGCACGATGCTCATAAATTTGATGTGTAGTTATCCTTGCTGTGTATGCAAAAAAACCCACAAAGCCAACTCAAGCAGTTTAATTTACAGCATTGACTGTCCCTAAAAGGAAAAGGAAAAAAAAAAAAAAAGGAAAGAAGAAGAAACAGAGAAAGAAAAAAGGAAAAGGAACAGGAAAAGGGAAAGGAAAAGGAAAAGGAAAAGGAAAAGGAAAAGGAAAAGGAAAAGGAAAAGGAAAAGGAAAAGGAAAAGGGAAAGGGAAAGGAAAAGGAAAAGGGAAAGGAGTAGAAAAAAAAAGAAAAAAAAAGAAAAAGAGAAAAAGAGAGAAAGAGAAAGAAAGAAAAAAAAGGAAAAAAGAAAAAAAAGGAAAAAGAGAGAGAGAAAGAGAAAGAAAGAAAAAAGAAATAAAAGGAAAAAAGAAAAAAAAAGGAAAAAAGAAAAAGAAAAAGAAAAAGAAAAAGAAAAAGAAAAAGAAAAAGAAAAAGAAAAAGAAAAAGAAAAAGAAAAAGAAAAAGAAAAAGAAAAAGAAAAAAAGAAAAAGAAAAAGAAAAAGAAAAAGAAAAAGAAAAAAAGAAAAAGAAAAAGAAAAAGAAAAAGAAAAAGAAAAAGAAAAAGAAAAAGAAAAAGAAAAAGAAAAAGAAAAAGAAAAAGAAAAAGAAAAAGAAAAAGAAAAAGAAAAAGAAAAAGAAAAAGAAAAAGAAAAAGAAAAAGAAAAAGAGAGGAGAAAGAAAAGAAAAGAAAAGAAAAGAAAAGAAAAGAAAAGAAAAGAAAAGAAAAGAAAAGAAAAGAAAAGAAAAGAAAAGAAAAGAAAAGAAAAGAAAAGAAAAGAAAAGAAAAGAAAAGAAAAGAAAAGAAAAGAAAAGAAAAGAAAAGAAAAGAAAAGAAAAGAAAAGAAAAGAAAAGAAAAGAAAAATAAATGATAAATAATAGACTACTTCAGATTATAGTCCTTCACAATCTCTTCAAAGCCAAAAAGACTTTAAAAATAATCATTATGGTAGGAAGTGCAATTTATCATTAATATTGAGGGGAAAAAAAAACAACAAAAAAAGAGATTTCTTGAAAATCACTGCTCAAGTATATTGGTTGTTTTCTGCTACTTGTGCACACACCTGGATATAAGTGAAAAAGACCCCTAACACCTTCTTTCCTATTTTGCTTTTTTTCTTCTTCAGAAATGTTGAGATGAAGCCTTGAATCACCTGTCAAGCAGGCCATGATGAAATGCCCTCCTTTCCATAAAAGTTACCGGGATAAGAAGAATCTATCATTCTCAACAGTTCTGTCTTGTTCAAATACAGGATAAAAATGAAGAGAGTGGTAAAAAGAATGCTCATTTCTGATGGGGAAAAAAAAGGATTTATCTGGAGACGATAAAAACAGTAGAAGAAGGAGAAGGAGACCAGGGTTTTTTATGAACCAAGTCATCAAAACCTGCAGTTTGGACAAGTTCCTTAAATTATATGTCTCAGTCTATCTGTATAACAGGGATTTGTTTTTTCCTTTCTCAGGAATAACTTAACAACCCTCTTAGAAGGAAAAAAAAATATCTGGAAGAGTGGAGATTTTAGAGTAAAACTACTTGCAGGACTGAGTAGTCTGAACCATCCTGACCAGAAGAGGGGAGAGCTGTGGGGAGGAATTCTCCCTGCTGGTGTCCCTGAGTCCCACACAAGGCTGCCCTCAAATTAGAGAAACCAAAGCACCAAGGGAAGCACCTTTGTCTTGTGCCTGCACTTAAAGTGATGCAAATCACACTCAGTGGGGTGAAATGAATCCCAAATCACAGAATCACAGAAATTATAGGCTCATGGAATTATTTGGGTTGGAAAGGACGATAAAGATCAGCTCATTCCACCCCTGCCATGGCAGGGACAGCTTTCTTTTGACCAAGTCCCATCAAGCCTGGCCTTGAACGCCTCCAGGGATGGGGCAATCATAATTTCTCTGAGCAATCTCTAAGCCTTAAAGCACTTGGGCCTCTCCAGAGGAGGATGTAGACATTATTATTTCCAGATGTATAAATACTTTTGAGTCAAGGATCCTTGGCATGACCAAATCAAGGATCTCCCAGGTGCACAACAAGAGTTCCTGCTGTTCAGTACCACTCTCCCTTTCCAATGGCCAAGTCTTTTCAAGGAGCTGCTTCAATAAAGACAAAAGACACTTCTAAACATGCAGAAGTTCCCCCCTCAATTTTCTAGCATTTATGACTACAATGACACATCATTTATATCCAATGGGTGACTGCAGCGTTTTTGTTCAAGAAGTTCTTTTCCTTGACTTCTTGTCATAGAAATAAATATCTAGTCATACAGGCAAAACTCAAAAGTGTAGTTCAAATTACAAAAGGAGGTAACAAAGACAATCTTCATGCTGAGAAAATGGTTATCCTGACACAGACACTCTTGCAAATTGATTCATCCCAGCCTCAGAGGGGTGCTCAAAGCAGTCAGATGATTACTGTCTCAAAAAGCATATTTCTGTCTGATGGCCCACAGGGATGCTGGGTACTTTGAATTTAGATATTGTAAGACCTATAGACGACCAACCTAAACTAAACATAGTTGTCTACAGTGCAGATGTCTACACGTGATTTTGTTGTCATTGCATTCAGGGAGACCTGATAGGTCCAGGCATTAGGGCAGCTAGTAGCCATTAGGGCAAAATTAATTTCACCCTTGATATGATTCTTAACTTTTGATTAGATGAGTGCCTTCCTACTTTTTTTAACTGCTTTGACTACATTTTTTTTGTTGATGATAGAATCTAGATGGCTGTTTTTATGTGTAGTCTCTTACAACGATGATCCATAAAAGTAGCTAAAACTGACCTCGCATGAAAACCCTTTTTTCTCACCTAGCATTGAAACCTCAGTGACATCTTTGCCTTCCATATTCCTTCCTCTAGATAACTGCATTCTCAAGAATGCCTTCTTACATTTACTTCTTTGCATCTGCCCTTTAAAATGACAAGTTGCTGTGGTGCCATGTTTTTAGTGAAACAGGGCTCTCCCACAGGGACTGTCACTTATACTGAGAAAACCTACTTTGCTGTTACCAGCAATGTTTAGAGAGAGAACCATGGAGTCTCAGTGCATGTGGTCTCACACAGTGAAATAAAATGTGTCCCCAGAGTGTGATCCAGCTTTACACATCCACCATATGAATGATAACACCAGTGCTGGTCATCCTGGGCTCCCTTTGTAGTGAATGCTGGGGATGGGTGGAAAGAAAGCCTTTGAGGCACGATTCATCTGGATGAATTTAGGTCTATTTCAGGGTGAAGTGAATCACATCCCAAAAGATCTCTATAGGAACCCAGAATGACTAATGCAGGAGTAATCACCTGCATGACAGACACAGACAAGAGAGGCTTCAGTGCACAGTGTGCCTTAGCAGCCTCATGGAAGGTGAGCATCATTTTTGCCTGCCCTCATAGCCCAGTGACACAGCAATCAAGCAAGAGATTACTCACACCTATACAGATTTTATGCAGAACACGGTGTACAATGGTCAAGCTCCTCTGTCTTTTCTGTCTCCTGAGAACCTGCTAAGATTTAGAATGAATCATTCCTTGCTGCACCAAGCACGTAGGACTAGGGCTGCTGCATCTTCTGAAAGGTTCCTGCTGAAAGAAATAGTGGCTGCTTTGTTATTCTGTCTTTTCCTGCCTCTCAGGGGAAAAAAATGAAGGCTTGGTATGTGGCAGTGGGGATCCCTGAAGCAAGGGGAAGCGAGAAGAAAACTCTGTGGTTTCTCACATCCTTTATTTCTGCCCAGCAAAAGGGAGAAATGGCCCAGTTGTGTGACCAGAGGGAATTAATTTTAAAAACTGCACTGCTGTGAAGCTGCCAGGCAGCTGAAGAGAGGTTTTTCAAGCCAGTGATCCTGATTCATGTCACGGGCGCTGGGAGTGGATGTGCTCTGGTCAGGCTTCACTCTCCACACTCAGTGCAGAGGTCTCGTGCTCTAAGCCCTGTTGACTGAGGATGCTGGTGCTTGCTGAATTTGTTATCTCTGTTGGATCTGCAGAAATGAAAGGTGAGCTTAAAGGAAAAGTCACAAGAGGCCAATGAGGGAAGATGTTAGCAAGAAACATCTTTCTTTCACTTTCTAGCCAAAGACTTTTGACTACGTGGGTCCATATTTCATCATCAAAGAGTAGTTCAGAAAAAAAAAATGAAGGAAAGAAGCATGTTAAATTTAACATGAGGCATGTTGAGAAACTACCAGATGAGTAAGAGAAGCATCTTAAAACAATAAAATACAGGATGTCTGGACCAACAACACATACCCCTGGAGTTCTCCAAGTTCCTGTTTGCTGATTTTAAAATATCTGTGATCTATATGTTTGAATTTTATCTTTTTCTAGTAATATATTGAAGTTTCTTACTGCCCTGTAAAATTTATTCTCAATAATTCTATAATAAATTAAGCTATGGAAAAACCTGGAGTTCTCCTTCAGTGAGATGTTGTGGGAATTAAAAAAAGATTGGAGACAATCAGCTTTTCAAACCATTTTCTCAAAGTGTCTGAAAAAATGCAATCAGATGGCAGCTTCACTCATTTTTTTAATGATGTATGTAGAGAACATAAATCTCCCAGTCATGACACAGATGTGAAACTGATGTTCGAACTAAAACAGAGGAAGCTCTATTTCAGGCAAGAACCAATGTTTGTAGTGGTCAGACATCTCCATGTAATTCTTTCCATTAAGGAGGAGTGGAATAATATTCTATTTCTATAGTTATATAATAGCTGTATCTTGATTAATATCCCCGTGACACTGAAGTCAAAGGAAACATAATTACTTTCAACAGGGCCAGCTTTGTTACCTCTTTGTGTTTTGGTATTTTCCCCCTAATCTGAAAAGCTCTCAGCTACACGTTTTGCAAACTCAACACCAGCCACGAGGACATGGATGGATTAACCTCTCCCTAGTCAAGCTGTCCTGACTTTGGAGAGCTGCAAACAGATGTCACAGCCTCCAGTGTCAGCCCTGGGAATGGGTGATTTACCCCCTGGAGGAGACAGGGGCAATTTTCCCAAGATTTTGCTGCCTGGCTTTTATCACCCCAGCTGCTTGTTTCTCATGCTCCTGGGCACACAGACACAGGTTTGTGCCCAGCTGCCACCATGCTCTAGGTCCAGGCTTGGGCTTTGACTCTCTGCTCACATCTCCACAGCCTCAGGGGATGCTTGGCTGTGCCTGAACTCACCCTTTCCTGGGCTGGGTTAGAATATTGTGCACACACAGACATGAAACACAGTGGAAAGTCAGGCAAATGCCTTTTTGCCAAGTTGTTCATTGAACTGGGATGTGAGAAAAGGGGCCTCACACAAAGAGTCATAAAGAGTAAATCCTTCTGAACCTCTCCCATGAGGAAAGGCTGAGAGAACTGGGATTGTTCAGCCTGGAAAAGAGAAGTTTTGGGGTGACCTAATTTGTGACTTTCCAGTACATGAAGGGAGCTCTATGAGAAAGATGGAAAGAGATTATTTACAAGGGCCTGGAGGGACAGGACAAGGGGAATGGCTTCCAACTGAAAGAGAGTGGGTTTAGATTGGATATTAGCAAGAAATCCTTCCCTGTGTGGATGGTGAGGCCCTGGCCCAGGGTGCCCAGAGCAGCTGTGGCTGCCCCTGGATCCCTGGCAGTGCCCCAGGCCAGGCTGGATGGGGCTGGGAGCAGCCTGGGACAGTGGGAGGTGTCCCTGCCCATGGCAGGGGGTGGAATGAGATGATCTTTAAAGAACCTTCCAACCCACTCCACTCTATGATTCCATAAATGATACCAGAGCTGTCAAACAACACTTATTTGCCAGTTTCCTATTGAACAATAATATCATGGTGAAAGAATCCAAATATGGATCCAGTATTTTTTTCTAGAGCATTTTGATATCACATTTCTGTGTGGTAACCAGGTTAAAATTGTGACTTAGTATTCATTATCTAAGTGAAAATAGTTATAGGCACAACACAAAAATTAATGAAATGGAAAAGCAACAAGTGAGGTAAAACTGAGAATCTATTGACTGGCCAATGAGGAGCACTTATTTTTTCAGGAAAACAAAGGAGGATTTAAGCCTATAAATAAAAATGAAGCTTTGCAGAGAGTAGCTTATGACATAGCAGCTGTGCTCGCCCCAAGAGCTCACCCCATCACACAAAATGCAGCACAAAATATTTCTTCACTCCCCTTTAAACTTGCATTTGCTTCTGTGGGGTGTGCACCTTTTTGACAGCTTCTTCCTGTGAGCAAATGAGCTCTTGCATGAGATGAGGGAGGAAACAAGAGTTAAGCCCACAGTAACTCCAGACTTTGCAGTGGGAGCTGTATGGGATCACGCTGCTTAGCACAGCGGGAGGAGAGGATCACCAGGAAAGCCCTCAACCAAAGCTCTGCCAAAGTGGCAGTCAGACAAGACAGACACGAATCTGACTGCTCCCTTCACAGCGAGGAGGCTTGTTTGGACTGAATCTGACAAGATAAAATTAAACTGCACACAGCTAATAAATCTTAAATGAGCTTAATTTGTTATATGTATATATATATATATATATACATATAGGATGAGCAGTCCAGAAGGAAAAAGGTTTAGATAATTTTTTCTTTTGTAATTCTATAATCCTTAGTTTCAGCCTTATCTGCTGGGTTTCCTGCATCATTCCTGCCTCTGAAACATTCAGATTTGTGTTGGTTACATCAGCCCCAGTCCTGATGAGTAGTACTCAGCTAGATTGGGAGCCTAAACAGGAGTATGCAACTTCCAGGTCATTAAAGATAGACAGCTCATCTTGATTTCTTAACACTCAGAGTCACTTACTTGTTCAAGAGCATTAAAAAAATTAAAATTTTGAATCTTGATTTTGAAGGAGTGACAGACTGTTTCTGAATGTCCAACCCAGCATTCATCTCCCCTCACTTAATTTCTCTGCAAATGTGTCTCTCTAAACAGAAAGGTTGGATTTATTTCCAATAAATTTTTCACATGGGGTTGGTTATGACTATTATACTGAATGCAAGACTGAAAAACTTGAAGGATATTCCTTAATGGATGGACATGTACCATGGAAAATGTAGGATAGGTATCAGGAGACAATCCATAGGGGTAAGGTGTATGTCATGTGATGTGGTTTTTCCTTACAGACACGAAGCTGGATAACATTTCTTGGTCTGCCTTCAAGCTAGGTTAGATGAAGCTTTAAGAAATGCAGTGAAAGAAATAATGCTTGACTGACCTGTAGAAGGATTAGTGGAAGAACTGTGGAAGAACTTTATGAGATTTTAGCATCCTTAATTTTGACAATGATGACCCTCCAAAAATATTTCTGTCTGAACCCTCAGGACACTTGAATAAAACGAGGATAAAACCTATCAAACCTATGCATTTAGTTTGCTTTATTCTTAAACAGCACAAAAGAAAAAGCTCCTTTAATAACATCATACCTTTGCTAGAGGATCTCACCCCCAAAAAGATCTAAGATTGTTCCCTGGACAGGCTTTGGAACCCTGCTGATTCTGACCCTCAGAAACACAGGGTGACCAAAGTTCTGTCAGATATATTGGGCCATAGCTGCTGAATGCCTTAAAAATACACATAAAAGCCTTGAAATCAGTTGGGAATTTTAGAGGGTGTTGGTGTAAAATCTGTAAGACATGAGTGATGTGTCCACCCACATGCTGATGCCTTTTTCACAGGTCTGTCCTGCCCTGTGCCAGGGGCTGTGGCTGCCATTAGTGGCAGTGGGAGTCAATTACACACCAGCAATGCAGGGGAGGGTGAAAAGAGGCCAAGGAACAGAAGGACTTGTCTACCTTGAGCTGGATTTGGAACTCAGTTGCACAGATGCAAATGAAGATGTGAAGTGACTTTTCTGCATTTTCTGCCTGTGTAAAAGTGATCAGAGTTGTCTAGATGTTTAAAAAATACTGTAGTAGATTAGATATATATTTTCTAAGGGTTTTTTTAGACAGCCTAAACTACAAAACAATTCTATAATAGCTATAATAATTATATGATGCACACCTCCATTTCTATTTGTATTTCTATACACATGCCTTTTAATGTTCCTTATAAATGTATTTTTACATTTTACTCTTGTCTATCTATTGGTACACTTTTTCTTTATTTCCTGCATTTCCAGATCTTTCTTACTGATTCACTTTGAGGTGCTTTTTCAAAGCTGCATGCCCACTAGACACACAGGCTCGTGCTGTGATTCCTTCAGTTGTTGAGATATTCCATTGGCCTTTGCTCCTAAGGGAAAGCTGAACGTGCCCTTGAGTTTGTTATTCTTCCATATTCCCTTTTATAGACCTAAACTGGAGGATTTTGTTCTCTTATTGCCTCTGCAAACTCTTGTGAGACAAGTTGCAGACCTTGTTCCACACAGAAGGTCACACTGTGGGGTCAGGGGACACCATTCCCTTATTTCACTGGAGGTTTCAGCAGGGCCTTTAGCCCACAGAATTAAGGGAGATGTTCAAATTGTACTCGGTACTGAAGAAAAAGCAGAACTGTTCCAAAAATATCTGCTGGTCAGCATGAAGTTAAGATAAATTAAATTGTACAAAATGTGCACCATCACATGCAGAAATTATTCCTTCTGTGATGAAATTGTCTAAGGCTGGTCACTAAGTGCCCACTTGAAGCACCAACTTGTTGTCCCTTTAAAGTAAATTAACCAGAAATAGTGATACAATGCTATGAAAGAGAAGGCAAAAAAACCTGTTATTTGAAGGAACAACTGTACAGATCATCCAATAAATCATCAGGGGATGAACAAGATAGCCTGGTGAGCAGCAAAGGATGCTCTGCACTCTTTCTACCGCTGCACAGCCAGCAGTTTGAGGCAAACCAGTGTGTCCTATCCTATGCATAAATTTCAGGTACATTGCAGTACAAAGTTATAATTAAAAATACCTCTTACTCTGTAGTCCCTTCACAAGCTGCAAGGGCTCCAGAATTTTACAGAAAGCAGTCAATCATGTGATAAATGAAATCTCTTTGAGAAAGGGAGTGACTTCTTTTGGGCCTATGATGCAACTGAACAAAAGGATGCTCTGTGCTCACAGGAGGCATTTCAGTCCTTCAACAAGCCCAGAGAAACCAGCACCCGGTGATGGCAGAGCTCTGGACAAATCACTGCCAGCACAGAACTGAGTCGTGCTAGAAGCTCCCCACACTCTTAATGATGTTATTAATTTATTTTTTTACCTTTTGCATGTCCCCTTACAGTCTTTCATGTCACTTGCATGTAGCATCTTAAAAAGATCAGAGATTTCAAGCTCCACAGCCCCTCCCTTTTGGACAGTGAGGAGCTGCTAATTCTGTTTTACACATGACACCATCAGGCACAGAGCAAGGCTTCCCATAAAGCCATGGTGTTAGACCCACACCTATTCCAGCCTTCCTAACTCTGAGCTTGCACCCTCAGCCAGCAGTGTTTTAAAGATTTGGCTTTAATACACTCCCACTGAAGAAAATTTTATAGGCTCTGTTGAGTAAAGAGGTCTTCATCATCATGGATGACTGTTTTAAAAACACCTGGGATCTAAAATACTTAAAAAATGGGTAAAAACCCCCCACATGATGGAAAATAGTAGAGTATGCCTGGATGTCTGTAGTCTACAAGCACATTTTTGTGTGTTAATAGGATGGTCTGTATGTCAAGAACAGCACACCTGTCTGCACACAACCCTTGCTTCATTCTGTCACTGGATAGAATAAAAGATGCCTTTATAAGGTGGAAACATGAGCAGTCTGAAGGAAACTCTTTCCACTCCAGTGTTTTTTGGGCCTGGGATTACCATCCTGGGTTACACTCAGATCTCTAAATGGATTCTCCCTGGGAAATAGGAGGTTACAAAAGCAGATGTCTGCTAGACACAATTGTCTATTTCCCCACAAGTGGCAAAGTCACTCAATTTGCTGAGCGGAGAAACCACTACAGTGCAATCCATAACAACTCAAGGCATCTGTCTCAGAGCAATGGATTCTTTCATTACCCTCTCCCAACCTTCAGCGTCACTTCAGACGCACATTATTAAACCACAGCTAATTATTAAATATTTAACAAAGACTGCACAGTGCGTTGCAACTACCAAGGTAGGCAGAGCTGTACAGATTGATTTCTCTGTGTCTGGAGCTCAGTATGCATCAAACAGCATGGATGCTTTGAAATTTCAAATCACAAGGCCAAGTTTTGATGGTTGATAGTGCTCAAAGGGTAGTGATTTCCTTAGCCCATGAATATTTTTATGATATTGAAGAAACATCCGGAAAAGAGAGAAAATCTTGGAATCCTAAAAAAAAAAGATCTTCAAAGTGAAAAAATTTATATCTCTGGTTTGGTCAAAAATTCTTTTAGATAAATATGAAATATTTGACCATCTTAATCTATCATTAAGATACAATTCAATTTTTAAAAGCTAAAGTTTCTTTCAAATGGAAGTATTTTCAATTTTTTAAATTAGAAACAAAAGTGCCTTCAAATTTTGAGGAAAACAAGAACAATTTCAGCAAAGTCAGCCTCATTCAGTGACAAGTTTTCCCTACGTGACCTTTCAAACTTTGGAGTTGGCAGCTTGATGTTTATGTTTCAGCTCTAAAGACCTTTGTTTAAATCCAATTTGCTTGTCATGTAGAATAAACGTTGGAACTTCTCTTTAATCCTTTCACAGATATTTCTGCACACAGATTAATGAATTTTAAAGCCATTATGATCACCTAGTCTGAACTTCTGCATAACACGAGTCATAAAATGTCACCCAGCAATTTTGCATCAAGCCAAATCATCTGTGGTTGAGCTAAAGCTATCACACCATGGAGCACGACTCTCAACATATCCAAGGAAGAGGAACAGTAGCAAGAACCACAGCTTAGCAAAGACAGTTTTCTGTGTCAGAGAGGAGTATTAGCCAGTTGAAGTTGCTATGGTACCAGAAAGTGCAAAAAGTACAAAATTAGCTTTTTGATGCCTTCAGAGAAAGTCGTGTAAGAAGTTTCCTGTGCATGTTTTTTGGGATGGTCCTTATTTATTTATGTCAGGGGTAAGCAATCTCAGGCACACTCTGTTATCACTATTGCAACAGGATTGCAACCTCAAGTTTTAATCCAGATTCCAGGAATGCGGGCTGGGAAGGACAATTTAAGTGTGGGTGAAGCTTTGAGCAGCCTGGTCTAGTGTGAAGAAGAGATAGAATGGTTTGAGTTGGAAGGGACCTTAAAACTCATCCAGTGCCACCCCCTGCCATGGGCAGGGACAGCTCCCACTGTCCCAGGCTGCTCCCAGCCCCATCCAGCCTGGCCTGGGGCACTGCCAGGGATCCAGGGGCAGCCACAGCTGCTCTGGGCACCCTGGGCCAGGGCCTGCCCACCCTTACAGGCAATAATTAATTCCCAAAATCCAATCTAACCCTGCCCTTTGACAATTTGAAGCTATTCCCTGTTGTCCTGTCACTACGTACTTTTTTCCAAAGTCCCTGTTTATGTTTTGGAGACGTTGAGCAAATATTAACCTGGACAAATATTTTTAGTTGCCCTCCACTGAAGTGCAGAATTACAAGGGTGGGATGGAAGGGAGGGAATATGATGCTTCGCAATGACCATGGCCAATCCAGAGTTTTCATCCTTCACCAGCACATTGCAGTTCTCTTTCTTTTCCCTCAAGGCACAAATGGGTTAACTATGAGACTCATGTAGATTTTTTTAATAATCAGCCAGAGAACTGGGGTTCAATACCTGTGATGCTGGCTTCTCTGTCTGATTTTTAGAAGTAGATGTGCTTGTAAGTATTTAACAGAGTCAATATTCAATGGAAAATTGGGAACAAAGCAACATTTTCTTGGCTGGAATGTGCTTGATCTGGTTAAACTTCTGTCAAGAATGTTTTATCAGGGCCAAAATAATTTTTTTCAGTGAAAATGAGGATCAGATGATTTTGGTTCATGTGAAACAGGGAATCAGACCCTGTGTAGGTACAGTCTGAATATCTGTACCCCAAAAAGTGCGTCTGTTGAAAGAGATTTTTGAAAATGCACCTGGTTTTCTCTAAAATGGCTTAAAAAAAAAAACCAAACTAAAAAAGAGAAATTGTCAACAAAATAAAGGTTCTTTAAATTAATTTGAAAAGTGCTGCAGATCAACAGTCTTAGCTCCCACCCAGCTTTGGGTGGGCTCCATGTTCCTGTTCTTATAATCAACCTTTCTCAGAACCACAGAACCACCAGACCAGATTATGGCCTTCAGACAAGAAACATCATCATTCCTCAGAGAAATTCCATCACCATTTCCATTAAACCAATTGAAAATGTGCCTGTGAGTTAAAGGGGGTTGCTTTAAAGCCATTTTGAAAGACTAGCTCTGGCCATGGTGGGGTTGGATCACACCCTGTGTAAAGAATGAAGACGTGCAACCTGCAGAATTTGTTTGCAATGAAGTGGGAGCCTTGCACCAGAGCAGCCCACTGTTCACTCACTAGGTGGAAAAATCATCAGATCAAATGTCTCTGTTCCCCATAAAGTCTCCAAAGCAGAGAAAAAATGTGATCTCACTGGCAATTATGGGAAATTTGTGACACGTTTTCTTAAACTGGTTTCCTTTGTGATAGACTTTGAGGAAAACTATGTGTGTGTTGCCCTTGAATAGAAAGGAGATGTTTTTTCTGTGAAACTCAGCAATCAGATAAGAAAAAAATGAAATGAAAGAAATGAGAATGAAAGACCCTAAATTTTTTTAAATTAGTAAGTTTAAGAGGGCTAAGAGGACTGAAAAACCCCTTCTCCCTTTCCTGCCCTGATAATTGCATGCAGAGCATTTCCTCTTTCCTTTTTCCTCATATATTCTAAAATATTAAGGAAGATAAATTTGAAAACTAAATCATAGGTGAAGTAATCAGAGAGAGAGGCTGAGGGATTGAATTTTGTGGATGAACAATATAAGCCATCAAGGACGCCTTAATTGTCTCAATAAGGCATAGCCAAACCCAAACTGTGCTGGACTAAGATCTTTCATTAAGTGAGGTTTTAAAAGTAGACTTTTTTTGTTCTTAAAAAAAAAAAAGATTAATAATTCTCATTTTACATGTGCTGATCTGACTGCTGCTGCAGAGAGCTGGAATAATTTCTGCCAACACTCACTGCCAGGTTTGGTTTGGACAAGTCACACCTATAACAAGTGTTTTGGGGCCTGTGTGTAACCTGCTGGCTCTTGTTAAAGTACATTTCAGCCTTTGATGTATGTGAAACAATATTGTCAGTCCCCCTTAACACACAAATCACAAGTCTGACTAATAAAAACACAAAGATTGTGTATGCAATAATGAGCTCCCGAAGGGTGGAAAGAGGGTTCTTTCACACTGAGCTGCACACAGGCACGTATTAATGCAGTTTGATTTGATCACTGGAAAATTTTGTCCTGTAATTACTAAGCAAACATGAGGTGGAATGACAGGGAAATGCAATGAAACGGGGCTTTGAGGTGGAAGATGGATTTTCAGAAAGTGCAGTTGGGAGGGAACACATACAAATCCTGCCCAAACGCCTTGAATTACAAGGGACCCACTGGTTAAAAAGATTAATTGTAGGCTCACTCAGTCCAGCAGGACCTGTATGGGGCAGTATAGACCAAGAATTATTGTGAAAGAAGTGGATTTGGGGCATGTGGGCTCTCATACAGTAGGCACCACTTTTGGAAAACATCAGTTTTTCTGAGTGGCTCCTGTTTTCCTTCCAAAATGATTGATTTTTGTTAACATAAAATTCAGTTTTAATTTTAATACTTTTTAGCAGGATTGTAACATTTCCTTTTATTGGATGTTATCACAACATGCAAACTAAATTTACTCAAAGTCCTTCAGTATATTCACAAATACCACTCTACTGTATAATGATATCAATCGCTGCACTTTAATTTTCAACTTTTTTATTCATAAGCATTAAAGATCTTTTTACAATGCCAAATATTCTACAAATGTGTGTATTTCTCTAAGGAATCTACCAAAATTTGTATTTTTCGCAGACTTCCTTGGTGCTGCTCACAAAAGTCTAACCTGCTTTGTGGAAACTATGAATAAGAAATGGAAGGATTTGCTCAAGCACCCATAAATCTTGGTTTTCCTGCCTTCCCTGACATCTGTACTGCCAGATGGAAGGACATCATGACAAAGATGATGCTTGCACAGTTCTTTCACTTCCTTTGTGTGCTGTAAGGTGGAAATAGGCGTAGCTGGGCAGAATCTCTGAGTTTAACAAAAAGAGGGTGTAGCACATGTCCTGGTGGTGACCAAGAGTGAGCAGTGAGCACTGGGCATCTCACCCACTCCAACCCCACTCTGAAGGCCAATTCTATCTCTTTGCAAGAGGGTTCTCAAATTTGGCATTAACTTGGAGAATGGTATATTCATACCAGGTGCCATAGGCTTGGGTCAGTATCCGGACCCAGCACATTCATTCTCCTCTCAATTATACAGGAATTGCCTGTGCTCACAGCATTTCAGTGGCACTTACAGCCTGGCACATGCTGTAAAGCCTCCAGAAGTTACAGAGTTGCAGTAAACCTTCTTGGGAAGACTAACAATTAATTTCCAGCGAACAATAAAAATATAAGTATTAAAGGTCCTAGTAACAATGGTGAGGACTGGTGAAGCATTTATTACTCTCCTTTGTGTTCTCACTTGAAACATTTATCACCACTGAACTAGCTGGTTATCCTCTTTTAATTATTTCATATGGAATAATTAAATAAAATGAAGACAATAATATTTTATAGATGGTTATGAGGAGGAACAATTTTTCTCAGGAAACTGAATATGGATTTTTATCCCTCCCCTTTACCTCCCAAGACTTTAGAGATCTAATGTATTCAGTGCTGCTGCATAAAGAGAGCCCCTGAATTCTCTGAATTATTTATTTTTAATAGTTAACCATCATTTGAAAGTCTCACCTGGATGACCTATGATTGAAGATAAAGCCTCATTGAGCACAGTGTTTTGTTCTGATGACAGATTTCCAGACAATTTCCCGTGTGTTATATGAGAAGCTGAAAATCCTTCATGCTGCCCATATTTAAAAGGGCCACACAGCCCTGCTGAGGCTTCCCAGGCACCCAGAGCTGTGATCCTTCCCTCTCTGCTGGATGCTGCCCTGTTCTGGAGGCACAGGACAAGAATACAAAACCTGAGATGGCAATCTCCATTGCTGCAGCCCTTCAGACCTTCTTGCCTTCCCTGCGGCCACAGCTCACACTCCTAATCCACATGAGAATATGGATCTGGAGATGCATATGGGCAGGTGAATGGGGCTCTGATCCATCCAGTCTGGCTCAAGATGTCCCTGCTCATTGCAGGGTGGTTGGGCATGGTGACATTTAAAGGTGCTTCCCAACCAACTTTGTCCTCTGGCTCTGTGGTTCCACGGGTTAGAGAGTCAAAGAGGCCAAGGCGCTGTGATGAAAATGCTCAAGAGCAGCACAAAATGGAGAAGCAGAAGCACAAAACTGACTGCCAACTTGTCTTTGTTAGATAAAGACTACTTTTGACTCTATCTTCTTGCTGTTTGCCAGGTAAGATCCCGTGCACAGGCAGAAGTTGGGAAAAAATAGATGGACATGGGCTCTGAGCAGATGAGGTACGTGTACACTCAGGTTTCACATCTCTGGAGAAAATTTCTATGGAGTATAAAATATTTCTATTTTATACTCAAGTTAAGTTGCAATTAAGCTGTGTATAAAATAAGATCAGGTAATCTAGTCCACAGTGCAAGTTGAAACTTGTGGCAACACGCAGGGAAGAGAGAAGGAAGTGTCAGCGAGAGCAGTGAGGGTGGAACTCATGGCTGGGCCTCACAGGCATTTGAGCATGTTTCTGCCTAGAGCCAGTGAAGAAAGATGAGTATTCCCAAGCAAGGAGGGACAGCACCTGACACAGAGCACATGAATCATCCTCCTGTGCTCTGGAGCTGCTACAGCTCAGCCCACAGCCTGCAGGAGTCCTTGCAGGCGGTGATGGTGGAGTCAGCAGGCAGATGGGCCGAGAATGGCAACCTACATTTCCTGCTGCACAGATCTCACCAGCTAGCAGTGCTTTTGCCTCTTTGATCCTGCTGAGTTGCCAAAGAGGAGCACAATAGCTGGCTCTCCTGCTGGCTTCAGTAGGCCAAACCCTTTTGCAGCAAGTTCTCTGAGTGCCCTGTTGGAGGGGAGCATAGCCGTTTCCACGGAGGATGTTTCTTCCAGCAGGCAGAAAGGAGGGCCTGCAGCAAACTGTGGCTTTTCTCAACAAACAGTCTTTTCCTCTGTGTAATCACAATAACAAATTCAATCTTGATATTAACTGAACTTAGAAAAGTACGTTATAAATGGAAGTTTTTGAAAGAAAAGGTGATCCTCTAGTTAAGCTGCTTTTGACTTGAGGGTATTCCTAAGAAGACCCTTAAGTTCTGAATCTGGAAAAGCAATCGTTATTAACAGCACAGCTCTTATAATATTTTCCTATTTAAGATTTGCTTGCCTGTCACCATTGTTTGATCATAAATATACCCATTCTATAGCTTAATGAAAAGAACTCTTTTTACAGCTTCAACTGAGCAGATCTGGGGAATTCTGTGGGTGGTGGTTTTCTGTTTGTTAGGTTTATTTTTTTTTTTTTTGGGCAGGGGAGGGGGGAGGTGTCTGTGCTATTGAATGTCTAATCTGGGCTGTGTCAGCCTGCACATCTGAACACACACAGACTCTCAGCATCAGAGTCAATGTTGTTGTTGTTTCTTAAATTAGTTCATGTCCACACGGAAACATTTAACCCACCAATGTTTCCCTCCAGCCACCTGCCCTAATTCCAGGACAACACTGCTGTCCTGTGGTCTGATTCTTGGCTCGTTCTCAGTCCAGTTGAACAGCAAACCCTCTTAGAAAATTTGTTTCTCACAGGGCTTCCAGCGTCATAACTTACTACAGGAAAAGGCCATAATTTTGACTTGCTTTACAGATGTCAAATCCTTCATGGAACTCAGTTTAAACTTTAGGCTCAATGTCAAAAATAATACAAAATACTGGCTGTAATTACCTCCTGGAGTTAGCTTGCAATAAATTAAAATAAAATTTAAAAAAAAAATCTATCCCACATTTTAAAGGAATTTTGACTTTCTGCCTAGATATATATTTTTTCACTCCTTGCTTGGAAACTTTAAGAAGGGAACAATTAATGAAAACCAATTGCTCAAAAAGAAATGGTTTTCAGATCATGTTTGTTTTCATATCTTAAACTAGCTCACTGTGCCTTAACATAGTTTTAATTCATAAGAAAACCCCAAGACAGATTAGAAATGTAGATTAGAGGAGGAAAGATATAATTTTTTTATTTTACTTTGACCCTATGTTATTCATTCCTTCCTGGAAACCTAATTTTTTTTTCTTTTTGGCTGCTCTAGTACTTTATTATTTTTTATAGTATGCATTATTGTAATTAAAGGGGTGTATATTTTTATGGACAAACCCCTATTTTTGCTTCCACTGCCAGAAACTGTTAGTAGCATGCAAATTAAATGCAGGCCTTTGGAATGGCAAAAAATTTTGACTTGTGCCCCTCCTCCAGCACATTATAATTTTTACTAGTGCACCTTTTTCTTTCTTGGGTGTAATAGGAAACAAAAGGTCTGTGCTTGCTTTGAGGAGAACAGATTGTGCAGGGTTTGGGACCTGAATAGGAGTTGGAAATATGAGCCCAGATAGCTTGACTAATTTTTTTAAGACAGATGGAAAAACACTATTTTTCCTATTTTTTTTAGGAAAATATGAGTATATTTAGGTGTTTATCCATCACAAAATCTGGACTTCCAGGCTATGAGCAGGTAGAGCCCTTGATACACTATTGATCCAGAGCTGGGCATTTGCCCACCGATCGGGTTGGACTGGGCAGTACAGCCAAGCACCAATATCAAAAGCATTGTTCCTTCTTAAATTGCCTGTTTTGAAATGAAATGTTACCTGTTTTGTCCCAAATTAATGCTTTGCCGTCCTGGTTTTACCACCTGGGCCCACCGTGGCTGAGAAGGCTCAGCTGCTTTAACACACGCAAAGGGAGCATGAGGTATTCCAGCTCTGAAATCTCTGCTTGGAAGCAAACCTGGAGCTCTGCCTTCTGCAAATAGACCCTGTTACCCTCTGAAAACATCTTTCCCTGTAGCATGGACTTTTCCCCTCCTCTCACTCCTGACTGGCTGTTCTGCATGGGTTTGAATCCCTCTTGACTCTGCTTCCTGAAGTTTGGCTTGACCCTGGGCCATAAGTCTTGCCCAGATGTTAAGTTTGATCCAATCCTTGGTTGTTCTGGCTTTTGCCGCCTGGTTTTGAGCACAGTACATAATTTATCAGTTGTTTCAGTCTAAACTCAGTCTAAAGCCTGTGAAACTGCTCTGCAGTTGTTATATGCGTGTATATTTATATACATACATCTCCCAACACCAACCCCAAAATATTTTGCATGACTTTCGATTTAAAAGGAAAAAAAATTATCTAACTGTAAGTCAGATTATCTGTATTGTCAAATCAGTCAGTTCCTGTTAGGGGATTACCATTTGAAATTCAAGATAGCAGCTTTTCAGCGTAAATGGTGAATTAGCTACTCTATATTTAAACCTTAAAAAATAATGTGCTAATTTCTAAGTCAAAGACCTTGGAATCCTGACTAAAATTGCTTGTGTTTTTCAAATTCTATATAAGAAGCATGAAGCACAGTGTGTAAAATACTGCAAGTTTTGCCAACATTTTTTTGCATTCATCAGTGTGTAAAACTAACTGTCTGAACTAATTGCTGCCAGAAACTCACTTTATAGAAGTGATCATAATGAGTAATTTTTTGAGCCTAATGGATTTGCTTCAAGGGGGAAGCAAAATGAGCCAACAAAGAAGTATGCAGAATTTTCCAAGGATTTAAGGTCAAATAAGACACCAACTTTCAGAAGTGTAATGAATGACAAGTAGGAAATTGGGACTTTCAGACACAGGAAAAGGTCACCGTTCTACTGTAAGTGAGGATGCTTCAATAAATCAATATTTTTTTTCTTGCATATGACAGAGTAATTCTGTTATCCCAACACAGAGAAATCAAAAAAATCAGCATAATTACTGGTGAAATTAAGCTGACAATTTGTGGTAATTTTCATAACTTTTTTCAGTTTTATATTTTTAAAATAATCTTTAGTAACTTTATAAATGATGAAAAAAATGGTGTCACATTTTACAATGCTGATTCTTGCAGGATGACAGGAGACACAGGTACATTTAATCATCCATCCTGTGGGCTCCCCTTCCCCATTCATTACCCTGACAACCCCAGCCCAGCCCAGTGGCTGATCTCACACAGGCCATTAGTGTGCTCACAAAAGGGGATGTTGAGTGTCTGCCTCACACGTCATCCTAAAGCATGGCTGAAGATGAGAAGAAAGTTCATTTTCGTGTGGCTGAAAACAGGGAGTCAAGGAAAAAGGAGATGAAAATTGGTAAAATCTGTATTTTCCCATTGTTGAGAGAAGAGAGATGTAGTTCAGCTCTTTTGGGACAAAGAAATAATCTCTACACACAACCCAGTTGACTTAGTCAACCGGGCAGATTGTTCCCACACAGAATTTTTCCTGACTCCATTTTCCTCAAATTTTAAGTCTCCTAAATCCCCACTAAATTATAATAAACATGCATCTGTAATAAATTTTACTCAAGATAATAATTCTCCCACTGATCTTGGGAAGGCCTAAATTATGGATTTCACTTTCTTGAATAATACAGGTGTTTGTTTTAACTAACCTTAAAAAGTCACAAAAATACCACTATCAGATATTTGGGCATTCCTACAATATAGTACCAAATGTTGATGTCAAAAGAGAAACAATTAAAATAAAAAAAAAAGCAGCACTCAAGAACACATGTTTAAAAAATGTCTTGCCAAGTGATGAAGTAAAAGGTAAAGGAGAACCACAAACACAGCTTTTATATATCCTCTGATCACCTGTGCCTTTTATTCCTTTACCCTGCAGGAACCAGGATGTCTTTTCGATCTGCAGAATCCATACAAGATGTGACAAGAAATTCCAACCTATCAACATGGGGGAAGAGAGAGAGAGAGAGAGAGAGAGATGCTGATTTCCATTTCTGAAACAGGTATAACATTCAGAGGCTTTACAAGGATGAATTTAGAGGAGACAAACTTCCTCCTCCAGTGCTGCCTTTTGTATCCTGCACACTCTCACTTCACCAGACACATCTGCGCATCACTTTGCAGAATTTCCAATCTAGGAATTTCCAGTCATACAGGTATCATGCTTCTGTGTTGTCTTGAGTTTTTAGTGGGTATATGTATAGCATTTTCACGCTTTACTGGATCACCTTCAAGAGTCACTTGAATGTTGTAACAAATGAATTGTTAATTTTTGCAACTGTGGATGTTAATGGTGCTTCAGTCTTGAGATCTCTGCTCCCCACTCTCAGCAATTTTGCCTCTGGTTGGCTGAAATGTGCTATGTCTAGACCAAATTAATTGGAATCAGCTAAGAAATATTGAGGGGAAATAAATTGGCTTGAGATACACTGAAGGGAAGATGGGGTGAATAATCTTGTTTGGGTTTCGGGGCTGCAAAACTAGCAGAACAAAACAGATAACTTCATTTCTATCAGCTAGGACAGTTCTATCTATTCACCTGTGAAAATCTGTTCTTGCCTGACAGAGCAATCCTATTTCTGCATGGCTGGAATTTTGTTGGCACTAATCAAACTTTTTTTTGTTGAAATATTTGAACACAAATGAAATGTGAAGATACTGTAATGTCTCTTTTCAGGATGGAACTTTATGATTAGAAGCATAAATTTTCCCAGGCATTCCCACATGTTGCAACTTTGCCATGTCTGTTTAAGATGTCTGAAGAAGTTTCAAAGTGCAAATATTTTGTACTTTCTCTGTTCATCTCAAAAAAGAAACTATTACAATATGCTCATATTCCTGCCATCTGATTGCTTCTGATGGGGAGTTGATTTTTCACCAAGAATTTGGGATTTTAGTGGCAATGAGATTTCCTAAACTAAAACAGAACCAAACTAAACCAAAATCTAAGCAGGAGGCTCATGAGGGACATTAAAGCAGAGTGTGAGATGGTTGATGAAATCACTGATTTGTTAAGATTTGCAGCCAAAAGTGGAGGCCACCCCTAACAAAGAAGAAAAAAAATCAGGTCATCCTCTTCACTCAGTCTTTAGGGAGGTGCTGTGCTGGACTTTGCTCTCACCAGCAAGGAGGGGCTGGTGGGGAATGTGGAGCTCAAGGGCAGGCTGGGCTGCAGTGACCATGGAATGATAAAGTTCCAGATCCCTGGGGAAATGAGGATGGCATTCACAAACCTTCCTGCCCTGCACTTCAGGAGAGCAGACTTTGGCTCCCTCAGGGAGCTGCTTGCTGTGGGATGGAGACATGGAGGGAAGAGGGGCCCAGGAAGTCAAGGATTGCCTCCTCCAAGGTCAGGAGCCATGGAATCCAATGAGTAGGAAGCCAGGTAAAATTACCAGGAGTCCTGTGTGGATGAAGAAGGCGCTTTTGGGTGAGCTCAAACACAAGAGGAAGGCCTACAGAGGATGAAGGTAAGGACCTGGGAGGAAGGCAAGAGACATTGTCCAGGCAATCAGGGAAGATAATGGACAAGATAAAGGGAAGATAATGCCCTGATAGAATTATAGAATTGAATCTGGCCAGGGATGACAAGGACAACAAGAAAAACTTCTATAGGTATGCCAGTGGTAAAGGGAAGAACAGGAAAAATGTGACCCCTCTCTGGAAGGAGAGGAAAAACCTGGTTACCCAGGATATGTGCAAGACTGAAATGCTCAACATTTGTTGCTCAGTCCTCACCAGCCAGCGGCCCAGCCACACTGCCTGGCTCGCAGCAAAACTGGCAGAATGAAGAACCTGGCTTTGACAGGGCTTCTAAAGCCAGCATCATGTGTGCGCCTGTGAGCACAGGACTTTCATCATGCCCTCTAAATGTTAAATTTTCTCACCTGGTCTAAGATCCATCGTCAAGTCTAATGCTGCAGACCAATGAGTTCCACAGGAAGGCTGTGCTGTAGGATATTTCCTTTATTTGTTTTAAATTTACCTACCATTTATTTTAACATATGAGCCCCAGTTCTCGTATTACTGTGGAGTGTAAAGAGAAGGAATGATCAGCTTTTCTTACACTATTCATCATCTTAAATAGGCCAATTAAGCCCATGTAATTATCCTTCTTTCCAAGTTAAATAATCCAAGTCTTTGCAGCTTCTCATATGGAAAGTCCATCATGCCTCTAAACCATTGAGAATTATATGGTGCTAATTTAAAACACGGCCACTTGTAACATGTGTATCTATGTCTATTTCTGCTGACACCGTGATTGTCAGCTAACTGAACATGTGTAACACAGAAAATGCAGCTCCAGCTGCTTGCTCCCACACTGGCTAATGAAGGAACGCTGGGTCCTGGCATGAAGTGGTGATTTCTGTGTGCTGAGCATGGCCTGTCATGTTTCAGGGGGGCTGGGAGCCACGGACACTTAAAATTATTGAATATATTTTTATTCCCTGATCTCTAGAGACAAGGGGCTCTTTGACTATGTCCACACCACCCCTGTTGGAGTTTCCCATCGGACTGGTGCAGCCCCAGAGAGAGGAAAATTCAGTTATTGCTGGAGTCCAAATAATGTCGAGGGTCCCCAGCTGAGATCAAGGCTTCATTGTGCTCTCAATGGCATAAACTCATACTTAGAGACAACCCCTGCCCTAAAGGGCTTGCAGTCTAAATAGGAGAGACAAATAAAGGGTGGGAGAGAAAATAAATGTGGAGTGACTTGTGCAGCTGCTGGAACAGCTGCTCTCAGAGGGAGATGGGAACAGGACCCAGTTTGGAGAGTCTTGGGACAGCGTGTTAGCTACTGGGCTGTCCTGCTCCACATTTTCCTGTGGAAAATGACATTTTAATCACTGCATCTTGAAAACACCTGGTCAGGGAGAGCCCAGGGGACAGAGAAGTTAAAATGCAAACAGCTCCTTGGCAGCTCGGCACCCTTGGGCTGTGTCTGCTGCTGCTGAGGGCAGACCCAGCACAACAGAGAGGACCTGATGTGGGAAAGGGCACGCTGAAAGAAATGTGGTATCTCCTTGTGGTCGCAGGTCACTGGTTGATGTTAAGCACTCAGGATTCAGGCCACATGAAAGCTTTGGCAAAATTCTGAGCAAATGAGGACTGGTAACTCATTTATTAGCAAAAGAGGCCTTTGACCCAAAAATCTCAGGAACATTTAGGTCTGGAACCAGATTTTAGTGCATTTTGCACTCCAGTGTGGGGAGCTGTCTGGCCCTGTGTGTGGAATCAGCTGCTGCGGCATCTTGCAGTTCACATGCAATGCTGACTAATGAAAGGAAAGAGGTGAAAGCCTGTAACTGAAGGGCTTTTTCTGCCAGGGACATGCACAGCTGCACTCCCTGCAATCTTTCCTTGGCAGAACAAAGTCTCTGCCAAGAGCTGGTGAAGGCTCTGGGAGCCTGTGCTCTTGTCCACACCACAGACCCAGGTAGTGAACCATTTTTGTCACTCTGAGCAGCGCCTCCCATGCAGTTTTATGAGCAGTAGTAAAATCTTACTCTTTCAGGCTGCTAAATTTGACTAGATTTCCTACTTGTGAATGTATTTGCCATCCATGCAAGAAGCATTTCACATTCTCTGCCTGACACAGAATTTAAGAAATTTCCTGGTGTCTCAGGAGGACCTCCTAACACGGGGATCCCTGCTGAGCAGACAAGACCTGCCAGGGTGTTTCCTAGGATTACCTGATGCTCTTCAGTCACTCCTCATTTGAGGCATTTTTCCTGTCTGACTGAATTTCCAAGGGACAGAGCAGTGCAAAAGCCATAGGGTTTGCTGTGATCTCTGCAGAAGGTTCCCTCTTCTGAGACTCTTTTTCCACCCTCTTGCTTGCAGCTACTTCAAGAGACAGACTTCTCCCTCCCATCCCCTTTGAGATGGAAATGACTGATCCAGCTCATACTTGTATTTTTTTTTTTTTCCCATAGGTAGTAGGCTCTTCTGCTTTTGTGCACTGCCTGTGTCTCTGCCTCATGCTCTGCACCCCAAACACCTTCCAGCAAGCCTGGTAGCCTCACAGCTTTAGCACTAGCCAGCTCACTGCCATGGCACAGGAGGGACATCTTCCATGCACAGCAGCACTTATGAGCAGGTACACAGCCCATTAAGACAGTGCATTTACAATTACGCACACATTTTACAACTCTCACTGCCTATAGGTAGCCACATGGTATATTTGGGACATAATTTTCCTCAGGACTCTTGTTACAATATTCCAGCTACAACCTTCAATTTTCTCACAGTGCGTTTCCTTCCCCCTCTCCGAATCACTGCTAAAAAGTCTCTTATAAATCCTAAATTTTAAATCTAGGCAGAACCTCTCTACCACTAGCTCCTGGCAAAAGGGCTGGGCAGCTCATGGAGATATCCCTGATGTAATTGTGTGATTTTTGGGATGCTCTCAAATTATGTTAACTTGTGTGAGGCTCTGGCACAGGTCTCCCACAGCGGCTGTGGCTGCCCCATCCCTGGAAGTGTCCAGGGCCAGGCTGGACAGGGCTGCCAGTGACCTGCTCTAGGGGAAGCTGTCCCTGCCCATGAGAGGCGTGAGGAATGAAGCTTAAGGTCCGTTCCAACACAAAACACTTTGTGATCCTGTGATTCTTAGTAGCTGAAATTGAGTAAAATTGAGAAATATCCTCCTAGGGTGGCTTTGTTTCATTGCTGCCATAGTACAGTGCCCTCTTCTAGCAGGGACAGTGTGACAGCCCTCAGAGGCCAGCATCCTGCCAGCTTAGTTGTGAAAACCTCATCGAGCAGCATAGCTGTGTCTACGGCAAGATTTTATTGGCAAAGACACATTGGCTGGGTACATTTGAATAATTTTTTTTCACACTCTTAGCCAAAGAAGCTCTGCCAGCAACATCTCCTAGCAAAGACTTCACGGCAAGTAGCCCACTACGAATGCACTCACTGAGGCACGCAGAACGGTCATTAAAAAAGATGTTCCCCAGCTCTCTGCTAAGTTCTTGTTAGACTCAGATATGTAGCGAAGTTAAAAAAAAAAATTAAAAAAAAAAAAAGAGGAACCAATCTGCCAGCCGCTTAATGTGAGTCAACAGCTGTCTCCTTGTGCTGGTAGGAACTCCAATCAGAGGTCATGTTCTAAATTAATTCTAGCAGCACCCAGTGTTTTCCCCGATGACTATGATTCTTTTGGGTCAATCCTAGGTCACGTAAGACTGAAGAAAAACTGCTTTCATTAACTTCTTTCCTTGGGACCAACTCACTCCAGAGATATTCCTTGCCAGAGTTATGTGACTGCTCCACAGAACAAGATATTTTCCCTGAGTTAATCACTTGAAGATTTAATTCTCAGCTTTTAAAAATAGTTCACACCATAACAGAGAGTATTTTCAGGGTTTATCCTCTTCCTCTTTTTAAACTGATTTTCAATTCACTGTTACTCAATGTCTCTTCTGCTATTCATGGAGCACAGCCAAGTGAAACCAGGACCCGCTATGCTGCTGATTTACACTATAGAACCATTATTAGCTGAGTTCTGCATTGGCATTCCAGACATTCCAGCGTGCAGCTAGCCTCCTGTGTATTTATTCATTCAAAATAATGACAGGGCTGGCGAAAGAAGCTGGGATTACAGCCCTGTGCAGTGGAGAGGTCCTTCATGGGCCAGGGTGCAGGACTGGCAGGGCCAACATGTGCCACCCCCTCCTACATCCCACACCCTCCTTCGCCCTACTCCCGAGCCTGTCTGCACCTTGCAGAGTTAAAATCCAGGGCAGAGAATTCTCAGGGCCTAGTCAGGCTTTGGTTCAATCTCTGCCCCTGCTGCTGGTGGTTTTCCATCATTCCCAGTCTTTTAAAGGGTTTTGCAGCACCGCTACGCTCACCAATTGGCCCCATTTCTTGAATCACTGGAGAAAACACACAAACACACACAACCCCAAAGTATTCAGGACCCTGAAAGTAGTTCTGAGGAGTGACTTGGCTGTGTAAATCACAGTTCTGGACACCTTTTAGGGTAGGTCTGAGGTCTCTAAATGGTGCAGTGTCCTGGTTTCAGCTATTTGGCCCAGCACCAGAGCACACTGCTCGTTCCTCTCCCTCCCATTCTTTTGTGAGAAGGAAGCTTCATGATAGTTCATTAACGTTATGAAAAATGCACTCTTGGAGACAAGCGGGTGTATGGGGAGGCAATTAAAATGTTCCATTGTGCTGAGCGCTGTGCAAACACTGAAACAATGGTCCCCAGAGTGGGGATCTCACCACTGAGACAGACAATAGCAGCCATTCACACCACCTATTATAGACTATTTGGGGTATCTATTTTAGGTGTGAGTCACAGCCTAAATTCTCTGTAAGGGCCAAGAAACAGTTGCTTCCAGGGAGTGACTCAGAGCACCTAAGTTAGATGGCAAAAAGTCATGTGGTAGTAATATCCCCAACCAGTATGTGGAGCAAATTAGGGAGAATAACCACCTTTAGCCTAATGGACAGCTCTCCCTAGGCTCCCTCCATTGCCAGCAAAAGGAAAAAGACTTCACAAGACGGTTCACAGCATCCAAATCAAGTTCTCCTTCCTCCTGATGGAAACCATTTCTCTTTACTGACAACAGAGGGGGAGTCTGGGGATAGTAAGTTCATTAGGCTAAAATAACCTCTTGTAACACCCTTGTAGCTAGCAGGAAAAACAGCATGCAGCTGCCTAACTTTGTCAGGCTGCCCACTAAATCTATTAATGGATATAAATTGGCAAAAAAAAAAAAAAAAGATTGGGAAAAAGGCAGCGAATCCATTTGCAGGAAAATGGACATCTTTCCACATCTCAGTAAACACACTCAGCAGCCATAATGAAAAACACGCAGCATTTCCATAAATTTGACATCTCCTCCCAGACACCTCTGCGATTTGCATTCAGAGCAGGGCACCGTGAAGCCCAGACGCTGCAGAGCTGGGATGTTTAAGCCCTGAGGTTTAAGCCTGTGCCTTTGGGCTGCCTGTGGGGTGCATGCCCATGCAGAGGGCTTCCCAAGCTGTGCGCTGAGTGCTTGCTATCCCAGGTCACATATTTTAGAGGAAGACGGTGCCTCTTGCAGGCCAGGGTGAGAACCAGTTAACCAAGAAGGGGTTTGGGGCTGCAGCTGCCATCTCTCAACGCCCAAGGGCAGCTTGCACCTCACAGAGGGGATTCCTGCCATGCTGCCCCCAGCAGCACCCACCAGCTTTGGCCAGCTGATGCCTGTGAGGCACTGGAGGCCCTCGGGTGCGAGGTGCTGATGGCAGAGCAGAGCCAAGGTTCAAGGGCGCCGCCGCGCCTGGGTGCTGCTGCACCATGACCTTCTACGGCGGTGCTGTGGCAGCCTGCTTCTTCACGGGGGCATTTGGGCTGACAATGCGAAGCTCCTTTTCCCACATAATTGAAAGGAATTTCTGATTATGCACAGGGATGTCAGCAGTGCGAGGAGCTTGGACGCCTTCCAGCCGCAGCCAGATCCAATGATAGCGCTGCGATTTCTCCTTTTTTGGCACTCTACTTGTGAACTTTCTGCTCCCTTCTGGGAGTGATTTCTCAAGATAATATGCTGCTGCTCCAGCTTCTCTCTGATGGCCTAGATTTATAGCTTCTGCAAGGCAAGAGAGGGGAAGGGGTGTGGGAGAGACAGGGAGGATGAAAAAAGGGAAATTATTTTTTTGGTTGGGGTTTTTATTATTTTGGTCCCACTCTGCTACAGTGACTGTCTCCAGGCTTTGCACAAAAATAGTCTGTCCTTTCCATCTCTGTAATGCTCTTTACTGCCTGCAGAGAAAGGTTGAAAGTACACACGGGTTTTTCTGGCCTCTCTTTAGTCCAGCCCCTGTGAATATGTGGCATGAGGTGAGCACTACATTTATCTCTGACCTTTTCACCATCTCCTGCATCTGTTAACTGAAAAGAGAGGAAGATGTCCCCAGCCTCCTCTCCCACAGAGCAGATGGTACTGGTGACTTGATTTACTTTATCTCTATCCATCCCAACTTGCCTCAAATCTCTCTGAATGTCTAATTTATCGAAAGCCTTCATTGCTCTAACTACACTGGGGAAAAACAAAACAACAGCCCCAAAAACCCCAGTCACTGGTTTTCAGGGAGAAATATTTCAAAATTCCAGATGCTGTGCTCAGAAATTCAGTAACACCATAATTAACTAGGACAAAAATTTCTCTCTTTGGATGTGCTAATCAGCTGAACATCCTCTTTCCCCAGTGACTTCAGACTGTTGGAGATGTTTCCATAACATCAGAACTGTATTATCTGAGTATTTTAACCCTCTCTCACAGCATTTCCAGGAAGATGGGGTGTTGCTGCCATCCTTGTTTTACAGGTGGAAAATGAGGAACTGAGGCACAGAACTTATCTAAGACAGGCCAGGTGAGTTTTGAACACACCTGTTCCTCTCTACTGTTTATAAAGGTAGTTGTCTGATGTTTTATAGGATTACATCCATAATACTGCATGGCTGCAGATGACTGAGATGAATACCACTTTTTGAGACTCAGCAAGGTCACCAAGGAAGAGTGGAGAAAATCTGTGAAATGAGCCTTTGCATTTTACAAATGACCTGGTGAATAATACATGCACCTCCTTATGAGGGGCTAGCTCCTTTGGGTTGGGAGGGACATTAAATATGTTGAAACAGCATTGCCAGCAGAGACAGGGGGTGCTGAGCATCTCCTGGGGTTTGTCTTGGACTGTGTTTCACCTTTGAGGTCTTCCTGATGGCCCTGGGGATATCAGGGCTGTCCTGCGGTGCTCATTGTGGCTTTAGCTGCTGAAGTTTTCCAGTTCTTCAAGTGGCATCTAAAAATGGGAAATACTGCTGACAGAGCTGCCTGTGCTCAGCTCCACATTTCCCATCATCCTGGATAGCCAAATTGCCAGTGCTGAGCACTCTGTCCCAGACGCTGTGGCTCAAATATTCCCTCTCTGAAGAAAATACATCAGAAGAATGGCAATTGCAACTTGTTCCTGTTTATCTCTTGCTAGTTGGCTCTCCAGGAGTCTCAAACTACCCCTCACTATGAGATTTCTAAATCTCAGGAAACCTGATTGCAGGTGCAACCTAAGGAGAAACTCCTTCATACAGAGGATTGTAATATCAACTGGTGATGAGGAGCAACACACAAGGCTTTCTCATGAGGACCATAGGAAAACATCCTGAAGGTCTGGTCCAGAGAATGTTTGCACAATTCTTTCTTGATGCCTAGAGTATTTCAGCATAAAACCACACGTCCTGGCAGTGATACACCCTAATTAAGCACCACCGAGAATCAAATTGGACTTGCATTCAAAGCAGAATTGAAATTGAGGCCACTTGGTGCTCCCTGAGCCTGTGTCCCTGGGCAGGGCTGTGATTGAAATGACCTTACAGACAATCAGGCACAGGAGTCAAACTCCTCCTCGGCGAGGATTGGTCTGGCTTGATGGGAAGCCTTTTGCCTCCTCTCAGAAATCAGAGCCACAAAGACATACTGAGTGGCTGAGGAAATTATATTTTATTCAACTTATCAGCATGTGAAAGATAAGGGGAATGAGCTGCAGCCGCAATCTCTTCTGTGATGGCAGCTGCGCAGGGGGAGCAGGAATGATGCAGCAGGGAGGGAACTCGGGGGTGCTGGCACGACGTGAGCTGGCACAGAGCTCCTGCTTTGGGCTGGAAAGGATCTCAGGGCTGTGTGCAGGGGGCAAACACAGACAGCAAAGAGCCATTCAAGCACCAGCCACCACTGCCAGGCAGCCCAGTGAGTGTAGCAGCCACAATGCTGGGGTCAGACCAATCCCAGAGAGTGCACGGCTCGCATTGAGCCTTGAGATGGCTTGGCTCTGCTGTGGAGCAGGAGTCAAGGCAGGCTGCAGAGCTCGCACTCCTATTTTCCTATTATTTTCTTTAGCTGGGAAGCCACAGAAGTCACAGAATCATCACAGAATGGTTTGGGTTGGAAGGGACTTTAAAGAGCATCTGATTTCCCCTCCACTGCCATGGACAGGGACAACTTCCACTATTCCAGCTTGCTCCAAACCCCATGCAGCCTGGCCTTGGGCACTGCCAGGGATCCATGGCCAGCCACAGATTCTCTGGGCAACCTGTGCCAGGGCCTCACCACCCTCACAAGGAAGAATTATTTCCCAATATCTGATCTAACCCTGCGCCCTGTCAGTGTGAAACTATCTCCCCTTGTCCTATAACTACACATCCCTGTCAAAGTTCCTCTCCAGGGGAACTTGTCCTTAAGTCCGATCTGTTTTGTGCTCAAGGTGCTTTTGTGCATGAATGCAGACAGGAAAGCTGACTTGGCCATGGACAGCACGCAGCATTTCCAGCTACAACAGTGCCTTTGCCATCCATGGACATTCCCACTTCCCCCCATGAGTGGGAAAGTGAGACCACCCACCTGAAGTGGTAAAACCAAGGGTTAGGCTCGAACTTAGTGTGGTCTGAGACAAAATATTTACTAGCTTGGTAGTAACTTCGTACTGGCAAGTAATACTAATAAAAAGTGTGTTTGATGTGTTCAGAACTTATTGGTGTTCACATTAAAACATGTGGTGGAATCTGGGGGCATAATAAAACAGCTGCCTTACTTAAAGCCAGAAGAAGAGTGTCTGGTGGTCATGCTGGAGAAAAGGATGGGAAAAGAAAAAGTACCCACTTTAACTCCTTCACTGCTGTGGCACAGCCCCAGAAAGCATGTTTTTATGTAAAGCTGCAAGGCCCCTGAGCTGAATGGGCTTCCCAATAACACAATTTTCCTCCACTGCCCTGCAAACATGAACAGCCCCCCTCCCCTCACAACATTTTCACTGCTATTTTATCATCAAGCCTAATTTGATTTAACAAGCCTGGCCCAGATAAATCAAGTGGTTACAGATTAGGAAGTCCTTGTGCTTACAAGGCCAGTGCTCATAAAATTGAATGCATCATGCAACTTATAAACAGGAAAAGATAAGCACAGTTTTATGTACTCCACTCTGCTGCAGATTTCATGCCAGTCCATCTCCCTGGGAAAAGGAAGATGAAGGCTGTATCCTCTCTGCAGTCTGTGCAGGGCATTGGTGATATTTGTGCTTCTTCTGTTCTACTTTTAACACCTTTTTTCCCTCCCTGTTTGATACACCTCTGGGAAACTACTGAAAGATATGTTCAATTTTTTTTCCCCATATTTAAGGGACCCCTTCAGTTATTTGTATGTTTGAAAGGAAAAACTTCTTGATGCACAGACTAAGAGGAAAAGATTAAAGGCTTTTCTTATTTGTATATTCTTTATGGATTTGGAGTAAATAGCCTTCATAGCCAGGAAGTTGTTCACAGTTGTCCTACAGGACGGTGATGGAAGAGAGAATAAATAAAATTTTTCTTGCTGTTGAAATGAGCAAGATCCTCATTAAAAGAATACAAAATAGAATAATAGAATAATTAAGTTTGGAAAAGACCCCGTAAGACCATTGAGTCCAACCATAAACACAGCACTTCCAGATCCAGCACTAAACCTTGTTCCCCAAGCACCACACTGCATGTTTTTTGAACACTTTCAGGGATGGTGATTCCACCAAATAGAAAATGTGCTTCTCCATTTGATCTGCTTTTGTTGAAATGAAATTCACTCATTTTCCCACATGCAAATCTGATTGAAATCCTTAGGTACTCTGGCGCTGTATTTGGTTTATGAGCTCTTGGATGGTGCCTTCCTTCATTTAGGAGCTTTTTCAGCTGTCTGATAAACATCACCTCCCCAGATCAGGCTAAATACAGCACCCTGCCTTCCCTAGCAGGAGTCTTCTCTGACAGGCCAGAGCTAGATGGAATACCCTGGGGGTTCTTTATATCTAACATCAAAGCAGGGCAAAACAAATGCAATTACAGCCCAATAATGAAATTTGTATTTGCTCTAAATGTCCTTAGTTACGTAGCAGAAAATCCAGATATGGATGAGCTAAAGGCAGATCCAAGGCGAGTGGTAGGGGAAAGTTGAAATTTCTTTTCAGAGACATAGCAAGCAGTATATAAACCTCACAAAATGTTTACTTTTCTTGTTTAAGCTGTGGAGTAAAAATAACTTTCCATTTATCCAGTGAGTGACTGTGCAGGATGAGACCAACGGGGAAGCTGCTCTAAGCCTCCAGCAATGTGATGCTTTTGGGTTCAGAGCAGGGAAAGGAGACCTTCAGGGCTGTGCCTTGGATTAATGGCCAGTGAACACTCCTTGTAGACATTCCCTGAATGCAAGACTGATCTTCATTTTACCAAGATAAGGTTTATCCAACCTCTGAAGAGCAGGACAAGGTCGTGAAGTGACTTTACTCCTTCTTAGAAAGCAGTATGCATTAGTCGGCATTTCCTGCCCCACTTTTGGAAATCAACTCTCGGCCTCTTGCCAGGGTCTTAGAGCAAGAGTCCAAGGAGCTGGGAACAGGTGATCCTGTTTCCTAATTGGTAATGTGAAGTGGGAAAACAGAAAATTTGCAATAAATTCAGTCAGAACTGCAAGCAAATTAATTCCCTTTTAATGCTTTCTGAATCTCCTATTGCTGGGATCAGAACAGGTGATGTTTCCTTAAGGGATTTCATGCACCATCCACATTTTTGTATCTTAATGGCACTAATTTCAACATGCTTTCTCTCAGTTCAGTGGAAAATATTTTTGTTTAATGACCAGGCTTCTGTTCCTTTGCTTGTACTGGGTAATGCTGCAAGGAGTTTCAGGGCTCCTTGCAGCAGGATGTGTGAATATAAGTGAAGAGATTAATATGAATAACCAGTACCAGACTGCCAGACTGAATATACATCTTTTGCTAGCTAAAAAAATATAAAAGGCCCTTGAACAAAACTCATCTGAGATGCAATGCTATTCAAGACTCTGAAGTTTTCCCTGGATGAGACACAACATGAAGGAAGACTGCTGAGTCCCCTGGTGAGAAAATGTCAAGGGTCTTTATTCTGGTCCTGTGGTTCTGCAGGCTGCCTGAATCACAAGGTCATGGCATGGCAAGATAGCTCGTTATATCTCGTTTAAACGGGCTAAACACATTTTAAATAATGCAGTCCACAAATGAGAAAGTATTTTCCACTGAGGTGGGTAGCATCATCTCAGCTCTCTGAAGATTAAAGTTTACTGCTTCCTAATGCCTCTTGCCAAGGACACATTTTATTGCCTTTGTGTTACTGTATGTCAGTCAGGAATAAATCTCTGTAGAGCTTCTATCTCGCTCTTCAGCCACACGTAGCCTCATTTATATTCAACAAACTTTTCTTCCCTTCTCTCTCCCGTGCCTCCCGCCCCCTCTTCCTTCAGAGAAGGCATTTCAATGAGTCTGTGCAGGCACAATTTAGGACTGAAATGAAGATCTCTATTCAGAGGCTGAACAAATTCTCACCAGCTTCCTTAGACCTAGGGCTAAGCTCTTCAGTTCCCTTCACCCCTTTTGTCTGCAGGTTTTTTGGGGCCAGACTGCCAAGTTCAAGCAAGGCTCCAATCTCTCCTCTTTCACAGGCCTCCTGATTAGTGGCTTTCTTTTTCCAAGACTATAGATACAATTATTAGAAATTCCTTTTTTTGTGAACACATTGAATGAAGGTATGAATGGAGATGGTAAGACGAAGAAAGTGAGAAGCTTAATATAACTTTGGCTTCTGTAGTTAATTAGATTTGGATGGCTTCAGAGGAGCAGCTGTAATTTTTTTTTTAATTGAAGTTACATAAAGGACTATTCAGTGTATTTTGGGTGGGGAGGGGAGACTGTATAAAAATAAAGAAGCTGAGAGATGGGTTTTGGAAATACACCCTCTCTCCCTCTTCCTTTTTTGGGAAACAGTTGTGGGAAGAGAAAAAAGAGAAAAAGAAAAAAATGTCCCACCACCAAAGGGGATAACAGAATCACTGGCTCTGCTGCTAATACCCTGTGTCTGAGGCACAGTATGCAGAATGCATATTCAAACAGGAACTTTTTTTTTTTGTTCAGAGAGAATCTGAAATGCAGAAGTCTGAAATGTATTCCTTTGCACATCCAGAACAGTAGATCTCAAACTTTCAAAAGGACATTGCCAAGATAGAGATCACATTCAACATTTAAAGCATTTCACGAAGATATATCGCTTCCTATCTGCCTGAAATCTTCCTGCTGCTAACAGAAGGCATGGATTTTGAAACCCCAGTGACATGGCAGCAGTTACCCTCTGTGTTCATTCTTCACCCTGCCTGGTGAAGGAAATGAGACCAGTCAGCTCTGTCCGCTGTTCCATTTCATCCTCTCTTTCTCTTTTGTGACATACTCTGCAATCTCAGAACTTCAGCCTTAATTGAATTTTTAAATACATGAAGGGATGGACAGCAGAATTATGGGCCCCTAATCTAGTGGGTGTCACCCTTTATACATGGTGGGGGAATTTGGAATTAGATGATCTTTTAGGTGCCTTTCAAACCAAACCATTCTCAGACTCTATGTTTTGCAACCCCTTTTGTTCTTTCACCCTAATCTGCGTGTTAATCCCAAGGCTCTTTAGCAAAGTGTTTCTCCTTCACCAAGGGTGTTTTGGCAGCTAAACCTTCAGCTCAGTAAGTTATCCACTGACTGCAGCTCTGCTGATTTATCCTCAGCTAAGCATGGAAGCCTGGGCTGTAGGACAGGGTGGCTGTCACTTCACTCACACCCACTCTCTGCACTGACTTCTGGTCACCTTTTTAGGGGGATGACTGTTCTTTCATTAATTACATGGCTATATCACAGAATCCCAGAATGGTTTGGGTTAGAAGGGACCTTAAATCTCTTCACCTTTCATCCCCTGCCATGTGCAGAGACACCTTCCATTGTCCCAGGTTGCTCCAAGCCCCATCCAGCCTGGCCTGGGGCACTGCCAGGGATCCAGGGGCAGCCACAGCTGCTCTGGGCACTCTGGGCCAGGGGCTCAACACCCTCACAGGGGAGAATTTCTTCCTAATATCCCATCTAAGTCTATGAGTGTAAAGCCATTCCTTGTAGTCTTGCCCTTGTAAATAGTCTCTCTCCGTCTCTTCTTTCAAATCTGTCGTGAGTTGTCACTGCTATCATCCTTCTCACCTAGGTTATCAATAGGGTATATCAGAAAGAAAAATTCTTGTGTTGATATACCACTATATTATTTATATATCAATCAAACAAACAAAAAAAATTCAACTAATCGTCATTATGACACTTTTTTCAGTTCAGAAAATAATGCCCCCTAAAAAATGACTGTTTTCTAAATTTTCTTTCTCTAAAGTACAGATAAATAAAAGTACAGATATTCTCTGAATGATATTTTTCTCTTAAAAAGACCTTAAGTGCATGTCCCAAAAAACTGTAGATAGCATCTCTGAGATCTTCCCTTCTTTATCAATACTCTCTGCATTTTAACTAATGTGTTGGGAAAGAGGCGATTTGTCAGTACAATCTATCATTATCAATACTTTCTTCTCTTTTTGGAACAGAAATAGAAATTTTTATAAAATTTTAAAAAATTAAAATACAGAAAAAACCCAACTGAGATAAAGAACATTTTACTAAAATGTCTGCCATTATTTGCTTAGAAAAAAAATGGTTTTAGCATGATATGAAGTTTGAATTTTGTTTGAACTGCAAACATATTATGATATTGTTGAAATAAAAATGCTTTAAATTGAAAAAAAAAACATTTAATAAAGTATTTCAGACTCCTGAGAGATTTTTGTCATATTTGTTAACACATCCTTAAAATGTTGCTAAAGCAGGAAAAAAAAAGTGTGAACGTTTTTCCAGCTACTTCATGTTGGATTCAACTATACTAACCTTTCCTCATTTCAGAGCATTATAAATGTCATCTTTCCTTACGACACTTAAGAAGGGAAAAAAAAGAAAAAAGAGGAGAAAAAGCTCGATTAGCCCTGTAGATTTAATGTTTGGAGAAAAGGTGTCAAGGCTGACTAACAATGAACAGTGTTGTTGGGCTTGCAAAAATTCTGGCACGAACTGCTGGGCTCAAGGCTGAGTGGATGGCAGAGGAGGAAGAGACAGAAATGATGTGTGATATTCCTCTCAGGAGACAGGGTAGCAGCACCAGGGCATGGAAATTGTGGCATTTGGTTTCTGGTTTAGAAATCATCCTGCAGTTGCTAAAGCAAGCAAACCACCTCCAGCACAGACGTGATGCAGTTGTGCTTTATTTCACTGCAAGCATCCCAGCCTGGTTACTAGAGGCCCCAAGCTCTATAAGGTCTGAAAATAAAATTAATTATCTTGCCTGGAGTTCATCGCTGAAATAACTCAGCTGCTTCTACCACCTGAGATAAATCTGTTTTGGCTAGATCAGTTACTTCTAACCAGCTGTTGCAATTCTAACAAAAGAACCCCTGACCTTCCTCATTTTGCTGTTAGCTTTTACCTTTCTATTAATTGTTCTCTCGGAATAAATACAAGTGCTCAAGTTAGGGGAGTGTCTGCTGCTGGGAAGGGGAGGAAGGAGAGACAAAGGATGATGTGATGGTGTCAGAGCCAGGCTGGAAAGGACTTGGAGCAACCTGGTCTAGTGGAATCATCTCCATCATTGGATGGAGACAATTTTTAGGGTCCCTTCCAACCCAAACCACACTGAATAGGAACTACCTGGATCTGCTGCATGCAGATCTTGGCTAAGATAATGGGTGGAACCTAAAGTTTTGGTGCGTGGAACAAATCTGATCATTTGAGGGACACAGAAACACACCAGGGATGCTGTTGTTAGAGTGTTCAAGAAGCTGAGAAAATATGCAAAAGTCAGCAATGGCCACAAAAAGGAAATAAGTGGTGGGAGCAGAATTAAGGTTTATTGATGACCTTTTGAAATGATCATGAGCAACTTTTTGCTATGCCTTCTATAGATAATCTCAGCAGCTGTTCTACCCCAAATATCTGTGCCTTGAATTTAAATTCGCTCTTTCAATATTTGTATAGTGACTCAAAAATTCCCTTTCTGTAAATATTCCCAACAGGACAAGGTGGATATTGAAATGTTTGCCCACAAAAGGTGTAGTCACTGTGAAAGCAAATCCATTTAAAAAGTGTTGAGCAAATATTCAGAGGAAATGAGAATAAAATGAATGCAAAAGGCTTTAAGGGGGTTTAAAAAGGAGGCAGGTGAAGTCATTGTGATAGTGCCATGTCAGATTAGTGCTCTGAAAGAGCTGTAGGGTGCAAAGTAGTTAAGACATTATTTACCCCTTCAATAAAGCAAGTATTATTTTTACTCACATTAATCAGTAGACTTGTAAACCCATTAGAGGACATAGTCCATGTATAATAGGAAGGAGAAAAATCAATGTAGAATTGCAAACTCGTAACAATGAGTGAAACTAAATGAGTTTGCTGTGATTTTCTACCTTTTCAAATTGCATTACTTTTTAGAATAAACCCTTCAGGAAGCTTGCTGTAGACCTGACTGAAATACTGCAGAGCAAATTGGTAACTAAAGAGGCCATCAAAATAAAAGAGTAACCCAATAACATAATCCTTTATCTAGAAGTCCTCACTGCTATTCTGACTGTATGACTGGGCTTTCTGATTTGATATGTACTTTCTGTGTATATTAAAATTAAATTACTTGGGCTGGAAGGTTACATAGCACTCTTCTGGAAGGAGCTCTGCTGCATTCAGGGCCCCAGAACCTTGAGAAGGACCAGCCTCTCACTGGGACACCGAGCTGCCAAGAGCCTCTCATGGTGAGACAGCTAAGAAAGAGACTGCTGGGATTCAAAATCCCCTAGGAAGAGTTCAAGCTGACTCCCAAGAAATGTTCTCCAGACCTGGGGCAGAGTTTAAAACGCAAGGAAGGTCTTGAAAGAGCCTTCAGAAGACAGCTGTGGTTGTTGGGGGCTACAGCAATAGCTGCATTGTCTGGATGCAGAAAGGGATGGGTTTTGTTGATGTTCATATCCTGGATGTACAGAGGTGAGATGAAGAAAAAAGCTTCATTATTCTGATTAGTGTCTCTGCTTTGAAGTATTCATGGCCAAACCTTGACCCCTAGTATGGATAAATTGTGTTCAGAAGAAAGGTACAGTTTAATCCAGAAAGGATCTTAGGTCATCACAGTGCCTACACCGAGGCAGGGAAAAATTTAGAGCTGGGAGGCAGGAAAGAGGTTGCTAGAAGTGCAAAATCACAGTGCAGCTAACAAATGTAAATAAAATACATTTTTTCACAGCTGCAAACTTGTATCTTGCAATAATTCAAGAGTGAATAGACCCCTACCAATATACAAAGCCTACCGTCTTAAAGACAAAAGGAAACATTTTGCAGAATTAGAAAATGAGGAATAAATATAATTTCAACTGTGCCACATGGTTATCTTGGATTTTAAATGGTTCTGTGTCTTGCTTCTATGCAATCAGAACATTTAGCACTGCAATCATCTTACGAGAATCTCCTTTACGAAGGAAAATGCACTTTGAGTCTGTTAAGTAATAATTAAATCCAGTTATTGTGATTGCAAACATTCATCTCCAGTTAAATGGATGGCTGCTTTCAACCTGTGTTGGTTGGCTGTTCTCAGCACAGAGCTGCCTAAAGTTCTCTGCTGCTCCCTAGTACTTTTCAGATGATTTTATCTCTCTTTCACTTCAAAAAGCAGTCAGATGGAAATAACTTCTGCTCTTGACACTGTAAACATGATCCATAACTCTGCAAGTGAGTCACTATGACTCTGTATGGAGAAAAGGCTTGAGAAAGTGGATCTTTTATTTACTGACTGCTCACCACATTTGTCTGGTTGGGGAAAACATACCCAGGTTCTGAACAACAGGAAAGAGAGCATGGATAGACAGAACCAGAACATGGGATAGAGAGAACCTTGCTCACATAGCTCTCTCCACAGGGTGACCCATGGCTGCACAGAGGCAGAAAAGGTAAAATAGAGATTTCTGAACAGTTCATTATTGACCAACCTGAAACCCAGTCAAGGGTGTAACCTGATCTTCAGAGAGTTATGAGGGGAGAGAAAATTGTGGTATCCTAATGGAGGGATAATTTCAGTAATGCTCGGCCATTTAATCCAGATTCTTCAGTTCAGGGTAAATAAAAAGTTATCCAAAATATACAGAACACAAGTAGTCCATGCCCAAGCCTGCAATACGGTCCAGATATATAATGCATAAAATTTAGAAGAATGATATGGATATCAGAAACATGGACCACCTTACAAGAACTGACTTGCACAGTGGTAGCTCAAGCCTGCAAATACAAACAGTGAAAATCATCCCTTTACCATCTTATTCCAGAGAGCCAGGAGTGGAAAGTGAATCCTCTCCACCATCCCCACAAAAAAGTGGTAACAGGAAAAGGAAAGAGGCCTTGATGCCTCCCAGGGACAAAAACCCAGGAACATTGTTCGGGAGAAACTCTTATACTGCTTTTGATTATGGATTTTTAATTGTGCCATATAAAATTAGTGCTTAGAGAACCTAGATATGATAATGAAGCCTCTGAACCTTAGAGAGACACTTAAAATTGTCTTCAAAGAAATTCCTTCCATTTTACCAGTATGCTAAGGCAATATACATAGGATTAGGTAAAATTAAAACTGAAACTCTCTTGAAGATCTTCCCATCACCTTTCCAGTGCAGAATTAGTGCATTTTCATAATTCTTCTTTTCACTCACTTTTACCAGGGAGCCAGGGCTTTCTCCAACAAGCTTCCTTTGCAGTCTATGCCAGGTTTTGGATGAAGTTGTCATTAGGATATTCCTCCCTAATATTTTCTGTTGCCTAATTTAATCCGATTATATCTAATTACACTCCCCTGAACAACTAGAAACTATTCTTATCCCTCCCTTCAGATGCTTCCAGACAATTATCTGTCTCTATATCCCTATTTGCCAAGTTACAGCTATTCAGTTTTTTTAACCTTTTGTTCTATTAACTTTACTTTTGTTCTATTAACTTTACCAAAGGCTATTCAGTACCTCGCCTGAGAGGAAAGAAGATTTGGAATGACTTGCATTATTTTAAGCAGATGGGCTAGGCTTGCAAAATATTTGTCTCCTTCTTGCAATGATAGTCATGAGTGTTCCATGTCATTTGGAACTCCTCCTTCCTGGAATCCTGTGAATGGTTATCAAATAGATTTTGTGGTTAATTTAATAATAATTTCATAATTGATGAACTTGTGAGCTGCTGCTGCTGCTGCTGAGTATTACTGACTTCAAGGATTTATTTGCTATGCTATTCCATTAGATGAGAGGAAAAAACCCAACAAAATAGCTGTCCTGTTATTCCACACTGGTGATGTCATCTAAGGATTCTTGACCAAGACTTTGGAATATCAATCAAGGAAGAGACTATCTGAGGTTAAATGTAACACCAGACTTACTGGATGCTTTCTGTAACTAAATATTTGTGGCACAGCTTGTAGACTGCTGGCTTTTGATCACTTCTGAAATTCTCCCAAAGAGAAAATCTTAGAGAATAAAGGGAATAACAGTTTGGTGGAGTTAATGTAAACTAATCACTGTGTTATGGGTCAACACAATACAAATGTTGTGCTCTGTTCAGATTCATGTTTTCAGCAATAACAAAACCCTGGCCAATTAAGCCTCGACTCAGCTCACCTGAAGGCAGCCATGTAGAAGATGGGCATTCAGACTAACCTAGGCCCTCCTGGGCACCTCCAAAAAGTGATGTATTTCACCTGTGTCTGATATTGATCTTGGTGTACAAGGTGCTGCTAGAGCATATTTTCGTAAACTGCCAGGAACACGAAAACAGAAAATACCCAGGAAACATGCAGCTTTGAAAACAACTCACCAGGCTGTAATGCCCTCAAACACCCAAGGTATTTAATGAGCAGTGAGGGACACTAAGTCTTTTCCCTAATCACTTTGGGTGGTTTACTCCTCTAGATTCCTCTCATTTCCCCTACCCCATGTCCTTCATGATGAAAAGCTGTGATGACTTCCAGCCCCACTTCCATCCATGGAAGTGGAGAATTTCCCCATTCCTGGGAAAAAGCAGCTTGTGTACTGCTGGGGATGTGGGAATGTCCCCACCAGCATATGGCTACCCAGACTGGGTAAATATCTGCTCACACAGCACAGGTTTTTTCTTTGTGTGATTGTTGGATCATAGAATCACAGAATTGTAGAATCATAGAATAGTTTGGGTGGGAAACAACCCAAGATGCAAACCCCCTGCCTTGGGCAGGAACACCTTCTACTGGATCAGGTTGCCTGGAACCCCATCCAGCCTGTGCTTGAACACTTCCAGATTCACCTCCTCTAGCCAGTTTCCCATCTTCTGTAGCTGTTAGAAATGTAGTATCACCAAGATATTACAGGAGATTTACAAATCCATCTTCAAATCTGACTAAAACAGGCCAAGAAGTCTCAGAGTTAAGTGGAGAAACAGGTAGAAAAATCATAGTATGATTGCAGAAGCCTATTTTTCTTCAGAAATTCAGCTAAAGAGAGAAAAACCATTTAACAAAATTAAATCATAACTTTTTTTTTGTTATCAGGCACTTGCTATCGTTTTCCCCCTTGCTGACATGAAAATTGAGAAACTGGGAATCCAATTACAAATGCTAGATAAAAGGGAATGATAGCAAGGAATTTTAATTGGATGGAAAAGATGTTGAAGGCATGTTCACTAGATACATGCTTCAAAAGCAGCAGAACTACAAGTGTACAGGCAGAGGTCACTGTATAAAGGAATAATAGGTGACTTAGAAACTGAACAACAGCTCAGGTTTTCAATCAATAGGGCTAGTGAGAACTGCTGGACCTTCGATGCAATTCATTACTTCAAGAGGTAGTAAACAGCAATATTGACATTTAGAATTCAACCAAACCCAAAACTGCTTATGTCTCTGGCAGCTTTATTTCAAAGTGTGAAAACTCCCAGCAGGAGGTACCAAGGGTTCTGCAACCTTTTATTTCCAAGGCTTACTGCAAGGAAAAAATAGGCTGTTCGGGCATCTGTTCTGAACAGCTCTTATTGTGGTCCTTCTCCTCTTTCTTCTTCTTCTTCTTCTTCTTCTTCTTCTTCTTCTTCTTCTTCTTCTTCTTCTTCTTCTTCTTCTTCTTCTTCTACTTCTTCTTCTTCTTCCTCCTCTTCTTCTTCTTCTTCTTCTTCTTCTTCTTCTTCTTCCTCTTCCTCTTCCTCTTCCTCTTCCTCTTCCTCTTCCTCTTCCTCTTCCTCTTCCTCTTCCTCTTCTTCCTCTTCTTCTGCCTCTTCATCATAATGTATTAATGTTATTATTATTATTGCTTCTTCAAGATGTAACAGTAGAAAAACCAGAATGTTCTGCTCTTTCCTGTATAGCATGGTGACCTAAAGTTCTCATGATACCTAAATTAGAAAAGCCTAAATTTTTTTGGCTTGAAATATGATTTGAACTTTGCATAACTCTCCTGCTAAGCATGGCAATGAGCAGTCATATAGCCCTGCTAAGATAAGCACAAACAGTTTCCATGTAGGAAGACTCAAAATCCAAATCCAGATGAGCCTGAGCTCATTTTGGTTTAACTTCCTCTTGTGGTAGCCCCAGACCCACGGGATGCTGGAATTTTGATTACAGTGCAAACCCAATGGCAAAACTCCCACTGTTTTCTAAGATGTCAGGATTTCACTCATCAGAATGGGATAATCTATCAGCCCTCCTTATTCAGTCCCAGTGAAAATAGGAATGCACCAGCAGATGAATCTGGCTACAATTCAGGCTGAGGTGTGCAGTTTTAATCTCAGACTTTGAGAGAACAGCCCAGCATTTGACAAGCCTTTGGAGGTAGGATATATACCATGAATTAAATTCCTTTGCTGCTGGGCTCTGTTTGTGGGGAAACTATTTACCTTTTAAATGATACACTTTCTCAGACCTGTCACTGGAAAGCAGACCCACACCTGGCTCCATAGCTTCTGTTAATGGACCTGGACAAGTTTTATTGAAGGACCGCAGGGAAACAGAAACAGCCACACCAGACTTGATGGCCCATCCAGGGAAGTTGTTGATGTTAGATCTTCCAAGGAACAAATATAAACATGCCCATAATGGATTCTGCAAGGGTGCTGTCTGCAGAAGAAATGTTCCCCTAATCCATCCAATGCAATGATATCTACTTGTCCGGCACTGGAAACACAGAACTTCCTCCAGTCTTTCCCTCTCTAAAATCCTTCAGGAAAAACAGACAACCCTGAGTGCACAGGGTGAAAAAGGATCACATCCCTAAAGAGTGAAAGAGTCTGGGGTTTGCAGTAATTAACCTCTAATTGCAGTCCCTGATTTGGGGAAAGGAAAGGAAAAAGGAAGGGAAGGGAAGGGAAGGGAAGGGAAGGGAAGGGAAGGGAAGGGAAGGGAAGGGAAGGGAAGGGAAGGGAAGGGAAGGGAAGGGAAGGGAAGGGAAGGGAAGGGAAGGGAAGGGAAGGGAAGGGAAGGGAAGGGAAGGGAAGGGAAGGGAAGGGAAGGGAAGGGAAGGGAAGGGAAGGGAAGGGAAGGGAAGGGAAGGGAAGGGAAAAAAAGAAGGGAAGGGAAAAGGTAGGGGAAAAGGGAAGGGGAAGGGGAAAGGAAGGGAAAGGGACAGGAAGGGAAGAAAAACTGCATAGTTTGATGTGCAGAAAACTGAAGATATTGGTGATGCAAGCTGGCAAGTCTGTTTGAGCTGGGAGAGGATTTTACAGTGTTCTGGCCCAACAGTGCCAGGGTGGTGCTGCCTCTCGTGTCCTGCCACTCTGAAGCCAGGAAGAGAATGCCTCTCTTCCTCTGGGCAGGAATGCAGGGTGCCCTGTGCTGGATGAGAGCTGGCACAGACATCCTGCACCCATCATGACCAGTTCATAACCTGCTGCCCTGCTCCAGCACAGGCAAGAGCTGAGGGCAATGCTTTTGGGCAATGGTTTTATTCTCCTCTCCTGTCTGAAAGTTCAAACATCCCTGGCCCCCACAAATAATTGGTGAGACTAAGACATGCTGGGGAACTGAGAACTGTGTTTTTCTGTGCAATTTAAAGGGCATTAGGGATAGGAGATACAAAGAAACTGAAATGGTCACTTTGTAACCTCTTTCATCACTGGTTCTAATTAAAAGAAAAAAGCAACCTAAATAAAACTTCAGCTAATGTTCTGAAACTAATGGTTATATGGGAACCTCAATGTATACAGGGGGACTGAAGATTAAAAAGTATTTATATCTTTATTTCTATCTCTATCTCTGATTTATATCTTGTGCTTGCATTTACATCTTCTCCATATCAAAATCTCCAAACTCTCTCCTTTGGCACTCAAGGCTACTTATAACACCTTCAACACAAAGTTTTATAGAGAGCTAGAATTTTCAATTAAAATTTTATCTTTTCAGAATTATTTTAAACTACTTTTACTCTCCATTAGCAGAGTTACAGGGAGATATTTTGACATATATATCTTTCAACAATCCCTGTCCCTCTTCACCCCAAAGGCTGTCCCAGCTTGCAAGTTCTTTCCCTTCCCAGAATGTAATTGCAGAGACTATTGCCACCACCTCTGGAGACTTTAATCCCTTTTCCTGGAAATCACTTATAACTATTACATAAATACACAGAACTCTATTCAATTATTTTCTTGCCCTTCCCATGCCACAGATCTATCTACTGGTAACTTCTGTTTGAATATACACCCTCCTTATCTTGAAAGAATGAGGCACAGTCTGTCTGAAAACAAACTTGATTATAAGGCAGTGAGAAGAGATGGCAGCAAGTCAAAGAACATTAGGGTTGTCATTTGCCAAAGGAATTTTCTTACAGCTTGTGGACACTGAATTATTGACACAGTTTGTGGTTTTGGTTTGTGGGGTTTTTTTTGGTTTTATTTTGTTTTTTTTTTCTTTTTTTTTGGGTGGGTGGATATTTTTGCAGTGCTGTTTTTATAATAGTACTGTGATGGTAAAGTTTTTTAGATGGTATCATTATAGTTTGGTCTGCAGCTCTTCCTAGAGGTTGCTTTTGGGACCCGAGTGAGACAGACATATAAGTGAGAGAATTAATTAAAAAAATAAAATAATCTGTAGATATTGTGTATGAGCTGATCTGAGCTAGACATCAAGAAATCTCTTTGGCTGTAATTGAAAGGAGATCATCACCAAATGTTGACTCAGCTGACCTAAATTAGGTAGCTAACTCAGTCTAGAAGGTTTTTGTCATTAAAGTGCCTCCAATGGTTATAAAGGAATTCTAGACAGCTAGTTCAGATAAAGATTCATTAAAATTCTATCATTTTTTTGAAAATAGACCTCCTATCCAATGAAATAATTCAGAAAGGACTAAAACCAGCAGTGCATAAGAGATTACATGGACTTCGGGTGAGACTGTTCTCAGGTGCAAGATTACCCACAGACAGTAAAAATCACTCTTTAGTAAGCACAGCAATTATTGTCATCTTGATGTAAAGCAATGAGAAGAATCTTTGTAAAGGTGCACAAAAGAAAGAAAAATTATCCAAAAAAATGGGCAGGCAAGACGGCCTCTGATGGAGTTGAGGAAAATTAAATGTTTATTTTTCTTCTTTTGCGTTTCTGAGAGGCTTGATAGTACTGAACTCCCCCATTTCCTAACCAATAACACTTGCATACAGTTTTTCTGCAGCTCTCAACTTACACTGGTAGCTGGTGGTGGACACTTAGGTGCGTTTAAAGGCTGAAGACTCTTCAGCAGAGGCAACAGAGCCCCTCCCCAGGGCATCCTGCTGATCCTTTTCCATTTCTGAAGAAATACTGGTGGTTCAGAGACCAACTGGATCTTTGCAATGTAGTCAATTATTCACCCTCTCACTGATATCATCCGACACCAAGAGCTAAAGGACTTGAACCTGGTCTCTGTCTGATTTATTTTTTCCAGTTTTCCTCTCTAGGCCATGTTTTCAAGATCTCTATTCCTTCCTCCTGATCTTTGGCCTGCCTTCAGCCAGGCTGCATGCGTCATGATGTTTGTGGAACAAAAGCATCTGATCAGGGTGAATTTGAATTAAAATCAAGCAAATAGTGGTGCAAAGCTGTGCTGGAGCACAAGAGGCAAAGACTGTGGTTGGGAACAAGACAATTATGTTAATAACTTCTTATCCTCAGACTGTGTGTGCTCTTGGGAGTTGTCAGCTGAGCCCTAAGGAATGCTGAGCCATTGGTATTCACCATCTTTACTCAGATTAAGCCACATAAATAAAAAAAGTGCCAACAGACAACATCCTTTGAAGATACTGAATCTCTAATGTGCATTGCTTTTCATTTCTATGCTTTATTTTCACTTTAAATAATGATGAAGTTTTGGACAGGAGGTAAGGCTGGGAGGCACAGCTGAACCTGCACCTGGGAAGGGCTGCTGGTTTTGGGCATTAGGGGCTGTGGGCTTTGGTTATCCACCAGATCTTCTTGCTTTGATCAGCCTGACATCTGCAATTACTGGGGACCAGGATGTACCAAGCTAAAAAATCTCACAGCAAGCAGCCACACATTGGGAAGAATGTGCATTTTTTTCTATATGAACATAACTTTTTTGATTTCCCAGCTTTCCAGCATTTCTCCATTTTTTTTTAGAATGCTTTATGTTCCTTGGTTTTGATCTCAGATGACTCAGAACCTCACTTCCATTCCCCTCCACCACAAATTAGCTTCTCAGCATTTTGAGAGGCAGTAAAATGGGGGAGAGAGAGAAAAAAGGTGGAACTTTCCAAGATTTCCACTATTCCCTCAGGATATACTTTGTGCATTTCCCCTTCTTTCCAGGCTATGTCTGTCAGCCTGAAAATTGGTCTCCTAACTGTGTGATTTCCATATACAATGGTAAATAAAGCAGTTCAGAAGCATTGGACATCATGGGAAAAATGCATTTTAACTACAAAGGGAAAATCCTGAGCAAGAGCTAAGCCAGGACATCTTGCAGCACAAGGATTAGTTACCACAGAATGTGCTATTAAAGGTAAATTATTGTTTCTATCATTATCTTAATAGCCTGGTGGTTGTGGTAAATATTTACACCAGCCCAGGAAGGTGAGAAATTCTGTATTATTAGAAACGAAAACAGCCGTTGTTTTGATTTTGAGGAAAGCTAACTAACTCCTGTTTTCCTATTGAAAAATTGCCTGTATTTGGGCCTTCAATGGATGATGCATTGATGCATCTTTTTATATCTCTTGTCTCTGGCCCTGGCTGGATGTGGAACCAACAGCAGCTCTGCAGGTTGAGGCCAACTCATTAAGCTGGCCCAACCCCTAAATCAAAGCAATGACCTGGTGGAGGTCCAGGCCAACTCCACTCACTCATTCCCCATTCACAGCCCTTCCTTTCCCTCTCACAGGGCCAAGCAGGGAGCCACAATGCCACACCACAGTCCCTGGTGGCAGAGTCCTGCAGCAGGGGCGGGTCTGTTCCATGAGCAGCGGAGGAAGCACAGGCTGGTGAGATAACACTAATCAGCTCACAGCCCTGAATAGAACAGGGAATTAACATGGCAGCTGTCACTTATGATAGCACACAGTGTCCAATTTCATTCAACTGGGCCACTTTAATGTGCATCTCCTCTCCTATTTAAGAGTAGGTGATTCTTAATTAACTTTTCCTAATGCGTCACTCCCAATTGTACTCACTGTGGGTATTATCCAGTCCAGATATATTTGGGAAAGGACATGTAAGAACAAAAACCTTTCAAATTATGCAGAAATGGGGCAACTAGGGACTCACGCACCTTAAAAAAGTTCAGTCATTGGGTATATGCCTCTGGCATGCCTGGTTTTATTTTAGAATTTCCTTGCGTGGGAGAAGATGACTGAGGCCTCAAACTGTACAGAAAAATGAAGAATTGAGTTAATGAATTTGATTTTCTCTCCTAATTCTTTATTAAATGGCCCTTAAGGAAGGCTCTGTTTTTTTGCTGGCCACATTATTGATACACATTCCTCTTCAAACAGAAAAACCTGAGAGTCACACAATTGCTCCATTTTAGTCCCAGTTTTCTCAATTGCTGCACTCTCCATTAATTTGAGGAGGTTTTTAGAGTGGTAATTGTGTAGTTGCTCTCAACACTCAGCAAGGAAAACAGCATATCAAGGCTTGATCTTTTCTGAGTGATATCACAGGTACTGCACCAGGTCCTGTCTTGTCCAAGAACATCAGTTCACCCTTTGTAATTTGGCTCAATTCCTTGCCATGCCTATTCCAGCCAGCAACATTCTTTAGGGTTTTTTTTGGGGTTTTGTTTTGTTTTGCTTTTTAAAATTATTATTATTATTATTATGCTTCCATTCTGTCTTCACACGGTATGCAAGATAAAATGATCTGCACAAAGCAGAGATCAGCAAGCAGTATGAGTCCAAGAATATTCATGTCTGTCAGAACCAAATCTGGGAATAAAGGCTTTTCCAGGTATTAAATCTTTCAGTAAACAGTGCAAGTTCCCTGCCACCCACCCTCCTCTGACTGTACTGACTCTGACTAAAGTGACACTATAAAAGCTCTTCTTTTGCTAAAATTTGCTAAAATAAATTTTAAAAGAAAATAGTGAAAAAAATTAAAAGGACTTCCCACTGAGAACATGGTACGACTTGGATCAGAGCTGACCTACATAAGAGTCACAAAGCAAGTAAGAAAAATAAATTATAGGGGGAAAAGAACTTAAAAAAACAGGGAACCAGGTCAATCCAGCAAGAGGAAGAGGAGTAGGATAAGGAAGATTTGAAGGTTGTGAGCAGGGTTCCCCAATTCAGCTGTGATGAGGAATAATGATGTGATGATGATAATGATGGAGCATTTCCTGCTCCATATTGCTCAGCTCCAACCCGTTCCTCTTCTTTCATGGAAGGAAGCAGCAGGGTTTAAAATAGGCAGCTGAGACTCAGCTGGTTTTCTTCTCTTTCCTTTTTCATTGGAATCTCATCTCTACAGTGGTGTCCTGACTGACTCAGGCCCAGAAATGGGCACTGTGTCCAAAAAAAAAAAAAAAAAGAAGTGCTTTGTTATATAAATAAATACATTATCTGGGCAGAGGGATTGAGTTACCACTACCAAATTCGTGGACAGCACCAGGTTGAATGGGAATTTTGATCTGCTGGAAAGCCTGAAGGCTCTGCAGAGGGGTCTGGACAGGCCGGATCCATGCAGGCCGAACCCAAGATGGGTTCAAAAGGATGAAGTGCTGGGTTCTACACTTTGACCACAATAACCACATTCCAGGCTGGGCAGAGGGGCTGGAAAGGGCCCTTTGGGAAAGGGCCTGGGGGTGCTGGTGCCAGGGGCTGGACACGAGCCCAGGGTGCCCAGGGGGGCAGGAGGCCAATGGCCCCTAGGCTGTCCCAGCCTGGCTGTGACACAGCCCCAGGGCAGGGCCTGTCCCTGTGCCGGCCCTGCTGAGGCAGCTCCAGTGCTGGGGACAGCTCTGGGCCCTCAGCACAAGAGAGACACCGAGGGGCTGGAGCGTGTCCAGGGCAGGGAACGGAGCTGGGAAGGGGCTGGAGCCCCAGGAGAGGCTGAGGGAGCTGGGCAGGGGCTGAGCCTGGAGCAAAGGAGGCTCAGGGGGGCCCTTGTGGCTCTGCACAGCTCCTGACAGGAGGGGACAGCCGGGGGGTCGGGCTGTGCTCCAGGGAACAGGGACAGGAGGAGGACAGAGGCCTAGGCTGGGCCAAGGGAGGTTCAGGTTGGACATTAGGAGGCATTTCTTCACAGAAAGGGTGGTCAGGCAGTGGAAGAGGCTGCCCAGGGCAGTGGTGAACTCATCATCCCTGAGGGGATGTTCAAGGTCCAAGTGCCATGACTGGACATGGCATTCAGTGACAAGGTGGGGACTGGTCACGTCTTGGACCTGATGACCTCAGAGGCCTTTTCCAGCCTAAATGAGATTCTGTGATTGTTTCTGTGAGCCAGTGCCAGAAGAACCTCAATGCTACAGAAACAAAGAACAGCCCTGGAATCCCATTTCTGCCAAAAAAACCCAACAAACTGAATTCTCCTGGAGGGTTTTAGTCGACTACAGGTATATAAAAAAACCCAAGAAAAAAGTTTAAAAGCATTTTCTAGTGCTCTTAGCTGCAGGTTTTTTTTTTGTACTGAGAATGTGCTACCGTAGCTTACTACTCCATTATCATGCTCTGCAAAAATAAGGTCTCATAATTAATGTCTGAAAAAATAGCAGGTGTCCAAGCCTGGATCTTCCCCCCTTCCCTCTCTTTTTTTCCCTTTGTAGCATAAAGGTGAGTTAACAGCCTTATGTGTTCTGCTGAACTCGAGCTGGATCCAGCTGAACTTCAATTCATCCCAGCAGCAAACTGTTTATTAAAGAGCTGTCAAATGCCCATATTCTGTGGATCATCACAGGAGCTGACAGTGCGACAAAGGCTTGAAATCCAGTGCATATCACTGGAGGATGCCATTAAAATGAAAGTGAGACCAAAACCTCGCAGCTGTCAGTCATTATCTAGGACATTCTCACACAGTAGATCTCACACACTTCCCTTCATCTGGCGTGGGTCTCCTCTTCACACTTCTCCATTTTTTGCCGTAATGAAACAGCTTTCGAACAAAAAAGGATTTTTGAAACAAAAAGAATCTATAAATCTCTATAGAAGATGTGCATTTCTACTCCATTTGGAGTTCTCCTGCATGTCCAGCTAACCATTGTATCTCTCTTTTTGTCACCTGCTGCTTATTTTATAGGCTGTTATAATTTAGAACCTGAAAAGAAGCATAAATAGGAATGACTGAATTTCAGCCATTAAAATAGGCCTTTCACAAAAAAAATTGTTCTCAGCCACTTGCCCTTATCTCAGACCAAGCCTGAACATAACTTTGTTCAGAGTTCAAGTGAGACTGGCTCATAATGTTTCTGTCCTCATTATTTTTTTGGGTTTTCTTTTATTTTTCCAATTCTGGGTCTGCCTGGGGATTTATTGGCTGTGATAGCCAGATCAAGGCTGTGCCAGGGCTGTCAGTGACCAGCTCTTAGCCAGGAGAAATGTCTGGCCTGGGCTCTGTGGACCAAAAGTAGGAAATACCTGAAGCCTCATAAGCTTGTTCTGAAAGAGCTTGATATCCAGCCTGTCACACTGATTTTACAGCCATTTATCTCTATCAACATCAGAGACACTATGCCAGTGCAAAAAATAATGGAGTGTTGACTCAGCCTTTTACAATTTTAAAGTCATACTTGATTTACTTTAGGATACAGCATATTTTATTGCTTCTTGTCTTCACTCTTGAACCCGTGTCTCCTCATCACTAGACCAGTGGCTAAAGACATATCCAAATACAAGACAAAACCAGGGTATAATTACTCAACTGCACTCTCATCACATGTCCTACATAATTATGAAATGGTTCCACTTTTTATGTCTATGATTATTACAAACTCATATCAAAAGGAAGGTCATCCATATTAGCACAGCTTTCAGATTTATTACACTACTCTGGCACTGCTTTGATGTAAAAGAGTTTGACAAATATATTTGGTGTGAAAAAATATTAAGGGTAATTATGTCATTTGCGCATGGATTTTTATGATTAAAGAATATTTAGAGGCTTAGTGCGCAACTTACCTTGCACTGCAATTATTTAAAATTTTTATTTTGCTTTAATATGTACAAAACAGCTACAAAAATTGTCAGAATAATTCTAATACAGCTCCAGGTTAAATTTTGTTTCCTTAAGAACAGAGAGTTAATAATGCCAGTCATACATTTCAACTTAGGGATAATTATACACATTTAAAAATATATTCTAAGTGTAATTACAGTGGAATTACAGTAAAACAGCCATGCAATGAAAAGCACTCCGTTACCCAGAATACCTGAGGCTGGTGGAAACTTTACTAAATCAGATGACTTAGTGTTTCAGCATGGAACTTTGGAGATTTTTCAGGCATGTCAGTGAATAAGGAACACCAAAATACAGTGAATATTAAAAAATGCTGCAGTTAAATCTAATAGCATACAGATGTAATAGATTTTCCACAACACACAGAGTACAAAAATGTATAAGAAAATGAGGATATTCGGACCACAGGTTTTGATTTTTGGCTGCAATTTCTTAATGCAAATAAAAAACAGTTTTGGGGAGGGGTTGGACAGCAGTTTATTACACTGGAGAAAGAAGAGCAAGATGGTGTAAGGAAAACCTATGTAATGCTGCCCAGAAGATGAAGCTCCTGCTAGAAGGATGTCTGGAAACATGGAAACCGTTCTGGGCGCCTCCTGCTCTGCTTAGGAAAATGAGTCATACTTTCACATACTCTTTATGACTAAAAAGGATGGCACTCCTGCACTGCTTGGCTGCAGCAGCAATGCTGTCTCCTGACAGAACAGCCCTGGAGGCCCCAAATCCTGATTAATTGCTCATGACATAAGGAGTCATGTTAATATCAGCAGCGGGATCCGGCTCCCAGGGAGAGAAGTGGCAGACTGGTAATTCCTCTTGATCCAAAATGGAACAAATAATGGAAGTGATCGTGCAGATCCGATGAACAAAAACAAAAGCCAAAACAAGGGTGGAAGATGAAGCAACAAAGCTTTAAAAGAATATCTGTAAGCATCCCTGGAAGAACCTGGTGTTGAGCTGTACTTGGATAATGTAAAATAGTTCCAAAAGCTACAAAAAATCTGAACAGACCCAGAATCTCTCTGGTAAAGGTCCCACTGCTATAACATAGCAAGGTGGGTCAGGATGGTGCAGGCTGTCCCCAAGGAGAGCAGAGGACATGGAGAAAGTTATGGCCTGATGTGTCCCTGCCCAAGATGTGCTGTGGCAGGGGTTCAGGGAGCTGGAAACATCAGCTGCTGTGAGAAATGGGAGGCGTGCAGACCAGCATGTCTGGATGAGTCAGTGGAGGGGGGAACTGGGCCAGCTGGAAGATTTGGTAAGACTGGGCACATACATCTTCCACATTGTCTCTAACCAACATCATCCTGGAACAGAAAGGCTGGATTATCCCAGCCTGAGTAACACAGAAGCCAATTATTTTTGTGTAAAAAAACCCCTCCTCGAGTTCTTGCTTCTGTTTAATTCCATGGTCCAAGTGAAAAACTTGGAGACTGGACACAAATTGTGTGAGGTAGAAGGGGAAAGGAAAGGGGCATTTCCAGGCAGCCAACTGGATTAGCTCATCTCAGTAGCACAGTGTCTCCAGGAAAGAAGCTGCATGACCCAAACCTGGTAAAAGCCCTTTGGTGTGGGGTGGAAGGACTCACCTCATCTTGCCAGAGCACACCCAAGAGACCCCAAGAAGCTGAACCTGAGAAGTGCCTGTGGAGACAAGTCCTCCTGGCATGCCCAAACTCCACATCCCCACAGCAGCTGAGGGTTGAGAAAGGACAGAGATCTTCTGGAGGTGTCAAATTAGCATCAGTAAAAAGAGGTCTCAGGAGGGCAGCCAAGGTTCCTGACCTTACCAAAGGTCCCTGGATTGTTCCTTGGTGCAGGTGAATGAAAGAAGAAGGAAATGGGTCACCATCATGCACGGCAACACTTGGACATGTGGCCTGAGGGCGGTGGGTAAGGGGATTTAACATGGCTCACAAAAACTTTGGGATTGACAGGAAGAGCTGTGGGACTTTGGTCTATAATAGAGGGAAACAGACAACTGGACAAAATAAAGATTGCAGGAACAAATTAATTAAATACTGACACAACCAAGAGAAACTTCAATCAATTCAAGTCTGGACAGGACAGACCCCCACACTGCCCTGTGAGTTGCTTGTGGGAACTTGCAGATCACCAGGTGGAGATGTCCTTTTGGGGGAAAACTCTGTGTTCCAACACGAGCAGTGCAAAGCCTATTTGGGAATTTTGCTAATAAATACAAAAATTTGTGAAGGACGCAGGGATAACTGGACAAATTTTAAAGGTTGATTTTCATATGATTCTAGAGAAAGTGGAGCCCAAACTCATCATGGATGGAGAAGATTGAGAGGAAGGCTGGAAAAAACTCAGGAAGACTTGAATCTTGTGGTTCTTTCAGAAGGCTGTCCATAGGAAAAAATATACAGTTTGATTATAATTTTGGTAGGAACCGTGATACAAGAAAAACTGGACAACAAATTCAATCTTCAGAAAAGTATTTTGAAGAGGATAGTTAATTGAAGTATAATTTCTAAGTATTTAGGAATAACTGTCATAGCAATGACAACAAAAACAATAATAAAACCAGTAATAATAATATGACAATTTGTCCTAAAATCATTCTGAAGTCAGTTCCAGAGCTGTACTCTTGCTCTTAGTGAAAATACAGATGACGCTGATGAAGATGGAGATTGGCACAACAGCACACATTGAGCAGCTACTTGATCATCTCACAGTGTGAAAAATGATTGAACAAGTCCCTGGGGAAAGTTATCAGCATAGTGTGGATTAGTTTCAATCTGTCCTAAAATCTCACCTCCTTTTTGGCTAAAATGCATAGAGGAAACAAGTCTTCTCTGGAAGACAAAGGTGAATGTCTAGAATCTCCTTTATTTTCAGATAGATGTTGACCAGGATGCTCTAACAGGCCCAAAGTCCTTGTGGAAATATGTGTAGGATGTGCAGCAGGAATGTTAAACAATGTGAGTAGAACTGCAGATCAGGATTGCATTTGAGGTCATCCTACCTAAAAGTTTAAAATGAGATTAGAGTGAAGCACACTGCAACTTCCCAAGGGCCTGTCAAAAGGTCCCTTGGTTTATCAGGAGAAGGATACAACTGGAGTGACTGGCTAAGAAGAGGGAATTCTTTGTGCTTCAGTGTCATCAGGCTCCAGTGACTCTTTGAACCCCAGTGACTCTTTCTGCCTTATCCTTCTCCCCTTGCATCCAAATTTTAAAAAAATTTATTGCTAAATCTCTGTTAAGGATATATTTTATTTTCCTATTTTCCCCCCAGGTTGAAAATATAGTGCTTAATTACATTTCAAATTCTTACCAATTTGGAGGCATCTCAGAGAGGAACAAGAGAGTTTCATTTCAGTAGCCATTTGAGTTTTGCTCGCACTTCCCAATTCCTTCCCATGAAAGTTGTTTTACAAATTGGAGCACCAAATCTCAAGGATTCCTTCTATAACGTGTTTAAATTATTTCCTTCTATTGAAGATATTTGTTCTTCTTCAAGAAAGCTTACAGACAGTAGTGCTTAGAGGCTGCAGCTAGAGCCCAATGGACCTGGCACAGCAGTGCCATATGAAGAAAAACTTCCAAAGAAAATATCATGGGCAAAAAACCCCTTTGCTGAAAAGGAAGTTCTGGTTGTGGTTAAATCTGCAAGACACTCTCACCATGGCCTGCAAGGCAGAATAGCTGTGGTTAGATCAGGCCATAGTTTCTTGCTCTAGCTCTTTAATTCTGACATCCAGGGGAAGCTTGCCAGGTGGTTGGAAAAATTGCCTTGTTTTGATTTCATGGTCATATTGAGGCCTGGGTGTGAAAGCACAGTGAGGCTGATGCTCTTCCAGATGGTGTTATTGGGAAGCTAATTGTAAACATTGTCTCACGCAGGAGTGGGAGGAACCAGTTGCTCCAGAGAAGGCTCCTGTTTGGGAAAAGCTGAATGCTCCTTTTTATTTTCTGCTTTTTTTTTTTTTTTTTTTTTACTTTTCTGCCAACTTTAAGAAAAGTGGAGTGAAAGTGAGAAAGCAGAGCAAGGCTGCAGAAAAGAGCACTAGAAAAGATCTTCCGCCCTTTGTTTTGGTAGAAACAAAATTTCCTACCAAAACAGAGGGGCCAAAACATAATTTGAAAAAAATTCCTGACCATCCACTATCAGAGTGTTGCCTGCACGTTTTTTCTCAATATATGAGCAATTTCTCACTCTGGTCTGAAGACCCAAAAAATAAGATGTTCAAGGCCCTGGGGACCATGTGTGAAAACTGGGAGAGCTTTCTGGACTATAGAGAATTAGCTGTCAGAGAGGTTGATCCTTGTATCCTATCCCAAACCTCTCTGATTTATCTCTGGGATACCCTGCAGTCTTCCTGCTGGTGGGACTTCCACTGGAAGATGCTGGACAGCCTCAGGCTCGGATGCCAGTGACACTTGTGAGTGCTGTGCTCTCTCTGCAGCCAGCAGACCAAGTGCAGAAATACATATTAATGCATATTAAAGCCTATTAATAAACTCACATGCTTTACACCTGGACAGGCGGAAAGAGGGAAAAATGAATTTGCTCAGGCAAAACATCCTTGTGCCTTTTGCCTCTAGAAGAGGTGTAGAGGTTGGTGGTGGAGGAAAAGCTGCATCTGCAATGGTGGAGGAAAAGCTCATTGCTGAATCTCAGTTATGGATATATTTTATTTTCTTTTTTTTCCCGTCCAGGTTGTAAATCTAGTGCATACTTAACTTTTCAAACTTTCACCAAGGTGGAGGCATCTCAGAGAGGAACAAGATAATTTAATTTCAGTAGCCATTTTGGTTTTGCTCCCAGTTCCCAATTCCTCCCCATGAAAGATGTTTTGCAACTTGGAGCACCAAATCTCAAGTATTTCTTCTGTAACGTGTTTAAATTACTTCCTTCTATTGAAGATATTTTTTCTTCTTTAATCTAGCTGATTTTTTTCCCAGCAAATAAACTATAAATTTTTTAAAATTTCTTTTCCTTACTTTTTTTTGTTGATTTTTTTAACCAAACATCATGCTTTCAGTTGCCACTTGAAATGAAGCAATTCCTTCTGTTAATTTCAATCCTCGTTGAATGAAAACCTCTTTATTTTTAACTCATTGGCGGGCTTTATTTCACAAGTTAAAACTTTTCCAAGTTAATGCAAAGTTTTGGTGTGGGTACAAAAAAATAAGTCTCACAAACTCTTGCCTCATTCTCATGCACCAGTTCCCCAGGTCCACCCACAATTTAAAGGCAGAATACAGTGTTTCTCAGGCCCCTTTAGTGTCCTTCAAAACACATTTCTTTAAGCTGCACAAGAATGTCTTGGAGGCTGGTGCCACAGCCAGAAGACAAACCAGCACTGTTTTGGGCACAGAGCAGAAAGTATGCAGGCATTAAAACAATCCAGCATGACTAGCATTAATTTACTATACTGTTTATGATTAAAACTGTCAAACAGTTAGTCAGAGGGAGCTGAGTTTGCACAGCTTTGTCTGGATGCCTTGTCATATTTAGGATTTGGACCTCAGAGGAGCAGGAATGCAGAGGTGGAGTTGCACCATGGCACAAAAACACAGGGCAGATGAATTTGTTGGTGCTGGGTGGACAGTGACAAAATACTGACAAAAACTCTCCAAGCCTTGCTGCTTTTAGCAAAGGCCATTGTATTAAATTCAAGTTTTACACTGGCCACCTCCTGCAGTTGTTCAAAGCTCAGGCCTGCAGTGGGAAGAGAAACATTCCAGTGGGCTGCAGGGATACAGGTGGTTGAGTTTACCAGCTCTCCAAGTGTTTTTCATTTCTTTTTCCTTCCTGAGATAGTTAAATGCACATTCCTCAGCTGTGTAAAAACAAATGGCCTACTCTCCCACTTGAGGTGGCGTGTTTCAAATGAAAGCCAGGCTTAATTAGAGCTTTGGAAGGCTTAAGGGTTAATGTGTGCCCATTAAACACCAAGCACCAATTCTTTACTCTCTGGCCATCGGTGCTCACAGCCAGGCCAGTGTGGCCTGTGGGGCTAGGCTAGTGGGGACAATCCCAGGATGGTGGCACCATGCCCAGCCTGGGACAGGGCAGGAGCAGATGTTTGACCATTGTGAAGCTTGCAGAAATGTCTCCAGGTCAGAAGCACTTGGAAAACACAATTGTGTTTTCCAGCTGGACTTACTGCAGGATTTGAGCTTGCAGGGAGGTGGAGAAAAGCTTGTGGGGAGGTGGAGAAAGGCTTGTGGGGAGGTGAAGAAAAGCTTGTGGGGAGGTGGAGAAAAACTTGTGGGGAGGTGGAGAAAAACTTGTGGGGAGGTGGAGAAAAACTTGTAGGGAGGTGGAGAAAAGCTTGTGGGGAGGTGGAGAAAAGCTTGTGGGGAGGTGGAGAAAAGCTTGTGGGGAGATGGAGAAAAGCTTGTGGGGAGGTGGAGAAAAGCTTGTGGGGAGATGGAGAAAAGCTTGTGGGGAGGTGGAGAAAAGCTTGTGGGGAGATGGAGAAAAACTTGTGGGGAGGTGGAGAAAAGCTTGTGGGGAGATGGAGAAAAGCTTGTGGGGAGATGGAGAAAAGCTTGTGGGGAGGCGGAGAAAAGCTTGTGGGGAGGTGGAGAAAAGCTTGTGGGGAGGTGGAGAAAAGCTTGTGGGGAGGTGGAGAAAAGCTTGTGGGGAGGTGGAGAAAAGCTTGTGGGGAGGTGGAGAAAAGCTTGTGGGGAGGTGGAGAAAAGCTTGTGGGGAGATGGAGAAAAGCTTGTGGGGAGGTGGAGAAAAGCTTGTGGGGAGGTGGAGAAAAGCTTGTGGGGAGATGGAGAAAAGCTTGTGGGGAGGTGGAGAAAAGCTTGTGGGGAGATGGAGAAAAGCTTGTGGGGAGGTGGAGAAAAGCTTGTGGGGAGATGGAGAAAAGCTTGTGGGGAGATGGAGAAAAGCTTGTGGGGAGGTGGAGAAAAGCTTGTGGGGAGATGGAGAAAAGCTTGTGGGGAGGTGGAGAAAAGCTTGTGGGGAGATGGAGAAAAACTTGTGGGGAGGTGGAGAAAAGCTTGTGGGGAGATGGAGAAAAGCTTGTGGGGAGGTGGAGAAAAGCTTGTGGGGAGGTGGAGAAAAGCTTGTGGGGAGGTGGAGAAAAACTTGTGGGGAGGCGGAGAAAAGCTTGTGGGGAGGTGGAGAAAAGCTTGTGGGGAGGCGGAGAAAAACTTTTGGGGAGGCGGAGAAAAGCTTGTGGGGAGATGGAGAAAAGCTTGTGGGAAGGCAGAGAAAAGCTTGTGGGGAGATGGAGAAAAACTTGTGGGGAGGCGGAGAAAAGCTTGTGGGGAGGTGGAGAAAAGCTTGTGGGGAGGTGGCCCTGGTGGCCAGCATCACTTGTCACTGTGCTGGCCAGCTGTCGGGCTCTGTGGGTCAGTGGTGATGTGCACCTGGCCAGGGCCATGCAGAGGATGGATCCCTACACTTGCCCCTGTGTGGGAAACAGTGCAAGAATTATTGGTCCTGTTTTATAGGTTTGGGAAGCTGGGGATTAAATGAGTTGTCAAAGGCCACACAGAGAGCCAGGGGCAGAGCAGGCAGCACACCACGAGCCTTCAGCTGCACTCTGAGGCAGCTCCAGACCACACTGCATCCTAAAGGCAGACATTCAACAACCCTGTGTTTTGTGTAGATGCTTAAATGGAAGATAAATTGCAGTATTTTTGCCTTTATTTGCACGGGTAACATCTGTCCAGATTCTAAACCTGCACAATGACTGGTGGGTAACTCAGCAAAGATCTCTACCAGACAGAATAGACACACAACACACAGGGATTTATATGCTGGGCTTCCCTGCAGAAATCGCACCGACAGACTTGCAATAAATATATAATTTTATGGCATATTTCTCAATCATATTCTGCTACATAATATGCTACGAACTGTGAGCTACCTTGCCAATGGAAATATGCAGCTGGCAAGAAGTAAAGTCTCTCCAGAGCTGTTCAAGGAGTCATAACTGTAACAATATAAGCAAATAGATCATCACCATACTCCTTTATGCAATTTTTCTCTTTCTTTTTTTTCCTCTCCTCCTTCTTTCTCCTCATTTTCCCCTCTCACTTTCTTCCATCTGCCCTTCTCCACCATCCCTCCCCCTCAGTCACTCCTTTATTAGTGTTTAGAAGATTTCACAGTTTTCCCCGAACCCTGGAAAGAATGTAAGTTGATGCTGCTGATTGCCTTTGAAAACATTTGGAACAAATTATGTCTACTTTTGGAATCTGAATAAAAGAATGTGAGCCTCACTGGAGAAATATGAAATACAGGGTGGGATTCACAGAAGATCTGTAGCATTTTTTCCCCTCCTTTCTTAAAAACAAAAATCAACAGCACTTTAAATTTATTTTTCCTTACTTTTGTTACTTCAGGTTGGAAAATATTTCATGTGGGAAAAGTGAAGGGTCTAGAAGAGTGCTTTTTGTGAAGTGACATCTTCATCAGTTCTTTCAAAGGTGACAGTGATGATTGGCATGAGTCAATTGTTAACATGAACTCTGTGAACCCAGTAGGCTTGATGAAGAAATGAAGCAAATTGCATTCTCTACTGAGGGACATTTTCATTGACTGAAATCTCTATTTTCTGCCTTATTCTGCTTTTAGGTAGTTTGACTCAGTTTGCCTGTGGTGCTGTGCAGCAAAATAACAGAGATCTCCTGGGAAAGGTGCTGCGGGGACATTTAGGGCAAACCACACATTTCCACATTCAGGCTTTCCTTCATGTAGAAGTATTTGCATCCAAAATTTTGTTTTGTCTTATTGCAGAAAATGATGCCAACCACAAAGTTTGGTTCCAAGTCATCCTACAAATGGCTCAAGTTCAGTGGAAGGAGCAGTGAAGGAGGACTTCTTGACTTCTTGTTTCCCCTTTTTCTTTCTTTTTTCTTCTTTCTTTCTTTTTTTTTTTTTTTTTAATTAATGTTGACTTGTTTTGGGTTCAGATTCAGGCCTAGTGTAAGTGGAAAAACCTCACAATGAAAAGATGGACAGCTTTGCACTTCTACACCAGCCTCTGTGCAATCAGGAACCAGCTGATCCACAGCCACATATCTGGGTTTAGGAACATTTCCATTCTTTGCTCTTGAGGCTTTAATTAAGAGAAAATGAAGACAGAAATTTGCCCTGTAGAGGACCAGCCATCAGAACCAGTGTTGCTGAATCTCCTGGGCCACCATGGCCTGGCAGTTCTGGGCTTAGCCCTTCCCTGGGGAAACTCAAAAACTGGAGAAATTACAAACCGGGGATAAGTGTCCCACAAGGGTTTTCAGCAGATGTCTGCTGAGATTCTGCAAAGTGTGCAGAATAAAGGGAAAGTAGCAATGACCATGACCTTTTGCCATTCCTCTTCTGCTTTTGTGGAAGCTGTCCAAAGGAGTTGAAGCCTAGCCACACTTAAAACCTGTTGCAGCTACTGAATTCAACAATACTCTTCTTTCCTTTTTTATTTTTTTTTTTTTTTTTTTTTAGCAGATGAAAACTGTTTTCTAAGCTTTGGACTTTATGTTTTGTTTCCTTGACTCATAAAGCTTTGGTGAATCCTGCTCATAAGCGCCAGAGATGGCAATAAATGCCAAAGCCTTGGCAAGTTTGAATCTGTTCACATAAACCCTGTAGGTGTGAACTTGATTCTTTCCAATGGTTGTTTTGGAATTACTTAGTCACGTTGTTTCGACCTACTTTCTCTCCTTGCAAACTTCTTCTAGGCGGGTTATTGTTTATACAAAGGGAGCAAAGGCTATTTTATACCCTAGTATATTATTTATGATAAATAAGCTAAGGGAAAAAAACAAAAAGAAAATAGGTGAAACACACTGTAGGGGAAAAACAGAGTTTTTTGTCCAGACTGGAAAAGTCACAATGCAAAGAAGAAGGTTGAGAGAGTGATTCCAGCAGTTTTGTCCCTCAGCACTTAAAAAGATGAACATAGGAATATGGGAAAGCAACTTGGGAGAGAATTCCTTGTGGGCTGGGGAAAAGAAGATGGCTCAGAGGGCAAAATGAATCCTTGTCACAAAGTGAAGGGATGAGAGGTGACCAGGAGAGGAAGCAAAGTAATCCAGAGGGGGGAATGGAGACCATTTCCTGGTATTCCCTGATGGAACACAGTCAGCTGGGCCATGGGGGAATTTTTGGGAGACCCTCTCCTGTCTGGTGCTGTCAGTGACAATGTAATGGCAATAATAGGGATGATTGCATTCCTGCATCCTGGAGAGAGAATGTGCCCTACGGAGCAGGGGAGAGATAGGAATCAGGAAGATCATGAAAGATGGGAAGGCAACAGTTGAGGCAGGGAGTCACTAAAAGGAAGTTAATGCTGCTAGTGGGAGGTAGTCTAAGAAAATATATTAGAAGCTGAGATGTAAACTTGAAGGGCAAATATAACCCTTCACATCTATGGCTTTCAAGAAACTCCTACGGAGTGGCATGCCTCAAATTTTTACTGGAAGCTTGACATCTGGTAGCTTTTTATGCCTCTGGTAATCAGCCTCCTCATACTTGACAGCTGGGCTGGGAGCAAGTGCTTTTCTCCCAGTGTTTGCTGACACTTTGGAACACCACCATCACTGAGAACAGCACAAACCCTCCTCGTGCCTCCACCAGGGAACTCAGAAATTATCATTATGACTATGGGGTTCCCATGGAACTTAGCAAGGAAAGCATCACTCTGCTAAGTCAGTCTTGAACTGCAGCAGAGAAAAAAGAATATTAAAAAAAAAAAAAAAAAAAAAAAAAGAAGAGTGTAAATATGTCTTCAACCCCAGATCTCCTGGACCTCAGGAAATCCACATGAGTGTGCAGCTCCACTCAGCTTAAAAGCTCACAGTGATGAAATATTACCAATAAAACACCATGAATAGACTTTCACATACAGTAATTGGAATGCAAAAGGTATTTAATTGTCAAGCAGGCCATGTATCATGTCTGAAGCCTGGAAAACCCCGAGAACAGCAGTATTTATAGCCCTTTGCATTTTCTGCATTTCAGTTCTGTGTAAGACAAAGAAATCATCTGCAGAGAAAGTGTCAATCCTGTGGCAAAGGTTACAGATTGAACTGCTGCTCTGTAAATATGTATATACATCCACAATGCATGCATTATTCTAAAAGGAAGCCAGTCATCCAGACATTGATTTTCCTGCAAGAAATATAATTCACTGAAACACAGTGGCTGCTGCAGCTTAACAAGCACTATTTCCTTCCCTCATACATGGATTTTTGCATTCAAAGGACACGGTTTGCTTATATAAGTTTGTGTGTGTGTGCAGAAGAGGGAAATCTTTACCTAGAAATCTTTATCTCCACTGAAAGCTACTTTTAAGCTAATGAGATTTCTGTCACCTAAATTTTCATTGTTTTAAGAGCAAGTGGCTGCCGACAGTTTCCTTTCAAGCTTGAATGATGAAAGGAAAACACCACGCTGCCTCATCTGGCTAGCTTGCTGTGAGCTAATGAGCCTGAGGCTGCACCCATCTTTGCCATACTAGTGTGACCTTATGTCTGCTAATGCACAGGGAAGGAGTGAAAAATGTACTGCTAGTTCCCTCCAACAGTTCCCTGGGGACATGCTGAATGTGCCAAACAATTTAGTAAATATATATCAGGTTACTGTGTTGAAACATACCCCAAAGTATTACAACCTCAGGTATCTCAATCAAAAGATCGTGTTTTATTTTTGCTTGTCTTCCCCCTCTGTGTTCAACATTTGGTAATTTCTCTCTGAAAGGGATATATTTACCTTTTAATTTTTGTACCTTTCAGAGTAACTTCCAATTTGTGATTAGTTTTGTGATAGGCTGTCTGAAATTTTTAACTGTATTTTTGGTTGGGTTGTTCTTGGGGTTTTGCTTGTTTGTTTGCTTGTTTTCTTTTCTACTACCAGGTAAATAGAAGTTGATTTTAAAAACAATTCCTGGCTGTGAGTGTACAAATGAGTGCTATCAAATCTCTCATAGAACGGTTTGTGTTGGAAGGGACCTTGGAGATCACTTCATGGTAATCTCTAATTACCCTGCCATGGGCAGGGACACCTTTCACTGTCCCAGGGTGCTCCAATCCCTATCCAACCTGGCCTGGACACTCCCAGGGATGGGGCAGCCACACTGCTCTGGGCACCCTGTGCCAGGGCTTTACCCCTCTCACAACCAAGATGTTCCTCCTTCCAGCAGAAGTGATTTATCAGCTGTTGGCAGCAGACCTCTATGCAGAGAGGCAGAATGTTTTTTAGCTGTTCCACCCACCCCACAGCTCCCATCTGACTGTTCTTCATCAAACCTCTGTGTCCTCAAAAAATAAATTTCCACCATTTCCCTCTAGAATGGACTTGGCAATGGAAGAAGTGCTTATCTTTTGGGAAGTCACTCCCTACAGTGAACAAAAGGTACTTTTCCAAAGGCAGTCCTGACCTCAGGCAAACAAAAACTGGGGATGAGACTGTTCTTTCCCCATTTTGAGGGCAGGGGATGCCAGGAGGGGTGATACGGTTCTCGGCCCTGTGTGGCACAGGACTGACTGTGTGTGCCTCCAGCACTGCTGTGCCTGCCAGGGTTGTCTCTGCCTGCTGCAAAGAAGCAGATCTGAGCACAGACCTCCTGCCCTGTGCCTTTTTAATGGGCTGTTTTGTTTTATTTTGTCTGCGGCTGCCAACCAGCATTTTCTCCTGTGCTGTTGGAGCAGCAGAAGTGCTGGCTCGCTGGCACGGAAGATGCTTTTCCCTCTCACTAAGCCTGTCTGAGTTATTATTGCACTGCAGTCGCCTCGTCCCTTTTTTGCTTTCTGTGGCATCAGCATTTCCCTGCAATAGCAGTTGCAGCATGCTGTAACCCTCCACGAGCCTCAAAGCACAGGAGCAATGCTTCCCCCTCCTCTGTGGTCCCTGCCTTCATTTTAAATGTGTTGGGTCTGAGGCACAGAATCCCATGTTTGATTTCCTTTATTTGCCTCCATCCACACCTTCCTGAACTGCTGTGGTAAATCCTTCATGCTAATTATGATTCTTTAAGACTCACAAGAACAGCAAATGCTTATACACTGCTTAAAATACAGAGATAGAGCGTGGCACTTATCCAAAAGCTACAATCCAACCAGGACAGGATTAAGTATATTCAAGGCAAACACACCCACAATCTAATCAAGACAAAAGAAGAAATCTTGGCTCAGTTTGAGTCAATGGGAGTTTTGCCACTGACTTCAGTGAGGTTAGGATTGCACCCAAGATAAACAAGTACGAGACAAGACAAAATAAAATAATTTAGAAGTGGGAAGGTTTGTGAATGAGTCATGGGAGAATAAGGCAAGGGATATTTACTTTCTGGGGGGAATGAAGATGAGGCAGAAATGAAATGTGTTTATTTGTGTGTGCCTGAGTGCAGTGAGGGAGGAGTGAGGGGTCCCTGTGCGCAGAGCCCACAGCTCTGACAGCGGCAGGATGGTCACAAGTGAGGTTCCCCAGGGCTCAGCATTGGAGCCAGCCCTGTTTAACATCTCTAGGGATGGTCTGGGTGACAGGATTGTACAGATAAGCCAAATTTGGTTGGGAGTGTCAGCCTGCTGGAAGCTTTGCAGAGGGCACTGAGATGTGGCCGTGTGTCTCGTCCTGCTGGCACTCTGCTGATGAGAGCTGACACCACAGGATGGGCAGAAAGACAGATGTCTTCACCAAAACCACACCAATTATATTTTTTTCCTCATTGCGGTTTTTCCCTACTGCAAAAATCCTGGAGGGTTCTTTACCAGGCTTTATTTTTCATTTTTTTCGTATGAGAGAGCAATAATAAATGTCCTAAATCTGAAAGAACCAAAGAATCAACTTTAATTAAAAACCAATAGAAATATAATTTTTTTTATTTTTCCCCCTTTTCCTAGTGTATATAGCTTAGCATGTAAAGCTTACCTAAAATTTATTTTATTTTAAATAAATTGCTTTTTTGGAGGAAGTGGCTTCTTCATGACAGTGTGACTATATGTTTTACAACTGTGAGAGAAGAGGATCTTTCACTTTTGGGGTTGCTCACAATATAAAGTGAAGAGGTGATGGGTCTTGTGTTAGAAAATTCTGCCTGTCCTCAGCCTCAGGGTCCCTGCCACTCTCAGGACCTGTTGCTGGGGAGATGCCAAACTGGGAGGCAGAGAGGCTGGGTGAGGGTGGGCACTGCTGGGAGGACAGGGATGACTGGCAGGGATGGCTCTACAGGAATCCACAAAAGGCAAGAGACAATTCTCTCCCCAGGGAGGAACAACCCCAGGCACTGCAGCCCTGGAGCTGCTCCAATCTGGCTGGACACAGCCCTGGACATCCTGCTCAGACCAGGGATGAGCAGGAGTGGTACCAGAAAATCTCCAGTGATCCCTTCCAGCCTCAGCTGTTCCTCAGGACAGGCAGAAGGTTTTTACCAAAATAGGCTGAAATTATTCTGTGGATGTACCTGACATGAACATGATATCCATATCTAAATCATGTGTGTTTGGATGAATGAAAAATTACTTTTCCTAACCCTTTCCCTTCCTATAGAAGGATTTGGATGCCTGCAGGTGGCTCAGGGTTGTCACTTCTCTGGTATTTCATGCACACACACAAACAAAACCATGCGCATGACCAGCCTGGGCCAGCCAGGTACAACTGGTAGGACTCTACCTTTGCTGCATTTAACAGATGTTTCTTCACACCCTTGACTGGGAATGAGACTGAGAAATAGTAAATTGGTACAACTGAATCCCCTAAAGATACTGTCAGGATAAGACACCTATAATGATCGTGGCTTCCATTAAAATGTCATTCATGAAACAGCTCTTACCACCTCTGCCTATCATTCCAAATGCATGGGAACTGCCTGGCATCCCAAATACTGAAGAGCATTGACTTATTAAACTCTCTCAATCACCATTTCTTGTGAGACATGGATGCAGCAAAGAGGAAGGCAGGACATTTTGGCTCAGCCACAAAGTCAGTGACTTGTCCTCAGGGCTGCTCTGCTCTGTGTTGAGCCCCTGCTAAAGGGGGAACAAAAAAAAATCCTCTTTGCTAAAAGGGGACAGTCAGGGGACTGCATAACAACAGAGTGCAATTTTTTTCTGCTAATAGTCCTATTCAGACAAGAATAAGCAGTAGGGACACCTCCTGGAATTTTTGCCAAATGTTTTCAACCTCCACAGTTTCTTGTGACTACTAGCTCTCCTGGAACCTGCAGGTGAGCAGGGGAGGAGCCAAGTGAAGCCTTGAAGTGCCTTTCTGTCTCTTACCTGGCTTTGCAACAACCCCCAGGGGTATAAACAGGATGAGCTTCAAAGCTGCAAGAGGATGAAGAGGGATCTGCACCAGATCCAGTGGAGAATGTGTGATTTGTGATGAGTGCCTGAAAATAGCACAGCTAAACCTGTCCTTGTAACAAAGATAAAGAAAAAACCAAAACCAGCAGTCCAAGAAAAGGGCCAAAGGTGGCAGAAAGCTCAATAAATATGGAAAATATTTTCTGTGCTTTTCTGTTTTTCCTCACTGCCTTTCTTTAAAATGCCCCTGTGTGGTCACACCCACTCCCTTGCAGTGAGGGGAAGAATGTTTGTGGTCAGACCTTATTTCAGAAAGTTCTTGAAAAATTCTTGTTTTCATATAAAATTCATCCTGCTTCCCCCTGCCCCCCTCCAAAAAAAAAAAAAAATCACATTCCAGACTATATCTGGTTATCTGTTACTGAAACCATAACATGGTCGTGAAATCCAAACTCACCCTCATCCTGGAGGCATGCCAACATCTCCAAAACTTTTACAACCAGAGTTTCAATCAAGTTATTCATCCACCTAATCAAAAAAAGCTAATAACATATACAATTTCAGGACTTCAAATATTTTGCCTTCCATGGCGGAATACAAATGAAACCACAGTTTTCTTAACACTGGTGATAGCTGACAGGAACTATTTGATAAAATAACTTCTGCCTGCCTCAAACAGAACATGCCTTCTGGAGGGAAGAACCACAAGAAAAAAAAAAAAACTAGGTTAAATGGTGTGAATGAAGCAAGATTCAAAGCCCAAATAGTAAGGGTATGCATAACTGTTGCTGTCATAAAAAACAAATCCCAAGGGGTTAACCCAGAAAGTATCTGTATTCTGGGCTGAAAACGTAGTGCTTGGGGCTAAAACTAAAAAAAGCTAAGAAAGCTGATGAAAAGGTCCCTCAACACCCTAATTAAGCCATATTCCATATTCAGTTCCAGGACTACCTTGGCTGGTTTTTTAAGCAAATGATTCATTCAGATAAAATGAAATCAAGCAAGAGTTGGAAATGTTACACTAATTAATTGGTATTTCACATCGGGATGGAAATTGAGGGAGGATTCTATGAAGCCAGCAATGTTCTCCCCTGTTATGTGAAAGAGCAAGCAACAAAACCTGAATGCAAATTCCAGCCTTTACCTATTATAGTTTTGGGTTTTAAGGTATGGCGAATATTTTCAGCAACAAAAGTCTGCAGTGTCCTGAATGACAAAATAAGATAGTCTGCATAATGTGGTGGGAGATTCAAGAAAAGGGTGAGGTGGATGATCCTTTTCTGGAAGAGATCCTTCAGGAATGGAATTAAAAAACCTCCTAAAATACTGGAGGTCATTTTGGAAATTGCAAATTGACAAAACAATCTGGTCGCATCACTGCTGCTGAGTCTGAAAGCTGGAGAAATAAGAACAATCAAGAATGATAACAAACAAGGGATGAAAATAAAAAGGTCTAAGCAGAGCACAGCAGAATGAGACATCCCCCACTCCTATTCAAATGGACTTGAAGTAGTTATTGAAATGGACCAGCTGCTTTGGAAACAGAAGGAAAACATCTTGTGAACAGGGAGGCATATTACTACCTAAATAACAGATGCAAATAGCTGATATTGGAGAGCATTCATAGTTCACTCTTCTACTACCAACTTTTCTGTTAACAACCATTTCCCATCAGTTTAGTTAGGCTGAGCAGGATTATATACACATTTGCAGAAAAGATCCAAACTGAGCAACACATTTCTGCCTTTCTCCCCTCACTGAAGCTTGACATCAGTTTGTCAAGAAACCTTTCAGGGAACTGTTAGGAGGAAAATGTCTCCTTCTGGCAGAGCTTATAACTTGAAAAGAAAGAATTCCCTCCAATGGATGGAATCCTCATTTGTGAGGTTAGGACAATTACAAGTTCACAAGTTTTGTAGGCACATGGCAATGATCAGGAGATCTTTATTCAACATAATCCCTCCTTGACCAGCCTGGAGATGTCTCTACTGAACATGGGTTCAACATGGGTTGAAGTGAAAGATATTTTTCTTATGGTGATACAAATAGCTGGCAGAGCCGACGAAAACATTTCAAGTGGGAAAGGCATTAAGAGTTCTGTGCCCTCAAATGTCAGGCATTGGAAAAGATGGGGTAGGTTAGCATAACAGGGAGTAGCAAAATTATACAAGATTTTGTCCCTGGAATTATTTAAGCAGCATTGTTCTGCCTTTAAAAAGGATTTTTCCCTATGGTTAATCACATTTTTTGTTGCTTTTATTAATACCTCTTCCTTCTAAGCTTCCAAGGTCCCACTGTGATGAAATCTAGTCAGTGAAGACAAGCACAGGGACCACGATGTGAGATTTCATAATTAACCTCCTGGACTGCCATCAGATCAAGGCAGTATCTGCTAAGGTACCATGTGGTGTGGGATCCCCAGAAAGGGAGAACATCAGCCTGTTGGAGTGACTCCAGAGGAGAAACACCAAGTAGATCAGAGGGATGGAGCAGCTCTGCTGTGAGGAAAGAAAGGCTGAGAGAACTGGGATTGCTCAGTCTGCAGAAGAGAAGGCTTTGGTGTGACCTAATTGCAGCCTTCAAGTACCAAAAGGGAACCAGCAAGACAGAAAGAGTCTATTTAAAAATGCCTGGGGTGACAGGACACTGGGGAATGCCTTCAGACTGGGAGAGAATAGGTAAAGGGTAGATATTAGGAAAAAAGTCATTCCTGTGAAGGCGGTGGGGCCCTGTCACAGATTGCTCATAGAAAATTGGCTCTCCCACCCCTGGAAATTTTCAAGGCTGGTTTAGGGACATTGTCTCTACCCATGGAAGGGGATTGGAACTAGAAAAGCTTTAAAGTCTCATCCAACCCAAGACATTCTGTGGCTCTGTGAATATCTGATGAGTTTTCTTGGCCCATTCATCTTGCAAAATGAAAGCAAAGCCACTGGGCGTGTTCAGCAATTACCTGTGGAATGGAATGGAATGGAATGGAATGGAATGGAATGGAATGGAATAGAATAGAATAGAATAGAATAGAATAGAATAGAATAGAATAGAATAGAATAGAATAGAATAGAATAGAATATTTCAGCTGAAAACGACAAATAACTCTTTTGTTCAACTGTTTATGGTATGCTAAACTTGCAGATTGTGGAATTTCACGTGGCAGTTTTGTGGCCATGTGTACAGATACAGAAGCCTGTGTACTCTCAAAACAGACCTTTAAAAAGCAGAGCAGAGTTTGGAGTCTAACAAACCAAAACATCCTGTTTCACGCTGTCCTGGCATTTTCCTTCAGCAGGCCACTCAGACACACAGCAGCCTCTATCCTGCTGGCTGTCCAAAGAGGGGCCAACAGACCAGTCCCTGGTACCTTGTTCAACCATTCACACTTGTGAAAGGTCACTGTAAAAGCACAGCACATCAGAGCTGTGCTGCTAAACACCCACTGTGTACAGATGTAGATGGCTCACCACTGTGGAAAGCAGCTGAGAGCAGATCCAATATGCTGCACTAATTAAATGTCTGACTGGGCACAACGAGAGGAAAACCAGACGAGAAAGAGAACTCCGGCTTTTATTTTGTTAACGCAAACATTTGGACGACTTTTGTGGCCACAAAGCATATTTGCACATTCTATAAAACTTGAAGTAAACACAACAACAACAACAAAAAGTTACTGGAATTCCAGTGACTTCAGCAGCTATATCAGAATTACAATGCCCTTAGAATCACAGTTTGGGTTGGAAGGGACCTTAAAGATTATAATCTTCCCTGCCACAGGCAGGGACAGCTTCAGGTAGACCAGGTTGCTCCTAGCTCCATCCAACAAACTCTCTTCCTGATGTTTTGTAAAAAGCAAGCACTTTTGGCATTGCTTCCATCAGCATCTTAAATAAATTATGTTTCCCTTTAGTGCCAAACTCCCATTTTTCAGATGGTTTAGGAACTTACTTGGTAAAGATATGTTCACAAAACAGATTGTGCCAGACTGTTCCTGGTTTCTAGAAAAACATAACTGATTTTCTAGGTATGAGAGATGTGAAAATCCTCATTTGTTAGGCTATTTTTACAACTTTTGATAAAGTGCTACCTAAGACACAAAGGACAGACAGCAAGGTGTAGCACTGAAAGTTGAATTACTATTTGAGAGGGAAACAGTGCTGTTGGACTACATTTTGTTTTTCTGCTCCTGTTGTCATAGGGCAACATCATTGAGTGGCAGTATAGAGGAACATCAGAAAATGTCACAGATATGGCATGAGCTTGGAAACGATTGAGAATAATATAATACCATATAATACCATATCATATATCATATATATAATATAATATAATATAATATAATATAATATAATATAATATAATATAATATCACATCACATCATATCATATATCATATCATAATAATATCATATAATAATAATATCATATAGTAATAATACCATATAATGTTGAAATTGTGGGTGCCTCATCCCTTGAAGAGTTCCAGGCCAGGCTGGAAGGAATCCTGAGCCACCTGGTCTGGTGGGAAGTGTCACTGTCCACGGCAGGGGGCTTGGAATGAGATGATTTGTAATCATTTATATCCCTTCCAGTGCAAACCATTCCATGATTCCATATCGTGACTCCATATCATGACTTCCATGATTCTATATTATTCAACAGTATGGTGCAAAATCACAAACCCGGGGGGCAAGTATCTCAAAGTTTTGCTGTACTGATATTTTGAGAATTTATCCCTTGAATGACAAAGGAAGAGATGGCCCAGAGGTTGCTGCTGATCACAAATGGAAGTTGTACAGTGACAAGTGTAATCTAATAGTTTGCAAAATAGACTGCAATTTCTAGTGGACAAAATGAATTGTTACTGGAGAAAAGTCCTCTTGGAGATATGTTCAAGTGCTCAAGAACTTGTAGTATAATAAGATAAAAGGAATTATTGCAAATATAGGGTAAAACCCAATCGCTTTTAAGATATTTCCTTTTTTGAAGTTTATTAAGTTTATGGAGGGAACTATATGAGACATGTGTAGTGGTCAAGGCTAAATTCAGTGGTCCAGATCTATAAACACATAACAATCTGTTTTCAAGTTACCTCTAGCTCCTCACAACTGTTATTGACATAAATGCCATTTTTGACTTAGATGCCCTACTCTTTTTTCCCCTAACGCATGTCCCTAGTCCCTTTTGCTTCAGTAGATAAAAAAAAATTATCCACTTTTTTATAACGTTCACCTGGTGAGATGGGGAAAAAGTGAAGAGACTTCTTGCACAGGTGGATATTGCACAACTCCATTTAAAACTCTCCGTGTGGCAGAGCTGTGCCAGCCCCAGCACAACTGATTCCTGTACCACCATCTGTTAAAACAACATGTTGGCTTCTAGACTGGGGCTGGTTCATTCTGGGGTGCTTGAAACACCTTCCCATTGAGTCAGACCCTCTCCAAAAGCTGTGCCTTTCATTTAGGGGCCAAAGCGTGGGTTAATTGAAGACACCACTCTGCAAAAACCTGGCCAAACCAAATGTGGTAAAAAAATCAATGAACCTTAAATGTTTGCATCTGGGAAAAGTCATATTTTCTTGGGAGCTTGCTCGTCAAGTCTAGGGAATTAGTACATGCACACTTATATCATCTCTAAGTTGCAGAGTCTTCATCGTAATGTGCTGGGCATGTGTCTGAATTTATTCTTCTTAAATATCAAACCAGAAAGTACCAGTGGTACAGGCAGAGGGAAATTACTCAGAGAGAAAATTACTAGAGAGGTTGGCAAGAAAGAATTCTACAGTTCAGCAATTCAGCCCATTAGGCAGTCTATGATTTTGCAGATTCTACCTGACCCAGTTCTGCTCTAATTTTTCTTTGATTATCTTGCATACAATATGTCTGTATTCCTATTAGTCTAGCAAATGTTGGTGTAAGCTGCAAACTTCACTTGTATTTTGAAATATCAAAGTGTATCTCTTAATTACAGCAATTTTTTTCCCATCTTAGAATTTCAGTTTATTTCAAAAACTGCCTGTCTACAGTCAATTTCTCAACTGCTCTTCAAACCAACCTGGTTATACACAGAGAGAGAGAGACAGCTAAAAGGAAAAAAAAAAAAAAGAAAAAAAGAAACACTGGGTGCTAAATATTCTCATAATTTCAGACTCTCTTCAGACAAAGTAGTTTTGAATTCATTCCTTATTTTCCAGCTCATCAGCTTTAATTGTAAACTCTTCATCATGCCAGACTATGGCCAGCATGAAATCTTAACCACTGCAGAAGCTTTGTAAGCTCAACACACAAACCTTCTATGGGCGTTCTGAAGGGAAGATTTTTAACTGTTTTTGTGTCCCCCTTGGTAACCAGCTCCTGGAACTGGGCTGTGCAAAGGTCTTTGAGATCTCTGGATGGAAAGAAAATCAGCTTGTAAATGTACAAAACCCACAGTTTATTTAAACATGCTACATCTGCTGCCTTCTGTAAAGAAAAGCACTGCACCTTGAGAAGCAAAGACATTTTGCTGGTCAGATAATTGCTGTCACTGCTAATGAACATGTCAAAACCTGATGACATAAACACAGAAAAGGTGAGAAATTTTCTTGTTTCATTTGAATCCATCAGCCTTGAAATTGAGATTTTGGTTCATCAGGACAAAATGGACAATTCCTCCAGATTATTAAAAACTTCCTATGACCACTCAGCCTACTTCCAAGAAAACATCTCTAGATCAAGCCTGTCAGCTTTAGGAAACTATCAACTACATTCTGTTAGACTGTTCTACGAGAATAACCTTCATGAGAAATCTGCTGGCAGCCACAAGGCTGTTAATTTCTGTAGGCTTGTTTGCAGCAATTATGTCCAGGCGTGTAATCAGCTGAAACAATTATTTTATTATTGCTAAGAAATACCAGCTTCAGGGTAGACAGAAACATGGTGTAGAAATCCTGACTAGAATAAAAGTTATGGATCAGGACTCATGAAATGTATAGCAAGGCAATGCCTTTTTTTACAGCCTTTCAGAATTAAGACTTTTTTTGTCCTAATCCATGGGTTGGTTGGATAGGGCAAGGATAAGGTTAACTCCACCAAGCACAGCTGTAGGCAACAGGAGTGGCCTTCCATCAGCTTGTGGCCAAGGGCTGGGATATTTACCTACGCTGTGAAAAGTCCGGTGCAATTTCCTTTTCTGCTGCTGACCATTGGAGCTGGCATATCCCAGTCCAGTGAATTAATGATGATGCTCTGTGGGTTGCCCAGTGGAGGCACACTGGGCCCTTCCTCCCCACTGCCCAGATCTCAGTTGTAGGTGATGTTTTATTTGTATAAACAACTAATCACAGGCACTGGGACAGGCTCACACACGGCATTAAGCCAACAACTCATGGAGTAATTCAGCATTTCCCTGGCTCAACTCCTCCACTGAAAAACAGCACAGAGGTTCCAGCAGATGAGATGATGAAAGGTCAGCCCTCCCTCCCTTTACTTACAACCAAGTAAAAGGTTGTAAAATAATAAAATTCGGGAAATTAGAAAGAAGCTAGACGTAGTAGAGCCCTGGAAAAATGTTTAAAATAGACTCTGAAAATGTTAGACTTTGTGTTTGCCAGATCATGCGAAATTCCACCTGAGTAAGCAGTATATGATAAATGATATAATTGTTAGATGTGATGATTGTTTAGTAATTAAAAATAATTATTGTTTAATCGTAAGAAGAATCATGAGAAACTATGTTAGGAGTTTCAGGGGGACCACAAGGAGCCTATGCTTGGATGAAATCTGTATACAATAGAACAACATAAATTTAATAATTAAAAGGAAAGCTATAAAATGATAGAATATAAAAACATGTTCACCCAAACCCGTGTCAGGGTAAGATCTGGGTTTGTAGCCCTGACACAAGAGCTCTAAAATAAAAGCACCTGCATATAATCATTCTGTGTTTAGGTGCTTCTGAATGCTAACAATGCCACTGCCCACAACCTCTGATTTGGACTTTCACGGCAAACATAGGAGTCATTCATCCAAAGCCTGGCTTTGAACATTTCCCCCATATTTTTGTAAGTCTCTCACAGCCACCTTCCTTCAGCTTTCCTCTAGTGGGAAAACAGGAGGTTTTCACACAAAAGGTGACCTTAACCCAAAACTCTGTAGTAATTACAGGTGTTTAGATTGCGTAGGAATAAAAAAGAAAGAAAAATGAGTTCACGATGTAGTTTGTTATGACCTACCACAAGGAGAATTCCCGTAACCCCCAACCCTACCCCGAACCCTAAACCCAACCCTAACCCTAACCCTAACCCTAACCCTAACCCTAACCCTAAACCCAACCCTAACCCTAACCCTAACCCTAACCCTAACCCTAACCCCAACCCTAACACCAACCCCAACCCTAACCCTAACCCCAACCCTAACCCCAACCCTAACCCTAACTCTACCAGGCAATCATTGCATGGCCATGCAAACGAGTGGTACAAAATGTGGTGTCACAAATTATCATTTGTAAAGTTCCATGTGGCCAGTCCTCCGCAAATCTATTCTGAATAGAAGGGTAATAATAACACACTATCCTCTACGCCATCTAGTCTTTCCTGACAAAAATATCTTAATCAGCTATTAGAGATATTTAACGTGTGCCATGGCAGGGATTATTTGTGGGTATCAAAGAGTGGCTGGAACCAAATGCAGAGGAAGATCCTGCCTTTGTGGTGCTGGTGATGCCTTAAGTTTTAACTTTTATATTTTTCAGATCCTGCCCTGCATTAGTGTTTAACTCTGAATAATAGAATGTTGGTAAGTTCTCTTCACAGTTTGGTCGGACAAAACAATCCTTTTCCAGATGGGAAAGGTCATGATCTAAAGATCATCATCTCAGCCTCAGCTGAGGAAAAGTACAAACACAAGTGAACATGAGCAAACTGGGGGAGTGTGACTTCATTACCTAAAGCATAACTGGACAATTAACCCATGACATGCAAGTAGACTAAACTTACATCTGCCCAAAAAACCTATGCCTGTTGTCCAGGCTGGGTGCAGCCTCTGCGAGGCTCCTGCACTGCCCAAGGTGTACCCTTTGAAGCCTTTCAAATAAATATAGTTATTTTATACCTTTGTCTAGCCTCTGTTCTAGGTAACCTCTCCAAGGCATCACTGACTGCTGTGGGGTGCTGTGGCAGAATAACTCAGGCTGTGCTGACTTGTGCTGCTTGAGATTACAGCCCATCATATTTAGAAACACGGTATTAAGAGTGGTTATGCTCTTAAACTTAATGAAATTACAAATTGGAATATCTCTACTGAAATTAATGATCCAGAATATTACACTCGAGCAGAAGTCAGCCTTGTCTTGAATTTTGAAGGTCATTTGGAAACATTAAAATTCAGTTTTATGCTTTAGAGCTTTGAAACAATAATAAAGGGGACGTTTGACAATGACGAGGGGAGAAGCATCTATTTCCCTTCTATTACAACCAATTTGCTGAAAAAATTATGGAGAACTGCAGCCCCCAAAAAACCCCACCATATCCACAAAACCATGGTGACATTCAGAACAAGCTGGCGGTCACTATTGCTCTCAACCCGTGCTCCTGACAGGGCAGGAGAGGGTTCCAAAACCAAGACCACATGGAGAAGGTGCCTCAGCACAGACATTTGCCCCCTTGCCAACCTGGCGTGCTTTTTCTCCCTACTACAAACCCTCGTTAAGAACCAGACAAATTGTGCATTTAGGAAAAACTGGGATGAAAAATAAAATAGCTTGAGTCAAGCCAAGCAAAATAATTAGGTTTATTAAGTGGAATGAATAAAAACCACCCAAAGCCTAACCCAGACCCAAAAAGCCTCCCAGGAAAGCAAAAGTTTTCTTAGGGGGAAAAAAAATATTTATTCAGGTTCAAGGCAGTTTTTCTGGTTTTAGTGAAAAAATTGGTTTAGATTATTTTTCCTTTCCCTAACTTTGTCAGCACCTCAATTTTTCTTATTTTTGGTTAAAAAAAAAAAAAAAAAGAAAGAAGAAAGAATTCAATTGCTTTTGAATTGACTGATTTTAAGAAACAATTTTTCTGTTTTTTTAAAACCTAATTTCTCATTTTGCAGCTTTAGGAATTTATTTTTTTTTAACATAAAGAAGATCCCTGCAAAGTCACATATTAAATTTAAGCTAATTTTCAGATAATCAGTTATCTCACAGTAATATTTTCTCTAGCTCTACCCAAGACCAACAGAGGGTGGACTTTATTAACAAGTCCTAAGAGAGAAAAAAGGCAAATGAGGAATGGACTACTGAAAAAAAGACATTACCCCACAAGAGAGAGAAAATTTGTTGCAAGCAGGGGGAAGAGAGTAGTGCATTAAAATAAAATAGCTGATCCTCCTACTGCTCCTGGCCAAAAGTATTTGAACAATTTTGTCATGAAAGTCAAAGAATAAAAGTGCCTGCAGTAGGAATGCCTCATTCCTTGATCCAAGTCACACATGGTAGGGACTGAACATGTTCCCCACGTGCCTCAATTTTCATGTGCAACGTGGGAGTAATAAATGTGCTACCTTGATGTCTCGAGAGTTCAGAGATGTGTATGGAATACAGGGTGAAACCTCTAGGCTAACTGAAATACACAGCAGAATTTCTTTTGGCCTTGGCTTCTTCTTTTCTATTTCTGCTATTGTTCCCATAATTTCTCTTTCAGCCAAAAACCCCACAATTTTGAAAAAGCCAGGGGATGTCTCTGTTTGTGCCCATCTCTGCTGTATCAGAGCACATGGGGAGAAATCTTTGCCCCAGATTCCTCACAGCTCCCACCAAAGCAGTGACTAGAGAAGAACAGATATTTGCTCCTTAGCTTTCAAACACTGTGGCTGACCTGCTCCCTTCTGGAAGTGAGTTCAGGCTTAGGAATTTGCCAGGAAATCTTTTTGCCTGGCCCACACAAGTCTGAGTTCCATCTAGAGGCAGCGATATATTTTCAGTTTGTTTTTTTTTTCTCACTCTCATAGAAAGAACATTAGTATAGTTAAGTTTTCAGAAAGAGCAATATTAACAAAAATGGAAAAGGTATAACTAAATCAATACAAGGTAATGTTCAAGATGACCTGTGCTGAAATATCATTTTGAAATTTTCAGCCCATGAAAATATCCCTAGATTAACATTTTGTCTTCATTTTTGCAGGAAAAAGTGCTTTTATATTCACATTTTCATGGGAGGGGAAAATTGTTTTCCATGCAGCTGTATGCTTCAAGTTGACAGCTGCATTTTTCATGGACATGAACACTCAGGCTGAGGTTGTCACTCAAGCAGCTTGAGCAGATCCCAGGCAGGGCTTTGGAAATGACCAGAACTACCCCGAAATTGTCCTGGAGAGAGAAGAGTCCCAGGGCAGCAAATGCTTCAGGGCCATGCTGCCATGCAGCCCATTTGCTCTGCTCTGACCCAAAAGAGCTTTGCATCACTTACTGTGGATTTTCTACGTGTGACAAGACAGAATTAATGAACCCAAATCATTAACAGGAACCCAAATTGTTGGTTCATTACAGGAGACAGGACTGGGTCCTGTTTCTCCTGTGGGGTGTGGTTGAACACTGCTCCAAATCCTACAAACGCCAAAGTCAGAATGAGAATGCCTTAGAGCTCTGAAAAGACAAGGTAAAATCTCATGTCAAACCAAGTGGGAAGGCAGGACTGGTACAAAGAACTTCCATCCTTATAGGTTATGGATTTATTTCCCAAATGTCCACTTTTGAGAGCTCAGTTTTCACAGAATCCCAGAATAGATAAGGTTGGAAATGACCACAATGAGTCATTTGCCCAAACCCACTGTTCCAGCTGGGTCATCCCAGAGCACATGGCACAGGATTGTGCCTAGATTAACATCTCCAGTGAGGAAAACTCCACAGCTCTCTGGGCAACTTGTTTCTGTGCATAGTCACTGAACACTAAAGTTCTTCCTTTGTTCAGCTGAAACTTCCTGTGCATCAATTTCTGCCCGTTGTCTCTTTAATCTGCTCGGACTATTTTAATCTCATGGTTTTTGGTTATTTTCCTAACTTTAAAATAAAAATTAATCTAATTAAAAAAAAAAAAAAAAGTAAAAGAAACAAACCAAACAACCTTGCCTAATTGAATCAGTGACACCTAGAAGTCAGTCGATAAAATTTGCATTGACAGCAAATTGAGGCAGGGATTATCTGGTGAAAAGGGGAGCTTGCATTCTCCCTCGATATGTTGTTATAGGGGTCAGGCTTCCCTCCCCGCATCACCACATGTGTGTAATGAACCCCCTTCATCCTGGGGGTTTCCAAAAAGGAGAAGCAACCTTCCAGATCTTGTGGATGGACCCTGCTAGGCTGAAGGCATGAAATGTGAGTTGGCCACAGGCAACTCACATTGCAAGGCATTATGAGCAACCCACACGTGCAACCTGCTCTCTCTCAAATACCTCATCAATCTGGAGGCTGCACTCCCCATATGCCTCTTCTGCCAATTCATTTTACCTGTCAAAGGGGTTGGTTTCAAAGGACTCGAGTGACAGCTCAGAAATCCATCTTGGTGGATTGGCAGGGCCTGGAAACCGTGTATCTGAACTGTAGAGAGGTCAGATGTTTAACTTCATGCGGGTTCCCATGATTTATAAATGCCCCAGCTCTCGATAGAGAGCAGTTTGTGCTCCCTCTGTTTGTCAGGATGTAATGCCTGCCTAGGGACTGCTCCCTTCTGCACAGCCTGCACAGTTGCAAGGCACAGTGTCATCTCTAAAAGAGATAAATACACTCATATTAATATTAAATCAAAAGGGGAAGCAGGCAGACGCCCTGTGAACAAAAAATCTGATGAAGAGACGTGTCTTGTCAGATTTTCTCTGGGCACCCCTCTGGATGGTGGCTTGAGCAGCATTAATGGGCAGAGGTGAAATCAGCCCTTGGTATGGGCAAAGGAACTAGTCTGGTAAGATGCACAAGGGAGGAGGAAGGAATTCACAAAGCAGTTCTTGTGAGACAGAGCAGAGCCTCGCAGCACTGTAAGTCTGGTATGTTTATTTTCTGCACAAACAAGGGCAATTTTAGAAAGACACACAGAGGTGGTTTGCCCACTTTATGCAGCAGAAGAGGAAGGAAGTTTCCAAAGGAAGATTCCTTTAAAGGAAGGAACCAAGCCCTTGAGAGATGGGCTGGAATTAGGTGACCTTAAATTCCCTTGTAACCCAAACTATTCTATGATTCCTGAGCTACCAGCTTTGCCTCACTCCATGGAGTGGAGTCATTGCTGACTCCCTGATCCAATATATTCAGCCATAGGAACAGTCAGGAGAACTCAAAGGTGGCTTCCAAACTTGACCTGGAAACACCAAAAGACCAAAAAAAAAACCAGGGCGTGGTTTTCATTAGTTTTGATATCAGCAGAATTATTCCATCCCAGAAATGCTCAGACACTTGGGAAATTACAGGAGAAGAACGGGAAAGGGTATTATATATATTTTTTTTTTTTTGTCTTCCCATTTAATTTTTGCTTAATCTTATTCTCTGTGATGTTGTATGCTGGGCTATATTATCATCCTCACATGGGGAGCAGCCTGAACTGAATCTTGCAGAATGGAAAAGCACCAGAAAAGTCCTCAGCAGCACCATCTCTGCAAGGCTCATACATCTCCTGTCTCCCTGTGCCTCACAGATCTGCAGCTCTGGTGGCATCAGCAGCCGCCTCCTGGGGCAGATCCATGCATTGAGTGATTGTTCTCTCCAGCCCAGACTGATGGAAGGCTTCCTGCCTTGGCAAAACAACCAAGCAATCCATATATTTCTGCTCTTTTTATGTCTTGGAAAGTTAAACTGCTCTCTGCCTTGATTATTTGTCTTCGAGTAACTTGTAAAAGAAAAGACAACAACATAAATGGAAGCAATGTGTTGAATTTTAACTCTACTTGGTTTCACAGGTATTATTTCTATTATTATTGTATATTATTAACTCTACTTGGTTTCACAACTATTATTTCTCTATTGTTAGAAAACTCTTTTTTTTTTCTTTTGTTTTTGTTTGTTTGTTTTGGTGGGGTTTTTTTGTTTGGTTTTTTTTTGGGTGTGTTTTTGGGTGGGTTTTTTTGTTTGTTTTGTTTTGTTTTTTTACTTGCCTAGCTTGCCCCGTTTCTTGGGTGTGATGGAAGAGGAGGATCCACAAGTACAAAATACATTCTTTTGCATTTCCTTAAAGACTTGCTGGTCCTTGCAGCAGATCAAGGAGAAATGAGCCAGACAATATTTGCTTTTCAGGGCAGGTAAGTCATGTGTGCACTCTAAAGCCAAACCTTCCCTTGACTTTCCCTTAAGCTCTCAGTCATGCAGAGGCTCCAGATGAATTTTCTGCTGGCCAAAGTAGAAAACCCAGCCAGTGGAAGGGCAAACACCTCACAGCAAGTGTTTGCACAGGCTGGTTGATGGATGACAAATACAGTCTCATCAATCTCAAGTGTCCTTCTGCACCATTCCTTGGCCCATGGATGTCTTTGTGCTGTGACTTCCCAGGACATTGGGACATTTGGCTCTTGGGGAGCACTCTCTATTCATGCCCATCAGTAACTGGACACCAGCACAGGATGATGAGACCACTTTTAATTTCTCTTCTGGTGTCTAAACATCACTGTCTGGAAAGGGCTAAGCAGCAGTGAGCCCAGACCCCCAGAAATGTGGGTGCACTCATGTTTGTTACCTGCTCTGCGTGGCTGGGTGCTGTGACACTGCAGCAAGAGGGAAGAATTCAGCCTCTGTCTCCTGCTCCATCCCTCTCACGGGGATTGCTGCGTGGATTGCAAACAGCGCCTGCGCCAAAAGGTGGTGCTCTGGGAAAATGGTTGTCCCTGTCATGGTTCTGGTTGGGATGCTGTGGAGTGAGCCCTGGCTTCGTGGATTTGCCCTGTACTTCTGCACCCCCTCAAGTCATTAACTCCAGCAGTGTCAGCAGTCAGCAAATGCCACCAAACGTGTCTGTCTGGGAAGATCCATGGCCATTTTCAGCCCCTTCAGCTCCAAGCACTTCCTTTGCTCCTTTGTAGGTGGTCCCAGTACAGCTTTATATATGTTTTAACAATCCAAGAACATCTGTAAAATGTTTATGCCACTCTTTGAAACAGAGGAAGGGAGAAACCTTAAAGAGAATGAGTTCTCAACACCATTTCAGGACATACTGTAAAGACTTGTTGATATCCTTTCAGGATACCCTGTATTTCATCAGAGGCTCCTGAGCTTTCTTTGGAAAGGTTTAGCAGATCGACCATCCCACACCAGAACGTATCCCAGCACAGAGGAATATTCCTGAAAACCAGACTTACTCCTGTGCCTGGTGGCAGATTCCAAGTGATGGACAGGAAACTTCCTTCTCCTTTGCTGTAGTGCAGATGCAGGTCACAGCTCTTCAAAGAAATTAAGTCCAAGGCAAAGAACAAAGTTGATCTAGGCAGTGTCCCATTTTACTCTGAGAGCTCACCCTGTGCAAGGCAGATTGATTCCTTGCCCTCTTGGGAGATGTGATTGATGTAAACCAAAAGAATAAACAAGGGAGTTATGCCTAATATGCCTTTCACTGTAGATCACACTTCACCAGAGTGATCACTAAAATAAAGAATAAGCTACCTTTGCCTTAGCTCGTGTATTCTCAGTGCAGGGGTGCACTACATAGGTGCAATGGCTGCACAGATTTCCATGAAGATTTTATACAGTTTGCTATTCCGAAATAGTGTATTCTGAATTTCCCCCGCCCTGAGCTCTGCATTTCCATTCCAGCAGGACAGGCAGCCCTCAGACCCCACTCCACACGTGTGTGGCTTTCCTGCATTCCCCAGGTGGCATGGCACATTGCAGAGACACAGCAGCAAGCAGTCCTCTCCCCAGAGTGCCACAGGCTGTACAATCCTTCTCTCAAGAGAAATTAAAGAGGCCTCCATGGCCTTTTGTAAATGGCAGGCTCCCACCAAAATCAGAGGCTTGGGACAGGCCAGAAGAGATTTCCTACCTTGTTCTTCTCAACATAGGTACAAAATGAACAAAATGAAATCACTGGAGTCAGTTTGCTCCTTTTGACCATTCTGAACATAAAGCAGCAAGAGGCAAATGCCAGACTACGTTCAATACAAACTTAAGGGTTTATTCACACTGAGAGGCATTTTAATGCTCAAAATTTGAGAAAGTAATCTACAGCAAACAGCCACAAAGCATAATGAAATATATAGACCAGGATTACTCAGCAGCTGGAAATTTGAGTTTTGTTTATGGAAAAAACATCTTATAGGAATTACCCAAATCCACAGAGTTCACAATTATTATTAATGGCATTAAGCAATACATTCTGTTACACTGTAGATTGTAAAACTGGCCCTTTGCCAACCAGTTACCTACTGGAACACTCATTATAACACAGAATTAATTCAGTTCTTTGGAAAAGTGCTCAGGCAAGTGAGTTTTCAGACAGCAGGATAAAAAAAATAAATGGATTGCATTAAGCAAAATGTTTCTGTTTGTACAAAGCCAGCAATTTTTTTATTCCTTTGGATTCCTACAACTGAAAAGTAAGGGAAAATGTGGTTTAGGGTTCAGCCTAATTTGGGAGGAAGTCCACAAACTGTCAAGAAAAAACATTACATCACAGCAAAGCTCCCAAGCCTTCTTTCTTTCTCTGTTTAAATTGTATTATAGATTTTGTGTTTACGAAAGGAGATTAAAGACAAAGGCAAAAGGCTGTCCTAAAACCCCCAGTCCCACAAAATAAAACCCCATGCTATTTTTCTCTCAAAAATTATGGAGATGGGCTCACAACCCTTAAGTGGAACTGTGGAAGGGCAGGAACCGAGTCCCCACAGAACAGAAGGAGCCCAAACCAAGGGCCAGCCCTGTCAGAGCCTCAGGGTGCTGCTGCCCCTGAGCCCATCCCCTCCCCTGATCAGCAGTGCCAGCCTCCAGTTGCTTTCCAGAAAGATCAGACAATCCATTACATGAAATAATAATAATAATAATAATAATAATAATAATAATAATAATAATAATAATAATAATGGCATGATGTGGTCAGCCTGCCCTTTCCAGCTGGGATCACTCTCCATGTAACCCCACTGCAGACGAGTGCTGAATCTCTCCAAGGAGAGTTTCAGTACAGCAACGTGGCAGAGTGGCTGAAATTCCCCTCTCAGTGAGTGAATGTCTCAAATGGGGGGCACAAGCTCATGAAGCAGTGATGGCTTCACAGGGACCCTCAGATTCACTGCTTTTTGTCCTTCCCACATCCCTTTGGCTGCCCCTGTCCACCTCGCCCGGTGGGAATCATACTTTCCTGTGTGTCCCTGCAAAATGCCTCACTCTCTGCTGGCAACTCAATTTGTAATCCACAGTGACCTTTAGACCACCCGAATCATCAGCACAATCCTATTTACATTAATGTTAAATAATGTGTACAAAAGCAAAAGGAACACTGCATATAGCATCTCTCTCTTTTTTGTTTTTTCCCCTTTTTCACAAAAGGTTAAATTACTGTACATGCTACGGAATCTCCACTGTTTTCACTCTATCTGCTGCAGAGCATGAACTTTAGTCTTTGGGTCCAAAGGGGGAAAAATCAATAGCATCATACTGGTACACAGGAAACTTTATTAAAGCAGCCACGGGCATCTCCACAACCTTACCCTATCAAGCTGGCTTGCTAATTGGTCTGCAATAGTGAGGCAGCCATGAAAATTGTCCAGGTCTGTCTTGTGAAAATCTGGCTCTATCAGCATCAAGAACACAAACAACCAGGGAAGTGGGCAAAGGTCACTTCCTTGTTGTAGGGAATAGAAAATGAAGCTTGTTAACATTCTGCTGCTGCTTCTTCTAGGGAGAGAAAAAAAAAAAAAAAAACCCAACCCACATCAGTGCTGCGGGGAGCTTTCCTCTGGAGGATTTAACAAAGATGATCAAGCTTCTCTCTGCTCACTTCCACTCACCCATCAGGTTTGCACTGACGGGGAAGCCTGAAAAAACCTGCCAGACATGTCATTTCATACCTGCCTGAAGTCTTTAGTTTGGAGTGCTCCTCTTATTTGTCCATCACAACACAGCCTCTCTCCCTTTTTACACGTCGTCTCCTCTCTTTGCTGAGCCCTGGCTTGTTGCTGTGCTAAACCCAAGGCAAACTTAAAATGGCCTGAGAGACAGCAGAGTATCAGCAAGAGAGAATTAAAATGTTGTAAAGCTTTTGCGAGAAATGCTAATTATAAATGGAAGAGGAGAGATGCAGTCTCAAAAATCACCCCTGCCACCAAGCTCCAATTGAGAAAAATCATTGGCTGGCTTCAGGAGTTTTCTGTTGTGTCTGTGAAGTAAAAAAGTGATTTTAAGGGTGGTGTTGCCTCACTGAGTCTGTGCCAGCAAGAACCTGAAGGAGATCCCAATGCCCCTGTGTAAGGAGCAACAACTGGTGATTAACCTCAGCTCACATCAGGTGTGCTAGCCACACAAAATCAGCACTGAGATGCTCTCTGTTTTGCACCAGAGTTTCTCCACAGGATTCTCTGATAGAAAAAACCCCCTCTGACATCTCTCTCAACCCATCTGAGAGGCCAGATGAACACTAGAAGGTGTTCAAACCTGGTTGTTTTGGTTTTTTCTCCCTTGCAAAACTTTCATTCAGAATGTGGCCCCCAAAATAAATGAATCAGTTTTACCCCTTAATGTTGATGGGGAACTTCACCATAGGGCTGAAGCAGTGAATAAGGGGCTCTCCTTGTCACCAAGAAATTGAGACCTAAGTAGGTTTTTTGACATAAGCAAACCTCCATAAACACAACATTTTTGGGGCCTGCCACAACTCAGAAATAAGCCATTAATCCATGTCCTAAAGCTCATCCATTGCAATTTCAGATATATGGAAGTTAAGTACGGTTTACAGCCAGTTTTGATCCCTGTTCAATCTCCTGATCATCTTATCCTAGTGATGGATTCTTGACACTTTGAGGAATTCTTTGAACTGACAGGATCTCTCTCTCAGGAAAGTGATTTAGGACCCTGGATATTCACACCATTCTCTGTAGGCCACATATCCCCACACAGATCTCAAGGTTAAACTACCTTTAGGACTCATGTGTGGCCATTCTGTATGTAAAGATCTAGTTCATGATCTTAAATCCATCTAACTTCTCATACTCGAATAAGATCCTGAAGGCTAATTGAAAAATTTCTATCTGTATTGTTGTTGTTGTGGTTGCTGTTAAAAAAAAAAATAATGTAAAGAATTTTTTGCACAAAACATATGGAGGAATCGTAGAATGACTAATGCCAAAATTGAATGTTTTTATTTTTAATCACAGTTTACTATGAAGATATTTTTAATTTCTCCAGCCAGCTCTCTGGGGATGATATCAGCATTCCCATATTGCAATGGAAGGAAGTTAATTTAGGGATCTGCTATGCAAAATCTTCTGTCCTGGCTGGTCCAAAATATTAAAATCCTAAGGGGTCAGTGAATAAGGAATAAAAAATCAACCCAGAATGTGTAAAATATGGCTTCAGGATCTGGGTTTGAAAGAAATGGAGGATTTCAGTTTGATGTACTTTTTTTTTCTTAATATGGAGTGGTTGTGTCAAAGTACGAGAGTCTCATCTTCTTGTCCTGTTCACTTTTCCATTAGCCTACCAACACCAATAGATCATCTTGAATTTTCAGAAAAAAGAAGAAAGATGAACTTTCTGTCATCATTTAAAAGAATTAATACTTCTTTCCATGGGGAAAAGCAGATTTTTTTAAAATTTTTTTTTCAGGTGGAGCTGGAGACACTGGACAGGAAAACAAACTGATTCAGAAGGCCATTGAACTCTGTGAAGAGCTCAAATCTCTTCAAACTAGAAGAGTTAGGATTTGAAATAGTTTGTTATGGTGCTACCAGAGTCTCCTGAAATGTCTCCTCCAGTCCCTCACATGCAGAAGAACATACTTTAAATACAATATTAAAGATACCCTTGACTAGTAAAGATCCTGTCATAGTATGCTAATCAAATCCAGCTTTGATTTCATGCTTACTTTTCTGCTCATCCCAATTGTAAAGTTAATCTGTAATTAATACATAAGAGGCTGGTGATTATACAGTATTAGGCTGAACATATAGAGTGAACATACAGCATTAGACTGCATTTCAATAGATCAGACGCTGTAAAGAAATAAGATCAACTCATGAGGTCTGGTATTAGCAGGCTGCTAACTTATCTGGGTGAAAATCTTGAGCTCCTGCATTGATCTCGGGTGACATCTTCTGCATCTGTGTGTGTGTGTGCCTGCTTACATGTGCTCATGCAAACTAAACAAGCGCTCCTTCCCCATTATTTATTTATTTTTTTTTAATGTGTAGATTCACAGAGTTGTAGAATATTCATAGATTTGGAGGGCACCCACAAACAATATTGAGTCCAACCGCTGGCCCTGCACAGGGCTAGAGAATCCCAGCATATGGCTGAGAGCATTGTCCAAAATATTTCTGAAACTCTGACAGGCTTGGAGCTGTGACCACTTCCCTGGGCAGCCTGTTCCAGAGCCTGAGCATCCTCTGGGGCTCTGCCACCCAGGGAACCATTAGTATTTATTTGGAAGTAGGCCTGACAGGTGACTGCCATGGCAGAGGATGTGTCCTTCCAGCAAGGAGGAGGAAGTTGTTTTTCCATCCCTGCCTGCCTGCTCAGAAGAAGGGGCAGAACACATAAAGGAATAAACCCAGGATTAGCCAGCACCCTACTGGCAAAGGGTGCACGAAAACTGGAGGAGTCTCTTCAGACATCTTGTCAAAGACCTGCTAAGATCTTCTTTGCATCCTCTTGCCAGCAGGAAAAAAAAGAGAGCTTTCTATAGTCTGAAGCACTTAAAACTAGAAGAAAGGATGTATGACTCTAAGAAAAGCCCTGGGATTCATCATTCAGCTTTATAGCATAGGAAATCACACTAACTGTAATAAATAGTGAATAGCAGAGATGAGGAAAAAGTAGCCCCCTATGATCCTGAGCCCACTTGTGCTTCCTCTGGAGTACATCCGGAGCAATTGCAGTAAAAAGAAACAACAGAGGTCCAGATGCTCAAAGTCAACTTGGCACCATAAAAGTTTAAGGAGTTCATCCTTTGAAGAGCCCTGTGGCTCAAAACATTTTTATTAAAAGGAAAAAAAAGAAAAAAAATAAAAAAAAAAAAAAAGGAAAAGAGAGGCAGGGAAAGCAGGGAAAGGAAGGCTCAGTTACAGAGAGAGGTTTATTGTGCATGCAGGGACTGACTGCCTTTGGCTGCAGCACCACACCAGAGCCCTGCTGCCACTGCTGTGGCATCCCATCTCCCCGCACCGTAACGAGATCGCATGTGAAAGCCTAAATTATGCAAATGAAAAGGCTCCACTAATACTGTTGAAATATTCCTGGAGTGTACACTTGACAACCTCAAAGTACATTTCACACCACTAATGACTTCATCACTAACACAATTGTCATGAGTCAAGCAGTTTCCATAGCAACGCCCCAGTACAGCTGTTTACCCATATAAAGTACTGCACCTACTTAGTTCCATATACAGACAGATCACTAGATTCCTAGGTACTGAAATTGAAATAATTCAATTTTCAGTGTCTCTCTTTATGAAGTGATTCTGCCAGCTATAGGTATTAGCATATCAATGTGACTTTGACAGGGTCTGCTGCAAAAGACATATTTTGCAGGCACTTCATGTCAATTAGAGCCCTAACTGTTTCATGGAATAATCATTCCTGCCAGATTAAGGTCAGGCTGCAAGGTAATTTAATTGGTGCCATTATATCTAGGGGGAAAAATGCTCTAATAAAGTGCACACACTGTAGCTGCCAGTGAGGATGTGCTATGCGACATGAAAGGGATTGCCTTCCTAAAATGTGTGGGCAAACCATTTAGAGAGAAGGAAATAAGATGGAAACAGCTTCAGATGCTTTGTTTCCAACAAAATTCCAGTGTGTTTGACCAAAGGGGAAATTTTATTTTTGCTTAAAGTGGTGCTATTCATAAGGGAGGAAGCACTGAAGAAAAATAAATAAGAAAACGAAAAGGATCCCCTCACTCTGTGTGCTTCTTATCTCCCGTGGAATGATAAACACTGTAATTAAAAATCTTTAAAAAATCAAAACAAAGTCTGTTTTTCCCAGGGCTGGGATGCAGCAAGCAAAGCAGGAACCTCTCTGGCCTCCCCATGGGGAGCAGAACTGTGGGATTTCTCTTTCCTGCTGCAGAAACTTTGAGCCAACAACTTGTTTCATGAGCAGCACAAGTCCAGTTTCCTATGGAGTCAGGTAGATTGCCCCCTAGATTTCCCCTACCTATCTATAATTCCATTTCCCACGCTTTTTCCAGAGGGTCCTTGCAGGTCCAAGGACATCCAGTGAAGGAGTCAGGACATGACTTTGTGTCAATATGGGTTAGGAAAGTCAACTGTGCAGTCGTTGCTATCTGCTTTCTTGTGACCTGAAAGGGACAATAAACCTGATATTTTTTAGTTCTCCAAGTCCTGATTTTCTCAGAATTCTATTTATTTTCCCCAGAAATTTGATTTTCCTTGAAGCACATGTTTTGATTTTCTTTAGTGTCTACATCCAGCCAAAGCTTTCAGTGGACTGGCAGGTGGGTGGAGCAGAGGGCTCTCCAAAATGACAAGTTTGTAAGGTAGGGAGGTGATGACAGAATAAGATTTTTTTATCTGTATCCACATCCCATGATGATTTATCTAATGTCAACAAACAGGGGCTGTCCTGGGCAGGGCCAGAAGTTGAATTTTGATTATTCTAGTGGGTCCCTTCCAACTGAGGATATTCTGGTCTTAGCCACACTTTAAACACCAATATATCAAAAAAATATATCAAAGCCAACTGAAGGATGTATAGTATTCACCAAAGGCTCAAGGCCCGTTTTTCAGTCATCCCAACTCTCTCATTTTCACAGACTTCATCTGGGCTGCAACGACTTAAACCTGAGGATATTCATAGAATATTGTGACAGGGTCAAGAACAGAGAAAAGTTTAGCTTGATTCTTTATAACACAAAGAGTTTACAAGTCTTTGTCAGGATACTGCAATCCAAAGCTTTTATGTAGCAGCATTTTATTTTTTTTTTCCAAAATAAAAGGCATATTTCTAAACTGTGATTTCAGACTGGTACATTTTACATCCCTAAAATACTTGTTTTTATGGCTTAGAGTTGTGCCTAAGATGTTGCGCTGTGAAAACTGATCATGATGAGCTTTAAGCTCAAAAAACAAAGATGAGACTGTGAGAATGAAAGTTTTCTTATTTTCTGACTGACAAAAAAAAGATATATATATATATCTGGAAATTCTACCAAAACAGAATAATTTTGCAAAATTGAAGTAATGGAGAAAGATCAGATTCTGAACCCTTTGAATTTCCCTATGAATATTTCAAAACTTTCTATTCATTATTACTATTTCCTTTTTGCATCCATTCAGGCTTACAATGAAACTGTTTAAAAAAGATATAGGAAGGATTTTTTTCTGCTATGAATATTGTATAAACTAACTGATTAAGATCAAGCAAAGGTAGATTATAAATGGAAATGAAAGTTCTTGTCATTATTATTTTCCTTTAAATGTCTGATAGAACATTTTGGTTCAGCATCTGATTCAAATGCATTTGATCAGCCATAAATCACCCATTAAAATCTCCATTAATCCCATTACAGATGTAGTCTGTCTTCCTTCATTTGGTTCACCCTTGGTCCCCAGTGCAGGAATATGGATAATGGGGTGAAAGATGGCTCTGGATTTGAGGGCTGAGCAGCTCAAAGAATTTCAAAGCTCTTAGACCATTTTATTTTAATCAAAGTAAAGAAGTTGATTTATCAACTTATCAAAAAGAAGAGAGTGTAAATAAGTACAGAAGGAAAATCATGATATCTTCCATGTTTTCCACGCTCCTCTCAACACCATCTGATCCACACTGTGGACTATGCTTAATACAGTTCTGCACACAAAGTCTAGATGCAAAATCCACACTAGATAACCAGTCACAGTGTCAAAAACCTGAACCTCTAAGATGCTTTCTGGTAGAAACTTCAGTTCTACACTCAAGAAAACATAAGAACAGTCAAAACTCTGTATGGTTGTTGCTGTATCAGTGTTGTCATCAATCTTTGTGTTGTAACTGAGGAGGGGAGCAAAGACTTGGCCTGTTCTATAGGAAACTTTGATTTGAGCTCATGGGACTGACCTGCAGCTTTTCTCCCACCTGCAAGAAAGAGGGATTCGCTGTTGAAGCATCAGACATTGCTTCAAAGGTATTGCAGCAGCGAAATGAGCTGTCTGCTGTGGTCTGGGTGTTGAGCCTCTGCTCTTCTCACGGGCAATTTGCCCAACATTTATAATCACTTTCACGACTGGACCATGTTCATACGAGCATGGCTTGTGGAAAACATCCTTCTCTCCACCTCATCTTCATGAGGGGCTCTGTATGACCGTGCAGATCAGCTGCAGCTCCGCTGAGGCTTTGGCTCCCATTTGCAGTATATTACATTTCCATTTTTGCAACATTACATTTCCACGCTGCCTACAGCTTCCAGGTACACCCATGCACCTGCCTGGGGCTGGAGGAGATGAGCACAGCTCATCAGTGAATTTTTAGACTCGCACATATTTTTGCTTGCAGGGCCACCTGCATCCTGCAGGAGCCCTTGTGCTCTGGGCAGTGGCTGGCCAATGATGTGGGAGGTAACAGTGCACAAACAGATTGATTTTCTGCTTGCTTTATGAAGTGTTACATCTCCTCTTTCCCCTTTTTCTGTATTTTTCCTCAATAATACCTCCTTCTTCAGCTCCTGTCATAGGAATGGACTTGTTTCCTGTGTCCAAGAAGGCCATGTTCAATGTAAAGATTTAAGGATTATGAAAACCTCTAGATCACATAGCTCCTTCTTTCTTTTCTTTTTTAATAATTTTTGAATGACATGGAAAACAGGCAATGGAAAGTTTTCACATTTGTGCAAACATCTTATTTCAAAGGTTGTCAGACAACAAATAAACTAAACAGATGACAAAAGCTGACGAAAACTGGGAAAATATTGCCATAAACAGAATTTATTCAAAAACACATTTCCATCTGGATGAAATCCCCTTTCGTTCTTTTCTTCTAATCTTATTTTGAATGAAATATTTTTTTTTAACAAAACTCTCAGCAGAACTGGAGATATCCCCCTGATGCTAAGACCTCACTTGTTGACTGCCATTGGCCTTCTCTTCGCCAGGTGAAGCAAACCAGGTGAGTTTGGCCAGGGATATCTCATCTGCCATGAGAAGACCCTTCAAGGAGCAGGCAACAATATTTTGTCTGTGCTGTGTTTACAGCCTGCAACACCCTTATTTAACCAGCAAAAAAAACCATTATCAGAAAATGATTCTTTGGATTTTGACTGCTTGCTTACAGCTGCTGCGGTGCTTAAAGTGGAGAAAGCAGCTCAGAACACGTGCAAAGGAAGAATACATTAAGTTATAAATTAAGGGAATAAACCTGGAAAAGGCTTTCATGCCTGATTTATTTTTTATTTTTTACAAAAGGGAGACAACTTGCAAATGTATATCTGTGGAAAGAGGAGGTGGCAGTGAACAAGGAGAGTGCATTTCCCAGTAGGAGATGAGTAAGCTGAGGGATAGCTGCAGGATGTCAAGATGTACTCTGCTGTCACAAAGATTTTACACATAGGCTGGACAACCTGTTAAATAAATCAACATGTATCTATCTCTCTCTCTCTTTTTTTTCCCCCCCCAGATATCTACGTGGAAACTCACAGCTGCATTTTAATGTGCGCAGAGTGTTTGTTAACTTGGCATAGCCTTTTCATCATTTCCAACCCAATGCTACCTCTGGGGGGGGTGAATCATCATTATGTAACACAGCACACATGGTACCATGTGAGGATCCTTGTCCTTGCTGAGGAACGAACAAAAAGAAAATGGAAAACCACAGAGCAATATTAATACAGAGGTACACATGCATCCTAGTTATCATAAACAGGATAGACCGACTGCTGGGTATGTTTTTCTCACCTCTCAAAAACACTTATTGATTTGAGTGGGAAATGTTCTTTCCTAGCTAGTACAGACTCTGGTCTCTGGAGTAATTAAGGGCGAAATTTATTTTTTTTTTAATCAGCTTTTGCATTGAGAGGAGGAATTTCAGCTAACTCCAGTAGTCAGAGCAGACTCACAATAACCTGTAGCTCATCCTTGTCTTAACCTCTTATGCACTGTACTGCTCCAGAACACAAAATAAAGTGAATTTTTGAGATCAGAAGTCTGTTGTTAAGCTGAAGAAGATTAGCTTGGTGGTCACAATATAAAAGGAAAGAGTGAGATTGTTGCATAGGAATTTATAAACAAAACAGAACAAGACCAAACTGAACAAGTGGTGAACAAGAACTGAACATGAAACTGGCTAAAAGAGAGACAAAGCAACTTTGGCTATTCCTCTGCACTGGTAATGGAAAACATCAAGGGAATGCTTAGTTATGAGCAGAAGTTTCCATTGTTGCTTGAACAAATCCAAGAGTGGGCACCTCTGCTGTCCCTGTGAAATGCAGCCAACAGCAAAAGTGTGTTGGAAATCATCTGGCTGGGAGAGGAGGATCAGGGAATATCCCACCTATAACTGAGAGGTTTGTTCTCTTGTAAAGACAGACCCGGGCACCATGAACTGGGCATTGAATTCTTGTGGGAATTAGCAAAGGTAAGAAGATTTTTAGAAAGTTGGGAAAGTAGGCTTTAGAAACAGAAAGAACAGAAAATTTAGGGTTAGCTGCAGCTGTAAAGACTGTAAAGTAGAAAAAGTAACAATGGTATAGCAAGCTAGGAAATTAAAGGATAGTTTGAGTCTGACTGCTGCTGGCTGTACATGAGCTTTGCCATCTTCCTATTGTCTCAGCCACGTAATAAGGCTGATGCTGCTAATAAAGCTCAAGGAATGTACCCAAGCAGCCCTGTCCTGTTTGTGGAAAACACCAAAACAAATTCATATTTCAAGAAATAGTGTGATTTACAGTGGAAACCACCAGGACCACCACTGCCACAGACAGCTGTGACAGCATTAAAATCCTGCCTCAGAAAGGATCAGTAGATTCTAAGATGGAATCAGTGGAAGATGACAGATTTGGCACTACAGGTGTGAAATGGCTTCATATGTCTGAAAACTGTCTCTCCCAGATTTGGGAAGAAAAAGAAGACAAACATCCTACAAAGTCGTGCTCTTAATATTCAAACGTTCTCAGGAACTTTCAGAAGGTTTAATATTTTCAGTAGATGTTTTAGAAACCTTTTGCATTCAACAGCTTGCCCCTGTCTTGCTGTTCAGTGTTTTGTTCTGCAGGTGGGCTACCCAAGCTGCTAACAATCAAAGAACAACATAAAGTGCCTTGAGAAAGGAAGAACTGGAAATAGCTAATATGGAATAGCTAATATAGAATCACAGAATGGTTTTGGCTGGAAGGAGCCTCAAAGATCATCCAGTTGCCATGGGATGATGCCACCTTCCATCTGACCAGGTTTCTTCAAGCCCCATCCAATCTGGCCTTGGATACTTTGAGGGATGGGGCATTCACTACCTCTCTAGGCAATCTAATATAAACATAATTTTTGAAAAATGGTATTGATTTTTTACCAAAACCCTGTATTTGACAGTATGAAAACAGTGAATGGGCAGAAAAGTACCTTGCTTCTCTGGTTTACTAAGTCAACATGGGATTAAATAGATATTTGTATCTACACTGAATTAAGATTTGAGTGATTGTCAATCAAATTTTGTCTGCTGTTTACAGTCAAATATTCTATCACACAGACCCTTTCTTTAAATATTTGTATCAAAATATCACTATGAATTAATACAAGGCAGGGATTCTGATGGGATTTTTTTCTGTCAAAATTGTCATCCTCCAAGTCCACAACTCACCATGTATACAACAGGGAAAAGGAGGAAAAAAGTACCTGCCAAGTATTCACAATGTATTTTCGGACAGTAGCAGTATCAGTTAGGTTTGAAATAATATCAAAATAGGATATTTCAACTTGTCCAAATACTTCTGCATTGCAATGCTTCATATTTAAAGAAACAGAAGGAAAAAAAAAATATTTGCCATGTTTCAGTGGATCAGCTGCTGAGTTACGGAGCTCGTAAATTAATTAATATGTCAGACACAAGAGAGCATGGTGTAATGAGCCTGTGTCATCAACAGAGCTGTTAAATGGCACCAGCCCCAATTCCAAGCCTTGGGAACACCACTGACTACTGGCCTCCTCTTGGACATCAAGTCCTTGACTTCAACTCTTCAAGTGAGACCATCCAGCCAGCTCCTCATCCACTGGAGTCATCTGTCAAATCCACGTCTCTCAAGTTTGGAGACCATGATTTCATGTGGGATGGAGTCAAATGCTCTGCAGAGGTCCAAGCTGATGAAGTCAGATGCTCTCCCATCATCCCCCAACACTGGGACCCCAACAGAGAAGCCCTGTGAATGTGCCAGGCACAATCTGCCCTCAGTGGGTCCATGCTGGCTGTCACCAGTCACCTCCTTATGTTCCACATGCCTTAGCACAGTTTACACAAAAAACTGCCCCATGGTCCTGCCAGACACCTGAGACTGACTGTCTGTAGTTCCTTGGGTCTTCCCAACACCCTTGGTCTTTTTCCTTTTTAATAATGAGGGTTGTGTTTTCCCTTCTCCAATCAGTACAGATTTTATCACATCACTTCTACAACTACTCAGATATGATGGGCAGTGTCTTAGTAACTCATTATTCTCCATATCCAGTCTAAATCTACTCCCTGTCAGTTTGAAGCCATTCCCCCTTGTCCTGTCACCCCAGGCCTTTGTAAATAGTTTCTCTTCACCTTCCTTGGAGGTTTCCTTCAGGTGCTGGAAGGCCACATTTAGGTCACCCCAAAGCCATCACTTTTTCAGGTAGAGCAATCCCAATTCCCTCAGCCTTTCCTCACAGCAGAGCTGCTCCATCCCTCTGATCACGTTGGTGCCTCCTCTGGATTCCCTGCAGCAGCTCCAGCTCCTTGTGCTGCTGGAGCCAGGGCTGGGGCAGCTCTGCAGGTGGGCTCTCACCTGAGCCCAGGGGCACAGGGGCAGGATCCCCCTGCCCTGCTGCCCACGCTGGGTGATGCCAACCCAGGATGTCACCCAGCCTGATTTTGAGCTCCATATCCCCACAGGCATACCCTTGCTGGGATCCAGATTTAGTGAAATGTATGTAACTGCATGCGTGAGTAACGAGATGACCAAGTTGGATGCATATACTCCAATTCAGAAAAATTACTTAGAATTAAACACAGACAGAGTCCAGAAATAAAGCAATTACAAAAGAGTGTTCTGAGGGTGGGGGAGCCATGTGGCATCAGACCAGCTTTTACAGGGGGATGTCAGAGCATTTACAGGCAGAAAGAGGGATTTTACCCCAGCTGCAGGTATCTGAACCTCACTGATGCTCTAGAGAGAGTTTCAGAGGTTGAGCCAGGAATTACTCTATTTTTTTTCTTTTAGAAGAAATCGAAAGCATTCTAAATTATCTGAGCATGACCTTAGAGTATAATTATGGAAGTTTAAATTCAAACCTTTTTACAAAAGGTCCATTAATTCTGAGAGGGTATTTTTTAAATACAATTTTCTTAATTTTTTTATGGTGAGATATTTTTAGCTTTGACTTTTATATTTGACTTCATTTTCAAGTTTCTGTACATTAAAAGACAGATAACAATGATCTATTGTATATAAGGTGTGTTGTCCGAATTTCATTTTCCTGTAGGTAGATTAAATCAAACCATTTTTAGAGAAATACCTTAAAGATTCCAAATAACAGGAAATCTGCCATGTTGGCTGGTGAAAAGATACAGTATGCTGCAACTGCCACTGGTAGAAAATTGGGTGTAATTTCAATTGTGAATTTCTCTTACTTTTAAATCTTGGGCATTCTTATAAATTGAGTCTTGAAAATTAAAACACCCATTTCTGCCTGTTCTCCACATGTCACTAGCCACACACACTGCTAAAATCACATGGAAAGGCTTTTTCCCCCAAAATAGAAATAGATAATACTTGTCCTCTGTCTGCTTTCTTTTCCTTACTGCATTTTATTTGAAGAAGCCACAAGAAATTTCACAGCTTTTCTAACAATGCTGAGTAATGATCAGAGATGGATGTTTTTTGAATGGATACATTCATTAGGACAAAAATCCCAACAAACCCATCAAGAAAATATGGCTCCAGAGGGATGTGAGTTATTCATGAAGTGTGGTCAAAATCAACATAAATTTTGTGGCTAAGGGAGCTGAAAGAACATTTGGAAATATACAATATTTTGTATTGACATTTTTGAAGAAGAAATTGCCAATTTTCTTTCCAAGTGTCATTTTGTCTGAAAAGTTGGAAAACATTTCTTTTTAAAACAATCCTATAATTATAACAGTGACAATACTACATATTTTCCATGATATTCCCTATTTGGTATTTTATGAAACCATATTTATTCAAATATCAATCCTAAAACCCATATTGAGCGTCATTGTCTTATATTTCCTACCTTTGGATTAATTTCCACCAGCTTTTCTTTTTCAGTGTTTTCTATCTTATAAATTCAATCCATAGTTTCTGTTGATGGTGCTGGACATTTTGTTTTGTTTATGAACTTGCTCTAATAAATGTTGGATCTCTGGTTAGGCATTTCACTCATTACTGCCCTCATTACTGGTCTACTTAAAACCATTGTGGCATTTTCAGATTTTATTGGTAAAGATTTATCTCATTGATAGAAGCGAGCTGGATTAAGACCCTAATCCCTTGAAGACTGCATTAGCAGCAACTCAACTCATGGATTTCTACACATTAAAAACTCTGTTTCAAGACCTGTCAGACAGGGAGTTTTAATCCATCTAATGTGTGACCTGTTAATTCAATATAAAGTACCATTTTTTAATCTAAAAGTCATGTGGTACTAAATCAAATTTATTGGTGAAATTCGAGTATATTATGTCAACACCATTTTTTTATTAACCAGACCTGCACTATTGTCAGAAAAAATTATGTTTGTTTGACTATACTTACTTCCATACAAACATGTTGACCAGCATCAGTTATATTTTCAGCCTGTAGTTATTTTTTTGACTGAGTCCTGAATTAAATGTTTCTGCAGTTTCATCAGACTGACATCTGACTAATGACTTTAATGAGTCATCTCTTCTGATCTGGTCAAATGCAGGGCTTTCACTAGCAGCCATCCAACCATCAGGAAATATCTTCAACTTTTCAGAAAGTTGTTAAAATCTGGTTTAAACAGCCACATCTTTTTGGGTCACCATAACACATATACATCTCTGATTATTTAACTTTTGTTTCCCTCTATAGCAGATGGCCTCCACTCCACTGCTGCTTTATCTGTCAAGTTCATTCTCCTGCTTCACATCACTCACAGGACAGAAATACATGTCTTATTATGAGTTTTTATGCTTTAAACATGTTTTAATATATGATAAAAAACATTTTATGGCATTGCTGTATGCACATTTATAAATGAGCAGCAAACGCAGTGGGTTTTTTCCCCTTATGCATTATATAATTGCACTTTTATATTTTTTCATCCACATTATGCTGTTTTGTTTTTATTTTTCAGATGTCCTACAACTTATTTAATACCTCTTTTAATGCATATCTGAAACCCATATTTTAGATATTAATAGATTATGAGAAGTATTCCTCAAAATAGGAGACATTCACGTATCCATCAGCAAGATGGAAAATGGTTTTCTTTTCCTTGCTTCCTGATTGGTTCCTTTTGTTAAATTTCATTGCATCTTCATCAAACAAGAGCAATTTAAATGGAATTGTACTTCATTTCTCACAAATGAAATAGATTTCTCAGGCAATGGTACCCAACTTGCAATATTTCAGGACCTCTTTATTACTCTTTTTCTTCTTCTTCTTCTTCTTCTTCTTCTTCTTCTTCTTCTTCTTCTTCTTCTTCTTCTTCTTCTTCTTCTTCTTCTTCTTCTTCTTCTTCTTATTATTATTATTATTATTATAAAAACCCTAAATCCCAAATCCTATCTGTAACACAGCAAGGCATTGTAACTCCATGCCAAATTATTTCAATCACTTCACCAACGCTTCTCAATAACTTTTTTTAATTCTCTCTTGGTAAGCATGCCAAGAATTTGTGTTTTACCATCACTGCTAGTAAGATTTCTATAGTTGGGGAAAAAAAAATAATGAAAATTGTATTGTGAGAAAACACAGAATATGCTGCCATCAAGGTCACAGCTCACATACTCAAGATAAAGAAGTTGCCAAGGGCCAATTTGCACATTATTGTTTAAGTTCTTAAGGAAGGGGAGGATTTGGCCCTAGATTGCATTTTGTGATCAAACCAATATGCTCAAGTTTGCATGGGTAGTTTAAGGAAAAAAAAAAAAAAGTGTCTTATTTCTATAAAATTAATTCTGTAAGGTTAAAGAGCCTTTCTAGAGTAAGTCAGGTCTTTGAGATTTGGTGAGTTAGACTACACCAGTTAAAGGGAAAACACAGAGTGATACAGGTGTTCTAATTTTTGATTCTGATCTTGGGGCATTATCTGTGCAGCTATCACAACTTTTGTATTCCCTGGTCTTGGAAATGTTTTGCTCCCACTTGTTTAGGATTGAAGGGTGATTGTGCCTTTGAAAGACTGTCCCTGCTCTTTCCTGCCTAGAGTATTTCATCCTCCCAATCCTTGTTTCAGAGGTTTAAAAATAAAAAAAAATCCAGCAGAATATGGTTTCAATTTGAGGTGATGCATGAATTGTATTATTTAATTAATGAAATTATACTCCTTTGTGTTATGTGTCATAGGGAGTTTTGTTTGCTCACACCGTGGCGAAAAGACAAGCCCCGAAATATCAAAAAACTGAGGGGTGACATGGATAATTTGTTGGACATAACAGAAGAAAAACCAGAAGCCAACACCAATGCCCAAGGCAGGTACGGACTAAATCTTGGGAGCTGAACTCTTACAAAAACACTGATTCCCCTCTAACACCCTGCAAAAGTAATTCTGAACTCAATGCTTTTGCAAAGTTTCAAACCGTTTAATCTCAAGACCAGAAACTGCCAGTTTTATCTCTCGGTCATCCTGCAAAGATCTGTTCAAGATGTACACTTATAATAAATATAGAAATAATAAATCTTCTCTCTGAAATACACTTTGTCTAGCGTTTCATTACTGCCTTCAACAACCTTTATATTGCCTTTCACAATGGTGTCTTATCTAGAAAAGAGGTTAAAGTGCCCAGAGCCTGGTTAGAGAAAATGAAGGTAGGAGATATGTTCTTACATGCCTCTTATTTTCATTTCCCCTTTCCTACGGTTATGAGCAAACTTCTCTTCAGTCCATTTCTGTAGATTACTTCCATTTAATCTTTTGTTCCTCTTTACAAGAATACATCCTCAGAGTCAATTCAAGCTCTAATACATGGCAATTACTAAGGAAATAAAATACTATTACCCCACACCTTCAAGGATTTTTGGACATATTCTTCTTGGCTTTTCTATTTCCAATATCTAAAGTGCAGCACTCCTCCAGTGCCCTTGAAGAAGCACTTGTTACATTGTGCATTATTTCTTAGCAGCAGAAGGGATAAAAATATCATCTTCAATTTATGAATCATTCTTATCTTTACTCTTCACCTTTAGTTCTCTTTGTGCTTCCTTCTCTCACAGTCTTCTAAATTATTTCTGGAAAACTAGCGCGCCTAAATTGGAACACTTTATTTTGCTACTGCTTTTATCAATGTTTTTACCCCTGCCATCTTGAGGAAGTTCAGCCTTACTCTTTTGGCACTCAATAACCTTATACCAGAAATATATTTTTCTTTTTTTTTTTCTCATCCACTGGACGGTTTTGTATTTATTTTTTTAAATTTTTTTTCCCCTATGCCTTTGCCTTGTCCTAAACACATTTCTGACTAAGGTACATTGGCCTTTACTAGAAGCTCACAGTTCTTGGCTCTGATTTCCTCAAAAACTGTATTTCATGGAAATGAAGACAAAGGAGACCATGCACAAACAACTCTTACCTACATAAGAAATGATTGCCAGGGATACTTGAAGAAAGAAATAATAGGGTGGCATTTTAATGTGCTCCAAAGAAGGAAAAAATCATTGATATAATAATTTTTCATGTTACTGAACATGAAGAAATGTCCAGGCATCCAGCATGGCCTCAGAGGCAAGTTTAAAAGGCAATTGGATATTTTGCAAATGGACACCACTAATTTACTAATATACCCCAGACTTATGCGATAAGGGGATTAATACTGTGAGGTGAATATCAAAATACAGGATGATATGAAATTTACAAACCAAGACAGGAGGTTGACACACTGGATTTCATGAGCTGCGTGGGCAAACAATTTCTTCAAAACACACCTGAAAAACCCCTGCAAGAGTAGATGTGCTGCAGGTCCCTATCCAGCAGCAGATATGAAATGTGCAGGCTGACTTCCCCAAGGAAAGATGTGCACACCAAGACAATGAGAGATCAGCCCCCCAGAGCAGTCACACAGACAAAATAGAATAGCTGGGCACATTTTCAGTAACATTCCCTGTTTTTATAGCATTTTTCCACTTTGGACAGCTCTCCAATGTGCTAACCACAACCACATGGCTGTCAAGTCACAGATATGTGAGCCACAAGAGCCCCCAAAAAGCCCCACCACCTCTATTGTGTTCCCTTGCAGTATGATAAGATTTCTCAGCATGGCCCTAAGCTGTGTTGGCTCCAAACTGAGCTTCAGAAGGACCTTGCAGGAGGCAGGTAAATTACACAACAGTTTTGACTTGAAATTTCTCTTTCCCTGAGCACTTTGCTGCTACCGTGCAAAATCAGAGTGAGCTTTTAAGTCTAATACATTTATTTCAAAAATTACAACACACTTAAGGCATTTTTGAACTACACGGAGCTTCAGCAGCAGAAGTACATTGCTTCTCTCTACCTTTATTCCAGCACAGTGTCTGCTGAAGTCAGACGTGATAAAGACCCTACACATGGGAAATAGCCTCAAGTTTCACTCAAGTGAGGCATTAGGAAAGATGTCCAGGGCAATGGTGATGCCACCATACTTGGAAGAGTTCAAAATTATGTGAATACACCACTTGAGGACATGGTTAATGGTGAGAATGGTGCTGGGTTGGTGGCTGAACTTGGTGATCTGAGTTCTCTTCCAACCTTAATGATTCTTTGACACCATAGAGCAGGGTGATGGTCAGCAGCCTTACAGCTGCTGACCCTGGTCTGTAAGAGAACCTATAAATCACTACAGATTAACCCTATCCATAAACCCCATTCATTATAAATCAGTACAGATTAACCCTATTCAAAACCCTTTTCAACCCTAAACTAATGATGTGGAGCTCCTGGTGCAGCCTTACAACAGGGTAAGTTTTGGAAGGTTCAGTTCAATGAAGGACAATACAGGAATTCCCATTTTAACACAACAAACTCATTTTTCATACAGCAATTCCCATTTTACATGGAAAATTGGGACACAAAGAGGCCAACAACTGGAATGTTGACTGTAAGAGGATTTCTGAAAGTCTCTGAGGATCCAAGTTGACCTGGTTTGCCCGTGATCACTCCTAAATGTTGTGGTAACAAATTTCCCCAAGCCTGGGAAAACGAAGAACCAGGAGATGGAAACAGGGTGTCACAACTAATTTTCTCAGTTTTTCAACCTTATTTCTCATTTGGTTTCAAATGTCCATTTTAACAGCTTTTTGGCAGTTTTAGGAAGGGAAGAAATTGAGAATGCTGGAAGAGCAAAGAAACAAGAACAAAATAAATGAAATTGTGAGCGCTGACTCACATATTTTCAAGACCTAGATCCCTGTTCATTCAAGGCCAGGTTGGGTGGGGCATTGAACAACCTGATGTGCTGCAAGGGGTCCCTGTCCATGGCAGAGAACTGGAAAGAATTGAGTGTTAAGATCTATTCCAACCCAAACTGTTCTAGGATACTACAATGTCTGCCGGAAGTTGATTCTCTGACATGCCAAATTAATGGCTTGGAATGTTGCTAGATTTCTGGTGAATATTACAATATTTCTGCTGGTAGAAACAAACATTTCCTGGCTTGTGGATTGGTAAAATGCTCAGAGAAGAAGGAAGCTGGAAAGTTCTCTAGCAAACCACCTTGAGGAACATTTTGTGGCAAGACACCACAAATGTGTCCCTCAGTTTTAACACCTAACTTCTTACAATGTGTTGCCCACCGCGCTGCACATATCTATATGTGTGTGTGCACAGCAGATGCAACAAGTATTTGAAGTATTCTTGGAAGAAGACAGCCTCAGAGCTGTTGGATGTCTGCTGTGGAAATGAAATGACCCACTAAGTGCCACCACTGCAGAAGATAGGTCTGGGATAAGAAGCAAGCTGTAAGAATGACATGACTAAGAAATGAAAAATGTAGATGTTTAAGGATATCAGCTCTGTGTAAGTGGATGGTTGGGATGGGCAGGTTGGAAAATTAAGACTCAGGGCTAGGCATCCTTAAGCTTTGCAGCTATGTGCTGTCAGCACAATTCTCATCCTATCTGGACTCACACAGACAAGAGCCCTGATGGTGGAGTTACTTCTAATTTACACAGGGTGTGCTTGCAGTCTCCTGCCTGTAAATGACAAAGCTGTCAGCACAGGTTTGTCTGGTGCCATTTCCAGGTGAAGCTAGTGATGACTTTGTGCTAATGAGGAGCGCAGCTGTGTGTTAAAGCAGTTGGGGAAAAATCAGATAATTTTGTTAAAAAAAAAAAAAAAAAGAAAAAGGGGGGTGTGTGGAAATAAAAGAAGATAATCAAGGTTTGTGTAAGTATGTGCATGTGAGAGAAAGCACTGTGAGAGAAGAGTGAGATGTGCGAGGGGAGACCATTTGCTCAAATCTGATAGCATTACTAATACACAATGACCCTGCCAGCGAGGCACTGCACAGCTGGAATTAATCTGAGAGAATGTGTGCTGCTGCACAGACAGGCACAGAGAACTTTCCCCGTGTGAAGGCAGCGTGAAGCCCTGCCCTGTGGCTTGGAAGCAGTTCATCAGGCCCTGACAGCACCGACATCTTCTTTAGGCCATCACTTTGGCAAGGGGGGAGGAAAGCTCCCCGCCCTGCTCAGAGCAACACCCAAGAGGAGATTTTTGTTTTATTTCGTGGTATGGTGCAGTCCACCACTGTGTCTCCCTTCCCTGTTTTTTTTTTTTTTATTTTTATTTTTTAATTACCTGGTTATTTTTGCTCTGCTCTGCCCTTATTGCATTGGCTCTGAACCCAGCTGAAAATCTGCCACGGCTTATTTACACCAAGCATCCATTCAGGGCATAAACAGCTGCTACATTTAGCCAAGCACCTCTGTGCTATCCAGTTTCTCTCCTTGTTATAATAAGGTGCTTTCTTTTAAATCCATGCTGTGAGGAGGTAGTAGTGAAATGTATGCAGAAGATGACTGTTCTCTCTGAAAGAGGGGTTTTGAAAACTCGGTGAGCCCAGGGTCATTATTAATAAACAATTCCGCAGCAAAAGACAACTCTATCCAGAAATGCACTACAACCACAGCTGGTTTTAAGCAGATTCATACATATGTGTGGTTTCTTGCCTCCAAGTCCCTCTTTACCCCAATCTGGACCTGGGAGGTTTCTGATTTGCATCAGTAAGTGATTTACCCCGAAGATTTCAGCTTGCCAGTGTGACCCAGTCTCCCTTTGTCATGTAGCAGAGCTCCCTTCCTACAGAAATGTAGCCATGAGGACTTGAGGGAAATAAGAAAAGTGCTTTGAAAGGGAAATAATATGGGTTTAGTGCAGAAAACGAGACAAAATGGGGCTTCTGCAAGGAAAAAATATGGATTTGAGGGGAAAGTTTTGTCTTGTTTTTGGTGAAAGTGAAAGCAGACGTGCTTGTTCATACACACACATAGAGCTTAGCTTGCAAACATTGATTTAATGTTCATTTCACCCCTAATTATCCTCGTAATAGCTATCGAAAGTCTCGCATAGTCACCAAATTGAAAATAACTTCCCGTGCACCACTTCCAGTTACTGCAGGAATTATGGCTTTATTGCCATTATTAACTTTCCTCAGCTATAATGTCTGCCTGGCCTTGAATTGCCCCACTGTAGGGGCCAGTGACACCAGCATAGTTTGTAAAATTATTTTCTTGGATTTTACTTCTCTCCAGCCTGACTCTCCAGCATCACCTCTAAGTATTGTTCCTACATTTTACACCACTCCTCTTCCATCTTCCACTTTTTCTTGATTTCTGTAGAATTTCCCTGCCTTTCTTCTAGACTTCCCTCCCTGCCGCTCCCAGGATTTTGTCCTAATCCTTCAATTCCTCAATTTATGGTTAAAGATTTCCCAAGTCTAAGAAGATTCCTTCAGGTACTGTATATCCAGCACATCCACCTCTAAAAACACTAGCTCCAATTCATTGGATTGGGATCTTGGCAGGGCCATCCCAGACAGAAAAGAGCTGCTAGAAAAGCCAGAGGTTGGCTGCAGGAGCCAGCAGAAGGTCACAGATCTCCACCAGGCACTTCCACAGGTCTCACCATCCCTTCTGTGAGACAACTGAGACAAGCTGTGGAACTGGTGTTTGGCCTAATGAATAATTTGGGCCTGATGAACACAGGTCTGCCTGTAGTTTAAGCTGTGCTGATGGTGGAGTCAGTGCTAGATTGGCTTTTCTGGCTGAAAAAACCACAGGAAATAAACAAGTGAATGAATTAAAAATCCCTACCCCACCCCGTCCCCCAAATAAACACAGAAAACCCCTGCCAACTTCAAATTCTGTGCCTAATTTCTTTTTTGATTTTGCCAGACTTCAGCTTCTAGGCTTGTTAAATCTTTCTCCCTGCTTTTTAAGAGTTTTGGTAATTTTTTTTTTTTCAGAGGTACTCAGTTAACTCCACATAGTATCTTTGAAAATTTAAACAGTTTGTCTACCCAAGTTTGTGTGTAGGAGGCATTTTTGCCAGCTCTTAAGCTATTGGGTGACTTTCTTCTGTAATTCCAGCATTTCAACGTGCAGTTTTTCACTTAGAATCTAAGTATCTGATCTAGATATGGGATCTCAGTTTTACTATAAAAATACATAAATCACGAGGCAAAGGGGGAGGAAGAAGACCTACAATCCCTTTCCCACCAAGGTTTCCAACACCTGGATTGATCACTCATCTTTATGGCTCATCCTCATGTTTCCTACTATTTGTCTCATGGCCCATTTGGTCACTTCTGTGATTCCCATACATTGGCAATAAATCCAGGATGAATTTTACCTCACCCTTGACGCAAAAAAACCAAGTGGGTTTGGCCTCTTTGATAGCAAGGGGCACACCCTGATAAGGACATTCAGCATTTATTGGGTATCCTCTTCTTTTGCCACTGATCCCAACTTTAGGTAGCTATTTTTCCCCCTGGCTATACCCACTAGATATCTACCACATATTGGACTGTTTATTCTGGTCTAAGTGTGTTTCTGGGCTGGGAACCAGGTTCCTCATCCTGTTACTGAGAACAATATCAAACACTTGATAGTGCAACGCCAAACAAATATTTCTTAATTATGAGAAGATTAAGGAGAACGAGCTGATTCAAAGAACGTTGAACCTCAAGGTCAGACTGCACGGGGTGTCAAGGTCAGGTTGGATGGGACTCTGAGCACCCTGGTCTAGTGTAAGGTGTCCCTGCCCTTGGCAGTGAGTTGGACTAGATGGCCTTTAAAAAGTCCATTTTAACTGTCCTGGGTTAAGATATGATTTGAGGGTGTTTATTCTCTTTGCCATTTGTTAGAGGTGGGGCATTTATCTTCTGTCCATTGGGCATTTTTTTTTTTATTTCTCCCACAGCCAATCCTCCCTCTGGAAAATATCTTCTGTCCATGGCCTCTGAGTGTCCCTGCACGGCTGATCCAATCCCAGCATCCCATGGGAGATGCTCCACCCAGGGGAGGAGCCAAGCATTCCTACCTGGATACAATCTGAGGTTTGGGACACCCCAGCAGCCTTTGCCCCCTGCATGGCCAGAGGGAGCCCAGGCCCATGTGCAGCAGCCCTGGAGCTGCAGAGGAAAACTCCCCCCTTGTGCAGGATCCCTGCTGCAGCAGAGCCACAGCTGGCACTGCAGGAGGGCTGAGCCCCCCTGGCATGGGGCTGGGACACCACCCTGACACACAGGGTGGCAGGTCCTATTCTGACTCTGTCAGTACTGTTTTGTATTACTGCATTTTATTTGTATCTCTTTTTTTCTTCTAATAAGGAGCTGCTATTCCTGCCCCCATATCTTTGCCTGAGAGCCCCTTAATATCAAAATTATGATAATTCTTAGACAGGGGGTTTGCATTTTCCATTTCAGGGGAGGTGCGTCCTCAGCAGACACCTGTCTCCCAACCAAGACACCAACCCAAACTGCTTTATGATTTCAATATACAATACAGCCACTATCAGTGTGCACTTGGAGTGTGTGGTTTTACTGCAGAGGTGTCAGAGTGTCCTGGCTAGGACTGGTTTTTGTAGGACAGGGAGATTCCAGGACATGATGGACACGTGGCTGCATGACTGCAGAGCCTCTCTCCAGAGGAGAGCTACTGCTGTGCACAGCCCTTCATGTTGAGATTCTGAGTAATGGTTCTCTACCCACAAGGGTTTTAAAGGCCATGGGATGGATGAGGAATGATTAATAACAGTAATTTGTAAAGGTTATGTTTCCATATCATCATTTATTTGAAGGCTCCAAATGGCAGCTGATCTCTCTAAATGGGAACTGAAATGGGGAGACTTAAAAGGATTTTAGCCAAAAGTTTCATCATGGACTTGAGGGCTTGTGGGATTTCACTGCCAGTAGCATGACCAAAAGTTCCAGAGATTTTTCCAGCAATACAAAGCACCATGCATTTCTGGAAGTCCCTTACTGATCCTTTTTTGCTCATAAATAGCACAGCATATCACCACACCCACCAGTCCTCCTGGGAAGACAAGACTGAATTTCAGAGATGCCTGAAGGTTTCTCTTATGCCTTTTTGTGTATTTTGTGCTCCCTTTGCAATGAATGCAGAAGAACAACTCCAAACATTTCTTTAAAAGCATTTATATATTTATAAACACATAAGCAAATGATAGAACTTGTAGAGCAGCTCCTGAAATGGATTTGTACATCAGGTGGATAGTGGCTACTAGCAAGAAGATAAAGGCAATGCACACAATAATTGAAATCAGCAATTCAGGAAAAAGGATGTGATTTAGGACTGGAAGGGGAGAACCTTCAGAACCTTTTTACAGAGGTTTCATTACCTGTATTGTGTATTCAAAGCTGGGTATTTTGAGGACACTTGACTGCAAATCTACAGCCAGTAAACCCTCCTCTTGAGTTACACATTCATTGCTAGGATGACATTGCTGCAGGCACAATATTTCCACTGGATTTACTACAGATATATTTTAGAAAAACAGATCCAGCCTTCCTTTGCATTGTAGTTTTGTTAGGGATGCATTAGTCACTCTAATGACACTGTGCTTATAACAAGCATTGAATAACTGCTTTGAGATAAACCACGCATTCACCACCTAGAGACCAAAGATGCCTTCTGCAAACACACATCTGTTTGCAATGGGTTCTCCCCTCCATTCTGCTTCCCTGAGGTCCCTCTCCCATAGGCAGGTTCATCACCAAAGCACAGAAAGCTGGTTTTGTGGGAAACATATTGATTGAATTTCTTATCTGTGAAATCAAAGTGTATAATGAATCAGTGGCAAGCAGTGCTCCCTGACAAACAGCATCCCTGCCAAACACGAGAACTGGCCAGAAATCAAATTTCTAGGTGTTACTGTTTGCTAAGCAAAATCATCACATTGTCTTTATTCGCAGGAGAGTCTATAAAGCCCCAGTTTGATTTCTATTTAATAAAAACAAGATGGTGGTGTCAGGGGGAAATAATCCAAATCTCTTAATGTTGTTTGGGCTTACTGGCTTTGAATGGAATTGATTTCATATTATGGATTTTCATCTTTGCCCCTCGTTTGATACATTAGGAAACAAACACTGGGCACCAATTTATTCATATTGTTAAACATATTTCTAATTGTCAAGTGGTCAAATAATATTTTGTCAGCTAGCTTAAAAAAAGGCTTCTATGTAATTAAATGCAACCAGTTCCATCTTTTTAGATATATATTATTTTTTTTACCATTGGTCTTACTATTTCCTACCCTGACCTTCTTACATGCATTAAACGTACACTTTTCTAACCTGACACCACATCAAAAGAGTACAGAAGAAATATTCTCCATATTTTTATCTGTTGGAAACAAAATCTCAAACAGGTTGTAGCCTAGAGCCTCAAGACAACTTTCGTAGCTGAATCCCTAAGATTTCAAGGGAGATATTAGAAGGTTGAGGAGCTGGATCCAGGTGATTTATTCAGTAATAGAGGAAATATATGGTGGGGAAGCAGCTGAACTCAGAATTGATCTACCTTAGAACTGAATTGTAGAGCTGAACCAATCTACCTTAGATCTGTAACCATTTTCTAACCCAGGGTGATCCTTTTCCTGACTGTTAAATAGGACCAAAATCACAATGGAGAAAAGTATCTTGTTTTTTCCTAAATGAGAAGTGGTCATATAACTTTGATTTGGATGTTCATGAATGGAAAAAGCAAATACCAAGTGTAGTTAATACTTTTTTCAGATCTCTTTTTAGTGCTTAGAAGAAGAGTTTTAAGATGGTCATAGCCAAAGGCAACAGGAGGCTTTGTATTTCCTGGGTTATCAATGTAATTCCAGATTTGGGCCATATGCTCTTCTGTCACAAGTTGCATAACAGCATGATTAAGGAGCAAGAGAAATAATTTAATTTTAATGATTAATTTAATAATTTTAATTTAATTTAAATAATTTTAATTTTTTATTTATTTAATGTATTCCTGCCACCTATTTAACCACAAAATGTCCTGATTCAGAAAGGACCCACGAGGACCATGGAGTCCAACTCCTGGCCCTGCACAGACCCCCCAACAATCCCAGTTGTGCCTCATGGTGCTGTCCAAACTCTCCTGGAGCTCTGGCAGCCTTGGGGCCGTGCCCATTCCCTGGAGAGACTGGTCAGTGCCTGACCTTTTCCTGATATCCCACCAAACCCTCCCCTGACCCGGCTCCAGCCATTCCCTCAGGTTCTGTCACTGCCACCAGAGTGGAACAGGTTGGTGCTCATGAGGATGTTGAATAAAGACCCCAATAAATTCTCCCCTCAGTCTCCACTTCTCTTTTAATCAGCCTAATCCCAATAGCAATTTACATCCACTCCAGAACAGAAAGCCTCACCTCCTTCTGGGAATGAAAGTTCATCATAAGCTTCAAAATCCCCATCAGCCTAAAAATAGACTTCTACTCTCTTACCTTCTTCCCCATTACACATTGAACAGACGCAGTGCCCTCAGCCACTCCTTGTGTGGCTTCCCTTCCAGACCCTCCACCATCACTGCAGCCCTATAATTTATAAACACATGCATTTTCTCACTAATGCGCTTTGGAAGACACCTGGAAATCTCAGGGCAGTTCTGAAGAACATGGATTTGGAGGCCCTTGTCCTTTTGGGGTACAAAGCCCAGGCACAAATTGCCAGGGATCAGCAATTCCTTGCTGGGCTCCTCCCGCAGCGTGGGCTCTCTCCACAGCGCTGGGTTGGACACAGAGCACGCAGGTGGGTCACTTGGAGGGAAAGAGGAGCTGCAGCATAAATCCAATCAGCTGGAAACCACAGGGATCTTAGGTGCTTCAGGTTCTTTCAGGACTGCTCCATTTCTGCTGTGGCCCCCATAAGCACAACAAGAAATAGATGTGGTTTAATGGCTGGGCTAAGGGATGCTGAAGGACTCTGCGTGCTCAACAGGCTGCTCCTCAAACAGCTCATCTCTCTGAACTGCCTGTTAATGGCAGAATTCCTCTTCATCAGCTCAATCCCAAAAAATCTTTAGTATGTGCTTAACTTTCTGAACTCTGAGCAGTCCCCCTGACTTCAGCACAGCTACCCCTGGTGCAAAATTAAGTGTAGACATAAATCATTGCAGGACCGAGCCTGGAGTGTAGCATGGTGAATAGCTTCTCTTCAGGAAAGCATTTATTTCCTGAAGGCACTGTTTCAGCTTAAAGTTTTCACATATTTGGATTATACTGAGTCAGTTGGGAAGCAGAATTGAAGGACAACTAGAATTGTACAAAACACACATTACTAAATACAATATTTTCAAACTGGGGTGACAGACTCACAAAGGAATTCAGATACCACAACAATGTTTCAAAAAGAAGTGTCAAAGAAATTTGTACTTCTCTATCTTAGCTCAAATGACCAGGGCAATCATCTGGGAAGAAGAAGACTGGAGTTTAAATTTCCTCTTTGCTTGAAAACATGAATGTGATTTAAGTTCCCAACACCCTGAGGAAATTATATCTTAAACAATGGACTGTGAAATCTGAAAAGGTTGTATAAGGCCAGGTTTGTGAATCCAGTCCTCTTGTGACTTCAATGCCCATTTATAAATGTGAATTACATGTTGAAAATTACTAATTTAAAAGGAGAGAGAGAAAAAAGGAAGAAATAGAGGGGGGAAAATTAAAAAATTAGAAAGAGAAGAAAACAATTCCATATTGCCAGGATGTTTAAAAGCAAGGTCATGTCACTTCGTCACATCTTGTGCTATGGCTGGAGCAAACAATAAGAAATTTTTCCCAAAGATCCAGCTATGACAGTGGTGACTCCCAAGCAGGACTTTAAGGTACTCCCAGTACCTCAATATTAAATATTTATCATAGTTCCATAAGATTTTACATTCATTGCACTGCTCACTTGTTTTACCTGGACCTCAATGGATAAAGAGAATTCTGTAGTTGCTTCCCCTTTTAAGCACATAAAATAATTTTTTTCATAATAACCCTATTAAGCCATAAGTCTCCCAGCTTCCTATAGATTGTCACTGAGTCATGTTGGTATCAGAGCAGAAACTTCAGCTGAGACTCACTGATGTCAGTCAGAAAAGGGACAGAAAAAATATTACCAGACCCCTGAATTTTTATAATTACTGGAGTTAGCAAGACAGTCCTTATTCAAGTTGCTCATGTTGAATTGTAACTTCCTTTTCTGCATTTGCATGTTGACTGTCAAGGCTTTTTTATCTGTATGGTGTCATGCATATTGCCAGCATGACACAAATAAATGAGCTAATGAATAAATAATGGTAATCAATGGAAACAAACATAAGATTGGCTGACCTCTTCATTGTTCTCACTGAAAGAGATGCCAAAAGTAATCAAGCAGCATAAATTATAAAATATAAGTTCAGCATTAGAAAGTCATTGTTTCAATGTTTTAAGGAAACTGTGGTGTGAATAAGGCAATGTACTGTCTAAAAACATTTACTCAGGTTTGATTTGCTTTCAGCAAATGTCCATTTCTTCTCTCACTGAAAGTAAAAAATAAGTTTCCTGATGCAGAATGGCTTCCAAAATATTTCAAAATGATTTTTACCAAATGAAGTGTTTGTCATTTTTTTTTTATTATGGTGAAATTCCCCCCTGTAAGGGGTTGGTGTGTTACTGAAAATCATTTTTTATCCCTTTTGCCAAGGATCTGAAGACTTAAGGCACATATGCTTGTCAACAGAGACTCTTTGCAAGTGGTGAATAATGAAATAATCCTATGGAAGTAGTTATTCTTGAAATAACATTGAAATTACTGTTTTCAAGAGATGCACTTCTTTTACTATCTGTTTTTAAGTATTCCAGCTCCTCTTGAACATTTATATCACCCTTTGCTTTTGTCCCTTTCATACAAATACACAGAGAAGCCCTGTTTCCATGTGCAGTGCTTGCCACAAGCCAGCTCTACCTCAGTGACAATGCCACTTCTCACGTTTTCCTTATCTTTTTCCTACCACTAATGACCCATTAGTCATATATTTACATGCAAGGAAAAAACCCCACTGAGAACCACAAGAGCAGTGGAAGATTTTTGCAGCAGTCCAGCACAAGGGAACCATGATGCCCAGACTTATCATGACACAGATGCATTAAAAAAACACAACAAGAAGACAAACAAACAAAATTTAAAAAAAAGAAAACAAACCAACAAACAAAAAACCAGGCCCCAAAATAAAATCTCCAAGCACACAAAGAGCTGTATGAATAAGGTGCTTTGGACCTCCTCTTCACCACTGGGTGCCAAATTTTGTTTTATTAGCTAAAAAAGGCTCTAGCAGACAAAACCCAAAAGACTAAAAAGGCCCATGTTGTAGCCATGTTCTGCAGTGCCACATGATAATTTACAGTCTGTGTATATTGAGATAGTACCACGGGGCATTTTTCTCTAGCAGAATGCATATCTATTGTTAAGTAACTGATGACAAAGGCTGGCACATTATTAAAGGCTGGACTGAGTTCAGAATTTAAAATTCCCCTCACATTTCAAGCAATTTTCAATGTCCACAACTGTCATCCAACATTGTTTCCAAGTGGCAATTCAGTGGGAGAAAAATAGCGATCCATGTAGGGCTTCACAGTGACACATCTGTTATGTTATTTATCTTAAGTGTGAAGACAGGAATGAACCAACTTCCAGCCTCATGAATCAGAACAGAACATAATAGAAATTAAAGGCAGAAGAGAAAGGGACAGCATCTCTGTGTGAATGTAGGTTAATGGAATATCATGTGAAACTGCTTTTGCCAGAATTACTCTCTCTGATTGCTTCCAAGTCTACTTATCATGATGTAAATCAGGAGGACCTTCATTAAGTGAATTGACTCACTTTGGCCTAAACAGCTGTAAAAGAGATCTAAATGAGGCACAGTATCACTGCAAGGGGTCAGTTGTCTGAAGCCTCTCCATGATTAAAACGGTGGGACAAGCACTCTAACCTTTCAGACCTGAAATATGTTTGTCTTCCAAGGCAGCTGCTCAACACTGTATTTTTTAAAAACATTTCCTGCTTTACACTTCTGTATTTTGGGGCTTGGCCTTCCCACCCCTTGCCAGCTGTCCCCACACACAATTTCATGGAACTTCCAAACATTTCCTGTGGAGAAAAAAACTCAAACTTTCTGAACTCTATTTTGCTTCGGGGCATCTAATCTTGAAAGTTATGTGTGCTGTTAAAAATTGGCTTTCAAATCATGGAACGAGGCCCTTAGGGATACTTTCTTTATCTTATTTTATTTTTTTTCCCCCTCTTCATAAGAAGTTTCAGAGCTGCAGAGCCTCAAGCCAAAAGAAATAGTTGTACAGGCAAGTTTTCTGCAGAACAAGAGGCATGCTGGGGTGCTTGCTGGAGGCTGTTTTACCCTCCTGCATTCACATGCCTCCCACAAGGATCCACGTCGCAGATATGAAAATGAGCACATGAACTCTTGGGTGAACTTTTAGGTTGGCCTCACATCCTCCTCTCATCGTGGCCATTTCACAGAACCATGGAATAATTTGGGTCGGAGGGGATCTCAAATGATCCAGTTCCAATTGCCCAGCCATGGGCAGGGACACCTCCCACTGTCCCAGGCTGCTCCCAGCCCCATCCAGCCTGGCCTGGGGCACTGCCAGGGATCCAGGGGCAGCCACAGCTGCTCTGGGCACCCTGGGCCAGGGCCTGCCCACCCTCACAGTGAAGAATTTCTTCATAAAATCCCATCTAAACCTACTCTCTTTCAGTTTGAAGCCATTCCCCCTTGTTCTGTCACTCCAGGCCCTTGTAAATAATCTCTCTCCATCTTTTTTGTCAACTCCCTTCAGGTGCTGGAAGGGCACAGTCAGGTCACCCTGAGGCTTCTCTTCCCCAGCCTGTGCTGTGGTTATGATTTTCATCTAACCAGGATGGGATTTACTCAGAATGTATTGATATTTTTTGGGCATAAAGTCATTGCAGTTCCTGATAGGGTTTAGCCTGGCAGTTAATGCCACACAGATTCCTGCTGACTTGTTCTCTCTCAGTGGGGTGAGGGAAAGAGTTGTGGGGAAAAAAAAATCCCCAGTATAATTTGTGTGTTGAGGTAAGGGTCGTTCATGGAGGCAGAGAAGGAAATACTACTACTACTACTACAACTACTACTACTACTACTACTAATAGTAGTAATAACAATAACAACAACAACAACATATGCAGAAAAAGTGATGACATTGTTCAACACCTGCTATCTCCTCACTGACACGTATTTAGAAAACAGAATTCTTACCCACAAATTACCAGATCACTACTTTATCTTGGTGTTATATGTCATGGAGAGAAGGCTTTGCTTCTGCTTGTGTTAGAATTTTCTTCTTTTTTTTCCCCCACAAAACACACCACTCATATTCTCGTTCCTATACCTTAGGGCGAAATAGATCACTATTTTTCTCTGGCATGACCGCCTCTGGCATTTAAAATAAAGCCTTGAAATTTTTCTCTGTAGCCCTGAAATGGCAAAATTTGGAACAGATGAATGAATGCCGTCAGATTTCACGTTAAAAATGGCTTTTCAAAAATTCATGCACAAAGGGAAATACTTAAATTAAGTGTTTCACACACCAAACAGGCTGTTAGATAGGAGACTTTTACTTTGGTACTGTTATTATTATTATTATTTATTGTACATTGCAGAGCTGCCCCCAGTAGTGCCTTTGTAATAAAACACAGATTCCCTTTCCCTCTCCTTCCATGACTCTGAGTGATTGCAAACAAAGGCTCTGACCATGCCAAGCTTCACACCCATGGTGAATCTCACACACTGTGTGTTTCCCCTGAAAACCATGACTGTACACAGACCAGGGCTAGATGATGTCACAGCTATGTGCCTGTGCCCACAAAAGCACAATTGTACAGTTGGTGGGAAAGTTTGCTCATGTCTTTCTGTACTATCTTTACACAGAATTCACAAACTATTTATTTTCCTGATAGCTAAACCAGAGAAATTCCCTGGTTAGCAGAGTTCTCAGCCTTCAATGATCTGAATACTGGAAGGCAAGCATAGGGGTCAGGTGTGAGATGTTTCTTTGTGTTTCCCCCTCCCAATAACCCACAGGTGCGGAAGATAAACTTTATTTCACACGCTGATGAGCCCTGGCGCAACGCAGGTACATTTCTTGCCCCCAGACTGCCAGCTAGCAGCACAACAACTGGGAAAATGCATTTCTTCACCTCCTGGGGTCACACTGTTTGCATGGTGCTCTGCCCTGCACGAGCGAACCAGAGTACAAATATGCCTTTTTTTCTCCTGTGTGTTGATCTCTCGTTCAGCTTACCTACACAGAAGGTTTTTCAAATGCACTTAAAGGGTATTAACTTGTAGTTTCCTTACAGCTCTCCAGTCAGGCTGCTGAGCAATTAATTGCATACTTTCTTTTCAGAAACTCAAACGGGGACTCCAAGGACTAAATCAACCTAAGGTGCAGAAATTTGTTCTACCACAGCTAATTATCCAATGAAAACTCTCAGCTCAGCAATATATCTGAAAACAGAGTGCTTGGACAGCCAACCTAGCATTTCAGTCTATTTATAATATAAAGCTTCACTATAGCCAACATTGTTAAGAGGTTTTTACGGTATATAACATGAAGTTTTGGTCTTTAATTACTCCTTTAATCTTTGCTGGGCTTGTTCCTGAGAACAAGTTACACTCCTGCTTTTTACAGGATAAACAGCTTCCAGGAATGCATCAGACTGCCACAAGGGTCAGGGAGTGCATTTATTGAACACCACTCTATTTCAGCCTAAATACTGACTGATCTGGTTTTGTTTAGTGGAAGTGTATTTAATATAACTAATTAATGACTGACCACCCAATTTTATTTTTTTTTTCCAGAGTATTGGTACACTTCCTCATTTGTTTCATGTGGTTCCTCTTCCACCTGGACAGGTCAGCTGTTTGGAGTATTGTTAAATCCCTGTATGCTAATATGAAAATTATGCAAAATAATGCTAAATATATGCTAATGTAGGGATTATATATTAAATTTTAAATACATACTGATGCTGCCCATTTGTGTTGTCAGATGGGTGTCTCATAGGACTAAAGCATTTACTTTGTTTTATTACACTTTCAAACCATGGACAGGGGTCCAGGTGATACTTTGATTCCTGTAAAAACTCAAATGAGGTTTTCAAAGATAATGTATTTTCTCTAAAGTCCTGCAATGTGACAGGAAAACAGCTCAGTTCACAATGACATGATGTGTTCCCAAACTCTGATAAACCATGGAGTAGCAACTCTACTTTTTCTGGATACTTTTCAAAACTGGTTTAAGATTCTGGGAAATGGGAGAATGAGGCCTTGTTGCAATTATAGAGCTTCAAACAAGAAAAGAACTCTTTTATTTACCATATATTCCCAAGTCATCATTAGTAGAAGGCAAACATCAAAAGAAAAAGGGGTATTTAATAATTTTTTGACATTTGATTCTGAAACAGATACACTGAGTGACAGTTGTCTACATCTTTGCTCCCTCCATCTCAGCTTCCCTTTTCATGCAAAGGGTGCAAGAATTGTCTTGTGGAAGAGGGTTCTGATCTGAAGAGATACTCCCTTGCAGACTTCTCCTTAGGACTCAAATATTCTCCTCATCCAGGAGAATTTTTCAGGTCTACAGAAATGCCAACAACCCTTGAGCACAGTAAATTAGAGAAAACCCCTTGTCTGCAACACAGTTGTTGGGAACTCAGTCACCCATTGGAAGGAAAGAAGGCTTTCTTTGCCAGGAAGTCAATAATTCGTGTGTAAGTTTTGTTTTCTCAAAATCTCTGTTTCATATACATGCAGTGATGGTTGACCTGCACTCATGCATGCAAATGAGACTTCATGCATGTAGTTAGCTCTTGGAAAGGTTCTCAGACTCAGCTGTAGCTGGATAAAGATTTGACATTTTGCTGGGGTGCTGACACTTCATCCTGCTTTGAGCAGTGTCTGCCTGGTGTAAAGTCATGGAGCAGCACTGGAAACTCGCTTTTGGTCAGCAAAGGCACATGGAGCGCATCGGTTCACCACACTGGATTGGATTAGGATTTAGAGTAGTGCACAGACACCACACTGGTATTCTGGAAGCTGCTGAACTTCAGGGAAAAGAAAGGAAGAGTTGTGAAAAGGTAGTAAGAGGTTCTTACTGCGTTTTCACAACTCTTTATTAGAGGTGTTAGAGGTGGCATATGATGGATCAGTGGGTGGATGGATGGATGGATGGATGGATGGATGGATGGATGGATGATGGATGGATGGATGGATGGATGGATGATGGATGGATGATGGATGGATGGATGGATGGATGGATGGATGGATGGATGGATGATGGATGGATGGATGGATGGATGGATGGATGGATGGATGATGGATGCATGGATGGATGATGGATGCATGGATGGATGGATGGATGGATGGATGGATGGATGGATGGATGGATGGATGGAGGGATGGATGGACTCAGAAGAATGTTAGTGACACCATTCCATAAGAAGCTGTGGACTTCTACTGAAGAACTATTGATTATGACTAAGAAAATAAGATCGAGAAAATGAGCCAGAGGAAATAAAAGCAGAAATATGAGTCATGGAAGCACATAAAACAAAAGTTTATGCCAATACTTGATAGATTCATTGATTGATTTGATGGCAGTGAAGGCAAAATCTGCTAAACTATGAGCACTAACAGACCACACTTACTGATGCAATGCTTCTGTAGTGGTATTCCTCTGACCACAAATCCACAAGAGTTCTGGAAGCACATGGCAAATAGTCTGTGCAACTGCACAAAGAATAAAACATATTATGTTTATCTCATACAGCTGTACAAGTTGCCTGTGATCAGCTTATTTAAATTGCTCTTCTCACTGAGCTCATGAATGATTTGTATGTTTGTTCAAATGAATTTTCAACTCCAAAAGTAGCCTTCTCCGAAGAGTGCTCTGAATGGTGGTCATCAATACTTTGTGTAGGTACTTTTATTCTTAGAAATTGTTTGCTACCCAGTATTGATTTTTGAAAATTGATTTATTTATATACATTCACTAAACAGCTTTGACCAACAGTTTCTGAAGTATGAGGCATCCATGAATGGCACCTGCTCACTACAAAAATGTACATTATGTGTCGTGCTTTACCTCAATCATAGGGTACTGTCCCCAGACTGGACAGTTTAAATACAATTAGTGAGTGGATGGCTAAAGACCCACTTTGAATCATGAATGACATATAAATATTCAGAAAAGCTTCTTTTGGGGAACACAAGGGACCTGGAAACAGACTCAGAACAGACTCCGGTCATTCATATACTCATGAATAATGTTACAAGACCTCAGAGGAGCAGGGGAGTATATCCACATACTAATATGTGCCTAACCTCATTTTATTATTCCAAGGGCTCTAATCTGACTCAGAGGGAGATCATTTACATGAAAGAGTCATTAGATAAAGTGCATAAACAGCCTTTGAAAGAGAGATGAACACACAGATCTACCTCTTTCCCAAAGCCGGCATCTGACACAGTAGATTTGAGAGCACTACAGTCAATTGATGTCTCTTTCAGGCTCAAAAAGAAAAAAAAAATCTCAAATCATTTTCTCATCAGCTTCACCATTTCCACCAAAAAAAAAAGTGCTAAATTTAATGTAGTGTAATCTGGTGTCTGCTGAGCTCCCTGTAGGAGCCACAAGGTCTATTTTGAATCTGTCAAGGTAAACACGAACTCAGACCTCAGGCTTCACATGGAGCCCCGTGCTCCAACAAGTGAGACCGCTAGCTCCATTTATAAGGGATGTGCAATATCAGTGGCTTTTCCTCCTTTACCTGCCTCGCAAAGAAAGAAAGGATTCTCCTGTTATAAAACATTACTGTATTTTAGAACACCTGCAGAAAAAGAAAATTAGATACAGGGAACACTGTGGGGTTTTCTTCCTAAAGAACTCATTGATGGAGTTCACGCTTATTCAATATTAGCTGGCAGTTCAGATAATATTTTCAGAGTTGAAATTTTTTGAGTCTGTTCTGAGGGAAGGTACTACTCAGTATGATTGAGCAGGTTCTATCAAAACAAAGTGATACAGTCAGGGATACAGTCAGCATTCAGCTGTCTGCAAATGATGTCTCTGTCTAGATACCTGTGAAAAATGGCAGTGCTCAGAAGCAAATCTTTAAAAATCAGAGTCCTACCAAGTGGAGGCAATTGAGATCCATAATATGCAGTCATCTGTTGAGTCATTTCCAAAGCTTTTCTTTGTCTCACCAGAGGCAGCTGAGGGTTAAATGTTAATGTTCTTATCAAACTGTGAAATATTAATTAAAAAAAAAACCTCAACAAACCAACAACCATCAAACCCAACACACATACAGCACTTTTGGGGCCAAACGTCCCAAGGGTTGTGATGATAAGGTTATGATAAGGCTATCTAGAAAAGAAATAATCTAAACTAATGAGATTAAGCGGGATGAGATCATCCATTGATGAATTTATCCCACAACTGAGAACAATGAAATGGGATTAATGACAAGGATTTTGATCATAATAAGATGTGGGCTGATGCCTGAGAGAAAGTTCAGTGGTTGCAACAACTGCAGCAAGTCCCACATGTAAAGACAACACAGTAAATCTTAATTGGCAAAACGCCTTCTGGTAAAGAGATGCTTTTGCTATCGTTTTATGGAGAAGTTTTATAGGAGTTAACAGAAAATTGCAACCCTTCTTTCAGTATTATTTCTTTCTGACTGGATCACCTAAAGGAAATGAAAACTATATCCACGACAAAGCTTTTTATAAAGCTAAAGCATCCTCCCAAGTCACCTCATGTGCTACTGTGCAGTGGCCTTTGGACAGACCCTACCCTGGCTTGGTGAGACTGACAAAAATGTCATCACCAGGGAACACTTCCAGGAGAAATTCCTTGGGGCACACCTAAGGGCTGTGTGATGCAGGGAAGTCCACTGTGATCAGGACCATGCTGGTCTCGGGGTGCAATTCATCTGCAATTAATCTGAAATTTATCTCACCTAGACATGAGCTGGTCACCTGGGTGCTCCTTTCACCCAGGAACAGGGTGTGCTGTGGAAGTTCATTTAACCAATACCAGAAGCTTGATTTAGGACAGCATCAGCTGTCTTTGAAAACATCCATCTTTTCTATCACAGAGTGGAATCAGGGACTAGTTCAAGAAGCCAGATGTATTTGTTCAGGTGATAATGGAGGATTCTGCTGTGACTTTCCTCATTTTTTGCCAATATACTAGGTATACTTGATCAATGTGATTAGTGCTGTTAGTGAAACTAGAAGGATACAATGGGAAAAAACCCCACCAAATCTTAGGTTTCTGACTGCAAAATCCGTGAAATGAGACAATCTCACAAAAGCTCCGTATTTGATAAAAAGAAAGACACCATTTTGCTCCAGAAAAAGAAGAACAGAACTGAGAAAAAATTATAGCACTAACAAAGCCTTAATATTATTAGACAGCTGAACTCAGAGAGATCCTGTAACACAATGGTCCTATTTTATTGATAGTTAAACACAGATGTCAAAAGATGATGTGGGGAGCACTGTGAAATTATTATAATAATTTTCAGGAAGTTCTTCTACAGGGACTCATTGCTTAGAAGAACATCAACATGTGAAATATAACTACATCCTCTCCAAAGCAGGATTGGAGACTCCCAAAATATTTGGTTTTAATGGAATTCATTCAACAAAAAGTCACAGTAACAAGCAGCAATCAGTGAGTACATACAGCTACATAGAGAGAAAAAGGAAAAAAAATCTTGCTTTGAAGTTTTCCAAATACACACTACCTTTTCATATAGAGAGGCCACACAGGCTCTCTTGAACCCAAATGGCAGGTCTGAAACAGCTCATGTACAGAGAACTTTCAGGGAATGTGTTTTACTCTTGTCAATATAATATTTATGCTTATGTTCCTTACATGTACTTAAAAATCTGTATCTTTTTTTATTGTCTTTGTTTGTATTTGACCAAACACAGTTCTTCAAATAATTAACGTCTTTACAGCTCAGAAATCCTGTATACATCCTTGCATCTGAATTTCAGCCTAATCATATCTTAAATGACCTCATTAATAATACTAAAGTATTTGCTAACTCTATCATCCATTAACTTTTTATGGTATGTAAACAATTGGTATTTTACTGAGATGCTCAGAAAACATGTACAGAGGGACTAACTAGGTATGAGAGCAAGGGAGTTATCCTAATTTGTAATTTCCTGTTTTTGCAAATTATACCTTCTCAGCATCTTTATGGCCTTCTTCTACCTTGAAATGTTAATACACTACTTTTTTCTTAACTTATGCACCCTGAATGTTGTAAAAACCACCTAAAAAGTCAATAAAAAATACAATGGCACCGAGTCAATCAACAGACAGGAGTAATCTCTGCTGAGCAAACAAGCTAAAACACAACTGCACCATGTTGTGATTGATTGAAGAAAATTAAAAGTTTGGGTTTTTTTTCCTCCAGTCTTAGTTACTCCCAGCAGTTTAATTTATAGAGGAGTTACTTTGATGTTATCTCTAGCTTTGTAAAGGAGCTGCCAGTGCAAGAAGTGATGCTGCCTTCTGTTGCATTGGTAGCATGGGTTGCCCATGATTATCCTAAATGCACAACAACAGAACTGATATTGCCACAAAATTACTCCACTGCTATTTATGAGAAAACATAGGTAAGAATGGGGATTTTTTTGTCTGTTTAATTTTTTGTTTCTTTTTTTTTTTTTTTTTTTTGTTCTGTTTTTGTTTGTTTTGTGGGGTTTTTTTTCTGTTTTTTTTTTTTTTTTTGTGTGTTTGGTTTTTCGGTGTGGGGGTTTTTGTTCGTTTGCCTTGTGTTTTTAGTGAGTTTTTTTGTTTGCTTTTGTATTTGTTTTTGTTTTTTGGTTGGTTGGGTATTTTCCCCCATGGGGAAGAGTATGACAGCTATGACAAGAGGGAAAGCTTAAATTCATCCCTCCCCACTACAATCCAGGTGACTTCACCCAGACTTCACCTGTTAGCCCAGATCTCCACAACTTTAATCATTTCTTTTGGGGTTTTTTTGTCTCTGCATTTGTGTAACCACTTCATGGACCCAGTCTAGATTACATCTGACCTGCCAAACAAATAACTCACAGCAAGCTGTGCTGATTTCAGCCCCTATTATAAATTCACATTTGAAGGTAGAATTTTACCGGGAAGATAAAATTTTGAAAATAAAGCTCCTCACAGGGCCATCAGAAGGGATCATAAGCTGAGAAGAGAAGAAGCCATAATTTCAGTGATGGGGACATCAAAGAGTAGAGACATGAAAATTTCAAGGCCAGTCTGGGTAATTTTTTTTTTTTTTAATTTCTATTGAATTTTGTTATGTATGTCTGGGAATAAAATATCTTCTACAAGAATCCAGAATCCTATTTACCATTTTGGTAAATATGGTAATTTGATTCTAAGCTCATCTTAACACACAGCAGATAAAGAAGCAATCATAAACTATGTCATCATAAATAAAAGCATTATTGAGCTCAGGCAATGAAAACCAATCAATAGAGGACACTCATCCTCAGTGAAAGCAGCTGCTAATGCTCTGTGGTTCCTGGCGGATACTCTGTCATTGTGTTTTAAACCACAAGGAATTCCCTGTGTCATCAGCAATGACCACTTTACTGCTGGTGAATTAGGAAATTAGGAGGGCCAAGGGTGCTGATCTGAAATCCTGGGGCTCATTCATTTAGCCCACCTTACAATGCAGGAGATCACATGGATTTCTCATGGATTTGGACAGGTTCAGAGAAAGAAAATTGGGACCTTCCTGCAGTATCAACATACACATGATACCAGAGAGAATGGTGGAACTTGTTTTTCCAAACACAAGAAGGAAATTAAGAGCCGATTATTGGTAAAAAGAAAAAAAAAATGAAATTATTGAGCTGATTAGCAGTCACACTTTTATGTCTATTCCTCTGTTTGTTTCATTCAAAAATTGAAACTCCAAGGAAAACTTTTCTAATTTTTCCAGAACTGTTGCACTTCTTAACATTACCAAGATTGAGTATACCCTTTTTTTAAAGAGCAAATTTTTTCTATTTAAAAGTAGCTCTATTCATTTTTCATGAGACAAGTTTCTGAACATGAAGGATTCCAACTTGAAAGTAATAATTTTATCTATATTTAAAAAAGTTATTTCATTCAACTTGAAACCCCATATAAAACCCCCAACCCCCTCAACTCCAGTATCTTTATAGAATGAAATATTTTTAATGAATAAGAAATTTCAGCAAACTGAATAATATATATGATAATTGTGCATTTCTACTATTTGTCCCATGATGAATACTATGCTGACTACTATAAGATGCATTAAATCAGGCTCATTTAGTCCAAAAGTGATCAAACTTCATTTAAACAATGCAATTCCTTTTTAAAGTATTAGGGGGGAGAAGAACAACAAATTCAAATCATTCATTTCTCTGTTGCTTAATGAATTATTGATTTGTGCGTTCCCTTTTGAATGATAGTGCTCTGATGCGATAAACATTGATTTGAATCTTTATACAAATATTGTATATCATCAGCATGTTATGGCAACAGAATAATACACACTCAAATAGGGCTGAGGGGATGGAAAGCCATGAAAAAACCCACCATGAGCTGCCACAGCTGTGTGTGCATATGTGTGAGGGTGCACATGTAAAACAGCGACTGGAAATGAAAGTAATAAATAAATAAATGAAAAAAAAAAAAAAGTAATAAATAAGTAAATGAAAAAAAACCCTAATAAATAAATAAATGAAAAAATTAATAAATAAATGAAACCCAGGGTGGAGGACAGAGGGGGAACGATTATGATGCAGAATTACGGAAAGTTTACGTTTGGGTTAGCGCCGAACAGACAACCTCGGAAATGAAAAAAAATTACTTTGTACCACTGGTAATTCCTCTAAGTTGACATTTCCCGCAGTCACGAGTGCAGAGCTGCCACAGGTTTAAAGGGAGAGCTCTCTCACACCCTGCCTGTGTTCAGCAGTTTCGCTTCCTGCTCAGCTATTCACACCAACGGGAGCTACACGGCCAAAAGACAAAAGAAAAGTGCTGAGAGGGGTAAACACACAGATAATCCTGTCCACCAAACAATTTTGCATTTCCTTTATGCACCATTTGTTTCAGACAAAAAAGCTGCTGAGAGATTTACGTCAAAGTGATTTCCACAGCTCAGCTGCTCGAGTCTGGGGAGGTGATTGAAGCGCTGAGCTGCACTTTCCTGGGCACCATTGCATCCCCCTGCCCTGCCCCGCTCTTCCTCAGGAAAGTTAATTTCTACCATCAGCTGGGTGGTTTTTGGCAGCCTGGATGAGGGGAAGGATCCTGTGACTACTGAGGGGTGAAGGGACAAATCTGTTTTCCCTTGTGGAGCAGTGATTCCCCAGCACTGGTGGTACCTCCAAAGTGGGAGGGCTGAGATGATGTTCCACCATCCTTTCCCTGAGCTCTCTGCAATGTAGGGAGAATCCCTCTCACATCTGTGGGGGGGACAGATGTGCTTGGGGCACACCAAAGTCCAAAACATTCAGGTTTTTCATTACAAAACCCAAAACGTCCACATCTCCACGGAGACCCTTCATGCAAAACCCCTCAAGTGAGTATGGCTGCACTGGGACAGCGAGTGTTTGTGCTATCATGCACTTTCACAGTGAATTACTCTTGCAGCTAATGATCTATAACTATTACCCACCAGGGCAGCATTGAGATTTTTTCCTACGAGGCCACAAGGGGTGAGATGTGAATCAGCATTCAGGGACTAACCAGATCCAAACATGCAATCCCATCTGAACAGATTGCAACGTGGGAGCAGGGAGACATGCAAGCTGAGCTCCTTCTCCCTGTCACATCACAAGTGTCACACCCACTGTGGGCACTGCCATTTATCCTGCTGCATGACAGGAGCAGGATACGATTCCTGAGGGTAGGAAACAATCTGGCTTTCCTGTGACCACTCTCAAAGGAAATATGGGCAATTTTATTTTAAAATCCTGGCTTAAGGAAGTGTCTGTAGGTAGAAGCTATGATAAGATAAATCAGGCTAGGTAAGGTGTGCAAACAAACACATACAAATTAATCTGTAAACGATATGTATAACTTTTTTTTTCCCCTGTACACATGCTTTTGTGCATGGTTCTGCTCTTCTAAAGTGTCCCTCAATGGAACAGAATAAGACTCCCCTTAAATTTTTTCATGAGACGGTTCCCAAGGAGTAGGTGGCTAATTCAGAGTTGCCTTTCACTTCTTCTAGTCTTGACAGAATCAGGCATCCTATTTCTATCACTCAATAAAAATTAGTTCTCCATTCCCAGAAAATGGTTTTAGTATTAATTGAGAGAATGAAACGCTTTTTTGTGGTTATCAGTAAAAAACCCCAAACAGTCCATTTAGAACCTATTAGCAAGCACAAGAGGGCTAAAGAAGGCATAATTAATGTAATTTTTTTTCGTTTTCCACATATTTAACAGTGTTTTGGAACATGATCCATAACATACACAACTCTGATTGTAAGGAGTTAGATCAACATCCTGCCCCAATGCTCTTACATATGGAGTGGGAAAACGAAACTTGAACCTTCAGTTTACAAGTAGCTGGGGAAAAAAATAGATCACAGGGTTGAAAACTTGCAATTATTATGGCATTTGCATGATGACATTTAAAAATGGCATTGCAGGTTGCGGGCAGTGCTATAAAGCTGGTATTCTACGCTGTCCGTTGCAAGCTCATTTAAAATGTACTCTTCCACGACATGATGAGAACACAAATTATAATTAGGAAAGTAACCCAAGCAGAAAATTAGTCTGCAAGACTAGTCTGAATGTGCTCCTGCAGACAAAGCCATCCTGTGTCCCGACTTCACTGTCTCGGTGTAGGGAGAGATTGATGCAGGAGATAAAGAGGGGCAGGAGAACAGGAGGCTTTGCAAGAACGATCCGTGGTGTTCCATTTGTGCACACACACGCACAAAGGGGAGCCCCAGCAGATCCCATCTCTGCAGAGCTACCCAGGGCTCAGGCTGCCCCAGCTGCTCTGTACCTGGGGTTTTGTTCCCATCAGCCCATTCATAGGCAAAGCCCCACGTTTATCAGCACAGATAAGGTCTGCTGACCCCATCCTGAACCCACTTGCACAAGTAAATGTACCTGACATTTGTGAGGAACAAATGGCTAGCTGTAAAGGTAATGGTGTGGGAGAAAAACACGGCTCAAAATTACCTTATGAAACAGAAGGACTCACAAGCCCCCTACTCCCCCAACAGAAAAAGAGAAAGTGTCAAAAGTTCTTGCCACTGCTAAGTAATAAACCATATAAATGATTTTGAAAAACTTCAACAAGATACGCATCTGAAAACTTTTGCATTTGAAGTTTGCCTTTGCATTTCTCTTCTGTAAATGTTTTGTGGGGTTTAAAAGCCCAGTGGTTCTCTACAAATCAGTTGGTATCTCTGTACTTTTTCTAGACAGACTGGAACAAATCCAGTCTTTGGAAAATTATACCTATCTTTCAGATGTCTCTTCTTGTATACTAGACACTGCTTTCATTGCACTCCAAGGAAAGGTCCATAATTTTCTATTAAATATTTCTTTGTATTTTCTGTGAGATTGAGATTTTTGAGGTTGCTACTTCATTTTCAGGACACCCATGACTTCCCTGAACCTTACAAGGCTTAGCAGATTTATTCTCATTTAGAAAAAGACCAAAAAGAAACAAAAAAATTCTGCTCAGGCAAGGAGCCAGATCAACAGCTGGCATTAGAAAAGAATTGACAAACTAAACAAACAAGAGGAACAAAACAAGAGGTTGTAAGTGAAAAAAAAAAAAAAAACAAAACAAAAACAAATAAACTCTCAGGGATGTATTTCCCACCTGCTTTTTGTGAAAGAAAAGTTGCTTGATACTTAGGATACCATTTAAAGACACCAAAACATATTCAATCCAACTCAGATTTAGATTTAAATCCATCACCTTGACTCAGCAAAAAGCCAGATCATCTACAGCAGCTCCTGATGGTTGCTGGGGCTCTGCCACATTTATCTAATCAGTATATTTTCTTTAATCTCATACTCACCAGTCAGTTGGAGAATCTCACTTCAATGGTGGAATGGGGCAGGGACTCAGACTCTGGTTGGTGACAATGATGAGAAATCCAAGCCAGGAAAAAGCTCCAGGAGGGGTTTCTTGGACCTGAATGAAAGAGCAGATTGATTAAGGTTAGCTTTTCCTCTCATTTAAAGGCTATGGTGAATTTAAGTTTACTCATTTCACATTATTTCATATGTAAATTAAAAAAATTTTGCTCTGCATCCCATATGTCCAAGAGCTTAGGAAAAGGGAATTATGATTTCACATACAATGCATGGTCTGAAACAGGGTGTGTATGAGTTTAGTGTGCATTTGAATCTGATCCTGGTCAGAATATTTCCCAGGAGCAATGTTTAATACAGGTTTCAATAATGTGTTTCTGTTCATTTGGGGGTGATTTAAAACCATGTCTGGAGTAAGCACATGTTTATTAACTGTTGTTCAGGGCACAGATATTTCCTGAACTGGGCTGTAGAAGAAACCAGAACTTTTCAAAACCAAAAGCAAAACTCAAAGTAATTGCTTATATTTGAAAAGCAAAAAACTAAAACATGCCTGAGGTCAAAGCTCCTCCTTTGAACTTCATCACTGGGGTATGTGCTATGAATTTGCAGTGCCCATTTGGAAAACTTTTAGGCATAGTATTTTTTTGTGTATTCAAAATGTGAAAAAACATTTCTATATGGAGAGCACCTTCATAAAAATAAAAAATTGGGAAAAGGACACAAATTCCAATTTATTGCTTGTCAGAGCCCTCATGTAGGATTTAGTTTTAATGAAAAGGAAGATATACACAATTATTAAAAACAAAACCAGCAATGATGACGTAAAAGATTTAGGCAACTTTGAGTTTCATTATTTCTTACCAATTCCTGAATTTTCATTCTTCCTCTATATATTTTTAGAGAATCTACTTATGAAAAGTAGCTATATATTATGAGCTAATTAAATTTCAAAACTCCAGTCTGGTGACACTTACAGGATATTTAACACTTTCCCAAACTGTGACAGAATTTATATTCATGGATATCTTTTCAGGAACCTAATTTTAAGTTTAAAAATACTGACTCATAGGCTTCTCGCGATGTGTGAGAAATGTCCTATGGAACATTCATAAGATGACAACAAGAATAAAGGTGTTGGGTTAAAAAAAATTCTTGGAGAAATAAAAACGTATCAGGAAAGGTATTAATCTGCTTGTGTCAAAATGCCCTGAAACCTCCTTAGGTGAGGTTTTTACCCAAAGTGTGTCTTGGTTTGTACAGATTAATTGAGCTGGAACTCACAAAGTCTGACTTAACAAACCTTCCGTTGAGGATGCACTTGCTAGGATGCAGTCAGCAGGAGGGAAACCTGGTTATAATGATTTTGTTATTGAACCAGGCAATATCACTTTGTAAAAGTTTTGGACCTCCCTGAGTCCAAGAAGCAGGAAAAATATTCCCCATGTAAAGAATTTTATATGTAGGCAATATTCAACGTACCTGGTGCTTGTCATATTGACCTGGATTCAGGTGATAACACAATATCAGGTTTTGTTATGAACCAGAACCCCAAATAAAACTCAGACAAAAATAATTTAAGTACTAATAAGAATGGTTGAAAGTTAAAACAAAAAAATAAAATATTTATAGAGCAGCCCTTACAGTTGTGCTTGCAGAGAGCAAGGCAGAATCAAACCTGTTTTTTGCCAAAAAGCTGCTTATCATCTAAACTGCTTTGCAGGATTTTAGAGATTACTGGGTTACTCAGTAGATTTCTGAAAGCTTGAGAAATCACACTACAACGTTTTTTGGCCAATTTTCCATCACTTGCTTAGATTGAAGAAATTAGAGATTCTGCTTTCCTGGGCTTTTCAGCACCTCCTCTTTTCAGCCCTCCTACAGATTAAAAATGGCATGATACAGCAAGACTGGCCAGGAGGACAAACATGCAGAAACATGTCTCAGAGCCTCGGGCTTTCAAACTCCAAAAGACAGGGATGGAAGCTCCAGACTCGAGTGCAGCCATGCCATTAGCTCCAAGATTGTGTATAATGTCCACCTGAAAATTCTTCCCTTCAATTTGAAACTCCCAAACTGCTCCCCTCTGCCTCCCCCTCGCTGCCCAGCTCCTCCAGCTTTAATTAATGACACAATTATGTACCTCCAACACGATTTAAGAGACCTTGCTCAGGCACTGTGCAGGAGCACATGGAAGAAGACCTCCAGACAAATGAGAACAGTGATTGCTCTTTCCGTGTTAAGCCTTCTGTAAAAAGTATGTGGACATATAGAAAGGTCATTGCAGACCTTTTGAGTGAAATCTGTACTTGCATTAATGGTCTTCAGCAGCTGACATAGGCTGAAGAGGAGTTAGCACAAAAAAGCTCAGATTGATTACTGCCTTTAGAGTATACCATTTCCTATCCAGCCTCTAAGGACAGAGCCTCCCTTCCCTTGTCCATGGCCATAATTCAGTAGTTCCAGTGAGTTATCAGTGGCCAAAATCATGTATCTGGATATAATTTAATTGTGTTGCCCTTAATCATTCGCTTTGCCCTTAATGATTTGCTTTAGTTTTCAGTACCCCCAAGCTGGTCAGGCAGTCAGATTAGAGGATCAATGGAGGTCTCCTGCAACAGAAATATCCTCTCCTATCCTATCCTATCCTATCCTATCCTATCCTATCCTATCCTATCCTATCCTATCCTATCCTATCCTATCCTATCCTATCCTATCCTATCCTATCCTATCCTATCCTATCCTATCCTATCCTATCCTATCCCATCTTGTCCTATCCTGTCCTATCCTATCATCAATTGCCAGCCCCAAATTCAGATCAGTGCTTTATCAAAAGCTTCCTGCCTTCCTCTGGAGCTTCTTCTCTCTAAGGACAGTTCTGGGAACGCAGCTTGAAGAGCCAGGCACTGTGAGGGTGGGGGTGAGGTGCCCCAGCCTGATCTGAGAGCTTTTCTTGACATCCATCTGATGTTGTGCCTTATCTCCACCTCCTGTACTGACATATAGATCCTGCTACATCATTTCTGTCCCTGACCACTATCAGTAGACTTCGATTTACTGATTGCCTTATCTTTGCCACAGCCTCATTTTGCTCAATACACCCTGCAAGTTTTCAACCTCTGCTGGTCTCACAAGGGCTTCTCAAGAAAATGTGTGCCAATAAAATGTCTGGGAGGGGCTGAAATGTCCCAGAGAGATAGGAAAAGGTTGGTTCTCTGGCCTGTGACACAATGTTATATCAAAGCTGCATTGCTGATAGGTAAATTCCCTTTTGCTTTACTGCACAGAAACCCCTGACTGGGTAAAGCTAAGCTATTTTTTCTCCAAAGGAGAAGAGGGGAAGCATGTCTGTAAATTGTTTTATTCTGCTTGTTCCTTGGCCATCATTGTTAATCAGACACTTTTAACTGAAAAAACCCAAAAGAACCATCACTATGGCCTTAAGAACAGAGAGGGGGGGAAGGGAATCTACAACACCAATCGTGACTGGGTTATCACAGATTAGTGCAAACTGAATAACCAAATACTTTATTTCAGTCTCTTTTACTTCTTTTGCTTTCTTTTCTTTTCTTTTCTTTTCTTTTCTTTTCTTTTCTTTTCTTTTCTTTTCTTTTCTTTTCTTTTCTTTTCTTTTCTTTTCTTTTCTTTTCTTTTCTTTTCTTTTCTTTTCTTTCTTTCTTTCTTTCTTTCTTTCTTTCTTTCTTTCTTTCTTTCTTTCTTTCTTTCTTTCTTTCTTTCTTTCTTTCTTTCTTTCTTTCTTTCTTTCTTTCTTTCTTTCTTTCTTTCTTTCTTTCTTTCTTTCTTTCTTTCTTTCTTTCTTTCTTTCTTTCTTTCTCTTTTTTTCTTTCTTTCCTCCTTCCTTTTCACCTTTCTTTCTTTCCTTGTCTCTTTCTGTCCCTCTCTCTTTTTTCTCTCTTTCTCTCCTTCTGTCTTTCTGTCCTTCTCACTTTTTTCTCTCTTTCTCTCTCTCTTTCTCTCTCTCTTTCTCTCTTTCCCTCTTTATTTATCTGATGTTGCCTCATTGTTCAGGTGCAAGAGACAAATAAATAGAAGATCCTTACTGAAACATAAAATGTGAGAGGGAGTAGTGAAAAGAAAGAGAGAAATATCTCTAATCCTGGTTTATACAACACTGGTTTCCAACATGTTGCAAATCTACTTCATGTCCCTTTAAGAACACTCTTAGTTTATAAAAGCCAACAGCATTAAAAATACAGTAATTAACATGTTCATAATGTAAATGCTAATAATTTAACATGTCAAGCATCCTCATCCCCTACTGAATCAATATGAATTATTAAAACCGACTCTTTAAGACCTTTAAAATCAACTCTCAAAGCATGCACTAACAATTACACCGTTGGCATACAGGAGCACCAAGTTACAAATTCATGTGTAAGACTGTCTGACACACTCGTTCTCTTTGATGCAAAAAACCAAAAGCCAAAAAAAAAAACCTCCCCTCAAAATCTTATGTTTGGAACTGCATAATCTGCATGCATAAGTGAAATTTGGGTTTTTTTTTCTCTGTGATTTTCTAAGTTTCTTAGACATAAACCTTATTGAGAGGTTATAGAGTAATTTTTTCCATTACAAAGTTGTGTGACAATCCAAAATGTTCCTGAATCAATAAGGAACATCAAAATGATAAAAAAAATTGTCTAATTAAGTAAAAGTTCCTAGATTTAGACCAGTTTCTCTCAAGATTGTTGGTCATGAAGAAGACATTTACAAATTGATTTTAAATATTATAAATAAAGAGTTGCCCTTAATGGTTATTCCCATGTTTACTGCATAAAAGAAAAGAATAAGCTTTCAGTTTGTTTTTATTTTTCAAACATCTGTGAAATAAAGATGGAATTATTAGACAGATGCATCTCTTACCTCACAGCCTGCTCGAGACACTTTGGAAAAGGCTCACAAAGTCTCCTTTGTGTTTATATATGGAGACACAGCCAAATGCCTGCAGGAGACGGCTGTTTCCTGGTCAGCCCATTGAAAGAAGATGGCAGATATGACCTCTTTTTTCATTTGTTACAGATATACAAAATAAAGTTTTGCAATTGAGCGCAAAACCCACCGCATCAACTGCGGCTTTCAAAAACTTATCCTATCAAATTGTGCAATGCTCATGTTAACGTCTTGCTCCACTTGAACAATCAGATAATGGACTGGAGGCCAAGAGGCCAGAGGTTGTTCTTCCTTTGGGAGAACGTTCTGTGCCCAGGAATTTCACTGAAAGCTGTTTTTCACAATGCCATGGTACCTTCAGAGCAGAGCACAGCCCCCCTGCTCTCCATAAGCCTGGATTGACTCAGACCACCTGGGAATCCAGCCCTTGTTTCCTATTTCTTGATCCATCTGATTGCAGTTGTGAGTTCTGCCTGGGCAATCCTAAACCCCTCTTTACTGTGAGAAAGGAGGAAACTACCTGGGCAATGCTAAACCCCCTCTTTACTGTGAGAAAGGAGGAAACTAATTTCAGAGAGGTTAAAATTTGACAAAGTTTGTGCACTCAGGAATAGTTTGTGAGGGGTTATACGTCTGATAGGAGATAAGAGTTCACGTACCTTACCTTCCTGGCATGAGAAAAAGGTCTTAAGTTCCTACCACCCCTCTCCAGCACAAAATAAAAACCAAAACGACTGACTGCCCTGGAGAAGTTCAGTACACTTCATCAGATGCTTCGAGATAAGCACAAATCACAGGCAAACAGGAGATGGAGGATTCCAGATCTGGGTCAGCTGCAGCTAGGGAGGCTTTTCACAGCTGTTGAGAGGAACACAATTTAATATTGAGGAACATGTCTCTCTTCCAGCCCCTTGTGTACAGCAAAAACTTTGCACAAGAGGATGGAGAGCAGGCATGAGAGGTGCGAGCACAGTGCCACGTTTTGTGATCTCTTAAACCATTCCAGCTGCACTTAAATTATTTTTGAGAACTCAGAAGTATCATTATGGCAAGACCTACTCTGAATTCCCATTTCAATTTCCCAGTTTGTTAAGGCTACACAGTAATCAGCTAGATGGGAGCACTTGATGATTTACTAGCTGTTTCTGGAGATAAAAACAAGACACACTTCAAAGTTCTGCAAAAGTTGGGAAAGCTGAAACAAAACTCTTTCTGTATTTCCTTAGTTTATCTTCTCAGTACCTGAATGTGAGATAATTCTTTTCTTTTTTTTTTTTAATCTATAAACCTTTGACTGACATTCCTGAAGAACGAGATACAGAGTCTAAAGCTTCACTTAAATGCAAACAGAGCTGCAGAGATGCAAAGAACAAACAAAGAATTACAATGACATTAACTTTTAGAGGATATTATTTCTTTTGCTCCTTCACACCACAACGCACATAAGGAGCAAGCATTAGGGTACAAGTTTACTGAAGCAATCAGAGAAAACACAGAAAAGCAAGAAACCAAACACTAGGAGGAAAGCTTGGGAATAAAAGTGAATCTCCTCAGCTTTGAGCAGTACCAGGTGGTATGAGCCAGCTGGATTTTTGCTTTTCCCACTGAGGGGGATAAGATAATTGTTCCAGAGAGAGGAGTTGAGGCTGGAACCATGAAGAATGGGAAGGGAGAAGAGAGACAAAATAAGGGGGATGTTATAGGGGATGGGGGTGCTCTTTGGAGGGGAAAGCTGATTTGGTGACCGTAGATACAAACAAATAGCATGATCCTTAAGCCACTGCTGGACTATAATTATGTAATAGAAATAACAGTCCTGAAGGAGAGAGCAGAAATCCCTCAATGAAGGTAAAACACAGATACTGGAAAAAAGAATCTGCTGTAATGCATTTCAAATCCTACAAAAATAGGAGACCTTAGAGCCTGCCAGTATAAAACTCAGGAATAGTTAGGTGGGAATATGAGATTAAATACTAAATGGTGGTTGAGTGGATTTATTTGCTGTTTCTAAGATTCCTGATACTGGGAGTTGTTGTCTATGACTGACCCTCCCAGGAGCTTACCCTGCACTAAAGTTGTCTTGCATTTGATGGTTTGCTATGATTTAATTTTACAGAGATGTAAATGGGCACAGCAGTATCAGCACGTGGCAAAAGGATTATCATCTGGAAAAGCTCACACTCGTGACAAGGGCAGCGGACAGGACAGAAAACAAGGAAATGTACAATAGAGTTGTGATGAGGTCACTTGATCACGTGTAAACCCAAACGGAGTCTCTTTAACGTAAGGAATTATCCTTTAGGGAAAGAAGCATGGGGCAACAGAACATATTGTTCGTTTAAAGTCCATAACCTTCCCCCCTGCACAGGATCTGGTTTTTAAGATTACGTCTTTCTGTTCCTTAATGATGGTAATTTTCTCATTACCACATGAGGAAATTGGTGATGAAGTACAACCTTAAGCAGGCATGGCTATAATTAAAACAAATACAATATCAAGGAAAGGTATTAACATACACAACAGCTTGGTAATGTTCAAGTTTTGAGTGTTTGCACTGTGCAAAGAAGGAACTAGGGAAAAAGGCTGAAATTTGCCTCATGATTTTCTGTCAGCTTTGAGTGTCTACTGACTTAGCAGAGGCACGGCCAACAGTTTGTCATTTCCACAAAAGAGTTACAGTGAGTGACATTTCTATTAGGGATGCAGACACGGTGAGCTATACCACATCTCCAGTGACAAACTGTCTGCTGAGAAGAAAAATCATGTGGTTGTCATGCATATCTGATCCTATAATTACACATGTACATTTAGACACTGTTGAAAGAAGGGGCGTCTCAGAGAGAGTTGTTCCAGCAGGACTGCACTTGCAAACCTCTGCCCATTTTAGGGTATGAAGATAGATCTTAAAAGATTTGTTAGCAGAATAGTCTGGTGTTCTTGGATAGGGAAATTAAAAATAGAGACAGAAAGGAAATGAAGTCAAAGATCAGCTTGTTTAGAAGATGAGAATAAAGAAAAGGCCAATGTCCTTTGAAGGTGGCCACAGGTCTGAAGTAGATTAACACAAAGGGGCAACTTAGAAATTTGCAAATTTGACTTTCAGCTGGATTAGTTTTGCCTATGGCAGACTTACAATGTCACCTACCTTGAAATTTATTGTCAAGCAAAGGGGACCTGTCACCTCTGAAAATCAACCTGTCTTTATTTCCTGCTTCCTTCAAGACTCTGCACACAAATTTAACTTACATCAGGTGAGTTAACTGACTGCAGATTGCAGACACACAGCAAACTTAAATTGAAGCTGTAAACATCTTCTGATTCTTCTGCTACAGTGAACAAAAAAATCAGAACTTTTATCTCACCTGTAAGTTTTGTGCACAAAATACTCATTGTTTATTGCATATCAGTGAAGATCTACATCATAAATACTGTGATGGGGGAACAGAGAAGGAAGAGTAAATTTCAGCAGAGCTGTGTCTCATAATTCTACATTTCCTGAGAAAGCTTTCATTGAACACCATCATCCTCATGAGCTGCGGTGGTCACTCTTCCAATATGTGACATTAAAAGCAGACATGTTCTCATGTCTGATCCTGTTAGGACTATGAAAAAAGATATGAAGAGGACCTTGCTATCACCCCTCCTGACTGAGGAAAAGGAAAATAGTTTTTATGCCATTTTTGAAATGTGCTGCATGCTGCTGTTACAGAGCTTGGGAGTGAAAGACTGCCAAGGCAGTCACTGCATTTACACACTGGGAAAACGAGGCATGGAGAAACATCTACATGTCTGCTGGAGTAGAAAGAGAGGGAACCAATCTGCCTGAGCTTGCCTGGGATTCCTTAGAGCCCTTCCCAAACATCGTGACTTTAGAACTTGTCTATGTGAAAAGAAGACTCAAGAAGACTTCCTGGACTCTTTGGTGCATTCCAGTGAAACATAGGAACTCAGGTGCCACATTGTCTTCAGCAAGAGTTCAGTCCTCAATTCTTGCAGGCAGACAGCTGTGAAGCCCACTCTGGGAGAGTTTTTAGTGCAGATTAGCAACCCTTCAGGACTCACGCATATGTGCTACTCTGAAATTGTCATGACCTTGGTCTTGTCCAAATCCACCACCGTCAGGTCTGCAGCTGCAGATAAAGGTGGAGTAAAGGAAGCCAGGTGAGATCAATCACACTGCCTGAGATTAAATCTGGCCCTGGGATGTTCCATGTGTTGGAACCAGCTGATGGCAGAGAAAAGAAGCAGAACACACACACACTCAGATGTTTGGGCTGTCACTACATGAAGGATGCTGAGATGCTGAAGGATCCAGGAGAGGAAACCTTCTCTACAACTGTTGGACAGGAGGCTGTAGCCAGGTGGGGATGGGTCTATTCTGCCAGGTAACAGTGACAGGACCAATGGAAATGGCCTCAAGTTATGGCAGGGAAAGTTTCAGAGTTAGGAGAAATTTCCTGTCAAGCCCTGGGAAAGGCTGTCTGGGGCACTCTGGAGTCACCACCCCTGGAGTTGTTCAAAAGCAGGTGGATGTGGCACCTGGGGACATGGTTTAGTGGGGAGCAGGGTGGTGCTGGATGGTAGAAATGATTCTGTGATTCTTTCCCACACCTTAGTGCCTGGGGACAGGATGCCAGGGAGCAGAAAAAAGCACAGGCTTTTCAATTTTCTAGAGCACCAAGAGGCAGAGCGGCAGCTGAGAACTGGATGAAATGTACCACACTGGCTCTCCTCTGTCTCCTGTGAGCAGACTCCTTTATTCCATATGAAACAAATGTTTTTTGTGGGAGCAGTCAGCAGGGCGAGGAGACATTAAATGCTTTTTCCTACTTTCCAGCAGCACCATCCCAACAAGGAGGAATCATACCAAAGCCACTCCTCCTGCAAGGAAAATATTTCCTGCATCTCTCATTGCTCATATTTTTTTTCTTTTTCTTTTTTTTCCTTTTTTTTTTTTTTTTTTTTTTTTTTTGTTTTGTTTTGTTTTGTTTTTTTGTGGTTTTTTTTTTTTGTTTTTTGGTTTTCCAGAGCAGGAACCTGCACTAAACAATTTGTTGTCTTCTTACCATGGCACAGTTTTATTTATCTATCTTGCTGTTATCCATGCAAGTTTCCAGGCTGGCCTGTGTTCAGAGGTGTGTCACACCCCTTAACATGAGCCTCACAGCTAGGTAGCAGACAAAATGTAAGAAAACAAAGATATTGCATCTCTGACTGTAACCAGCTCCATCCTGACTTGTCTTCCCTTGCAATTTGACTTTCATCACCAAATCCTCTGCTGAAATATGAGCCCTAAGGACTCAGAGCCTCACACTGTAACAGAAAACAGTGTACTTTTCTTGGAGCCAGCCATGTGTGACCACTCTGGAGTTTCACTGCGTGATTTTTCAGCTGAAAATATTAGGTAGAAGGGTGTCAGTGTATTCAGGATGTGATGATGTCTCCCACAAATAATCTTCAAAACCTTGTTTAATCTTCTCCAAGAAAATTTTTCTTTTCAAAATTAAAAAGAAACAATACCTTTTTTTCCATCTAAACTTTCAACATTATGTTATTTCCATATAAGACATTGGTACAAATGAAATGTGCACAGTGATTGAATAGACTTTGCTAGAACATGGTGATGAGCTAAATTTCCCCAGTTGTCTGCAGTTTTGTAGAAAAGTTTAATTTCATTTTGGTTTTCTTAAAGAGAAATAATAATATAAATAGAAATAATAGAAATAATAAATAGAAATAATAATAATAGTAATTAATAGGAAGGGACCTATTTTTGTAGGAAGGGACCCTAAAGACCATCCAGTTTCATCCCCCCCCCACAAAATGAGAGCACCTTCCACAAATCCAGGTTTTTCCAAGCCCTGTCCAACCTAACCTTGCTCAGAAAAATGTCTCTTTTGCTTTCACCTCTGCATTTAGCTTTCCAAAGTACCAGCATAACACAAGTGCACAGATGATTCCAAGGAGCAAAATCTTTAGGACTTTTCGTGTCCTAAACCAAAGAGCTTAATGGCAGTTTTTAGCCAAAGAACCTATCGAGATTTAAAAGTCCTACCCACATTTTGCTGAATTGTTTTTCCTTACCCCAGCTGCACAGCTGGGAGTCTGGCACCAGCAGGGTTTTATTTTCTGCTCAGCTTCCAGCAAAACTCTTCTCTTGACTATTTTAACAGTTTTGTCTTGGGGGAAGGCCGTGTTGTTTTTGACTCTTGAGGAAGGATGGGCAGCTTTCAGCAGAGAGCCCCAGGGGACGTGTGTTTGGCACCTCTGCTGTACCACAGGCACTGGCTGTGTGGATGCTAATACGAGGGGTATCTTCCCCCTGCCTGCATCTCCTCTCTCTGAAAGGGCAGACATGCAGCTCTCATCATTAGGCTGCAGAAGCGCTATCAATTAGAGCAACTCGTGAAATCCCTGCAAGCACCTCAAAGAAAGCTAGAACAAGCACATTTCTTCCCATTTGCCATTCTGTTTCCATGTCCACTGACTACAGAGGCTACTGAGGCAAACAGACACATAACTGTCTCCTCACTTCAAGTGAGATCATTCAGTTCAGTAGGCAAAGGAAATAAACAGCTGAGAGAGCGCTGAAGTAGAGGTGTGTTTTTCCTTTGGAAACGCTGTTTAAAATGTGTATGCTGCGGAAGATGTTTATTTGCTGCCTTTAGAATAGCTCTTGCACTCAGAGTGAGTTTTATTGTGTCGCTCTCACAGTCCTCAGAGAACAGCAGGGAGTACATACGTTTTTCACACAAGCCTTTTTGAGGAGCCTCCTGAGATTCAGGCCTTTAACAGCTCCTCTCCATCCCTTGGGTGCAGGAGGACATGTACCACCACCTTCCTCTCCCTGAAGTCTTTAAATTTAGTAAATTAAGGAAAGCTCTAAAAAAAAAAAGTAGTGATATATCCTCCTTCTGGAAGAACAGTAGACAAGGGGCTTCAGACAGTGGTGTAAGATAGGACATTTAATGCACAGCTTTCACAATGCTGCGTCCTCCCGTCCATCTTCCTCAGAGTTTCTTTGGCTTTAAGTGCATGTGGCTTTTCAAACATCTTTGCTGGTACTTTCTGCTCTGGCCTGCACCTTTGTGAGGACCACCAGGACACACCAGAAACACTGCTGAATTAAACCCACAGAACGATGGGGACACGAGTCGTGTGGTCATAACTGGGGTGCAACAGGGAATCAGGGATGTGCCTCTGAGAACTCCAAATGAGCTTTGCCATCAGTTCCCTCCCTGCTGCTCCACCTTGTCTTTGAGCAGCACCAGCCCAGCCTGGGACTGGTTTGAGATGACTTGGGACAAGCTGGTCGACTGATTTCTGACTCTTTACAACAAAATATTTGACTGATTGGTGCAGCAACTCTCCAAGTGGGGATTTTAGATGATCCTCCCAGCTCAGGGAGCCCTGCTGTGCCCAGACCAGTTCACAGACCCTATATATGCATGCAGCTTTACATAAGTAAGGCACTTGTGAGTTGTCAATAGAATCTGTCCCTGCAGATACAGAAATTGTCACACAGTGTAGTGTCCTGCACTTAGCTTGGAGTCACCATGTGCACACTTTCAGATATTCAGCAGCAATGGGTCTGGTGTGATCATGTAGGACCTTTGGTGGCTGGATATAGGGACTGAGGAGAACAGCAGCCTGGTGCCTAAACTGCCCATCAGGGTCATCCCTCCTCTAACTCTTAGTGTCACTCTTAAAAGCACAAGGAGTTTTCCCCTTTTTCTTTTAGAATGTGGCGTGCCACCAAGCATCTTTGTCCCAACATCAGGTCGCTTTATCCAACATTACCTAGAAGAGTGCAAGTGCCAATTTTTGTGTAGTGCTTTAGAAAGTAGGAAAGAAGTCTGAAGAACTTCAGCCCTTAAGACTCAAGTTATTTTCAAGGTACTGAGGAATTATACATGAATTGCCTGAAGCATCTTGTATGTTCAAGAAGTTCTGTATTATCTCATGGAAAAGCCAAGCACACACACGTGTGTGGGTTTTTCTGTGTGTGTGAGCACAGAATGAGAGATATTAATGATATATCTGAGTAAAAAGAGAAAAAAAAGTAAAAAAATAAAAAGACTCTGTATTTTCTCAGTGCAGTGCTATTATTCCAGCTCAGAACAAGTTCCAGAAGATGAATTCACTGAAAAACTTTTTCTTCCCCCACCTTGGCCTGGAACCTTTCAAGAGTGTTTGGGAAATGCCATGAAGGAATTTGCATGCACAGAACTCTCCAAAAAGTGAAAAATGATGTTTCACACTCCCATGTGAAGAAACCTGGCTATATCTGTGCTAGGGGAGATGGAATATGTAACACATACGTTCCTGCAGGAGAGGAAATTCATTTTAGTTAATGGAGACCTCAAAAATCAGGTGCCAAAGACATTAATCAGCTAAATATCTTTCCATGGTGTTGGTTTTACCCACCAGCCTGTGCTCCTTAATGATTCCATTTAGTGTGTGTAACATTTACCAGCCGGGAGAGTATCAGAACTCAGGTTAGAAAACTGCTGCCAATAGAAGGTGCTGGGTCCTGCCATTAAATCAAAGCATTGGTTCCCTTCCTATTACCCTGAGGATGATAAAGGATCCTTTTTTTTTTTTGACAGGGAAACATACGTAAAATAAATAAACTGTCAGGACTGACTTTCTTTCTTTCATGGCTTGTGTTAATATATGGGAGCAAGATGGAATTAAATGGAAATGTGGCTGAGACACAACACTCTGCTGCTCTGTCAGTCACAGGTAATGTACGGTGTAACATCCCTATGAAAATACCACAGAGCTCAAGATGAATGGGGGATCATTCCAGCATCAGAACCCATGAATTCCAACTGATTATTTTTTTTCTCTCTCCTGTCCACTGGGTTAAGTAATGCATAATACTGAATGCATCCCTTCCTAGACACCAGTGAATCCGCAAAATCCCCTTGAATGAGCAAAGACCTCTTTGCTGTTTTGAGTTTAAAGTATTTCTGACTTTACCTTTCTTTTAATTTTTTTTTCTTAATATTTAATTTGTTGATTTATTTTTTTCCTCTTTTTGGGGGAGTGCTAATCCACTGCTTTCCACAAGTCAGCTGATTCTTACCACGGATGCTGTGAGGACTTTGTATCTCAGCATCACTGCTCTGTCAGATCTGCAGCTGATGAACGGATCCAGCAGTTATTAAGTGGGACTGACAGGCACAAGGATCATTCAAGCCTCATTTCCTGAAGAAACCAGGCTAAAAATTGTTCAGTAATTATCCTTAATTGTCCAGGATGAATCTCCACTATTCAGTGAGGAACATTTTATATGATATTTATGTTTTGGTGCTTTTTTACCTACAAAAATAAAGCCATATTTTATCTGCATCTCACAACTTCCCAGTGGTTCCTCCAAAAGATCTCCTTAGACAGTCATCTTTGGCATTTCTCTATTCAGATTCCTTGAACATGAATACTTAGGGTTCTTTTAAAAGCATGATAATCTTGAACAATAAGAAAATAACTCTTGGATAAATCAGATAACTGTCAGCCTATGGCAATACCAGAACAATTTCCTCAGACAGTTGAAAAAAATGAGTAACTGAGCCTTGTAACAACCCAAGTGAGAATGGACTTGAATTCACAAAGCCAGCAGAACTTGGAAATGACATGGAACTGACTTTATCAGTCCTTAAACAAGCTGAAACCATTCATTCAAAAGCCTTGAGTGCCTCATTCTGTTTAACTAGGCCATGAGAAACAAACAAGCTTCTCACATGTCAACAACTCGGATTTACTGGGATGTAAAGCAGCAAGCACAACTCTGCTTTAGGGAGTGTGGTCTGAATAAGTCAGGAAATCATGGAATCATAGAATTACAGAGTGGTTTGGGTTGCAAGGGACCTTAAAGACCATCTCATTCCATTTTCTACCATGGGCAGGGACACCTTCCACTGTCCCAGGCTGCTCCAAGCCCCATCCAACCTGGCCATGGGCACTGCCAGGGATCCAGGGGCAGCCACAGCTGCTCTGGGCACCCTGGGCAGGGCCTGCCCACCCTCACCAGGAGCACTTTCTTCCCAAATCCCATCCATCCCCCTGCCCTCTGGCAATGGGAATCCATTCCCTGTGTGCTGTCCCTCCATCCCCTGTCCAAAGCCCCTCTCCTTGGAGCCCCTTTGGATGTGGAAGAGGAAGATGCTCAAATGTCTCCTCAGAGCCTTCTCAGTCCCAGGATGAACAAGCTAATATAATGTTGAATGTAATCCAAGCAGGTTTAGATGCCCAGTTCCCACTGAGAGCCAGTCCCGGTCTCCAGTGACTGCCAGTCATGGATTGCAGAACCAATTGTGAAATTTCTGTGTATATTTGTACATTTAAATGTACTCAAATCACCATTTATGTGGTGGCATTCAGTTGCAGCTAAGAAGTTAAGATAAGCTGCATGTTTCTGTGTATTGCAAGTGTTTTTGGTATTTTACATAGTTAAAAGAAAGCAAAACAAAAAGCACAATACCACCAAGAACAAGGTCTTGGAATTTTGCGTTCTAAACAACATGACTTTGCGAATTCTGCTAAAATTTAAAAGATAACAGAATGAAATCTCCCGGTCCTGTAATTTCCATTTAAATTGGAGATGGCTACACATCCAGTGATGGGGAGGAGCAGGAAGGAGGGATGGTTCTTCCTGTGGGTGAAAGGGAAGGCGTGATCCTTCAGTGGGAAGCACTGCTGCATGAGTACACCTCAAATCTGTAAAATGGGTTTCAACAGTGGTCTTTGGGATAAACTGCGATCTTTCTTTAAATTTAGTCCATCTTTTCACAGACACTGACACATAAATATTTCATTCTACAAAGAGATTGACATTGCATGGCTTGATTGCACTATAAATAGGACCCTAAAAGTGTTTTTCTGGTATTCTGGCAAGCAAATTTAAAGAACTCTAAAGCATTATTTCCTTGGGGAAATACAAGGGGAAAAAGAAGGGTTAAAGATATTTACTAGTGAATAAAGAGAAATCAGAACAGATTCTTCCAAAGAGGAGGGGCAGCAGCACTTTGCTGGAGTCAAACAGAAATAACCAGGACTGCAAAGACCATGTGGGAATATATATATATATATATATATATATATATATATATATATATATACTTTTAGTTTTGCAAAGGACAATACATGGCAGGGATTTAATGGGGTGAAATAGCAAGGAATTAGAGAGACATTTCTTTTTCTGAGTTCCTGTTTCATTTGTTCTGTTCATTACAAGGGCCACTGTTTCCAAGAGAGGATTCCCAGCTATGACAAAATTATATTTAATCATGCTCTCTGGATTTCAGCCTAGCTCAAAGGAAGCAAAAGTGCTGAATAGAGAAAATAAATACATATTTTAAGTGTAGCTTTACCATTTCTATATTTCTTTATTTCTAAAAAGATAAGACTCCAACAAGCAACCTATTATTTTCTTTGAAAGACTTGGCTTATGACATTTTCAAATAACTCAAAATTTTCAACATCTGTCTCTAATTAAGTAGCATTTTTCTACCAGGAACAACGATTACAGTGTCTGAAAGTTCTGTTATGTAGATATGATTCATATCTCCCTCCTAAGAAGCTTGTCTTATGTCCTGAAATTTGAGATTTGTAAATCCTTTAGCTAAACATTTAAATCTGCTAGGATTGTGCAGGTGCTTAACTTTGCTGTGTTTTGCTGATGTTGATCTGTAAATGCATAACAGACGTCTAAGTGTTCTGCAAGCCTGGGAACTTTTCTGTCAAGGCTTTTCCAGTTGCAGGTAATGTATTGAGTTCTGTCTCCTGTGCTGTACATTTTACACTAAAAAAAAAAAAGTCTCATGTGAAAAATTACCTCCCTGCACTGACTGCCAACCACTTTCTTCAAATGATAAAATAAGCAAAGAAAGATGTTTGATTGAAAACAACAAAAAGTAAAGGAAAATTGTTCATTTAAATTTTAATTTTAGGTAAGCATTAAGGCCTGCTGGTCTGAATTTGGTAGTTTTTGTCACTTAATAAAAAGTACCTTTTCCTATGTTTTATGTATATATATGTATACACTTTTTATGTATGTATATATATATAGATATCTATATATAGATATATATATATAAAATAAGCACTTTTTATGTATGTATGTATATATACACTCTTTCTATGTATGTATATGTATGATTTATATATGTAGGCTTTATATATATATATATATATATATATATATATATATATGAATGTATTTATTTCCTATATTTTTTTATCTTGCCACAGAATCACAGAATAAGCTGAATTGGAATTGCACCATAAGAATCATTGAGTCCCACCCCTGGCCCTTCACAGCACCATCCCCAAGAGTCACACCATGTCCCTGAGAGCTTTGTCCAAACATTTCTGGAGCTCCACCAGGTTTGGTGCTGTGCCCATTCCCTGGGAGCTGTTCCAGTGCCCAAACACCCTCTGGGTGAGGAACCTTTCCTGATACCCAACCCAAACCTCCCCTGGCACAGCTTCAGGCCGTTCCCTGGGCTCCTGTCCCTGTCACAGAGCAGGGATCAGATCCTGCCCCTCCTGTGCCCTCACAGGGAGCTGGGGCTGCCCTGGGGTCTCCCCTCAGCCTCCTCCTCTGCAGCTGCACAGACCCAGAACCCTCAGCCCCTCCTTCCCCCCAGGGCTCTTCACCACCCTCATGGCCTCCCTTGGATCCTCCTAATAGTTTGATTATTTCTCATGTAGAGAAAGGCACCCAGAACTGCTCACAGTGCTCAGGGTGAGGCAGCCCCGGCCCAGAGCAGGGTGGGACAATCCCCTCCCTTGCCCTGCTGCTGATGCTGGGCCTGATGTCCCCAGGACAGGGATGTCCCTCCTGGCTGCCAGGGCACTGCTGACTCAGGTTCCACTTGCCACTGACCAGGAACCCCAGGTCCCTTTCTGTGGCTCTGCTTTCCAGGATCCATTCCCCACTCTGTCTGCACACCCAGGGCTGCCCCAACCCAGGTGCAGGATCCAGCACTAGCCCTTGTTGAACCTCACTTGGATGGTGATATTCCATCTCTGATTTGTTGAGATCTCTCTGCAGGGCCTCTCTGTCCTCAACAGAGTCAACAGCTCCTCCCAGTTTTGTATTGTCTGCCAACTTGCCCAGTATCCCTCCCATTCCTGCCTCCAAATCATTAATGGTGGTGCTGAAGAGCACAGGGCCAAGGATGGAGCCCTGTGGAAGCCCACTAGTGACAGATCCCACCATTAATCCCACCAGATTAATGCCACCCCTTCCACTTCCAACCTTTTCTGCAATTCCATGACTCTGTATTTCTGTGATTGTGTGATAGTATGCATTGTGGAAAACCGTATCAACAAACCATGTTTATTTCTGAATACAGTTTTCTGAGGTGAATTTATCTGGAGATTAAGATGAACTCTTTCCTGACAATTCAGTGCTGCTTGCCAGAAATTAGATGGTAAAATGATACATGACAGTCCCATGTCCTTCCCTCACCTAAGACAGTGCATAATCACAGTATACAACCTTGGAAAGGACACTGTTGGGGTTTAAACGCATATCTGTACTATTTTAATTTTAAAAAAAAGTCAAGTAAGTTATTAGAGTGGTTCAATACAATGGTTTAGTACGGTGCACTGAAAGGATTAAAAACAAAAAGGTAAAAGGCTATTATCTTATTGAATATACAAAGTCACTGTTAATATAGCCAAGAGTCCTCTATTTAATTCTTAGAGCTGAGTGGGCTTTGTGCACCATTTTTTATCCTGTTTTAGCACATGACAAAAATTACAGCATGGACCTCCAAGTCTGTTAAAATTTATCAAGTATTTCCATTTTTCTTTTGGAGCATACAGGTTTGATGGAGAGATGGGGAAGAAGTTGTGCTCCTCACACCTGCATATCTACCAATATCATATCAACTCATAGGCCTTGGCAGAGGTTCACTGATAAGAAACTACTCTTTCCTTAATTTGTTTTATGTCCTGATGATTTTCCCTGAACACTCCGTGGAAAATGTAAAAACAAAGCTCTCACTGTTTCTCAATGAGATGTCTGCTTCTAAGGTATATTAGGAAAGAATGCCTCTTAGCAGCATATTAAAATCAGAGAAAAATAATAATATTTAACATTGCTGAACAAAAATTGCCATGCTCAACCTCCATATGTCTTAATATGACCAAGTGGTTTTTTTTCTGCACCAAAAACATTTGTTATCAGTGTGACATTACCTTGCACAATAAAAATTTGTATTTTGCTTTTTTTTGGCCTAAGCTAATGTTAGTTCCCATTCATTGATTTATAGATGGGTTAATCACTTTGGTCTGTCTACAAACAGATGAGCCCTTGATATGGGTGTGTGAAAATGCTGGGTGCACAAAAGTGTTTTTGCAGTAATGAAATCTATTAAAGTCTGACTAATTTCAGATAACTTCTATGGGGTGTATTAAAATGCTAATAATAAGGAAAAGATGTATCAAAGTATTGTGATGTAAGGAGATTGAATCGTGGTCTGTGAACCTGTGAAAATTTGGGATCTCAGCTGACAGAATTTCCTGTCCCTGGAGCCTGAAGGAATGAGTTAGTGAGTCAGTTTGAATTTGAGGTGGGGTTTTTCTGGTCAAATATTTAAACACTATCAAAATACCATTTTTGGACACTTACAGAAAGGAAATATTTGAAATTTCACTAACTTATATTTTTGTGTTGAAATTTGACTACTTCTGTAGTTTAAAATAGTATAAGAGAAAGTAAAATTTTTAAGCTGTTAAAACAAAATTCTTCATTTGGGGTGTACTGATGTATTTTTCAGTTCAATTTGCAGAAGTATTTGAGGTTTTGAGTTTTAATCCCTCACTGAATGAAAATGGTGAAGAAAATAGCATTCATGCAGTTTCTCACCACCTCTGTCCATGGCACATTACTGAAGATTAATTCACCTGAAATATTTTTGCTTTGTACAAAACAAAGCTGGTTTTGGGTTTTTTAATTATTTTCATGGAAGGTTTTCTCTTGAATGGGTTTTTTTTTCCCCCTCTGGTGTACATTATTTTGCTGCCTTCTCCCTCAAGTCTGATGGATAACAAACACATTCTCCTCCAGGACCTTCAGGAAGGCATGCACTCTGGGTGAACTCAAGTAAAGGATGAGTTAAGGTGAAGAAGAATTATTTAATTTGTGGTGTTTTCCAGTTTTATGACCTTGCTGTAACTTTAGGCCTGTCTTTGTCCAGGCAATTATTTTCCAAACATATTAGAGAATGGGAGAGAAAAATACACCCCTAGGCATTGTTTTATAATCTAAACAATGACATTATAATACTTAATAAGGAGAGTTGTAAAGGAGTAAATCACCTCCATAGAATGCTAATACTGAAGAGGAAAGACTTAGAAGCATTTCAGAACTGACGACACCCGATGCAGATTCAGAAATGACTTTTATGTCTGTAACCACTGCTAAAAAAGAAATCTCTTCTAAACTTTTTTGACATATTTAGCCTCAAACTTTGAAAGTTATCCTTTTGGTTTGAATCAAACTGATCACTTAGGTGAAACTAAGAGACATCGAGGCAACTATCAATCATGAAAATTATCCTCTCCATTAGAAGAATAAGGCTGAAAAGTAGAAACCTGGACTATGAAAGTATTTGATGACATTTTAGGCTCAGTAACTTCCCTGCACTTACTTAAGTGTGATCGTTTCAATGTGACCATGCTGTAATGTGATTATTGCCATTCTCGTGGGTCTGGTGCGTTTGCAAGGAGCCAAAGGGTCTTCAGTGCTCCTCTCTTTTGGCCCCTACCAACTGCTGACCCACATCAAAGGCTTGAGTGTGGCTGCCAAAGGCTCCGGACGTGATAAAGTGTGTGTGGAAAATATGCAAATCATCATCAGGGAGAAATTTCCATTTCTGTGCCAGTAGTTTGCAGCTTAATCCTTTCGTCTTGAAGATTTCATTTCCTTGGAAGAAGGGGGGCTGGAAAGGGAAGGATAATCACTCTCTAGTTCCATTTCTGTTGTTGCAGAGCCCTGATACTGAGATCCCATTTCTCAAGCTTTTTTGACTTTGATGAAAGCCTGTGACTTGCTGAACTTGCTCTCACTTTAAGTATAGCTATAGAATTATGGATTTCCTGACAAAATGATTAATATTTCTGTGTCTTGCTTTCTCTTTACGTATGTGTGGGAACCCAATAAACTCACTTATAAAGTGTTTTTTATGCAACTTCTATCTAAAAACACCAAATTTTTTTTTGTCTCATAAACTTCCAGAAGAAATGGCTCAGATGATCTCTGTCTTGCTCCAATAGACACAAAAAGTAATAAAAGTCAATTTAATTAGTATTTCTTGCAGTATTTGATGACAACAGTTCATCTTGAACAGGAAAGAAAAAAATGCTTTATGGCCTTCATGCATTTATTATATTCTTTATCATAATTTGAAAATCTATTGCAACCAAATACTTTGTGTTCTGGGTACAAAAAACCTTTAGCTGGAGAAAAAATTGTGCTGTAGCTGGAGAATGGTTCAGTCATTTTAATGACTTAGAAACTGGGGCCAAACTTTTTAGTCACATGGGAAAGCTATGGTAAAGCCAAGAAATGTATCTCTTGGTGAAATTGTATGAACCAGACGTTTAAGGAATATACCACAATTTTACAATTTTCCACAGGTGAGCTGCACTGTGGTTATTATTGTTGTGTTCACTTCTAGTCCACACTCAATAAAATGTAATGAAAGCTAACTTAATGACCTTAATTACTAATTAAGACAAAATAGAGGAACTCACATATATTGGTTTGATGTTTGACCTCTCTGTCTGGGGAAAAGAGCGGAGTCTGCTCCTCCTTTCTTCTACCAGGCACCCCCAAAAGGTGAGCTCCTAATTCTGGTGTTGCCATCACCTCTCAAAGTAGGGAAATAATATCCTGAGGGCTGCTGTCCCACATGCAAAATAAAATCTAAACTGATATTCCAATAGTGAAGTGTCAAGGGTTTTCAGCAGTCATTCTGGGTCAGTGTTCATTTTCCCAGGCATGGACATGCTGGCCTTCAGGACTTCCCCTTCCCTCCCCTTACACATACACACAGAAAACATCAGATATATGATGATTTCCTTGAAGAGAATAACATCATAAAAAATAGATGCATGAATTCCAGAGAAGGGAATATTGATAAAAATTAATTGTACAGAGGCTATGTTTTTACCTCCAAGACCTCTTGCTTTGCTCAAAGATCCAAATTTCAGTTCTTGAGGCAGCAAGGGTAATAACATGCTCAGTCCATCTGTTTCTCACAGGCAGGTAAACAAGGACAGTGAAAAAGAGGAGTTGTACCATGTTAAGGAAAACAGACTATCCCAGGCTTATGCTGAGGAAGTGATTTCCCAGTATTTCTGTCTCTCTAGCACCCAGAGATCATTTCCCATGCCATGTCAGATCATCACATCCAGCATGATCAGGTTGTCTTCCCCCTCCACTGTGTGACATCCCTGTAGGGAGACAAAACCACAGCAAATGCTCTGACCTACACTGCCTGATCCCTTCCTCATTGCCTTTTATCTGCTGGAGTGTTTTCTGCTTATTTATTCATTTATTTCTCTCCTGAGACCCTTCAGAGATTTGTGGTTGATGATGATTTGTTTGATGCAAAAAACCTTTGCAACAGGGTCCTGGAGTAAATTTTATGTCACCAAGAGAAGTAAAGAATAGAATGAAGTCAGTGCTAAAAGAAGCCAAAGGCTTCCTTAGACAAGTTCCATCTTTTTGTTCTATGGCTATAGATTGTCAACAGAAATACAGGCATTAAACCAATGAACAAAAAACCCCCAGCATTAAACTAATGAAGAAAAAAAAAGCATTTTGAAGAAGAGTTAAAAAATAAAATATGTCCTGAACAATAGTTTTTATAATTTAAACATAAAAGTTAACTCCACTGAAGATTTATTTGAGAGTTTTAACCTTTTAAATAACATTAGGAATGACTGGATTGAACACTACCTCAGAACTAGATAAAATCCATAATGACTTTATTAATATAAGACAAAATAACCTCTGCAGCCCAGCTCTAAAATATTGCCCTCATAAGCAATGGCACAACTTTATTTTATGTTTATTTTCTATTCTGGGTGTTAGCAGGCAGTTGTAGACTTGTAAACATCAGAAAGTATCTGGGTAGGAGGAACAAACTTAAATCAATCCTGGTGCCACTCCCTGTGGCTCCCATTATAGAACAGGGAACTTCGCACGATGGGCAGAGTTAGGTTCTCTTCAGATCTAAGACACTGAAAGTTCATAAAATCATGGAATTGTTTGGGTTGAAAGGAATATTAAAGATATTCTCATTCCAAGCCCCTGCCATGGGACACCTTCCATTAGACAAGATTGTTCGAAGAACCATCAGTCCTGGCCTTGGAGGGTTGTTTTTTATCTTCCTCAGTATCAAAGACTCACCCACTGTGAGTGGGTTAAGTGTGAATTTCTCCTGTAAAAGCAAGATACTTCCTGGATGGTTTCTTACTGAAGACCTTTCAGGAAGTTTAAGGTCACAAAAGAATTTTTCTCTTTTAATGTCCTGCTCATCATGTCTCATGGGAGAGTGCATTTCATTAATTTGAACTCCCTATTGTTTTGTCTTGGGTTTGGTGGGAACAGAGTAATTGGAGGTTTGAATGACACAATCTTACTCCTCATGCAATATGTTAAAAGGTTGATTTTATATCAGTTCAAATACTTTAAACTGCTTCACAAATATGTGCCTTGTCGGGGGGGGAACTAAGCCATTCTCAACAAAATTTTCAGCTATAGGCATTGCAAAGCCTCTACAATTCAATATTGAGATTTCGACCAGGCTTCTGTCAAAGACTTCCTTCAGCTCATTTATGAGCAACTTACCAATTTGATCTGCCAATCTTATGGCTTAAGTATGGAGATGTGATGTGACCAAATTCTCACTCTCACATAATTAACAAAAGTCCCTGCCAGAAAGCGAGGATTGCAGTCTGAAATTAAATGTTTTAAGATACTTTGATTTCTGAACTGCTACATGGCTTGCCTTATTCCAGTAGTGTGTCAAGCAGTTCTTCTCGTTCCCAGATGTCCAAGTATGAGTATATTTCAAACAGCTTGGAATGCAATGGTCTCTTCCCTGTCCTGCTTCTGTTTATATTCTGCAAGAATTTTCACTTAAGATGTCTCTTTTCTTTGCCTGCTCTGCTTTTGCCCAAGTATCAGGGATGCGGAGCAGGTTCCTGATGTGATGTTCCTGGCCATATTTAGCCAGGGCACTGGTTTTGTAGGGCTGATTTTTGTCCTGTTTTACACTCCCAAGATAGCCTCTGCTTTCAGTGATCACGGTGTTATAATTTGACTGCATCTGCACTGGTGCTATGTATCCTTTATTCATATATCACAATGCTTCCAGCATTTCTGAGAGCTCACTTGGCCTTCTCCGGTGTGACTGTCAGCTGTAACAGAAGAGTGCATTGACAGCTGGATGTATTTCTTGGTAGATAATAATAATATCTTTCACATATAAGCCAGCTTGGCAGAGGATTTCCATATCTTTTCATGTTTTCTTTAGTTTCCCCCAGATGAGAATCTCATATGCTAGTTTATTTTCATATTTCCAATGTGTAAAGTTGTCTAGATGAGGAAGTAACTTTATACATCTTATTTCATTACATATGACACTGCAGACTCAGTAGCATACATTGAATTCACGCTGAATTCGTGGCTTTTAGCCATGTTGTGGAATTACAGAATGGTTTGGGTTGGGAAGGACCTTAAAGCTCAACCAATTCCACACCCTGACATAAGCAGGAACACTTTCCAGTAGAGTGGGTTGCTCAGGGTCCCATCCAGCCTGGCCTTGAACATTTCCAGGGAAGTGTTTTCATTCCAAATGAGCCCCCTGATATGTTTTGAGACATCATTTAGGTGAATCAAGTAACTCTTTTATGGAACATATTTGTTATTATTTATGTTGACATAACAAGGATTCAAAGACAGTGAATGAGTTTAGAAGACACTCACTTTCAAATTCCTAAAACTAATAATAAGCTAAAAACCTTCCTGAGAAGGTATTTGCTATAACAATTCTATTCTTGGGGGTGTCTGAAGTGTGCAATCCCTCATTCCTCAGCCAGCCCCAATCTTGTCTCAATTTTGTTTGTATTAAATTTCAAATGTATTCAGAGAGCCGCTGCTGGGAACAGATGGGGTTGTGATTGTGACCTGCCACAGCTTCTGTCACGCTGCCTCTGTGGGTTATGCACGGATGTAGATGGATTTACATACATACATAAATGCTGAGCTACAGACAGTGATGAGTGACTCAGGGAGGCTCCCAGACAGGGCTCTGACTGCCTGTTTTCCCCTGGAAACAAGCAGGAACCAACCTGTTGTGGGAGATTCACAGAGGTGTGGCATGGCAACGTTTCCCTGGTAAAGGGAAGGAGGGAAAAGTCATTAAAGTCATGGTCAAAGACTTTGGGGAGGACAAATCAGCAATGTTGGGTGTAGCCTTGCAGCACTCCCACCACAAATGCAAATATGCATTTTCCTCTTGGACCCTCCAGCACTGCTTTTTAGAGGGATGATATCCCATTATTTCCCCCAGACAAAAGAAGATAAAGAGAATAAGAACTAAAACATACCCTGAAGGAGAGCTTTAGAATAGGAAAAATAGAAGTGGATCCTGAACCCGCAGAGCCAAGAGCAGTCCCAAACAAGTCAGGGCACAGAAGATGAAAACAAAAGCCTCAACCCGTGGCTGCTTAAATCTGCAAATAAGGTACACAAGAATGAGCTGTAAAAGGAGATAAGAAAGGAAAAATACAAGTAGGTGTACAGGACTGTCAAATTCAATACTACATTCTGAAATAAGAAGTCAGAGAATGGTGACTTCAAAGTTGTTTTGAATAAGGACAAGGCTATAGATTTGCTGCACTGTTATGAAAAAGTGAAAATCTGTGAACTGATTCCCATCTTAAATAATAAGTTATAGTGAGAATTATCAGAACCCTGGGCCTTTCATGCAAGTGGGACTTGTACAAGAAGGAACATTTAAGCCTTGCAACAGGATACCTTTCTGATCCACTGATGTGTGAGCCATAGCCACTGTACAAGAGATAATGAGGAATAAAGAAAATGTGTTAGGTGTCTGTATCTGAGGCTTTGGAAAATAAAATTTGCATTCATGCTGTCTAATTTGTTCTTTTAGAAAGAAATTGTTATATATGGTCACTGAATAAGAGAGGCAAGAACAAAATAGTTCGGCAAGAACAAAATAATTAAGACGGCTCAAAATCAGCAAAAGGGTAAAATGCTTGCTCCGGATTGAAAAAAAATCAAGCAAAAATGAGAAAAAAAGGACATGGCATAATTATCTCCTCTTTTACCTATTAAAGGGAACAATACTAATGTTTTATATGTGAAAATTTTTAGATTTGCTGTAAGACTGATTTTCCACAAGAGAACTAAAATTAGAAAATTCGAAATTGAAATATTTCTTCAGGATGGTTCTGATGTTTCCTTCTCTCTGTAAAGGTAAATTTTTGAAGAGTATTTCCACAAAATGAAAAAAGGAAATTGTGGTTTGGTTTTTGTCCCAACACTGTTTTAAGAAACTCTCTTTCTCTCTAAAATAATTAACACTAAGAATTTTGGTCTCGCAGAAAAACCAAAACCCAAGGATCCATTTTCTCAAACAGTTTTCCCGACCAGTAATTTTGTCATTCTGCTTTTCCAGTGCTGTAATATGACAAGAAATGCAGCATGATTTATATTTATAATTATTATGTCCTACTGCTGGGGAAGGAACGGTTCAACTCCCCCAGTTCATAATGTTCCCTGCTTGTGACATGTCCTGTCCCTTGCCTTCTCTACAGCAGTTTTGAATAGGTTATTTTTAGTCTTATTATATTTTGTCTTGCTGCCTGTGCTTTCAAGCTTCCCTCTGACTTTAATTAAAGTGTCCTTAGGCTTGTGCATGTAAAAAGCTAACAAGTTCACCCAGTCAAGATCTCTCCTAATTATAATGCAAAGTAGGAGTTCAAGTGAGGAGAACATCAAACAGTTTTTATGTGACATATGAGAGCTTGACACTGTATTTTGACAGGCCTGTTGCAGAATACACGATGCCACTGAAATACATTTTAAAAGTAATATCCCAGCTTACACATCATCCACAAAACAAGCCCATGGTGCAGAGAGCGAGCTGTACAACATGCTGCACAGAGCAAAAGACAGTGTTTGGCGTGTTATTGATGTGTTATATAAACAGTGCTGAGATCCAAAACGCGACGACTTCTGGGTTTGCTTCTTACGTGTGGTGCACTCACAGACGTACCAAATCCATGAAGCAGTTCTTCAAATGTTGATGCCTGCAATGAAGCTGCTAGATGAGAAATGGCGCACTGGACCTGCCCCATCACACAGCAAAAACATCCCTGCCACAGCATGAGATAAACTGTGCAGCCTTTCTAGGAAGGAGTACAGGAAAACCACATTTTTGGTAGGTGTGGCATAGACAGAAAGCACAATACAGCCTCATTAGTCTAGGAATCTGTGCACAAAAACAGATTAATTTCACCACAATCACCATTATAAAATCATAAAGACATTAAGGTTTCAAAAGACCTTTGAGATCAAGTTCACCCACCCAGCATCCAGCTTGTTCACTACCAACCCACATCCTCAAGTGCCACATCCACATATCTCTTTAATCCCCTCAGGGATGGGGACTACACCACTGCCCTGTGCAGCGCAGGCTGTGCAAGTGCTTGACATCTTTTACAATGAAAAAATTTGCCCCAATATCTGCTCTAAAGCTACCCTGGCCCGGCCTGAGGCCGTTCCCTCTGCTCCTGTCCCTGTTCCCTGGAGCACAGCCCGACCCCCCCGGCTGTCCCCTCCTGTCAGGAGCTGTGCAGAGCCACAAGGGCCCCCCTGAGCCTCCTTTGCTCCAGGCTCAGCCCCTGCCCAGCTCCCTCAGCCTCTCCTGGGGCTCCAGCCCCTTCCCAGCTCCGTTCCCTGTCCTGGACACGCTCCAGCCCCTCGGTGTCTCTCTTGTGCTGAGGGCCCAGAGCTGTCCCCAGCACTGGAGCTGCCTCAGCAGGGCCGGCACAGGGACAGGACATGACACTGCTCTGGGCCAGCTGGACACTCTTGTGCTGGGACAACCCAGGGGCCTTCTTGGTCACATGAGTTCCCTTCAGTCCATGATCACAATAATTATTATCACAATAACCTGTAGGTTTTACTCTGCTTAGAGGCTCAGAGCCTGTGAACTGAGCATATTGACTTCATTTTAGGCTGCACTTCATCCACTCTAGGCTGAGACTGACTAATCATGCCAAGTCATTTCATTTTTCCCACAGGTTGGAAGAGGAGTCAGAGGTGACTAGCTGATATATCAATGTTGCAGACAATAAAACATAGAATTATAGAACAGTTTGGGTTGGAAGAGACCTCAGAGATCATTTCATAATTACAGCATGTAAACTAGTTGTGGAAGAAGACAAGCTGAGAATGGGAGAAAGGAAGAAGGAAGGATGAATATATTTAGTGTGTATTATCAGAGCCAAAGCAGACACATGCTTTTTACTGAGAGCTTTCCTCTTTCCATGGAACGCTTGCTGCTGTTGCTAAAATCTGAATTTTCTTGGAAAAATTATACGTTTTGGTTGAGGTCTTGAGATATTGCAAATAAGACTGAGAAACAAACTGAGACGTGTGAAGGAAACTTCAGTCAGAAGCATGAGGGGTTCATTTCCTGACACGAGCTTTAGTCATAGCTCAGCACCATCAGCAGTGTCGTGATCACCCTGCAGTCGGAGCAGACACGACGGGAGCAGGGTGAGTCAAACCCTGTGGGGGTGTGGATGACTGTGCAGGACCCCAGCATGACAAGCACCTTTCCTCTTGCCATTCATGTTGCCACTCAGCACCCAGCAGTGACTCCTGCAGCTCCAGGATCAGTATCCCGAGTGAGAAAGGAAAAATGCAAGGGAAAGGATGAGCAGCAATGCACAGAGTAACAGGCAAGAGAAAGAATGAGCTCTACAGCGTGAAAAATAATGAGTAGTTTGTTTTATTAGTTTCATAGAGGCAGCCACATGTCCTTTTGGTCAGGGGTGACATTTCTGTGAGATTCTCATGGCATCTTATCTGAAATTCCTGCATGCCACTGTCAATATGAGAGCAATATTAACAGGAAAATTATTTCACCCACTATATTGAAGTTAAATATTTAAAGCAGCTTAATTTCAGAGCATCTGAACTGCCAAGTAGTCACTTGTCTGAGAAAAATTTAGGCCTGAACAGCAGAAGTGCTATGTACTGCCTCACAACTCAGGCCAAAAGGAGGCAATAACCACCAAATTTTGCTTTCTGCTCAACCCTGCCTGAGAAAAGCAACGATCTCCTCAGAAGCGAATGGAAACACAAAATATGCTCGGAGGCAAAATAATGTGCAGAGGCCGGAAACACAGTGTCTCATGTCTTAGAATGTCTTAGGCATCCATTTATTAGGGCTGCATTTACCTAAATGTATTTCAGCATGGATTGTCTTGTAAGGAGGGGATGTCAACAGTGCTGCAGTGATTGTAACAGCCACAGGGCCTCCCTGAATGGCACAGCACAACATACTGTACTTAATGTTGACACTGTTCAGTGAAACAATTATTACAATCAATTTGACTTCTAATGTGACTTCTCTTGTAAATCTCTGGGTCATTAACCTTAACAACATCAATGTACTGTCAGTATCCAATTCCACCAAATTAGTGTCCGAGGTAATAGGAGAAGGAATGTATTAATGTGTTATCAGTGACTAATAAAGACAGCAATCCTCTAATGTGCTATGAAGAACAGCTGAAGCATGCAAGGGAAGAGGAAATACACAAAGTCAGGGCAGCAGACACCTTCGGTGGTGCATGTCAGGTCATCAGATTAGGTGGTAAACAGATTGACCTCTTTGCCATTGAATCAGGAGGAGCAGGGATGGGGATGGTCCATGGTACAAGGTCTGAGGCCAATTTTATGAGGTGCAACGAGGCCGAGTGCTGGGTTCTGATGGGCCACACCATTCCCTTCAGCTCCAGGCTGGGCAGAGGGGCTGGAAAGGCCCTTTGGGAAAGGCCTGGGGGTGCTGGTGCCAGGGGCTGGACACGAGCCCAGGGTGCCCAGGGGGGCAGGAGGCCAATGGCCCCTGGGCTGTCCCAGCCAGGCTGTGACACAGCCCCAGGGCAGGGCCTGTCCCTGTGCCGGCCCTGCTGAGGCAGCTCCAGTGCTGGGGACAGCTCTGGGCCCTCAGCACAAGAGAGACACCGAGGGGCTGGAGCGTGTCCAGGGCAGGGAACGGAGCTGGGAAGGGGCTGGAGCCCCAGGAGAGGCTGAGGGAGCTGGGCAGGGGCTGAGCCTGGAGCAAAGGAGGCTCAGGGGGGCCCTTGTGGCTCTGCACAGCTCCTGACAGGAGGGGACAGCCGGGGCAGAGTCTGCAGCCTGGGGGACTCTTTACCCAGGCAAGAGGTGAAAAGACAAGAGGATATGGCTTCAAGCGGCACCAGGAGGAGTTTAGATGATTTATTATTATTATTATTATTATTATTATTATTATTATTATTATTATTATTATTATTATTGTTGTTGTTGTTGTTGTTGTTGTTGTTGTTGTTGTTGTTGTTGTTGTTGTTGTTGTTGTTATTGGAAAATGTTGTCAAGCATTGCAAGGGCCTGTCCATGGCAGTGGTGTAGTCCCCATCCCTGAGGGGATTAAAAAGATGTGTGGATGTGGCACTTGGGGACACGGACTAGTGGTGGTCTTGACAGTGCTAGGGGGACAGTTGGATTTGATGATCTTAGAGGGCTTATCCAAACTTTTTTTTTTTTTTCCCCTGTGATTCTGCATTTCTATATGACAAATGAACTGTGCATATCATTTTGGAGTGGTTAAAATAGCTTTTCTTCACAGTTTTATTTCGTGTTCCAGTAGATGAGAAGCTGCACCATATGAAATGATCCGGTTGTACTAGAATGAAAGGGATAACTCCTAACTGTGAAAGTATTAGATTTTTTAGCCTCCATCATGAACTATAAGGTAGCTTGCACTTCAGAGAACTGAAGTTACGCTGGGCTGATAAAAATAGACTTTCCATCAGTGCCATCCAATTTCTCTTCCAGCTGGCAGGCTCTAAGTGACCTGTCCCAGTATTGTTTGAGACTGCTCCTTACTGAGACAAGAGGTGTCACAGCCCATCACATCCAGCACCACGAAAGGAGAGCTCACAGCCCAGCAGGAAAGGGAACACCGAGGCTCTGGCAGGAGCTGGGAATCCACTGACAGGGAGGAACTCCTCCTTTGAGGGTGGCTCCTGCCAGCTTGCATTAGCAGAGAGTGGTGGCTGAACGTGGCATGACACAGGCACGATTTGGATCCTCTGTAATGCCCTGAAACATCAGCTTTTACCTGCAATTAATGATGGCAAATACATTCCTCTTCCAGGCTGTGCTCAGAGGGTTGATATGCACAATGCTTCAACAGACATCACTCAATAATAATAAAGAAAACCTAAGAAAACACTGTATTCACTCTATATTCCCAAAGTTCTTACGGGCAATAAACCAAAAATATGAATTCAACACCAAAACAGAAATCCTTTCAAAGCAAATATTCAAGGCAGGAGAAAGGGCCATGAAGAACTAATAACAAGTTTAATTAGGAAGGCAATATTTCCTGAACAAAGTAAATTAGACACTTCATTTGGGGATTGGCAGGATCATCAGGTTAATACCTTTTCCTATTAAAAAAAATGCTACAGGATTTTAAATTGTGTCCTATAATTAGGATTCTTGTCTTCAGGCTGAAAAACATCATTCTGTCTTCTGGTAGGGCACTGCCCCTGATGCTTAATCTCTATTCTGGAAATCCATACACAAAGGTAAAGAAAAATCAATAGTAATAATAAAATGATTCTTATATTTTGGTAAAGCTGATACTAAATGTATAAAAATACAAACAAATGTCTAAACCAAGTTTTATATTTCTAAGAACTTTTGTCCTGCACTGTTGGTCAAACCCCAAGGTTATTTATTTGCTAAAAATTCCAATTTTCTTCTACCATGGAAACTTGATGAAACGTGTAATTGAAAACTCATAACGAGTGAAATTTTAACCACCTCTATGCTCAAAAAAGAAAAAAAAGGGAAAGACAAAAAAAGCCTCTGCTGTGACAGCCTGATGCCAAAATAAGTGATGAAATGCATGTGAGGCTTTTTGCTTGCAGTAAAGCTTACAATTAGTCTCATCAAATGTGATTAGTTTAATCTGACCAGTCATCTAAGAGATAGGTGACTACACTGAGATATCTAAATAATCATCTTCTATAACCAGTAGCTTTAGATAAATCCCCTGAGGTGTGCACTGAGGGTCAGAGGGGGTTGCAGTTACCTGAGGTGGATAAAGCTTGGGGAAAAGGACCACATATCTCTCTATATTCTCTGAGGAGGAAAGAACTGAGATACCTACTTCACAACTGATTAAATCTTTCACTTTAGTATGACTAAAACCAGCTGTGAGAAGAGTCATGCTTCTGGTTAATTACCTAGTGAGGTGGGCCAGTAGCATGCCATAGAGTGCTTTGGTGACAGTCACAGAAAATATGTGTACATAATTTAAAATAATACAGAAAGGGCAGTAAATGATGGTGCACACTTTTTTGTTTCATTGTGCTGCCATGGGTTATAACTTTGATTTTCTCCCTCTCCTGGATGCTGAAGTAGCATGGAGTTTACCTGAGCTTCATCTTCCTTCCTTTTGGTTTTAATTCTACAAGAACACGGAGTTTGACACTCATGTTGTTTTGCCTTGGGCTCTGTCTGGGAGGGAAATGGAGGCAACAGCTTTGCTATCAGCAGTGTGCAGGCTAAGAACTGGGCTTATTTGGGAGGATCTAATGATGTAGAAAGCTGTGTGTTTTTCTAGGTCATGCTCATGGCATGGACTGGTGTTAACAGGTAAAAGTGATAAGTGCACATTTGGGAGCATGTTACTGCATAAGACCCAAAAGTTTTGAACGGGGAGGATGACACTCAGTTTTAAACTACAATGAAGAAAAAGTGAATTCTCAGCACGTGTACAGACTATCATTTTGACTTGTGTTTTAGAGAAAACAATTCTGTTTTGTTTCATGGAAACTTATGTATGGATTAATTGGTATGCCAAATGTTGTAAGTAATACCCAGTATATGATAGCAGTTTCCTTTAATATACTAATTTATGATAATAACAGTTTATTGGGTGGCATTGCTTCTTGAGATTCAGCCTCTTTGCACCACTCATCTGCAAAAAGACCTGAAATCATTAGAAACGACCAAATAACACAAACCAGCAGGTTCATGTATGCTAATCTGACATGGCATACACCTACACTGCTGCTGAAAGATCTCCCATCATTTATCCCTACCCCACTGTGCAACCCAGCCAACAAAAACCCAAGCACTGAACTGATTTAATTTTAATCACCTCCCTGAACCTGCCGGGGGAGCATTTGCACAATGCTTATGTTGGCAGGTGGAAGGAGGTGCCACACAGGAGGGTGAGGACCACTCCCAAATTCCTGCAGTGGCCCCTGCACCAACAGTGGGCACTGCACTCCCACTGCTGCCACGGGGGTTGTGCCTGGAGAAGCAGGCACAGAAATGCAAGGGAGCATTTCTCCCACCCTGAATGTTTGCCAAGATGCAATTTGCTGTCTGCTCAGGAGAGAAGTGGACTCTACCAGCACTGAATCTTGAAGGCCAAGAAGGGCTGCTCGACTGATATAACTGTGTTAGTTAAACACAAATTAGTGGGCTCCATGCAGCAGCAACTGAATACATTTTTTATTGCCTGCGTTATGCCAGAGGTCAGACTCAATGAGATAATCCTCTTTTATAGCCTTAAAGTGTATAAAACCAGATAAAATTAATCCAGAGGACACTCTTGTGCCTGTTGATGCCTAGCAAGATATCTACTCCATCTGACTTTTGGTATTTGGGGTCATTTTAATTCACAGGCTTTTATTTTTCTTCCATTATTGGATTTTCTGTCCTTGCAGCTCTCAGCCTTTATGGCTCATAGGCAGAAGTAATGAGTGAGTAATGTGAGCAGCATCTTTCTTTACTCTCCCTGCCAACCTGGACCGCAGCCACAGCCTCCTTAGTTTTAAGGGGTTTTAATTTTCTACATCCATGAGGAAAGTCAGAACATTTCCTGGGTGAAATACAAACTACAACACACAGGTCAGGGGCCATCACTCTAATACACAGTTTCTGGAAGAAGGATCCCACATAGGTATTGGGCCCAGCTTTCCTGTTTAAGATTAATACAAAAGCAAGACTTTTCATCTCCATCATGGTCAAAAGTTTGTTTAGTGATAAAATGTATTTTTTGTTAATGTGGACTGAACATGATATTTTATTGTATACTTGCACTTCATCACAGCAGCCTATGAATAGTAATGCTTCTTGACAGGTATTAGTTATTTTTCCTTTCAGCTCTCAGCAGACATGAAAAAGTGCTACTTATGTTGGTTTGTTGTTTTTGTTGGGTTTTTTTACAGAAATCAAGGAATAAGTGTCTTGCCTCATAACAAACTTTGAGTCAGTCACAGAGCTGGGAACCAAACATACGTGAACTTGACTCCCTATCTGGACCTGTAATCAAAGCACCAACTGTCAGTAAATTAAAATATTAATACAACAAATGTATGTGAAAAACATACAAGTCTTTGGATAAATGAAGCAAAATCTTTCTGGAAGTTTCCACGATACATTTTTTAAAATTTATTTTTAATTTTAGATCTTTCCACTAGAAATACATGACCCATTTCCCAAGGACAAAAAGAAATGTGGACAGTCAAAGAATACCAGCTTGTGGAAATAAATGAGAGGGGAGTCTTGGCTCTCAATTACACAGATCCTTTGTCACAGCTCAAGTGTGTTCTTTTGGCCTGAGAATGAGATGGTTTTCTTAGTAAGTCAGGCACTGGCAGAGTTTTTTATCTTCATCATTTTAATGGAGCATGTCCATTATTCGATGAGTTAATTTCAGAAAGGGGGCCAAGTTTGGAAGGATTAAGTGCCAGCTAAAGAAACAAACCTATATTGCTTGGGGAGGGATTGGGGGGGAGGAAATTGATGCAGCTTTCTATGTGTGTGCTCATTTCCAAGTGCCTTCATGAGACATGACGTGACAAAGGCTGTCAAGTGTTTAGCACAATAAATGGAACCACATTTTAAACACAATAAAAACCTAATGAAATCAGCCCCTTTTAAAGCCACCCACCTTTAGCACAGCACATTAGAGACTTTGTAATAGAAAAGCAAAAGGAGAGAATAAAAGGCATTGAGATATATATATATATATGTGTATAAAATCCCAAGCATATATACACACATGCAAATACAGGACCATTAGTGAAAATAAAAACAAACAAACAAACAAACAAAACAACCCAGCAGACTTTAAGTTATGGCTTAAAAGGCAGTAGTAGAAGAAGATGTGTGCTCAAGGGAGGAAATCTCCAGTGTGGAACTAAAGATCAAGGGAAGAAACAGGCAACATCTGATGGTGAACTCTACTCCTGAATGTGGAGAGTCGGACTGGTCTTCATCTCCTTGGGAACCAAAGCCCATATTAAATTGGTTTGGTTCCCAAGGTTATGGTTATGAGCTTTTTGTCTGCAATAAGGAGGAAGACTCTCCCCCTGGCCAGTCATTGGGCTTGTCCAGTGTAGCTTAGCAAAGGAAATGGCTGGGGACCAGAGAAAAATAACTTTTTTCTCTGTCTTTGAGGATGATTCAGAGATGTTGTCTGCTTTGAGACTGCACAAATACCTTATCTTCCCAAAGAGCCCAGTGTACACATGGGATAAGAGGTGACAGTTGCAGGAGAAGAAGCAGCAGGGGAAGGGAGCAGATTAATTTCTGTAGCGCCCACCAACAGGACTGGGGCAATGGGCAGAAACTGTAACACAAGAAAATATTCTTTACTGTAAGGGTCCCAAGCATGGAAACAGGCTGCCCAGAGAAGTTGTGGCAGCTTGTGGCCATACTCAAACCCTATCTGGACATGATCCTGTGCAACCTGCTTGAGGCTGCTTTACACAGGGACTGAACGATATCCAGAGGCCACTTCCAGCAGCAGCCATTCTGTGATCTGTATCCTTGGAGAGGACTTTTCTGAACAGCAGTGCTTCCTGTTCCTGCTTATTCCACATTCCAGAGAAACAGCATTCCTTATGATCATAATTTCCCCCCAAAATGAGGAACTGGAAATTCCCAAAGCTGTGATGGAATAGAAAGATTAAAAGGCTTCAGTATGTGCTTATGTCCTGGTTGGATCACATCATCACCAAGTAGAGAGGCTAGAAATGCTGAAACTGAAGACTGGTAAATATATTATTGAGAAGTATTTTTATGTTACTGGTTCAGACAGAAAATAAGACATTTCAATTCTCTGAAAGCAAGTGTTTTCAGATTAAATGTCTATATGTGTGTATATTTAGAAAAAGGTATGATTGATATACTTCTCTGATCTTACTTTCAGATAAAGGGGAAGGAAAGATTCTGCTGGAAGCAGTACATTTGTCTTTATCTTTTACCAGTAAAAGGTTCCAGGGGGAAACTTATAAACAATTTTGTAGGTTAAAAGGGCTCCAGGGTACATCTAACATAACACTGATGGCCCAGACTGCAGAGCCATAAATGACTTCTCCCTTTCTTCCACACGTCCAAAAAGAAGTGCAGAGAAGTGTGATGCACCTATAAAAGCTTTGAAATGTGTGTGGCTACTGAAAAGAAATATTCCCCCAGAACTCATCATGGAGTTGCATGGGGAAGAAATGGCTTGATACATTCATAGTATAGAATGGAAAAAAGCTGTTTAAAGCTGGTGCCTTCTCTGCACCTCATTCCCAAGGGGTACAAGAAGGCAAAATAGGCCAATGGGTGTAATCTGGCACTCTCCATAATTTCTTTGCAATACTGACTTTGGGGCTCAGAGAGCAGAGAAAAGTCTTTTTCTATTTGAATAACAGAATCATAGAATGGCCCGTGTTGGAAAGCATGATCATCTCATTCCACCTCCTGCCCTGGGCAGGGAAACCTTCAACTACTCCAGATTGCCTCATCCAACCTGTTCTTGAGCACTTCCAGAAATGGGACGTCCTCAACTTCCCTAGACAAGCAGGGCCTCATCAAGCCTCACAGTAAAGAATTTTTTCCTATCCATGCCATTGGTGTTGTACCATTTGCAAAAGATATTAGTCAAATAAAATATAAGCTTATCTGACATGCTACATCCTTCTTTAAGATTTTTTTTTATAGTATTCTATTTTTGTGTGGCCTGATGGAAACAGTAGTTAGGTGTCCATAGAAAATTTCAGTACACCAGAAGTTTCCAGACTGACAGGATCCTTCAGTCACATTCCTTTTGGTTTAGTGAAAATGACATTTTCGGTTGTTGTTGAGGTAACTTTAGCTTTATACTTTTCAGAAGAACCAATTTCTTTGAAAAGACTGGATTGAATGTAAATCAGTGTCCTGAAGCAGCCTGCAAATTTTCCAGACATCTAGTCTGACACTTTTAGGTTCCCAGGTGTCATCTCATGGGAAAAAAAATAGCAGTAAAAATGCCTGAAGTTTGTAAACAATGGCAAGAAAAACATCCTGACAGGAGGCTGTAATGTGATCTTTTTCTCTTAGTTATTTACTTGCTGAAGAGTGAGGTTTTTTCTCTCTAGTTCCTTCCACTACAGGAGGATCCTGCTCTGTGCACCACAAAAAAAATTCAACATTTGCCTGCACAAAGCAAACAAAGAGAAGCCCATGGGGCTCCTGCCTTTGCAACCTCCCCTGCAAGAGGGACCTGCAGAGACACAGTCCCACATAGCAGAATTTGGTATTTCCCCCACCATTTCACTGCTGTGGCAGCATTGCACTTCAAGGTCTCTAGGTCCCAAAGATGATAGGAGCCTTTCCAAACTGTGGTTAGTGTAAGAAGTCCATCAATGATTTAGTCATAGCCAGGAAGTAAATGTGTCAGGACAGTGACGAGTTCATACAACACACAGAAGGAAACAAAGTGTAGAGGTTTTCTTAGTGCTGGAGACAGTTGTATGTTTGTCAGGGGAACCCCAGCATGGGCTGTGCCACATAATTCTACCTTCAGGAGATGTAGAAGGACAACATCCAGCTTGCCTCTTCAGGTGGAAGAAGTTTGGATGCAAAGACACAGTCTGATACATCACAAACCGTGCTCATTGCAGGTGTGTTGGACTAGATGGTCCTAAAGGGTCCCTTCCAACCCAACCACACTGCAGTTCTATGACTCCATGCTTCTGTGATTCTCTAATTCAATTCTCTGCTTCTTTTCAAACCCTAACAAGTTTTTCTGAGCTGCTGCACAAGCTATGCCTTCAGCTTGCAGCCACTATCTTTAACTAGCTTTAACAGACCAGGGATTTTGCTTACAAATATTTCAACATAAGGCTTTTCAGTTGTTATGAAATGAGTCAAATGTGACTAGATAGAGCCAGCTGTCATGCAAGCTTCTCCCCATGCTTTTGCCAGGCTGTCGCTGTGTGCGGTACCTATATACCACCATGCAGCATCTTGGCTGTTACAGCTTTCTATAGCAGGGCTGAAGATACGAGCTGGCCCTGAATGTTTTCAGTCTTAAAAAGCTGTATTATAAAGCTCCAAATATAGCAGATGCAAAGCAATTGTCACCTCAAAGAAGGCATGTTGCTCTGGTAAGTCAATGGCGTTACTAACAGCTCTGGGAGAAGTTAGATATTCCCCTTCTCTGTGTTATCTATCTGTCCAAATTCCTGGGAGGCCCTCACCATACAAATTCACAGATAATATTTTAGAGCAACAAATTCAGCACTAGAAGTCTGGAGATGTTATAACTTTCATGATCCCAAATTCACAAATGGTGCTGTTTCAGCACTGTAAGTCTGGTCACATTAGGAGTGACAGATTCACAAATAGTGAGATTTATGGATTGCTGCAACAGAGTGAAGTTCAGAAACTACCATTGTTACATACACTGAAGTCAGAATAAATAAACAGAGGTATTACCAGGGAATAAAACTTACCCAGTTGGACTCTTTATGGGAGAGGAGATGAGGACAGCCCACCAGCCATCCCAGGATACAAAAGTGGAGTCTCTTCTAAGCTCCCTTCCCTCTTCAGCTTTATTTACACTGTTGAGTGTGGGAAAAAGATAAAGTTTCAGCTGACATCATTTAATGTTTAGGTGGAGTTTGAGTGTCTTGAGTCATACATGTAAAGCATGTACAGATTTTACTCCATTAGTGTGTGCAAGGATATAAAAGGCAACATGTATTTTTGAGTTAATGAAACAATGTGGTCACTGGTTAATCCATTCCTTTGGCTTAGTTCCCATTAGTTCCGTTGTTTAAACAGAGCATGACTGCAACACCTCTGTGCTACTCCATCCTTTGTCTCATTCCTTTCTCAGGGAAGTACAAGCTTCCTGTGTTCCTCTTCCTCAAGTTGCAGACAGTTTGTTTCTACTGAACTGTTGCCAACATGGATTTCTCCTTCTTTAGCTTTGTCTTACAGTATTTTTCCACAGAGTGTGAGTTTGGTTTCCATTGGTTAATGGAAACAAACGTGCACATTTTCTGAGGTTAAGGAACTGCATCACCTTGTATCACTTTGGAGAATTTTTACAGACCTGTCATTTGGAGAACCTCACAAAAAAATATGTGGGGTGATTAGCAAAGAACAACCTCCTCTGCCCTAAACCCAGAATTTATTTAATGGAGCTTATTTTTAACTGTTTCTTCTTCTCTGTTATTTTCTGAGACTGTAAAATCAGGTACCATCTATGTTAAAATCCACCACTTATAGGTGGATTTCAGCATACTAAGCCACCATAGTATACCACCAGTTATAAGTGCTTCATTTTTGAAAAAGGGATTGATAGAAACAAAAATTTTGATTTTTAGGCTGTCACCACTTGTCTCACCAAATACAGCATAAAGACTGGTGCGCCAATTCTGTAACCCTGTCATAGAAGTTCACCACAATTTTAAGGCATGATTTTGCCTTTGTTGACGGTTTCCAATCATCCCTTTGTTTTCCATGTGTATAATTTCCAAGAGAATATGCTCTATGATCTGCCTGGCACAGAGGTGAGATTGACTAGTACATAGTTGCCAGGGTCTTCTGCTTTCTCCTGGTTAAAAATGGATGCTATATTTCCCCTTTTCCAGTCATCAGGTAATTCATCTGACTGTCACAATTTTTCAAAAATGATGAACAGTGTTTTAGCAACTTCCTCTGGCTGCTCTTTCAGGACACACAGATGAATCTCACCAGGTCCCACGGACTTGTGCACCTTCAGGATCCTGAGATGGTGTCAAACCTGATCCTCTCTGAGAGTGGGTTTAGGTTCTTCATTCTCCCAGTCTCTGCCTTTGCCCTGTCAGGCTGGAGCACATGCCATTGAAGACTGAAGTATAGAAGTCCTTGGAAACTTTGCCCTTCTCTTGGTCCAAGGCACCCAGGTCTCCTGTTTTCCTTCTGAGAGACCGCACATTACCTCTGATTTTTCTCTTGCTTGCAACACATCCCTAGAAACCCTTCCTGTTTTCCTTAACATCCCTAGCCAGACTCAGTCCTAAGTGGGCCTGTGGCTTCCCTAACCTTGTCCCTCACTTTCCCTGACACAATTTCACTGCTTTGATTTGAAAACACAGGTGTCTGCTAAGGATGGCAGGATCCTCTCTTGAAATGGAAAATGTAAAACCTCTCCCTCCAAATTGTTATAATTTTGAAATTAAGGGGGGCTCTCAGACAAAGATAGGGGAGTAGGAATAACTGTTCCTTTTTAGGAGAAAATAAAATAAAATGAAGATAAAATGCAGCAATACAAAACAGTACTGACAGAGTCAGAATAGGACCTGCCACCCTGTGTGTCAGGGTGGTGTCCCAGCCCCATCCCAGGGGGGCTCAGCCCTCCTGCAGTGCCAGCTGTGGTTCTGCTGCAGCAGGGATCCTGCACAAGGGGGGAGTTTTCCTCTGCAGCTCCAGGGCTGCTGCACATGGGCCTGGGCTCCCTCTGGCAATGCAGGGCAGCAGAAAGCTGCTGCTCTGGGAATGCAGGGGGCAAAGGCTGCTGTGGTGTCCCAAACCTCAGATTGGATCCAGGTAGGAATGCTTGGCTCCTCCCATGGGCGGAGCATCTCCCCATGGGTTGATGAAATATGATCAGCCATGCAGGGACAGTCACTGGCTATGGACAGCAGAGATCTCCTGGAGGGAGGATTGGTTATGGAAGAGATAAAAAAATGTGACCCGCCTGGTTTTAATAGGTGGCCTAATTAACAGCAGATAACTGTCCCGCTTCTAACAGCTGGTGATAGAAAACACACCCCCAGCCACATCTTGCAACCTAAGACATCCTCCCTGGACACTTTTTCTTGTTTCCACTTCCTTTTTTCCCTCCAGCTCCATTTCCTTGGAGGTCTCCAAGGCATTTTTATGCAATTTCCTCATTTTTGGGATGTGTTGCTACTGAGCTTGGAGGAGGGTAACCTTTAAATTCAACCACATTCTTGGACCTCTCTGCCCTCCAGGGTTCATCCCTATGGAATGCTATCCATTAGGTCCTTGAAGAGGCCAAAGTCTGCTTTTCTGATGTTCAGGACAGGGAGCTCTCTGCAAGCTCTTCTTGCTACCCTGAGGATAATTTGGGTAAATTCAGGACTTCAAGTTCCAGAGGTGCAGTGGTGCAGTTTTTACCAGCGTAGAGCAAAACCCCTTGCTTCCCTCACCTGCCACTTCCCCATGAACCTCTGAAGGCTGCTGAAACTTTTGCAGCAGCTTCCTGCTTGATCCTGAAACCCAGAACTACACTTCATACGCGGTTCAGGTGGAGTGGGCCAAATCCCCTGCTGGTGTAAACCAGAGGTAACACTTCACATTACACTGCATTTACATTAACCTCTAGGAGCTTTCCCCAGCAGGAGATGTGGCCCTTTAGCCTTGGCACCTCTTAGAGTACACATATTAAAGAAAATAAAACAACAGCAACAAGGAAGTGCACGTAGACTTGCAGATTTCAAATCTTTTCTTACCCCAAACAGAGCACAAAGGAAAAGACAAATGGCAATTTGTTGCAAGCAGGGAACAGCTGATAGATGTGTAGGGTTTATGATCTAGGGTAAGACATTTTCTTTTGCTTTGCCTGGGGAAAATAAAATAATATAGGACCAGTAAACTAACAGCTCAGCCATTTTCCTCTACACCCAGCTGCCCTCACCTGATTGCATCATGGAAAGACTGGCTCACATGAGGGACACTGCTCATTCCCAGGTTCAGCTCCCTCACAGGAGGGCAGCTCGAAGATGCTGCTGTTGTTTCCTTTTCCTCCCCTCTGAAGTGCCTCCTTCTGGCATGTCAGCTTGGTGCTGCTCTTTTTGTGTGTGTGGGATTTCATCTCCCTGCTCTGTGCTCCCTGTTGGATGTCTCTAATGAGATCATTTGGGCTTTGGTTTCAGTTGACTCTGGTGGTCCCCAGGCTCAAAGGTCTGAAGAAAAAAATCTAGAATAGATGACTTTTTTTTTTCCTTTGCTTGTTTTGTTGGGGCCTTTTTATATGTTTTCTTGTTTGTTTGTTTGTTTGTGGGGGATTTTGTGAGTGTTGGTCTTTGTTGCTGTTGTTTTGAGTGAAAAAAGATTAAGGAAAAAGACAAAAAGAAAATAAATTTATTTTCATATGAAATTGAAAACTGGGCTTAACTGAAGTCTTCAAGAATTTAGCGGGTGGTTTGTTTTAGAAATCAGAGTTGGGCTTTTCATTTAATCATTGGAATACGATAATGGAATTTCTTTCCAGCCCATATTTTATACTGCTTTTCTTTCTCATTCTTCCCTTTTCAAGCCACAAAAATCTTTCTTTTTGGAGAAGGATCTGGGGAAATAAATGGTACTCATCCTCTCCAAGGAGTGGTGGGATGTTCCCCCCTTTCCCATTCCCCTGTCCCTTTGGTTCCAGACCTGTTAGTTTCTGTAAGTCAGTACTGACTAAGGTCAGTCTGGTTTGTCCTTGAACATAATATATTGGAGAGTGAATAGAGTCCTTATCCTCATCCCCAGCTGACAATGAGCCCATCCTGGAAGAGGAGGTGGTAATTAGCTTCTCTGCTGGCATCCTCAGAAGAAGAAGAATTAGGGATTGATTGGGGTGTGGAGCCCAAATTGCCCACTTGCCTCTAAAAGAAAGATCTGGACATTGTTTCAGGATAATGTAAGAGCTGGTGCTGCTCCCATTCAGGCATTGTGGAGTGAGATGGATCTTGCGTGCTGCAAGCCAGCCGTGGTCCATTGAAGAGGAATTCAATAGGTGATCTTGTCTGGTACAAAGGTTCCTTCCAGCTCATGAATTATGCACGAGGCTCACTCATTCTGATCACCATTTCATGCTGCCCTCTCAGCGTGGCTCAGCCAGCCCTGTCACAGGGCAAGGACAGGCCAGTGTGACGGAATGCAGCTTTTTGTGACCCCAGGCCAAGGATCCTGCCTCTCCCAGCCTCCTGCCCTGCCCAGCAAGTCCCTTCCCATCACCACATCCATTAGGTGCAAATATACTTCAGAGAGCACAGGATGAAATGGCTGTGGTGCCAGTTTGGCACTTTCCATGAACAACAAAATCACTACAAAAATTACATGTATAATGTCTGGTGATCAAAAGGGTTTTTTTTCTTAATAAAATTCTGCTTTTTTTTGTTCCACCTAATAAAACTCTTAACGTTTACCCCCAAAATATTTGTAGGTAGTATTTATTTCCTGCCAGCTAGCAATCGTGGCTAGAATGACTATATTGCAGGAAAACAGTACAAACCACAATAGAACATCCAAAAGCTTGGCTTGCTTTAGCCTGTTTTCTGCACAGCAGGCCCTGCCTTTAATATCACATCTTAACAGAGAACAATTTCTCTGGGAAAAGCAATAATCATGCAATTTGCTCACTGTGCCTCTGTATAGTTGCAGGCTCTCAATGGGAAAGGAGGCAAATAATTTGGATTTCTATTTTAATTGGATGTAGCAGTGAAAGAAAGAGACATTGGTGATACCTTCAGATGTGTTCATCTTACATTTGGTTGTGGACCAACTTCCGTCTGCTCAGAGATACCTCATGTTAATGATTAAACTTCTCAAATGTGCAGTATGGGAAAGGAGAAAAAATCAGATTTTTCCCTCAAGAATCCTTTGTGAAACCCAGAGGTGAAAGTGGTAAGGCAGGAATGCCAACAAGGCAGCTTAAAAGTCATGCAGGTAATAGAAAACATCTTGTGCCAAAAGGTCTCTCTGATAAGGTAGCTGAGGTGACTGCCTGCATTGATGCTCCAGGTTGATGCTGATTTGGCTGGTGTAGGCTAAACCTTTCACCTTTTTCCTAAAAATTCAACTCCTAGGTGGCTGGCACTGGGCAGTGTCCTTCAGTCACTCAGGATGATTTTTCTCCAACCTTATAAATTCCACTTCCATGCTGACAGCTCACTACCATGCCAGTGATTATATGCTTTCAAGACTATTTGAGCACAGTGAAGATATAGAAAGATTACAGAAAATCACCCTTGGGAGCACATAGCTGATCAGCACTGCTGGATGTTTGTGCCATAAGTGGCATCTCATTGCCTCCAGCACTGGGGCCATCTGGCTCCTGTGACCACAGAGGGCTATAGACCCTCACAGGGACATTCAGAGATGGAGGAAAAAAACCCATGGAGGCAGAAATATTGGGGAAAGAGTGACACCAACAGATGTGGTTAAAATAATTACTGTAAAAATTCCCAGGTCCTTATTACATGCTAAAATACTGAGCCCTGCCTTATCATTCACTTTCTCCTTTTACAGTGTGAATTTAGTGCTGTGTGAAGTGGTAGCTCTGGGGAGCCAAGGCCTGTGTCCCTAGGACAGAAGGAAGAAATTGAACAAGCTTCCCTTCACACAAACCTGCAAATATGTCTCATCTCCAGCTGTGCAGCTTGCCCAGGAGCTTTGAGGAGGAGAACCCCTTCCAAGTAAGGCAGCCAGGCAAATCCCACAGCCATTCTGGATCACAGAATAGTTTGGATTGGAAGGGATCCTAAAGCTCATCTCATTCCACCCCTTGCCATAGTCAGGGACACTTCCCTCTATCCAAGGATGCTCCAAGCCCCATCCAACCTGGCCTTGAACACTTCCAGGGATGGGGCAGCCACAGCTTCTCTGGACAACCTGTGCCAGGGCCTCCCAAAGAAGAATTCCTCCCCAATATCCCACCTAACACTGCCCCCTGTCAGCATGAAGCCATTCCCCCTCTTCCTGTCAGTCCAAAGTCCCTCCCCTGTAACCCCTGTACATATAGGAAAGTAGGAATAAAACTACCCTGAAGCCTTCTCTTCAGGCTGAATGATCCAAATTCTTTCAGCCTTTCCTCATTGGGAATTGCTCCATTGCTCTGATCCTCTTTGTGGATACACAGACCCTGCAGTGTAGGTGAGCAGCTGAGCACAAGTTAAAGCACAAAATTGTTTAAGTGCAAGGTTTGCTGTTTTTCCAAGTCAGCAATAACAAGCTGGCTACATTTCTCACCCCTGGTTCTGATGGGTGGCTGGAGCAGATCCTACAGGGAGGTTTACAAGGACCCTTCCAGACCCTCATGATTTCACTGCACCCTGAGGGCTTGTTTCACACCAGCGTTACTTCCACTGGTGTGAAAACTGCTTATATTTGGGGGTGAAACACGAAGCGGATGCATTTCCTTTTCCAACACGGCTTATCACGGGTTTATTAGGTCCAGCAGCTGCAGGAACTGGGTTGGATGGCAGCTCCTGTCATCCTGCAGATGGAGCATTACCATTCTGCTCCCAGTTGCGGCCCACCCGGCCCTGTCAGCCTCAGCCACGGCCTCCCTCCCGCACCCCTCTGCCGTCTCAGGCTGTCTCTCTGAATCTCTCCCCGGCACTGCCAGGTTTTCCTGCCGGCACTGGAACACTGTGGAATCTGAAACACTGTGGAAAGTGAAACACTGGCTGCTGGGGCCTGAGCAGAGCCCCATGCTGAGCACTGAAGGGCCACATGCAGCTCGGCAGCCGTGGCCTTGGCTCTGGCGCCAGGGAGCGGTGGCGCGGGCCAGGGCTGGCACATGGTTCACATCAAATTCCCGTGTTTTATTTTCCCTGGTTGTTTTATTAATGGCTGCTTCTAAGTAGACTTCCTGAGCTGTATTCACAATGCACTTGCTAGTTTGAACTCCACTGTGTTCACACCTCCAGCTGTTTACTGCATGGATACTGCATTTCCATGCCTTAGCTGTCCCTGGGTCTGATTTTTTGAGCTGACTGGAAGCTCGTATTTATCTTGAATTTCCATCAGAACCACTGAAGAGTTGTATGAACCTAAGAAAGCAGACACCCCAGTGGTGTCACAGTGTCAGTGTTGTTTTAATAGCAACAAAATTAAGATAACGTTTTGTTTCTTATCCAATATAATTTTTGTAATAGGAAGTTATTTCCCACAGTTTGAATACATCCTGTGTTTTTGTGATACCTTTTGTTTAATTTTTCTGTTTGAGATCAATTAATTTTTCCTTAGATCTTGTCGTAAAAAGCAGCTGCTTTGCTTTCTAATTGGGATATTGAGTGGAGGTTTTCAGAGCAGTAGGCTGCCTTGGCTAAGGACAGCACTGTGCCCTTTGGACATGAGGCACTGGATTTTAACATTTCTGTACAACTAACACCTCCCTTTAATTAAATTATGGAGAAGACTGAAAAATCAGTCATAATATGTTAAATCCACGTCTAAGAGAGACGAATCATAGGGTCATAGAGTAATTTGGGTTGGAAGTGACCTTAAGATGATTCCATTCCAACACCCGGCCATGGGCAGGGGCACCTTCCACTAGATCAGGTTGCTCAGGGAATGGCTCTGAGCATTGGACGTTATAGTACAATTGGATGTTATAATACATAGCCCAAATAACATACAGCCCTGAAAATACTGGTGAACTCAGTTATGATTTTGTGATGCCTGACCCCTTTGAACTTTATAGTTTGCAGTCCTTGGAAATCTGATATCTGAGGAGATTCATGTCTGGTACATAGAGCAGTGGCTCCTTGAATTTTGATGAGTAGTCTGCTTGTTTCCAGCTTATAAGTTTGTTTAAAGTAAAAGTAGAACTCTGATTATATATATTTTTTTTAAGTAGTGGAAGGTTCTGTAGCAGTTGGCATGGAGAATTCCAGTGACTGAGAAAGGTAGCTGTGTCTATCAGGTTCATGATGCAGAGGGGAAATGCCTGTATAGAAATTTATGTGCTTGCTTGTGACACTTCAGGATCTTTATTCTGAATAATAAATTCCTTAGAACAAAACAGAAAAATTCACAGACAATAATTAGTTACCTTTTTCCTGTTCTAAAGTTATACATTTCAAGTCCAAGCAGAATGGGGGGTTAATTTTCTTCCTTACCACAGAATGTGTAATTACCCAATATTTCCTACACCAAGATCTGCTATCAAAACATTAAAAAAATACCCATAGCAAAGATCTCCTCTGTCCTGGGCAAGGGATTCCAGTGGTTAATTACCTATACATGCTGCTGGTAGAAACTGACCTTTTTAAATAGTGAAAATGCTGTAAGAGTCAATTTTTTAACTGCACTTTCCCATTCATTTGTTACAGAGTCTTTTGAAGAGGAATTGCATGTTAATTTAGTCTTGCGTAAATTTAATGCTTGGGGAAAATAGGAAGTTAAGAGCACTGATTTCTTCCAGGTGTACGACGAAAATGGATTTGCAACATTAACTATGCTGCTACTGTGCAGTGTTTTAGAAATATGCTTCATTTACCATTAAAATGAATATTTTAGTGGCAGAGGTGAGCACAAAAGTGTATCTTTTTTTTTATGTGCATGGCAGCACATAAAATAGAAGCTTTACACCATCACCTACTATCAATGACTGCTGTTCCACACTGGGCACCTAATGTTAGAGTCAGACATAATCATCATTATGACGAGAAGGGCTAAGAGCAGTTTTAAAAAATATCTAGGGGAAAATTGTTGTGCAAATAGTCAAAGATCTTAAAAAAAGCAAAAGCAAAACCAAAACAAACACAAAAGCACAGAACAAAATGAAAATCATAATCAATGAAAGTATCTGAAATAACCAACAATTTCTTTGCAAGCAGGAGGGTGAAGAATTTGTAAATTATTCAAGTACCTTGCACTATTCTTTCTGAAGTAAAATGTTGCTTAGCTTTTCTGCCATCAGATAGCTGGTTTTATTGTGCATAGAAATGAATCTACACCACATCTCTGCCTGGAATACTACACTTGAATGAGGTCTGATAGCTATGCTAATTGCATCTCAAAAACAAAGGACCTGGCATTCAGACATTGCCACTCCTGTTTCTCCAGTCCACATGAGCAAGTACCTAATAGAATTGGTTAGTAGGTAACCTTTTTACACTGAAAATTAACTTTTAAATCAGAGCCCTGTGCATGTTCTTTATTACTTATCCTCTACTGATACTTCAAGTTGAGAAATCAGTTTATTTTGGAAACTACACAGGTGCCATATTAAGAAATGCACAGTCTGAGAAAAGCAGTTTACAAATCCATATGGTCTATTTGGATATTGAATGAACCACTAATTATCCTGCAACATGTCTTACCAGCAGATGCCTAAGGAAAAAAATGTAGGAAAAAAATCCCATTCAGCTTCCTTAGGTACTTTTTGAGCCAGACATAGATTTGACATTAGTTTGTTCAATAGCTATCAATGGACCTGGAAAACACATAAATAATTAGGACCATTTATCTGAAAATAGCTTCTTTTACACATCCATGAATTAATATTTTTGGGCTACAGATAGAAAAGCAGAAATCATATGAAACTGATTAAAGATAGCATAAAATTCTATGATGAATAATTATTTTTTAATATTAAATAGGAGACACCAAATAATAAGATGAGCCCATCAAAGCATTGTGATTATGGAAAGTACTCATAACACACTTATGGATAGGACAAGAGATACCTCTTGGAGAAGGAAGCACATAAACAAAATCTCCTGGAGAACATGTACAACAGAACTGATCGTGGCCAAGAACATTAAAGATTTCCTAGAAGACAAGGTTTTCTCGGAACTCATTTAGAGAATGTGTTAAAACATGAAATGAACGCCAGCTTTGCTATACATTTCACGAGGAGAGCAGGAAAATGTTCCAGTAGAAATCATTTGAGGCATCTTTGGAACAGCCGTGTCAGCCTATAATTGTGTCAAAGCTGTTAATCCTTGAGCAAAATGGATTGAAGCTTTTCATCTTCCAAAGGCTGATGCTGTTGGTGAGACCTCAGCTGTGTCTACCTAAAACCACCATGGCACATTGGGATGTGACAGGTATGAGGTGTGATTGTACCTTTGGCACTAACAGGACACTTTAAAAAAGGCAACTAAGGATTCAAAGTCCAAAGTGAAACTTCTGTGATGTGAAAAACTAAAAATTTACCAAAATTGTATTGCCAATGAAGCTCTGCAGATGAGTCTTGTAATAGTTTAAGTAATAAATTGAAGTAAAAAGGAGTAGATCTGTCTGCTAGGACTGAAAATTATGTGAAGGTGAAGAGAAATCAAGGGTGCAATCCCACCTGAGGTTTAGAATTCAAGCTGATCTCATAAAAACTGGTGTAACTGAGGAGAAAGGGCACATTTCAGGCAAAATGTTAGGGAACAGCTGTACCAAAAAAAAAAAAAAAAGAAAAAAAGTTAACCATAAAATTTCACTATGGAGAATGACTGGTCCAACCCTGCAGAAAATACCTGTCACAGCAAATAGCAAGCTGAACAAATTCAACACCATTAGTGGTGATTAAAAAAGATACTACTTTACTGGGATGCATAAATAGAAGAAATGGGGCTGTCTCATAAGCACTGTTGAATCTTTAACAAATGGACAGCTTTGCTCAATTTTGATCCTTAGGAGGATGGAGGAAGTTTGGAATCAAGTGGAGGCTGGAAGAAATTCAGGATAGGGTAGCAAAAATGATCTGGGGTTTAGAGACTGGAACATCTGGGGAAAATTGAAACAACCAAAGTTATTTAATTTATAAAGTGACCATAACAATTTTCAAACACATAAAAAATACTGTGTTAGGAGGAAGAAGTAAAGTGAAAGCTGTTGTCCTTTTTTCCTAGGTGTGGGATGGGTAATAATGGGCTGAAATTGCAGCAGCATTTTTCATAGTCTAATAGCAAAGCGGGATTTATTATTGTATTCTATTACCTAGGGATGTTGTGAAAGTCTTCAAGAAGATGTTAGGAAAACATCTGCATGGATGACATTACAGATGCAGTTCTGTTTAAGGCATGGGAATGGCCTAGACAGTCTTTCTGTGATGCTCCTTTTATTTTTTACTCTCAACCCTATAATTATAATGGAAATGGAAAATCAGGCATTCTACGAGAGAGAGGAAGTTGACAATTTCAGTGAGTCATTAGATCAAAGATGGATATCCTACATCTTAGAAGCTGAATATGATCCAGGAATTTGTGCATGTTACTTGTCACCCTACTGTATTTTGGGGATGTGATGGGTTTATGGAAGAAAAATAATGCATACATTAATAGGAGAGTCAAGAATGGTGTCAGAAAATACATGGACCTCACAAAGAAAAGAGTTGCTTATAAAAATGCATATTCAAACTCTCTAGAGTCCATAAATGTTACTGAAGTATAATAGCCCAGTGAAACAACCCGTTGCCAAATTCTTAATTGAACTAATAGCTGAAAAAGTGGCAGTAGTGGCAATTAATCATAAAGATTTTTTCTTATACTTTCAGTTTTTTCAAGGGAAACAAGAGTTCCATAAGGTCAAATCTCCAACAAAACTACTTTTGTTGGGGAATGTAGCAAGACCATTTGTCAACATTGAGAATGCTCATTTTGGCTGAAACTAAATTACCTAGGGATCCAAAGAATGATGAATTTACAGATGGTTGATGTCAAGGCAAGTTGCCAGATTTTTTCCCTGGCCTTTTCTACAGGAACAAAACAATGTTGAATTGATACCTCAAGCACCTTTTCTCTTCTTTGCTCAATGCATCTAAGAAATAGCAGGCAAATAAAGTAACATATGGTCAATATAACTAAATAATCAGGATATGTGATATACAACTCAATATGTGCACATTTCCCATTATAAATGCTTTAATAGTTATTTTTAGAAATGGTATGGGGTTTTTTTTCCTTGTATGATTAATTATAAAATAATTATCCTCATGTCTGAGAATGGGAAACAATACAATAATTGGGCTGTAAAATCTAAACGAACACAGAAGCTGTTGCCATTTCTTTAAATCACATGTAAAGATATTTAGTGCAGTGGTAAAAGAGATCCTGAACCAGCCATCACAGGTGGTTAAGCTAAGCCAGCAATTATAGCAGCAAATATTACTGAGTAAGAGATATACTGATATAGTAGCCCCTCACGTTTCTATTTTTGGTGGATCTTGCATTAACATAACAAATAAAATAACTGCAATTATAAAAATTTGTAAAAAAAAACAAGAAAAAAGAAAAAAGTTCTTTTTCTCCCCTGCATGGTTGTGTAAAAACAGTTAGTGAATGAGCAGTCCCTGCTGAGGGACTATCCAGGACTATTTTTTTCTCACTGCACACTTACCCTGTATTTCTCCATGTCAATACATACCAATATTGAATCACAAAATGGTTTGGGTTGGAAGGGACCTTAAATACCATCTCGTTCCACCTCCTATCATGCACAAGGACACCTTCCACTATCCCAGGTTGCTCCAGGTCCTGTCCAACCTGTCCTTGGACATTTCCAGGGATGGGGCAGCCACAGCTGCTCTGGGAAACCTGTGCCAGGGCCTCAGCACCTTCTCAGTAATGAGCTTCTTCAGCTTCTTCCTGACATACTTTATAAGAAAATGTTCCCCAGCCTGGAAATGCTTCACTCACTGACATTGATGAAAATCTTGAAGTTGAAACAGAAATGCAGTGGTTACAAGTGTAGCCCTCTTGTATGAGAACATGGACACAACTAATTAGCTCTCAATGAGAGGCTTATGGTCTTCCCCATTCACAAGACATCCCCGAAACCCTTGGGGCTGGGCCATATAATTACCTGGTTTGCCTTGACTCTGAACTGTTTCTTTTCCCATCTAGATCACAAAAGTCTGTGAAATCATCCTCTAGAAGCCTATATGTAAACATTGACAGGACTCAGTACACAGTAAGAACACTTAAAAATTGCTGGAATGTGAATTATGGCATACGGATGCTCAAAATGTCCTGTTATAAATCAGTCCATTCCAGCCACTGGCATTTTTGGATTAAACATGACTTCAAGTGCAATGTTCCAGTAAGATTTTGGGAAACTAAATCCTTTTTTGTTTTCATACAATGTCTGTTTTCTGCCTTGTGTACTGGGCATATGTGAGTGCAGATTTGTATATCTGTGTCTTTTTAACAGGAGGCAACAGCTTTTACTCTCATAGGTAAGAAGGCTTGTTTTCCAAAGATATTTCTAATCTTTACATCCAGTTCCCACTGTGAGGAAAGTCTGCTGCTTCCAAGTACAGAACTGGAGGAGAGACATTTTCATTAAACCAAGTCTGTGATTCCTACAAAGTTTTATCCTATCTCCTTTCTCATATTAGCTCAAGGAAAAAAAAAAAACCACCAAAAAAAACCCCAAACAAACAAACAAACAAACAAAAACAAACAAAACCCAAAACCCAAAACAAAAATAAACAAAAAAACCCTCCAACAACAACAAAACAAAATTTAAAAAAACTCCTCACACCCAGAAAGGAACCTCACACAGTGTGAGTGAAGATATTTATGCACGGTCAACATCTCTAACGGCCAGGACATTTCATACACAGTGTTTGTAAACTACTTTGAATTTGGCCAAGCCAATCACCCAGGAAAACTCTTTCCTAATGAAAAATCAGATAATACCTCCACAAAGAAATCCTAATTTCCTGATGCTCCCTCTTCTCAGGATAGTGTCAGCAATGTCAGGAATTGTCTTTATTAGGTTTGCTTCAAGCCTCTAAGATGTTCAGGGGTCTCTCTGTTAACTAATTTTCCAACCTTCCCAGTGCAACCAACAAATTAATTACAGGCAGAAAGTGGATAGAGGATTAGATATGTGTTATGAAAGTGACTAATTTTCACTGTGTCCTTACTTGGAACAAAAGGGATTGAAGTGAGCTGATTTTCATTAAAAACATCAAGTCCAGCGCAGAGATCAGTTTACTCGTGACAGCAATTATCCATGACCTTCAGAATTAGCTCTGCTCTCATTTTTTCGTATTTGGGCCTCATCTTACACCTGGTCTCTTTCCAGTTTCTCCTATTGATCTTGCTAGCACTTGAAACTTATTACAGCTGGTAGCAAAATAATTGTTCTTATTCCCTAGAACATCACAGCCTATTTCTGTGGGCAAGCCTTTGTTATCCTTCTTTTGCTCCAGACATGCAATACTCTGAAAATACCACTTCTGCCTTCAAAACCAAACCCAGGTGTTTTTATTGAACCCACTTGACCAAACTCCTTTTCACCTCTAATTTTAATTGAAAAAGCGGTGCCTCAGTGTTCCAAAACCACAATGCAGTTTTCCTCCTAAGCTTATAACAGAACATTTCTTTCTGTTCCCCTGCTCTGAAGGACCAGTGTCAAGATGACCCAGTAAAGGCCCTGTGAACAATGTGGTTCAGAGGATATTCCACAGTGAATGGGTGGATATGAACTTTTGAGTGGGAGGCGTGTAGCCTAGATAGGCACAGAGCAGCACAGAAAAACAAGCTCTGCTGCTTAGCTCTCCCTTCTCCAGTTTTAATGCCTTGCCCTCAAACCTCAGCCCTCTTATCTGCTTTTACAGCTTCTCACATTGCCCCTGTCAGTTCCACTGAATAAATGATGTCATCCTTGTCTGCTTGAATGTTTACTTCTCTCTGCACTGCCTTTGGCACACAATACTCTTCCAAAAACTAATCCATCCTGAAAGCCATTTTTCTTTTCCTTCCGATCCACCCTCGAGGCCCGCAGTAAAATGCCAACTGCAAGTGGCTGGGCAGATGCTGAGAACGTAAAACCTTCTTTTAAACTATCTGCCTCCCGAAGCCAGCTCTGTAACCTCAAAGGCAGCACCTCAGCTCCCAGTGCAGGCGGGGGAACACCTCGGAAACCTGAGATAGGTCTGGCTGCAGAAGGCAGAGGGGAGAGGTGATTAGTGCTGGCTGCTGAATGAGCAGCTTCCCAACCTGCTCGGGGCTGGTGAGCGTGACTGAGAAAACACCGCAGACTTTACGCCTTGGTTATCTCAGCCGGAGCCTGCGGGACACACCGCCCACCCCGCCCGGATCAAAGCCCACAGCCCCCGTGGAAAGGAGCCAGGGGAATTTTCCTGCACAATGGAAGGAAGCAGCAGCAGCAGCTGTGGCTGGTGCCATGTGTTTGTGCACCAGCTCGCTGGCCGGGCTCTTCCGCCGGCAAAGAGAAGCGACAGAGCTGTGCTTGGGTTTCTCAGAGAACAGGGAACATCCAAGGCTTGGCCGTGCTTTGAAAGGAAAACGTAGGAAAAACTTCCTCTGGCGGTCATCTGCTCAGACAGACGTGAAATAAAACCATCAAAATAACGCACCAGGAGAAACCAGGGGGGGAAAGAATTTATGTGTGAGTGCAGATGGAGCCTGACCAGGCAGGGAGATGTGCTGAAATCCAGTCTTGCAAACCTGGGAGCTTCTAAGAAATCCATTAAATATTTGAGGCAATGTGTTGGCTTGGAAGGGTGTAGCTTGCCAGGGACTGAGGTCACAGGATGACTCCAGTTTTGTCCATATTTATATTTAATTTATTTTAATTTGTTTATATTAATTTATATAATTTTTATATATTTTAAAAATATTAATTTATCTAAATTTGTCTTTTGAAAGAAGGGAGCAGGTGACCAAGATTTCTAGCATTCAATTTCCTCCGTCTTTCTGCCTGCAGCTACTTACTATTTGTAAGTTTGCCACTGCTCTTTGGAGGACTGTGTATTTATACATTGCCTAGTATAATGAGAGTGCCACTAAGTGTTTTGGGAAGGATTAATATAAAGCATATGAGTAATAACATGAGAAATGAAAAAAAAGCTATGACTCTGGAGCAGAAAAACTGCTTCTGTCCTGAGTGCTTGTTCCTTCTTTATGAGCTGTGCTGTACTGTGTGATTCTGGACAAGGTTTTCTGTGTGGTCTTCATTTGACAAAGGATAATCTGAAAAAAAAAAAAAAAGGCATTTTTTCTTTATCTTCTTACTTACATGTACCAAAAAGCCACCAAGTGAGCCATTGAAATAAAGTATACTACTTACCCTTAATTGAATTTACTGGTTTCAATATAATTGCAGATTCAGCACCATTATTTAATTTCAGGATTTAATGAATGTTGTCAGATCTCCTGAAGGGATACACATGAGGCTGATGAACTGGCTCCTCGTTCACTTGTGCTGTGTAGTCTCAAATTTCATTTAACTATAAAGAAAGGTTTCTTCCTTTGACCTATATAACACATCTCTGAACATCTTTCTGTGTTGCACCTGTAGGAAAAAGGATCCCCTGAGCATGCAGGCCCCTCACACCTTCAGGGTCACTGCCAGTCTCTTAATCCTCCTTGCAGCTTCTGTTCCTCATCACAGAAGCAGAAGAAAACAAGTTCTGCAGGGATTCAATTAGTGCAGTGTCTCCAGGTGTATCTGCCTGATTGGGATGTCAGCCAGGTCTGCGGGACTTGGGATGGAAATACAGCACAGCCCCTCTTCCCACAGGGAGGCATTTCCTGATTTATCATTGCAATCATCCAAAGCCTCCCTGCTCCCCCCCCGTTATCACACCTGCCCTGACCTGATTCATGGCCTCAGTTTTGGGAGGTGATAAGGGCACCTGATGTATGGAAACTCACAGTATTTCTGCACAGGACAGGCATGGGTGTGCTGCTGAATGGGATAGTAAAGGCAGTTAACAATGATTAATGACAAAATATTTTGCAGCTATATCATGGGGCCATTCTCCATTTTTTTAAAGGACACATCATTATCAGTTTAGACATCAAATAAATGTTTGTAAAAACCTTTGTAGAGTTCTGATGATAATTGAAGCTTACTATCATCTCTATGATATGATATGATATGATATGATATGATATGATATGATGATCTCTATCACATTTTCAGTATCTCAGAAAACAGCCATGAACTTTTGTTTCACCTTCCCTTTGAAACCATAAGCATTCCTAATTCTTCCTTCAAAAACAAGAAAGAAAATAAATATTCTCAAAGACCATAAATTATCTCTCCTAGAGTGTTAAGTTTTTGTATAACAGTGTTATTAAGAATCTAAACTGCTTATAGAAATGGAATATAAGAACCCAACGAGAGAAAGTTGGGATCAACTGTAGCAAATTAATTACTTTTTTGAAGTAAATTGAGCACAAATTATGGTGTGGAATGAGGGAGCAACCAATTGCTCATCCTTTGCATCAGGTTACACCAATACTAAAGAGAACTGGTTTAAACAAGAAATTAGAACTAGTAAAAGAGAGGAAGAAATATTGATAAGAGTGGATATGTGGAATAAATATAAGCAAGAGGTAAGGAGTGGGAAAAAAAGCGTATTGGAGAACAATGAAACACTAGAATGGTATACATAAGTCATGCTGCTTCTAAGTCCAATTAAATCTTACAGATAAATTGAGGGAAGATGACTCTAAATCTGCTTGTAAGTTATAAATGTATGTTCATTGAACAAAATCTCCAAGGCAGTGCCAACCTAAATACCCCTTGGTGTGGAGATATTAGTTTAGATCACAACAGTACAACCAGCCTGCATGACTCTGTCCCTTAGGTGAAGTAATTAAATACATAATTACACCGTTTCTGATTTCAGAGCTGGCTCTCTTGATGCATACATAGCCTGCAGTCATTTCACCACGCTCTTTATGCAGATAACTAGATCATGTTGGACATATCTGCTGTCCATTTCACTGGGATTACTTGGAACTGATTGAAAATCAGAACCTTTTAATGAAGAGTTCAGAAATTTAGCAGTCAGAGCTTGCTACCATAGTGAGCCTTTACTATAATGATAAAAGAGGTTAACAAATATCTGTGAGAGCTCCAGGGAAAACAGGGATTTATTTACCCTTCAGTCCGCCTACGAAAACAAGAAGGAGTTTGTGTAGAGCAAGCTCAATTTTGCTGTGTGGCTTCCATTTCATCACATCCTCCTTGTTACTCAACAAATTGAACCAACTACAAGATAATTCAGAAATAAAGACACCTGCTTTTAATGGGTTCATGTCAACGAGTTAAAAAACATCTGCAGTAACTACTGGTCATAGTTAATGTTCGTAGAATGTCCTGAGTTGAAAATAACTCACAAGGATCAAGTCCAGCCCCTGCCCTGCACAGACCCCCAGCAATCCCACCCTGTGCATCCCTGGCAGCGCTGTCCAAAGGCTGCTGGAGCTCTGGCAGCCTCGGGGCTGTGCCCATCCCTGGGGAGCCTGGGCAGTGCCAGCACCCTCTGGGGGAGAGCCTTTCCCTGATACCCATCCTAAACCTCCCTGGCAGAGCTCCAGCTGTTTCCTGGGGTCCTGTCACTGGTCACTGAGAGATCAGTGCCTGCCCCTCCAATTCCCTTCATGAGGAAACTGCAGACCATGATGGGGCTTTTCCTCACCCTTCTATTCTCCGGTCTGAATTGCTGCTTTTGCTTAAGAGCATGCCCATTTCCCCTTCAACTATTGTCCAAATGAAATACATCTGGGAATCACAGGAAATTCAAATGTGTGAGGAAGATCAGCAAACTTCTGTAGATAAAAGGAATAAAAATTACTGAGCAGAACCTTACTGTTATCTGCAACATCCTCTCCCTCCTGTTTTAATCATAGCCATGCTATCCAGTACTGCCAGCAATAGTGTGTTGGATGCTATCATCTCACCTTCTTGGAAGCACTGGACAGATGTGCTTTCTGAGGCACTATCTCAGCCCAATCTTACGCATTTTTGCAAAGATTTTTAAAGAACTTTTTTGGATGAAAGGAGTGCTGATTGTCTTTTTCTCCCATCATTAGCTGCCAGTCTGAAAGCACTTTACTGCCTGGGAATTTGTTTAAATTTAAAATTAAACTTTAACTATGATGTTGAGACTCAAAGCTGATGCTGATGAACTGTTTTGATGCTGCCACTCCATCATTCAAATATGATACATATTGCCTTTGTACTGTCTTCAAACCATATTCCAGTTGTGCATCAACCCTGTCTGTGACTACAAATAAGGAATTTTTCTTTTCTTGCATCAGGTATTTTTCTATAATTGCATATCTCTCTCTCTTATCAGTGACAAGTCTTTTCTCAGGGAGATGCCTGCCTTGAACATCCCTTGGAAGGATCTTTGTATGTATTTGCAAGCAGAGTGCTGTTAACCATTGTTTTCTCACAGAGACTGCTTTGAGTGTTGGGTTTAGTGTCTCTGACACTCATGATCTATCCCACAGGAGACATAAAAGTGTCATTTTGGGTAAAGTACACTGCAATTTTATTACAGGAAGCTTTCTATGCTAGGTTTTTCTGTTGTTATCAAATAAAAGGAGTTGAACACCCCCTTGCCCATCCCCCCCACCTTGGGCTTGATTTTTTTTTTCTGAAAGTTGCTCTAAAATTATCCAGTAAAACAATGTAATGGAATGAAGGACACTGGACCCATTCAGGAACCTGGAATCTCAGGTGATGTACAATGTCACTGATATACAGGGCCAACTCTCCTGGGACTCTTCTTCACCTTGGTTTGTATTTCTGCTGCTTCTGACCTGGTGCTGCCTCTCTTCTCCAAAGTACAATGTAACATCACCCACAAGCTCCACTGAGTGTCTCCTGTCACAGCACTATCTCAGTGTTGAGTTTGATAACAAAATAATAAATAAATGAATGAATCTTTTTTATTCGGAAGATCTGATGAGTTTTTACATAATTTTGTGTCTCAGCTGACCCTGAGTAAATACAGTTTCTCTTATTATAACTTGAACATGAGCAGTCCCAGCTGCTCATGCTCTCCAAAGCCTGAAAGAGATGACTTGGAGATCACAGACAGAAGTAGAAAATAAGGAAATAAACCCAGAAACCACCACAATATGAAGCAGCTGAGATGGAACTGCAAAGGAATAGTCTATTTGGTCCTGCACTTCTACTGCTCTTCCTGTGCAGTTGCTTTTTATCCTCCTCTGCTAAAGAATCACACATTGCAGTGTCGCTGCATGAGAAACAGCTCCACACTCCTTGCTTGACCTGGGGTTCCTTTTTCTGCTTTTACAACAGTCAGAAATCAATGCTGTGGCTGGTGGCTGGGTGCTGTGCATTTGGCATCCAGCTGGGTGCTGCTCCAGAGTTTCCTCCTCCCCTCTCTCAGTCCTTCTGATGTATTAAAATCTGGGTGTTTATTCCAAATCATCAGACCGTGTCATTCAACAGTGTTTGGCAAGTTTTATTTATTAATTTTTTTTCCCCAACAAAACCCTGCAAGGCAACAGAAAAGTAAAGCGTAAAATACATTTGACTTAATTGGCAGCAGCAGACTGCATGCGTCAGAAGGAATTAACCTCCAATAAAGCAGGATGTGCAGGAAACACAATGTACTAGTTTGATATGGTCTTTCAAAGCTACCACTTCCTGAAACAGAGGCAGAAACTCAGGTTGGCTGAGCCTGCAAGAGGCCCTTGGGTTGATGTGTGTGCAGCAGCTCTCAGAGGTCCCGTACATACCTCTCCAGAAACCTGGAAAGATGGAATTCAGGATCTCCAGCCTTGTCAGGGTTTTCATCCCCTTTTACACCTTCAGTGTTTGAATCCAAGGCAGATGGAGCAACGTTTATGCTTCCCCTCCTGTGGTTCAGCCTCAATGTCCTCACCTAGTCTATGATCTGAACACTGAAGCAGCAGGGGCAGGCAGATATCATTTCTGGGACACCCTCATCAGTGAAGACATAAAGAGATGGCTGATCCAAAACTGCGTAGCTTGCATGTTCAGAAGCCCACCCAGTGTGAACAGATATGTCTTGAGGACTATTTATAGAAAAGAAATAATTTCATGGGGGTTTTGGATTTTTTGTTTTTGAGTTAATGAAGGATGGACAGAAACATATGGCTGCAGTAAAGAAGGACAAAGGAACCTGTGCCCTGGTTTAAAGATTCATTTTCACTTTGCTGTGTCCGTGACATGGACTCATTTTTCATGGTTAAAAGAAATAAGGAAAGAAGCTGACTTGGAGACAATGCCCTGTCATTAAAGTCTTGATAAGGATGTTCTCTCATACCAGTTGCACATCTCCAGCAAGGAATTCACATTGTTTTGGTATAATGTTAGCAAATAGCTCTTCAATGTTTGCAAGGACTACTCATGGCAAACTGAGGCCTGGGGCTAGGAACACTTTGTGAGATTGTTTAAAACAGAAGTCTATTGATCCCTGTTTCCACTCAATAAAATAATTAAATTTCATCTTGGCCGATGGGACTAGGTGTTGGAACTGGAAGCTGGGTTCATTCTTGTAAGAGCAATTAATCATCTACTTAATTTTAAAGTGTTTAAATCATATTGATATCAGGGGTACTAAACCAAAGCTTGAACATACATTCTTGTTTGTATTATGTCCTGAATTTCCATAAGCATGGTAATGAGATTTTGCAAGTTAAGAAGACAGTGGTTCAGATCCCAGAGATCTGTTGTGCCTCTCTATTCCCCCTTTTTTCCATTAAGAAAAGCAAAATCATTCTTGGCTGATGTAATCTGGACCCTCAGGGTCACCATGGCCATTCTGGAGATGACATTCTGGTAAAACACCATTTAAAAATAAAGCAAAGTAAAAAATCTTCATGGTATCCTGAGCAAAAACATAATGACTGGCTCACAGTCAAATTCTTCAATTTTTAATTTTTTTCAGACTTTTATGAAAATCACCAAGATACAAGTTTGGGGAAGTTTGGATCTAAAAAACTGCTCCACTAAAACCATGGGCTCTTTTTTGGGATACTTAGAAAACACAGAGGCATGTGTGGGATTTTGAAATAGAAGCACTCAATAGCACTGTACAGTCTGGATGATATGGACAGTGTTTCTCTTGCCTTCTCTAACAAATGGGGTGCTGTAGTGGTTGTTCCTGGGCACAAGGTTCTCTTCATCCCCATGGGAAGGTGAGATAATGAGACACCTCACAGGTACAGGTGCTTGGGAGCAGGTGTTAAATCTGCCCAGGAGAATCACAGGATCATGAAATGGTTTGGGTTGGAAGAGATCATAAAGATAATTTCATTCCAAACCCCCTGCCCTGAACAGGGACACCTTCCACTAAACCAGAAGCTTTGGGATGAACCTAAACGTTGTCATGTTATCTCTGCAGTAAATGAGGCTCAATCCATTCCACCAGAGAGGAATGAGTTCTCATCCTTGCAGGCAGGCTTCTGCACAACTGCTGTCTTTACTGTCAGACCTTTGCTGTCATTGGCTGATCCCTGACCAGAATTTTGGGAAACTGCAGCTATCAGTAATTCAAGCAAAGACAGTTTTACTTCTCGCAGCAGCTATCTATTTATCTGCAGTTTAAGGAGAGAGAATTGAGGCCTAATGGTCACTAACTCTGCCCTGATGGTAGCTGTTTAATGAGGATAAATGAGGAGTGCTGTGTCAGCTTAGACACTGGCAATAAAGTCCCAGTAAGCAAGCAGGCTGCCTCTTCCATCTTCTGTCTCAAGATCCATTTTTATACTCTCCCCATGACCTAGATCTTCGTATCCTCCAGCCTCTCCCTCCTTTCAGTAAATGCCCTTTTGTGTTTCTGAATGCATTTCTTCCCCTTCAAGTGGTGCTGTTTTATTTTTTCCTGTCTTCAAGAAAAATAAGCACTGCCCTCCTTTGCCACTGGCTTCATTACAGCTCTGCCACATTATCATTTGCTTCCCTAAGAGATATCTCACTTTTCATCCCTTCTCTAATTATGTTCTTGCCATGCTCTGAAAAGGCTCACCACAGATGCTTTTCACGTGCTCTCTTCCTTGCCTCTGCCTTGCAGATGTTTTCACAGTTCTCCCCTTTAAACTAATTTTGTGCTTGATACGCTTGCTCTCTGAGAATATAAACAGGAAAAATTCATATTGAAAAAGTTTATTTTTAAAATATAAATTTATATTTTATTTAGAGTTAAATTTTATATTTGTATTTATAAATTTATATTTTATTTCTATTTTAAAAGTTAATATTTATAAAGTTTATAATTTTTTAAATTTATAAACAGGCAGGGCAAGTAGAAGACACCAAGGCCTATCAGGGTGCACACATAATATTGTGGCACGCCAAATCAGAGAGAGGTGATGGGAGTTTTGCTCCCTTTGAGTCAATGACAAAAAATTGTATTAATTTGATTGGAGCTTTATTTGCCAACAATATTTTTGGGACAGTTTGAGAACTACCAGACATGATCATGCATGGGAGTGGGATGGAGCCAGGCCAGAAATTTTTCTGCCTTATGAAAGATTCTCAGGGACAACCAATTTTATCAGTGATTTTTTGCTGGAGCAGGTAACCTGGAAAAGTACAGAGAGAAAAGGTCCCTGCTCTGTGCTTTGCATTACTGACTGGAGGATGTCCACAAGGGGATAAATCCTGTGAGGAAAACAGGTGCCATATAAGATGTGCCTATTTCAGAAGAAGAAGAAAAACTGGGCTTCCTATATGCCTGACTCAAGCAGGACTGAGGCACTCCATGATTTTAGGACAAGGAAATTTTCTTTCTGATTATTTTTGGAGCACAACAGAGTCATGAGAAGTAGATATTGACACCTAATTTAACTTTCTGGTGCATAGAACACCCTTTCATCTTTTTTCCGAGGACTCTCCAGTTCTTTTACCCTCTTCCTTCCACCATAGCTGTAATGAAACTGTGTTGAGTTGACTGCTTGAGCGGGTGAACCAGTTTCCAAACACTTGAATCTTTAACAAAGGCCCATTTTCTCAATATGACACTTCTTACAGGCAACAAACAACAGGAGTTTATATTACATCCTGCTACCAGGAGCACTCCAAAGCCACTTTGGGATGAATAGCTTCCACAAAGAGAGTGAAAGCGGATCTTTTTCTCCTGTAAACTGATTTAACACATTTGAAACTGATAGCACAGCTCTGCATAAGCTGAGAATGTGAACCAGCGCGTCTTGCTCTGTGTTACAAAGAAAGTTGGTTGTCATAATGAAATGACTTATGATTGCACTAACATTTTGTCAAAGTCCTCCTACAACCCCTGTGGTGCTTTCACACCAGTTTTTCCTGCAGATCCCAGTAAAAAATTGCACAGACCGTTTGATATGCCACTCTTCATTGTAACTTCAATGCTTGCTATTAGCTCATAACCCCCCATGTTAGTGCACCAGTGATGTGGTTCATGAATTGCTCATAAAAGGCCAAACATTTTTTTTATTGTTGACATCTATGCTTCCTTTGCTTTCTAGAGCTTGCCAGATGGTGTGTGCTGAAGGGCTTTGAGTAGGGTCCTGTCACTGAGCCCCTCAAGGTCACTGGAACATTTTTTTTGACTCCGTCAGTAACAGTAGCATTGTTCTAAAATTATGTGAGTGCATTGTGTTACAGAACACCAAATAACGCTGTCATGAGCTCACACAACTTGCACACAAGCTGCAGGCGTCTCCACCAACCAAACTTTCCTTGACACAAAATAAATTTAACATGTGAGAGAGCTCAGGAGCCTGGTGGGGAATGGTACCATGAGAATGAGTGGGACTAAGGTTGAGGTTTGTCTTCTCTCTGCCAGAGGAGGACGAATTTCCACCTTGGAAAGGCTCCCTATCCCAGGCCACACAAACATTCTTCACTATCAAAAGTGAATTAAGATCATATTTTGCCCCAGGGGGCATCATCTCATCCATACCTTGAGGGTAGAGTGTGAAATTCCCTCATAAATTCAAACTCCTATCATATGGAGGATGGCCAAAGAAGGTTTGAGCAGATCTCCACAACTTTCATGAGCAGAGGATGCTCAGAAGAAAGAGGACAATAATCAGAAAACAATGCTGTTTCTCCATCACACTTGATGTTTTCATTATTTACAATTATTTCAGGGCAGAGATTAATAGTGAAAGTATTCTAATTTGGAAAACATTGAACTCTTGCAAACTGAGACAAAATAACAATATCTCACTGAATAGGTACGGTTAGAAGGGACCACTGGAGGACATCTAATCCAAACACCTTCTCAAGCAGGATTCCCTGGAGAGTTCCACTAAGGATTGTCCCCAGTGAAGAAGACTCAGATATCATTAAACAAAAAGTGTGTAAAAAAAATTAGACCCTACCAGAGCTCCTTGATTCCCTACACTTTGTTTCTAAGACTTCCTGAGTTTTTTCTCAGAGATGCTGTAATCCACAGGAGCAGAGCTGGAGTAGCTACAGATGAAACAGTGGCTGAGGGATCCCAGAGAAGTGTGACCCTCTGACACCCTCTGGGGTGATGGCCAGAGGATCCTCCCTGCCCAGGAGGACACTGGTGAGGAGTGGGATCTTCTGGTGGTGCCAGCCTGGCGGGGAAAAAATAACATCCCAGGGGCAAGAAAGGGTGAACACCTCACAGATGAAGCACCTCATGCCCTTGCCTCACCCAGAGACAGAAATCAACATCCCCAGTATTGTTTCCCAATGCCTCACTACCCCATGGCTGTGAGGTGGCACCACCAAAGCACAGCAGAGTTGCGCTGATGGGAGGTAAACCTCAAGAAAGAGCTGGCAGGAGGAGAGAACTGTGCTGAGATACTGCTGCAGCAAACACATATCTTGACAGTTCACAGATGCTTCCTAAGGGGCTTTACCACAGGCTTTTTACTAAAATGTGGTTAGAGTTGGAGACCAGTAGCTTATACATCACAGATTCTGATAAAAAAACTGAGCAAAAATGTCAGCACGTTTGGAAGCTGTCAAAAGCTGGGGCTATGCGTGTCTCATACAGACAAAGAGAGAGAAAAGAGAAAGAAAATAAACCCCATCACATTTGAGATCTTTGGAGCAGATCTACTACAGTAACATGAAGCAACAGCTGTCAAAACAGCAGCCAGAGGGGCTGTCTTTGCAGTTGGATGAGTTGGTTCTACCAAGGCAGTCCACCCCACTAAGCTCCAGAAGGGAGGAATGAGAGAGGATGCTAACTTATCTACCCTGACTGGGCATCACTGACTTCTCCAGGAGGTGAGATTTAATTTCCACGAGGTTGCTGAGCTGCTGGTGAAGGTGCTGAGCTCTCTCTGAGGAGGAGAAAGATGAAACCTTGGCATTGCCGTGGAGGAGCTCGTGGATGCTGAGGCTGACAGCCTGCAATGGCAGCAAGACTGCTCTCAGCAGCGGCTTGGAAAGGAAACTTAAACCCCTGCGCCGAGCTGCGTCCTGTGCCATTGTCACAGCGTGGGGCTGCACTGAACGGAAAATACCCCTTGGCCCGCAGCCCTTCCTCTCTGCTGCTCAGGGAGGAGAGAGTTGGCTCTCATCACCCCCCTGTCGACAGTCCAGCCCTGGGACTGCCTGCCCTGCAGGGATCTGGAGAGGGATGCTCCATCTGGAGTGGAAATCCCACCTGGGTGGCAAGTTCTGCTCCACTGGTGCCTGAGGACACAACAGGGACCAGAGATGTTTCTGTCCTTTCAGTGATAGGCACAGTACTGAAGCCCCTGTGGGGCCCATGGCATAGTCCATTTTTAACTTTTAAGGATATTCTGGGAGAAAAGAAAGAAAGAAAGAAAAAGAAAAAGAAAGAAAGAAAGAAAGAAAGAAAGAAAGAAAGAAAGAAAGAAAGAAAGAAAGAAAGAAAGAAAGAAAGAAAGAAAGAAAGAAAGAAAGAAAGAAAGAAAGAAAGAAAGAAAGAAAGAAAGAAAGAAAGAAAGAAAGAAAGAAAGAAAGAAAGAAAGAAAGAAAGAAAGAAAGAAAGAAAGAAAGAAAGAAAAGAAAGAAAGAAAGAAAGAAAGAAAGAAAGAAAGAAAGAAAGAAAGAAAGAAAGAAAGAAAGAAAGAAAGAAAGAAAGAAAGAAAGAAAGAAAGAAAGAAAGAAAGAAAGAAAATAAAAAAGAACAGAACCAAAGCATGTTTTTATCCATTACCATAAAGAGGGCTTGTGAATGCATGGTATTAGTATCCCAAAAGCTATTAAACTCCCTAGTGATGGGAAACAGATGGAAAATAAGACAAAAGAATTCACAACTCATGTTAGATTGAATTGAATTCCTTTAATTTCACACAATGAATAACATATGAATAGGATTAACTTTTTTTTTTCTTTTTTTTTTTAGTTAAGTGCTCTATACTGTGCTAACCTGATTTGGTAGCGAAAAGACTGAGCTTTGTTTTAGAAAAAAATGTTTAAAAACCAACATCTAAGATCATGAAGGAGCATGACATTAAAGCATGCCAGATGTATCTAAGCCTCAAAGAACATCAAGTCCATATCCATTTTTAAATGTACAAAAATGCTTCATGAATAAAAACTGTTACAAAAAGAACATTTCAAACAATGTACAAGTTTTTTTCTTGCCTCTATATTCAATAAAATACAAATACATTTTTTTGCTCTAAAATATGTTTACATACAATCAAAGTAGAACATGCAAATTACACTTTAAAAAAGGCTTTTAAAAACCACTTATGAATACAAACTAAAAATTAGCCAGCACGACTTATAGAACAATCTTGTGCCCCATTCGTTTGATTTTTTAATTTTTTGAAATACAGTATATACATATTTAACACTTCATGTGCATTTATTATTTAAGAAATAGCTTAAAAAATAAAGAAAAAGAAAAGTAAAACAAACCAACATGGGATTGAACTGCTTCCCCATGTTGTCCAATTGGCAGCTCTTTTCATGTTTTTATATTTTTTTCTTTTTCTTTTTTTTTCTATGTAGTGTTTTATGCAAACTAGGCAGGCATCTTAAGGAGATCTCCAATATGTGTTCTTTGTTGAAATGTGCTTCTAATTATCTCAGAACTGCTGCACCCCAGTTTTTGGATGATATGGAAAGAAGAGGCATTACAAGGGCAAGATGTTTATTTTTTCAATTCAGAAAACCATCCTGGTTTTGTTTCTTGGATTCTTTTTTCCTTTTATAAAAAAATTTTGGTGTTTTTTTTTTGTTTCCCTTTTCCCTGTATTCTTTTAGTTGTTCTTCAAAGTCTTCAGGATGCTCATTAGATGTGCTTACGTGCAGTCCTGAATCAGGGCCTGTGAAAATAAGAGTTAGGGAAATCCTTGTGATTGGAACAATGATTTATGTTTATTTGGTGCTTTACTGTAGTGCTCAGAAGTCCTCGTGATGCACTGGCACCCCATTGCACCAGATGCTACCCAAATAGTCACAATTCGAATATTCTATGTTCCACAACATTTCTGCCAAATGGGCCATGCTGTAGGATACTCGGGTAGCTGATGACTATTTTCACCTCTTTTAAATTTATTTTTTTCCATTTCTTTTTTACAGTTATCCAAAAACATGCAAGGTGCTTTACAGAAAATTTAATAGTGAAGGGCTCAAGAAACTGGCAGCATGAAGGTCTTGGAGACACAAGTGGTAATGTTTTTTTTTTTTTTTTTTTTTTTTTTTTTTCCTCTCTCCCTGAAAATTTATCCCCATTTCTGGTTTTACACTGGATTGAGGAATAAAAGACCCACAGAGTGGATGCAAACCCGTGGCCTTATTTCATATGGCTCACAGCCACGTGATACTCTTTTGTGTTTTTATTGAAGCATGCTCAGATGTGTGCTAATCTGTGACACAGTGGAGGTGTTTGAAAGGTTTTTTTGGTCTTAGTAAGCAAAAGGGCTTTCACCCCAGTATTATACAGTATTTGGAAATGTGTGGAGAGAATCCAGAGAGTTCCTCAGTAAATCTTCCTTGTAGTAAGGGAAAAAAAAAATCAAAAAGCTCATTACTGGAATATTGTTGGGTAATAAACGGCAGGAGTGGGATTTTAGCCTTAAGCCCTAAAACTAAATCCTTTATGATCTGCATGTAGTACATCGCCTTAAAATATTCTGTCAGCAACTTGCTTGTCATCTTTATAGACTATGCAACATGCAGAACACAAATTCTGAGTGCCATCTAACAGTATTTTCAGTCTGCTGTTTACGACACTAACAAGCCACTCTCCCTGTCAGCCCAGGACCAGCTGCATGAGGGTGTTGTGTGGACAAACATCCAAAGCTGAACCACAGCACCACGCTCCACCAGCACCTTCTTGCCACGAAAACACAAACCTTGATCTTCTGGGTAGAGCCCATCCCATGCTGAGAGCTTTTAGCTACCAAGTCCTGAGCTTAGTTTCTCTAGGACAAATAGGACCCCTTCATGGTTTTGCTCAACGAAGGGTCTGTGGGGTTGTTCCCTCCATGTGGATGCTCTCCTTAAACACTGTGCCTGTAGCAGCCTTTTGGATAGCACTTTTTGGAAGGATAAGAGCATTCTTTTCCCAAATCTCAGGAGCTTGAGAAGCAGCAGCCACTCCATTATCCTTCCCTGGGGCAGTTTTATCCCAGTGTGTCCAGAAAGGTCCAGCCCAAATCCAGCCCTTGGGGGCACTCTGACCCTCTGGAAGCCACGATGGGCGTTGGATGGCAGAATTTGTTGCCTTCAGACCTACTTTTCCCTCGCTACACACTGAAATGTCCTTCAACGCTAGGAAGGACATCACTGGAGATAAAACTAAGGATAAGTTTTTTGGCTTAATTTCAGCTACCTGGAATACTAAACTTACGATTTTTTTCTGTCATTTTAAGTGACTGTCACCTACTTTCAAGCCCAAAGGAGATTGGGAATAAAAGATTTATAAGTTAACTAAACCTCAATCCAATGTTTTATAAGGAAGAAGAGAGGAGTTCAATGAGGTTTAGGGTTTTTTTCTGCAGGCCTACAACTTCAGTCAATAACACTGTGCTAATTCAAGAGAGCTGAAAAGCAAAATTGGTTTTAACAGAACGAGCAACCAGCCAATTTATTTCTAAGCTGCATTAATTGGAAAACAAAAAGCACAAATAGGTATGATGAATGATGCAAAACAAATTGGAAACAAAATTCTGCGATCCCTCTTATCAGTTTTAAGGAGTTAGGACCTCAAAATTTGTTCCAGTCTTAAAAAAATAAAAAATAATACATCCCCTCTTCCAGCTCCCCGACGCAATCCTATCCCCATATGCGTTCAGTTTTAATAAGCTAAGGTGCTATCACAGAAGAAAAATCAGTCTCTAAAAAACAACGAGTTGTATGTTTACAGTGTTCCTCTAACACCATAGTCTTGATATGATTTTTGTAAATAAATAACAGAATAGAAACACAAAAATTTTTTGTGGGGACTTTTCATTGAGTTTGTTGTTTTGTTTTTTTGGTGGGGTTTTCTTGTAGTTCTTCTTTTTTTTTTTTTTTTTTTTTTTTTTTAGTGTCGTGCTATATGAAGCTTCCTTGGCAATAAACCAATTCAAGATTTCTTGAAAAAGGGAATAGAATTTGGCTTGTCAACCATTAAGAAATTCCAATCCCCCCTCCCTTGGTGGAATCTTCCCTCCCTGTTCCCATTTTAATATCCATCTTGCCATGCTAGGTGTTGAGTGCACCGCAGGATTTAAAAAGAAAGGAAATAAAGTTGAAAGTACCTATTTCAAATTTCAACAATTTACTTTCTTTTTTAAAAGCATTGACACTGCAATGGAACAGTTTTTTGTTCAGTCTTTGTTTTAGCGAAACATTTTAATTGGGCTGTGGATATGGAGCTTGGGTATTTTACCCAAGTTTTATCAATGGCTAACGGACAACTCGAATGAGAAATGTACAATTTGAACTGACCATTTAAAGAGACGATTTGTCACACACAGTTTGCATACATGCAGACTGAGAGCTTTATAATTACATTATGTACAAAAAAAAAATTATTTTTTAGTTTATTAAGGCAACCACAACTTGGAGAACATGTCCAAAGTGGCATTAATACAATTGCAGTGGTGATACCCTTTGAACATTTTTATTTCTATTTTCAGATAAGAACACTTATTCCTTTTCTTTTGTTTTTCAGAAATAATTGCCAAGAAAGGATCTATTATCCATAGGGTTTGTTCTATATTTTTTTTAAAACAATCTACTTTATCTATTTTCTTTAAAAGATAATATCAAGGCATTGCTACCCAAAGCAAATTATTAACATTCTGGTTTTCCCGTTAATTTCACTGGGAATTGCAGATGGCAAAAACTTGGTAGATTTGGGTTCTGGTTTTTATTCTATTTTTTTTTTTGTGTCCTATTTTTTTTCCTTTTGTCTTTTTTATATTATTTTTTTGGTGATTTTTTTCCATGTTTACTATAACTATTCCCCAGAAGTGTCTTGCTGTTCTCTACTCATATGTACCGAGCATCAAAACAACTTGGCTGATGGATGACCCCTTTTTCACATGCCATTGCCAAGTTGCTTCATATAAACGTGTTATTGTAACCGAATATCCGTGTATACCTTATTTTAAATGCTGTGATATTCCATCGTTTCTTGGGATAGCACTCGGAATTAGTGTGCACGCGTGTAAGGCTCTAATTTTCTATTGCCTATATTGCAGCTAGTTGTAACTAGGCAAGTAAATGAGAAAGAAATATATAGTTCTAACAGGAGCCAGGCATTTTGGCTTATGCTGTCCCAAAGCCTGGTAGGTATATAAAACTGGAAAAAAAAAATCAAATAGGTTATAACCAATATCACAGTTGAGAAAATTACATTAATTTTTGTTGGGTTTTTTTCTTCTTTGTTTCTTTCTTTGTTTCTTTCTTTGTTTCTTTGTTTCTTTTTTTTTCCTTTTTTTTTTTTTTTGCTTTTTTACAGTGATTTATACTATGGTAAAGTTACTCTTAGTTTCGCCTGGCCCACCAAACAGAATCAGAGTCGAGCATGCACCCTTAGTGACAATGTTCCGCTATCTGCGAGGATGACTTCCAGCCTCTGGGTACGGTATGAGAACAGCAATGCTGAGATTCAGATTAGTTTTGGAAACTCGGCAGAGTTCATGCTTTTTCCAACTTTGACACACATCCTCCTCCCCTGTATCCCCCACTTTTCCCGCACCTTTCCCCCCTCTTTCCTTGGGGGGGTGGCTTGGGTCAAAGCGATGAAGAGGAAAGATGCGCGCCCCAGCTGGCACAGCTCTCTGCAATGAGTTCTGGCTGCTGAAGGGACAGGTCAGTCTGGTGCTGCCAAAGGGGCGAGGCCGACTGTGCACCTCCTGTCCCCCAGTCCTGGCGTGCTCCACTGTGGGCACCCAACATCTCACGAGGTGCACTGGCCTTAGGGAAGGCCTTCGCTTTCGCTCCCTCTGCCCTTACGGTGCCGCTTCACTTTCACGTCCTCCTCTTCCTCCTGCGGGGACTTGTTTTTCCTTTTTCCGACCCGGGGTGCCCGGGGCAGAGGGAGAGGGAGTGGAGGGGGTGGAGGAGGCAGAGGAGGCGGCAGCGGTGGCGTCTCTCGAGCCATGTGTATGACAGCCTCGATGGTGGCCATGATTGTATCTTGAGTGGCTGCTTGCTCCAACATTAACGGGTTGAGTGTTGGTCTCTGACCTCTTTTGCTCGGAAGGTCAACGCATTTTTCCAGAACGGGCATTTGGTCTCTGGAGTCTTCGTCAAAGGAAAGGGGTTGCTTCCGAGGACGCCCCCTCCTCTTCTTCACGAAGTTATTGCCTGTCTTTGATTGTCTCTGCAGCCGCTTGGCTTTCAGGATCTTGTTCACATGGTCCAGGTTCTTCTTTGTGGACAGGATCTTGGTGTAGTTGCACATCTTGCGCACCTCGCACTGGATTGCTTCGATTTCACGGCGCTTGAACCTTTTCTTCAGCGGTGAGCTGGCTGTTGGGAGACAAGGAGAGAAACAGGGGTGGGTCAAACAACAGTAACTGGAAATTCTTCTTTTTTTTTCTAGCATCATGAAGAGTAGATGGAAATACAACTTTCACGCAAGTAGTCTTCAGAGATTGCCTGTTCCCTCTTCTAAAGCAACAAAGCTTTTGCTACAGCAATGTTTTAGCATGGGTTTGCTTCATTCTCATTTTTCAATCTTTAATTGGAGAGAAGGAAGCTTAGCATAGCTGTCATATTGGTCCAACTTAACTATTAAACCTTCTGTACCCCAAAGATATAATCCTGATGTCTTCAATTCAGCCTTTAATTCTTGTCATGAATGCCAGTTAGTATGAAAAGTGTTTGTTGCTGAAACTAGTAGGCAGAGACAAGATGTGTGGGTCACTTCATCTGTGGCAAATTCATTACCCCTGCCTGGGTTTCTGTACTATCATCTCTTCAGATACTAGCTGAACCTACTCAGTCACATAATTGACTTTAATGCCCCCAAAGTAAGCTTACTCCTGGTTCAGATCACTTACTTTAGATCTGAACCAAGTCCAAAGTAGTTAAGTTTCTTGCCAAGGTCACGTTGTGAGTCATTGTCAGAGCTGGGAAGAGTACCCAGAATTTCTTGGCTCCTTGTCCTTTGCTTAGGATACGAGACCTTGCTTGTTTTGCCTAAATTGTCTCATTGTCCTCTCCTGACATGGCATCTGTTCAGAGCTCAGGATTTGCACACGGATTAGAAGTAACTACCCCTTTGTGAGGGAAGCAGAATGTATTAATTGTGCTATTGCAATAACTGGTGCTCCCTTTCACTCCTAACATACCTGTTCTGTGCTGCTGGGAAAGAAATGATGGAACTCAGAATTTCCTTTTTGGTAAAGAATAAAACATCCTACTAAATTAACCTCAGCCCACATCTACTTGCAAACTTAATTTACACCTGACTGTCAAGCAGTCATTTGGGTTTGAAATCCCTGAAGTTTCCCAAGCAGGCAAGATTTTGAGAAAGGTTCATTTGGGGGTTATCTCTGCCTTCATGGCTAACAGGCTAATCTTCCAGCAGTAGTTTAAATAAAGTTGCTATTGTAGCATTTTCTGCAGATAACCGGGAGCTGTCAAGTTGTAGAATCTCCTCTTGCTCTCTATGGGCTGTGACAGATTCAGCATATAAACCTCATTCACTGGCCTCCCCTCTTGGAGAACATAAATTATTGGCTCTTATACCACCATGTTGCTTGGATTCAGCGAAGAGCTTGCATAAACAAACCCAAGTTACAATGTAAGAAGCAGGAGTGAGTCATAAACAAAACACAGACATATGCTCTCTTATAAATAAAGACCTGGGATGGCCAACTTCCCAAAGTCTGGTTTTCATTAATTACAAAACAAAATACATTTTCCATATGTAACCCACTCCCCACACCAAAAAGAAAAATAAAACCCATTTGCAGTTTGTGGTTCACAAAGGACAAAAGAAAAGAGGAATGCAGTCATTTTGGTACCAAAGGAAAAGAGAAAGGAAATGAAATATCCAAGTTGCTCAGGAGAAGCTAATTAGTTGCACAAAATTCCTCCCAAGTAGGTCACCCCTAAAAAACTGTGGATTCAAGATCCCTAAAGGCAAGTGGCAGCAAGCTATTTCCGAGAAATTTGATCAAAAAAGGTTAAGTCCCTGTCACAGAAAATGATTATTGTCATCTGTTCTCACTGGTGATTGACATAAGGAGCCCCAATAACTTCAGCCTTAAGCATTAAAATCCTTTGAGTCCCACCCATATCCTGAGAGTAGCTTCAGGTCAGAAGATCTAAAAAATCAAGTTCACTGTCCACCTTTTGCCTTTTATTTCTATAGTCAGGGCGCATTTTCAAATCCTATATTTTTTTTTAATTACAATATTGAGGTGCTTTTTTTTTTCCTAAAAGTAAAGCTGAAATTTTTCAGTTGGTGATTGACAACAGAAAATTTATCAGAAATGCAGGAAAGCTTGCAAGGTATCACGATGATACCAGGAGCTTTGGCTTTACTCTCAATTTTCATTGGAAAGAAAGTAAGCCAAGGAACTGGGGAAAAAAAGATTGAAATAAAGCACTAGCCAAGTCCCTGCAAAGATGTTATGTGTTTACTGAGATTTATCTGCTGCCAGCTGTTTCTGCAGATTGGTGTTATCACTTGAGCATGGTCAGTGGAGACCTGGTCTGTACAGCTGGCAGAGGATGACCTCAGCTTCTAAACCCTAAAATGGGAACACTATGCAGTTCAAGATGACCTTGCACATTGTTTTGATGTCCTGATGCTGGGTAAGAACACAGAGCTCCTGTCTATCCTGAAACCCTCTCAGGCACTCAAGAGGTCACTCAGGCTAAGAGCCCTGAGTGGAGCCTGATTCTGAATAGACACGGCCCTGGTGGAGCAAAGGCTGGCACCTGCCTTCTGCCAAACTGCCCAATTCCCCAAAGTTAACTGATATGCAGGCAACTGTGGGTAGGCGTCTGCTCCTGCATGTAAATGGATGGCTGAACACCACTTTCAGTGCATTTCTTCATGTTTAGATAATTTTTTTGCCCTTATAAAACTTTGCAAACTCACGAGTCTGTTCATTTTTGTGCTGAAACACATTTTCACATTTTGGAAAAAAAAAACCCTATGTGCTGTTCTGTGCTGGCTTACTGCACTAATTTTTCCTTTGTAAATGCTTTGGGGTGTTTATGGCTTTCTCAGGGAGCTTGTTAGAAGCTACTAATCATTCTTTTTCTTTCTTCCTGGCAACCCTCTGAACTTGCAGGCTCTAAAAATCATCTGAGTTGTTACACAGTCTGCCAGTAGCCAGAATGCATGTACTGGGTAAGTACCTGTGCTTTCAGGTCAGGCTTTTAAAATGAGATATTAGGAAACCCAACATAATTTTGATTATTGAATGTCAGGGACATCTGATTCTACATTTGGTGTAGGAAGACTATGCAGAAAGAGTCTGATGGGCCTGCAGGGGGAAGCTTTGATGAGGTGTGCCTATGATGAAATACCAGGGAGATCTGCCAAAGTAAACTAGCATTGAAGTGAGAGCCATTAGGTGTTATCAACTCATCTGGAAGCTCTTGGTGAACAACCTTTGATATAAAATATTTTCCTATATTGCCATGTGACACACTGCTCGGCTGAAAGCCAAAGCCATGCATTAATCTTTTCCATCTTATCCAGACAGACCCTGCCCAACCCTGGACCCAGGCTGGTCTGTGTTGGTCTTAGTTTTTTGGATTTTTTTCTGGTCTGCCTCCGCAAAGGCAAAATCCAGCTTAAAATGAAGGGAAAATACAAATGCATGATGCAGCACAAGCTTTTATACTTTTCTCACTCTCCAAACAACCCCAGCTAGCTGCCCCAAAACAAGCAAGAACCAATGGTAGCCTTAAAGCACAGCTTCACACATTCCAAACAGGGCACACGGAGGCCTCGTGCTTCTGCCCTCGCCAGGGTCCACAGGTGCAGTGAGGCTCCGTCTCACAGATCAGAAATGGCTGCGGGCCACGCTGGGAAGCCATACAGGAATGAAATGATGCTGGAAACAGCTTCTGAAGCAAAGAGAGCCACTCCTACCAAAAATACATATTTCCAAGGGGAGCTAGAGGAGGCTGAAAGACCCACTCCAGCAGTGATGGTGAACAAGGAGGTGAGCCCAGGCAGATCAGACCCTTTGGATGTTCTTCATTATCCCCATAAGTTTATTCTGGATGGCCCTGTTATGTCTGAAGCCCTGAAATCCTTCTTGCTGCCTGTTATTCTCCATCCCTTCAGAGGTGCCTGAGGCCATTTGCAAGAACATGGCACAGAGGAGGCTGCTCAAAGCTGGGGTCAATTTCTTGGCTTGCATTGAATGGAAGAATTTTCAAAGAGCTTCCTATTAATTACAGGAAACCCATGGCACTGTCCTGTTTTCCCATTAACACAGTTTCTTTCAGTTTTCAGCTAAATTATTTCAACATCTGGGCTACAGATAAACCAACAATTTAATTAGACTTTTGAAAATGGAAAGAATGAACTATGCAGTCAAGCATACACTTTCATCTTGTAACGGATCATAAAATATTTGTGTGCTTTCCTTCTCTGCTGCTTTAAAAATCTGTCCTTGGTTTATATATAGGAAAGTACTAAAGACTAAATAGACAATCCTGATTTTTTTAATATAAAAATTTATCTTTACAAAGGCTAATTTGCAGTATGAAACCCTTGTTTTCAGAATTTATTCAAGAAGTGCGAGGGAAATAAAAATAAGTGCGTTGAAAAAGCACTTTTAGCTGAATGATTAAATATGCAATAATTCTGTAAGTCAGTGATACAAATATGTTTCTTTTGAATGTGGCATCAAAAGTTTGACTAGACTATAAAACTCCTAATGCATGTAGGGTAATGAACTGTGGATTCCCCAGTCACTGGAAATTAATAAAAAATGGAAGATTAACCTCTCTATCCATGCCCAAGGAAAGGCATGATGATGCCTGAATGACTTGGCTCAATTTCCAAGGGTATAAAGATATCACCTTTCTGATCTGATTCAAAATAGAAGCACAAAATATAAGTTGGTAGAAAAGCATGCTATTCTGACTTATTTATTCTGGTATTTTAAATCACTGCTCATTGCCCCAGACAATTTTGCATTTGCAAGACAGAATATTATGCTAAAATCACTGAAGTATGCAGTAAGAAATCTCATCTGCTCCTCAGCTATTCACTGTGTATTCGGTTTGTTCATGCTACAGGGGTGGGAGCATTTAAAAGAAATGAAGAATGGGGCTGAGGAAGGAACCCAGGAGTCTTGCTTCAGAGTCTTGCTTCCTGCTAGACCCTACAGGCTGGTGCTACTTGCATCCTCATTATTGCACAAGTGCTGGTGTGTGAATAAAATAGATTTGATGTGCCAAGATCTACAATCACGGTAAGAAAGCATTGGAGATGTTACAGCCTGATTATCACATTAGATATTCATATTTGCAGCTTACTTTTCCAATCAGGAAGAGAATTGGGTGAACATATGGTACAGCTCCAGAAGGAGGAAGATGGGGAAGAAACAGAGGGGCTGGAGTGAAAACAGCATTACCTGCTTCAGATGTTGCTGATGATGAAGGTAGGAGAGATAATACTGGACTTGGCATTGCAACACTGTCAACAGCTGCTGGTTTCCTTCTGGTCATCACATTACAGGCAGAACTTTCCATTTTACCATGAAGTGAAGTCTGGTCTGCTTTTAAGTGGGGACCTGCAATTCCTGGGGAAACAAAATTTGGATGAGTGTTAGTACTGTAACATGTCTGGGGATATATCTGAAAAAAAGGGAAGTCAGTTGCTGTCCTTGCTGCATTGATATATTTCCATATTTCCTTGTGGATGTATCTGTAATACAGTCTTGATACCCACAAAGACCATAACTGTGATCAGTTTTTGATAATTTTGCTGGAGGATGTACCATCACTGGTCTCTATAAACAATGGTGAACCAACAAAACATTTTACTTTTAGTACATTAGTGCATTAGTACTTTTTCTTCTGAAAAACCACGTACACTCTGATACATGGATAAAGACAGATATCCTTCATAACTCTGTTTACTGGGAATGCCTATGTATCATTTCCTGTGCAGTTCATTCTCCACACATAGTTACATGCTTCTCTGCTGTAAACACCCGACTTAGTGGGTGTTTCATCTGAGCAAGGAGCAGGCATCAGGAGCAACCTCAATATGCAATTCCCATCCGGAGCACGTTACATTTATTTTTCAGGAATTCCCTTCCTAATTAAATTTGCCTTGCAGCTCATCAAAGGGAAGTGAGTTAAGGAAAGAAAGAGTTGTTTGTCATATATCTTTCTACCTACAGTTTACAATGCGGAATAAATGAGTGGTAAAATAATGCCAAAGAAGTTAAATATTCCAGAAAAATAAAAGTTATGCACTATGGCTGGCAAATTCCTCCACTAACAGTATTCCTCAAACTCTTGTGTAGTTTTTAACCATTTTGTTTGCTTGTAAATATGTGAAATTTAAACTCCTGGCATGGAAATTTGAAAACCTCTCCAAGTCTCTGTGATGTTGGGCTTCAACGTGATTAGGGCAGATATTAATTTGTCAGAGATAATCCTTCATAAATTCCTTCTTTTTTCAGATCTCAACCTGCACATGAGGCCCAGATAAAATGCACCAGATTTTGGCAACTAAATTATACAATGATTCAAAAAACCACAAAGCAGCTGAGGTTGAAAACTTCTCTTGAGACCACCTTGCCCACGTCACCCTGCTCAAACAGGGTCATCCAGAGAAGGCTGCCCTGGACCACATCTGGCCAAATGAGAATATCTTCAAGGAGGGAGAGTCTACAACTTCTCCCTACAAACTGTTCATCCCCTAAATCTACACTGTTCAGGAACAACTTGTATTAATGTTTCAGCTTGTGCCCAATTACTCTTGTCCTGTCACTGGGCAGCATTGAGAATAATCTGGCTCCATCCTCTCTAATCTTTCCCATCAAATATTTGGATGTGTGGAAAAATCCCCCTTAGCCTTCTGTTCTCCAGGCAGAACATCCCATCCTTCTGAATCTTTCCTCATAAGACAGATAATATCCCAGATTCTTCATAATCTCTGTGGCCTCTGACTGGACTCTCTTCCATATGTCCATATTCCTCTGGATATCAGCCACTGCTCTGAGTTCTGAAATTCTCCAGATTTGTGAAGGGTATTCTCTACCCTGCCACCCTGCTCATTAATTGACATATTAAAAGTTTTTAGTTCCCATATCATGGGGTGCATCTCTACTGTCTGGTCTCTAAGTGGATTTTGTGCTACCCATCACAGCCCTCTGAGACCAGCCAGTTTTCAGTCCATCACAGAGCACATTTATTCTGCCTGTGTTTCATCATTTTGTCTGTAAGAAGCTGATGGAACTCAGTGGCAGCACTCTTGCTAAAGTCAAGATAAAACCCATCAGACTGGTGAGGCACGATTTCCACTTCACAGATCTGTGATAACTACTCCTGGTCATCTTTTCCTCCTTCATATGTTTGGAAATGCTCTTCACAATTGTTTACTCCATCAGATTCTGGAGATTGAGATGAGACTGAACAGCCTTGTTCCTTCCTTGCTTTTTCTTCTTGACCTCATTGGACTGATATTTCTTCTCTTCTAGTCCTCAAAAACCTCTTCTGATCACCACAATCTTTCAAAAACAACCTAGAGTAGTCTCACAGTGATGCCAGCCAGATCCCTCAGCACCTTTGGGTACATCCTGCCAAATCCCCTGGATTTATGCATACCCAGTTCATTTAACTGTTCCCTAATCAGATATTCCTCCAAGAGCAGGTTTTCTTTCCACAGCAGCATTACAGGCCTGGGATTCTCAAAGGCCAGTCCTACCAGTGGAGATCAAGGCAAAGAGGACAATCAGTCTCCTGCTGATCTTTTTCAGCCAGGGTCCCTGTTTCATTCAGCAAGGGGCCCATATTTTCCATAGGCTATATTTGGCTGCTTTATGTAACTGTCAAAACATTTCTTGTTGATCTTCTGCCCTAGATTCAACTCCAAGTGGGCTTTGCCTTCCTAAGCCCATCCCTGCATGCCTGAATATTGTAGATCTCATTCCCTGGCTCACTTGCTTCCATGTCTCTTTTGCTTCCTTTTTGTACCTGGAATTACTCAGGAACTTCTTGGTCAGTCATGAGACTCTCCTGACATCCTTGCTGAGTTTGATTTGCCACCCTGGTCTGGTTTTGCATGTCTCCACAATGTTCCTGATCCAATATTCCCGATTCCTTGTTCCCTGGGAGTAGAATCCAACCCCCATCTGATCGTCCTGCCAGGGAGTTGCAGAGAGTGAGAAGGTCCCTCCTGAGCCTCTTTTACTCCAGGCTGAGCTCCCCCAGCCCTCTCAGCTGCTCCTGCTGCTCCAGACCCTTTTCCCTTTTGTATCTCTTCCCTGTGCTCAGCTTCTCCATACACAAACCAAAAATTCCTTATATTTGCTATTTGGAGCTGCTATGAACAGTCCCTATGAACTTGGGTTTCTGGCACGTAAAAGGAGAAATATCAGCAGACCTGTGAATTGTCTCAGAAGCTGTGGAAGAGATCCCTATCAGATTCAGGCACAGAAATGCTGCAGTGAGAGGAGTCTAAAAGACAGGGATACAAATGGGCCAGTTTGGGAGAGGAGTCCTGATGAAAACGTGCACTGATATCAGCTGGTGGATTTAAGGGAGGCAAGAAAGGGCAGAAATAGTCACGAGTGAGACAGTGTTACAGGTCACAGCTTAGTGGGGATAAACAGAGCAGTCACTGCCTATTAGACCACACATCTTTCCAGAGCCTCAAATCTATCATTAAGCATCTCAAATTGTATCCATTAAACTTCAATCTCTCTCTGCTCGGCTTCTCTAGTGCAAATGAGAACAATAATATACCCCTCATCTCAAGAGCAGTCCTGTGAAAATAAAATTATCAACATTCATGAAACATTCATCTATTCATACCGAGGCTTAGAAATGTGGAATAAATGAGACATGATGTCACGCACTGAATAGCAAGAGGAAAATCCAGCTCCCAAATAGTTGTTCATTAGGTGAGCTCTATACATTGAATAAAGCAGTGTCCCATAGAATAAGTGAGATATTTGACTAGGTAATTACCCTTTGGAGCTCTGTGTATGTACACCTGAGGTCTCACCACTACACAGTGCTTGGGTTTCTGCCTTAACAATATTTATTCATGAGTGTAGTGGGCGCACAAGAAATGTGCACATGTGGGTGCATGTATCAATACACACACACATATATGCATGTGCATATGGTACATAATAATGCTAACAACCTCATAAATTCAACATCTGGTCCTAATTAAACTGAAGGGCCTATATAAAGAGCCGTATGAAAACATGCAGCTGTAACCTGTTGACCTCTATTGATAAAAAAAGAAAAAAGTCTGTGAAGCTGTGTTTCAACATATCAAGGGACAATCACTCATTTTTTCAAAGGTAATCCCCCACAAACCACTTATCCTCTCAAATCTCTACCTGCACACAGTGTTTGCATTAGGGACCTTGATTTATGGATCCCCACTCCTTGGATGGAGAGGCCAACTTCCTGTTGCCGTGGTTACTTAGATCTTGGTTCAAGGTTAAACTACTCCCAAATCAAAATCAGTGGCAGGCACAGCATCTAACAGCCAGGTTATTGACTACCCTAGGATGCTTAAAGGTCAAAGACCAAAGTGCTGCTCACTGCCTTTGGGGTGAGTCAATATTTTCAATATTTTTATTCTGTTTCTTCTGAAGAAGTAGTTGCTGCTCAATTACCACCTATCTGGGTTTAGCAAGGTCATACAAATCATTGAGGAGAGTCCTCCCCCTGCAGAAGAGATACAAATGTAATGAATTACTTCAAAGTCTACATGGCCCAATTGCAGCTCATCACCGGTGAATCATGGGCTCAGACATCTGTCTCTTGTTTTAGGGGCTTGGTTTCCTCAGCTTGTGTCCCTCACATCACTGAAAATCTCTATATTGAGGAAGAAGGGTAATTTATGGATCTGGACCAGTCAATAAAGGAGAGTCATCAGTTTTCTTTCCTGGATACCAGAGCACAAACAGAGATTCAGAGGCACTGTTGGGAACACACAGAGGTGCAGCAATTTGTTGACAAGGTTTTGATGCATGCTGCAGTAGTGGAATGTCTGTCCTTCAGTGGGAAGACCTGCTGGTGTGGTATCATCATCTCTCATTGCATTTTTTCCTCTCAATTGGGCTGCTCAGAAGGCCTTGGGTAGGAGAAGGCCCTAGTTCAACCCATCTAAGAATCAGGTGAAAATAAGTAATTTCCAGGGATGTAAGAGTTTAAAATTCACACGCTCATTCATTGAATCAGTATATATTATCCTTTGGCACTGCCTCAGCAAGAGAGAAGATTCTGTGGGGGCTGGAGCACTTTTGCCATGGAGACAGGCTGAGAAGAAATGAGAGTTTTTCAGACTGAAGAAGGCTGTGGGGAGACCATACGGCCCCTTCCAGTACTTGAAAGGAACCTCAAAAAAAAATCTGAAGAGCGACATTTTTGTGCACCCAGATAGTGATAGGAGAGAGGGGAACTGATTTAAATTTCAAAAGAAGCGTTTTAAATATTACAAAGAAATACTTCACTGTGAGGGTGGGCAGGCCCTGGCGCAGGGTGCCCAGAGCAGCTGTGGCTGCCCCTGGATCCCTGGGAGTATCCCAGGCCAGGCTGGATGCGGCTTGGAACAACCTGGGATAGTGGAAGATGTCTCTGACCATTGCAGGGGGTTGAGACAAGAGAGTATTTAAAGTCCCTTCCAATCCAAACCATTCCATGATTCTATAATGTAAACTCATGGCCTGATTCAGAACTTATTTATCACGTATCTGTTAATCTTTGTGCATTTCCTCCAAATTAGAACCCTTTTCATCCCATGAGAGACCCATACCTTAACTCCCCTGAGTCCGACTGACAGCACAGACAACACCACATGCACATGCAAGCAAACAATGGGCAGCAAAGTAGGAAGGAAATCAATCATTATGTACATAATGAGAAAGGGCACGGAGAAAGGACTGCCTCAAAAGCAGAGGTGGACATGAAGGATTTTATCAGGAGCCTGAAACAGTGATGGTATGATTATAAAGAAATAATCACCATAATCATGAGTAAAAAGGTGATTCAGGAGAAGCGTGGTTCTAGTTCAGGGCCAACTGGCAGAAAGCTTGTGTAGGAGGGAAGACAATGCTGACTTGAAATTGGCCTTTCCTTAAAGATTTATGGCATTTTTCATTCACTGGCTGAGCAACTTATGAGCTCTAACTGAAATTAATACATTAATTTGAAAGACCTGGTAATTATTGTTATTGTTATTAAGGGCTAACTTTTCAAGCAATGTGGTCCAGCTGCATTGTGCTGGGCTCTGTACAAATGGATTAATTTACTTGCCTTGCTTTACTGTTAAATCATGATCACCCTGCTTATTGCATTCATCTGTTTTCCCTCATCGTCTATTGCACAGAAAGATTCTTGGACAACGTGCACCTTTTCTCCTTTAATCTGTGCACAGAATCTAGCACAACGTGCATGCAGGCTGGAACTCAAAGTGCCAGTCCAAAAGAGATAATAAATGCTAATTTGCCATTGGAAAATGGAAAAAATCAGATGATAAAAACTGATCTCAGTGAAGCTTCCGCTAGGGAAGATTTTTCTTCAGAGAGTTCATTGGGTTGGATTTGTACTCCCCACAGATCTCTGGAAATCCACATCTATACTTAAATTGTTTGTGTGTCTGACCATTGTTATTGGAAAACTCTTACAGATGATTTTATTTTTTCCCTCCCAGTGTCTTTGCACAATGAACCTTCGCAATGCAGCTGTACAGGAATGCATGTCTAAACATGCAGTTAGTCAGAGCATTTGCATTTTGATAACTCCTCAGTTTGGAATAAAGAACCAGAAGAAACCTCATATCTTGGTGAATCTTTTCTTAAGGCTGGTTTTAAATAAATCAGTCAAAAGTTTGGCATTGCATCATATTCCAGAAGGGAGAACTGAATTACTATGTGATAAATGTAGTTAAGGAAAGTAATTATTCTTCTTAAAGTAATATTATTACCTTTCTAACTTATGGAAGTAATTTCCCTGAGTTCTATTTGACGTGTATTATCATTTAAAATAACTGTACTTTCAATGTAAAGCACTGCTTTATGACTTTAAGTCCTTTTATCTTCCTCCCTTTTCCACCACCACATTAAAAACTTCAAATTCCACCTTTTCTAAGAGGGATTTTCTACTTTGCAGAATGTGTCCCCCTGAATAAAACTGAGTGCCTGCGGAATAATAATGCAAAAAAATTACTCCCATTGCCAACAGGCAAAAATTTAAGAGATGAAGTCTGCTTTATTTCATTCTTGCTATTTTCCTACTTTTTTTTTTTTTTTTTTTTTTAAATCAGAATAGCGTTAGAGAAAGAAAGAGGGAGATTGAGAAAGCCATCATTAGATAGATCTTCTGATCTTTATCTGCAGTAGCACAGTCAGAAGAGCTAATACTATGATGATAGCTTTGAAATCTCAGGAATTGAATAAAAAGAAGTGATAGTGATGAACTCCCAGCTAATAAACACAGAGTGCTTATTTCTGCAGAATGATCAATTTCCAGATGTCCTGAGGCTTGTCTGATACAGTTGATTTACTCATTCTCCCTCACTTCACTAATAAAGCTCAAGTCCTACATCAGATTAGAGAAGAGCTGGATTTCTTAAAGAGGCAGGAGGAGGGCTGGCATCATGGCATACAAATGCTGGGAGACACACTAATCTCTTCTGCCTCCTTCCATAACCACCAAGCTGTCTTAAACAGCTGCCTTCCTCTGCTGAAATCATACACTTTATCCACTTTGGGTTAGTACAGTAATGCAGACAATTAATTTGTTATCTTGTTAGTGGAAATTTAATGCAATGATCTAAAAGAACTCTTACATATTGTGATAAACTTTAGTGCCTCCAGGGCACTTCTCCTCCATAGGACTCATTTCACATCCCATCCATTATGTAAATGAGATGTGGAAATAGTTTAGTTCCCCTAATGTATTTGTACACTGATGGATTGCACAAAGTCAGCCCTACTGAAACTAATGAGGTTAAATGCATCTTGCCATTCCTTTCTACTTGGGTGAATCTCTGTGCCTGTGCTCGAGAAATGCAGCGTGAGTCTTCCTCTCCACTTCTCCACAAAGATAATTGTGTTTCCTGACAGGGAGCACAGAGCACCTGAAGCCTGGCAAGGATCTCCTCAGCCTGCAGAGCAGCTGCTGTGGCTCTGTGCAGATCTGGGGTGATCTGGGGAGGTCTCAGGTCCCCTTCCAGTTTGGGGACAGAAGTCCCAGGGCCACGTGGAGCTGCATGCAATGACATGCAGTATTTGATGATGTCGCAGACATCTTTAATGGAAAATCCTTTCCTTAGGATTTTTCCTCCTGAGAAGCTGAGAGGCCTCAGGAACAAAATGTAAACATTGATTATCTGCTGCTGTGAATGCAACAGGTGCATCTGTGATTGGCCCACGTTGGTTGTTTTTAATTAACGGCCAATCACAGTCAGCTGGCTCTGACAGAGAGTCGAGCTACAAGCCTTTGTTATCATTCTTTATTATTCTATTCTTAGCTAGCCTTATGATGAAATCCTTTCTTCTATTCTTTTAGTATAGTTTTAATGTAATATATATATCATAAAATAATAAATCAAGGCTTCTGAAACATGGAGTCAGATCCTTGTCTCTTCCCTCATCCAAGAACCCCTGTGAACACGGTCACAAGTGACTGCATAGTTGTCAGCATTGCTAGTAAAAGGATTAAACCCCAAGAGAATAGGGAAAGAAAGCATTTTCTGGTCATCAGGACAAGTCTCAAGACTCCATTGCTCAGCCATAAAATATAAGTAAGGTGTTCTTCCTAATATCTAAGCTTACTCTGCACTCTGTCAGTGTGAGGCCATTCCACCCTTGTGGATTTTGTGAGGCCATTTAACCCATTTTGTCACTACAAAATCCTTTCCAAAATCCTTCTCCAGCTCTCTTAGAGCCCCTTCAGGCAGTGGAAGGGCCTCTAAGGTATCCCTAATCCTTCTCTTCTCCAGGTGAGCACCCCCAGCTCTCCTAGCCTGCCTCCAGAGAGGAAGAGCTCCAGCCCTCTGAGCACCTTTATGGCCTCCTTTGGGCTTCTGCCAACAGGTCCATATCTCTCCAGTGCTGGGGGCTCCAGGGCTGGGCACATCACTGCAGGTGGGGTCCCATGGAGGAGAGTCAAAGTGGACAATCCCCAGCTTCAGCCAACTGCCTGTGCTCCTGGGGCTGCAGCCCAACAGGATGGTCAGCTGCAACCTGAATTTTAGAAAACCAGTCAACTGTCTTTTTCATGTTTGTGTTGAATTAGACTTCCTGGCAGATGCAGTCCTGCTCTTCTTTGCCTTTTGGTTTTGCTTTGGGTTTTCTCTTCCATGCACCAGTACAGGAAGAATCACAGACCTCCTTCCTCCTCCTCATATTGCCAGGGTGAGTCAGGAGACTGAGGAAGAATGGACATGCAGCCCCCATCAATGGAGATGAAGGCTGTGTGTCTGGAAGCTCAGTCTTTAGTGAATTTGGTGAATTCCAAGATGAACACTTGATGGAGCTTGTGGGAGCAGTTCACAGTCCAGGGCAGCACAGGACAGTCGCACAAGGTGACTGTAAAAGTGCTCCTGCCCTGTCCCCTGCAGCCCCACTGTGTGCCCTTCCCCAGTCCTTCAAACAGAGTAGGACTGGGATTCTAAAATATCATGGAAGAAGCCACCAAATTTTTTCTTTTCTTTTTTTTTTTCTCTTTTATTTTTTCTCTTTTTTTTTTCTTTTTTTTTTTTTTTTTTTTTTTTTTTTAATGCCAGGAAGTAATGAACACATGAAATTAGGATTTTTAGTGGAATTTGGATCAAAGTAGAAGAACACAGTAGTTATGTGTGGGTGACAGCAATAAATAAATTTAATGAAAAGAAAACCCGAGGGGTCAAAAGACTAATTCAGAGTCAAAGGCTCTGAGTTCCCAGGCCTTGTGAAGAGAGTTTTAAGGTAAAGGGCTCAGAATCAAAAGATTTCCTGCTCAGAGGCTGAAAATAGAACAAAAAATTGCAATTTACAGTTGTTGGAGACTGACAGAATCAAGAGGGGCAGACAGAGGCTGACAGGGTTGGAGAAATTAAATTTGCTATTAAATCTCAGCAAATGAATCATTTAATACACGGTGATGAAGAACTAAAGTCTCTTACAGAGGAGATAGGAAAAAAATTAAAATCTGTGAATAAGGTGAAATGAAAAAGCATTGTTTGAGGGTGGATGCTTAGGTGGAAAAGTGAGACAAAGGGCTCTTTTTAAGAAAAAGAAAAACATGAAAAGCCATTAGGTGCACCGAGGGGAAGAAATGAAAAGATCTCCAGGTAGGAGCAAGGAGCTACCTAGAATAAGCAGTCATTCCAAGATGAGCTGTCACAGTGGATGAGGATTTGCTCACTGGGGAGAAAGAAAACAGAAGACAGGATTTCTTTCTCAAGAACGCAGCTGAGGAAAGACAGATAGGGAAATTTCAGTCTGTAAGTAATGAGAAAAGTCAGGGGTGGTATTTTGAGTTGTTGTTTTTCTAAACAACAGGGATGATCATTTTTAAATGTGGCAGATAGAGCTGATATCCCCTAGGCAAGCAGGGCTGGGAGCAGTTTGTATTTATCACAGATTAAATGGGACACTGGCAGCTCTGGTGGGAGAGTGCTGGCATGGGGCAGAGCTGCAAGAGTCAAGTTGCCAACGGGGGGAGGACAAATGATGCACAAGGGTTGGGCTGGTGTAATGATGGGAGTCATTTTTCAGGCACATCCATGGTACAAAAGCTGATGAAAACTAAGAGAAGTTATCAGAATAATTAGCAAAAATCTTCCTGGATGATTTCAGCTGAGACCTTCACTGAGGAAGCACAGTGTTTCTCCAGAAAGAGCTTATTTCTCTCCGTGCATGCATTAGCAAAGGAAAATATATGTTTGCTGCATGAATTCAGCTGATATATTTATCTTGCTAGCATAAATGTTATATTTGCACCACACCAACTTCAGCAGTAGTGATATCTGTATTAGAGAAATATAAACTGTGTCAGGGATGTTGCTTCAACCCCAAAATGCATCTGGTTACCAAAAAGGAGCAGAAGAGAACGCGGGGAGCTCCTCCATTCAGTTCAGTGACATCTGAGCTGACCCCCCAAGGGATCCACACCTTTCCACTCCCTGCAGCTGCAGGGGAAGGTGGCTGGGAAAGCACAAAGGTACCTGGGGGCAGGTGGGGTGAGGATGGGCAGAAAGTCACAGCACTGACAAAAGCATCCAAAGCTGATGATTTCTAGGTTGGCATTTTCCCTGCTGGGCAGGGCAGCAGAGCAATTTCATTTTTCTTCTTTATCTGTAATAAGCTGTGCCACAGTTCATACAATCAGAAATACCATAGTATGACATGCATTTGAAGTGAAATCTCAGCACTTAATGGGAGTCTCCATAGACCCTGCAATCTGGAAGAGGTAAAGCTCCACTGTAAATGAGGAGTTTTTATTTTTAGAAGGCCTCATGTTGGTTTTGTTTTAAAATCTGAGTCCATTCTGAGTCATCCCACTTTAATGCTGATTTATCATAAAGTGAGCGTTTTCTTTATCAGCAACAGAGATGAAAAATAATACACACTGAAAGTGCATCTATTCTTCTTCTTCTCTTTTCTTCTCTATTTCAGATCAATAGATAAGGGGTGTTTTCTCACCTTCATGAGGACAACTACAGTAACTGACTTTATTATGAAAACTGAAATCTGTTTAAACAGATGTATAGGTAAGCTTGTGACTACTATTGACAATTAACTTTAGCAACAAATAAGTTAAACAGCATTTGAAAACTACTAAAATATGTGAAAATTATCAAATACATTATAATGTTTGGCTTTATTTAAATAGTTCAATGTTCCTATGAATGGAAAAAAGACAACCAGATAGGAAGATCAGAACTTTCCTCGAGGTTCATCATTTTGCTTTTATCCAGTTGAAAAACCCAGTGACACACTATTGTTCTGATATAAACCTTAGTGTAAAATATTCAGTTTTACATTCTTTTAAGAGGAAAATTCTGAAGGAAATACTTTATCCAGAGTGTTTTTCATTAAAATTCTTGCTGGAGACTGCTTCCTATGGCAGTGGAAGAAGGATGGCAGAGAGACCATGTATAATAAGGTCAGAGAGTTCCTCTGTGGAGCAGACACACAAGGAGGGATGTGACTGATGGAGAAAAGGTTAAAGAGGTGAAGAGTGCAGAGTGGAATGAAATAGGGAAAATAGATGGAAATAGGAGACAAAGAATAGATTGGAAAGAAGTTGGAGGAGGGAAATCACTTATTACAGACATGTGTGAGAGCAGATTGACAAGAACCAGAAGAAAGAGCATACATGGAAAAGTCTAAATGCTCTTAACCACTGACATTTGGAGTTATGCTATCAACTTTAAGGTTGCACATCTATGCTTGACTCACTCTAAATTTGCACAGAGCTTTTCTTCATGGCTTTGGTGCAAGCTTGTCTTCAGTTTTCACATTTACTGGAGCCAAAACAGAGTATTTTAGGTTCTCCAAGCAGTGAACTGCTCTCCCTATAGCCTTATACTCTTATTTTATAGCACCAGGCAGACAAAATACAGTCTGGAGGATATGTTCCCTTTAAGCATCCTCTCTGAGAGAGCACCATGATGAAGCAAAGATTATGCAAGCAAAGATTTTTATTTTTTTTGTTTAAATGATGACTGGTTTCCTGGGGTGGCAGAATTTTATTGTACAAAAGCAAAGATGGAACAGAGACAGAATCTGCTGAAATTCTGGCCCTGACTGAGACTTTGGTCAGGTCACAGCCCTATGGAAAAAACAACGAATGTCAGGAAACTGACAAGCACAAGCTCTCCAAACTTTATGCCTAAAATTAGGTTAACAGTGTACTTTCTTTTTTCAGGACTCTGTGTCCCAGTACAGACTGACACGAGGATAGGTCTCAGTTTCAGAAAATTGTTTGTAAAAGCTGGCCTTGTAAGTTTTGCAGAAAATATAGAATTCTGGAAAGAAGAAACCTAAAGGGACTTTATTTAGCAGTTTGGGTGTAAAAAAGAACTCAGTCCTTGTTTTTTTCATACTGGGACATGTGCCCAGGAAAACAGCTCAATCAAATTCAGTGTTTTGAATTTTCTCTTCATAAACAAATTTATGGATTTGTACTTAACACCCTCCTGACAGTGTTTTCTTTTAATAACAAAGAGAATAGTGGGTTCATCTCACTTTAGGTGGCAGCAACTCATGTTTCTATGTGAGAGCTGTGTATTTAAGGCTACAAAGATAAAATTAGTGCAGTCAGAAGAGTGGAGTGGGCGTTTCAGCTGAAAAAGTGGGGCCTACTTCAGTGCAAGCTTATTTATGCTCCAGGCTCCACCAGCTAAGCTTTCACTGACCATAATAAAAGCTGAGAAATCTAACTCAGGCAGCAATCTTATGCTGTGGATACCCACATTTGGGTGAGAGCAACCATCCTCCCACTCAAAAGGAGAGGCTCAGTTGTGGATGGTGCATCTCTGGGCCAGGAGCCTGAAGGCTGTGCAGGCACCTGGCTGCATTTGAGATGCCCTGAGGTATTTGAAACATCCGAGGGAGGCTGGCAGATATGATAAAGGGCTTGAGACAAGACCTCTGCCCTTGTGCGAGAGCAGCTGGAGGCCAGGCAGGATATTCTGGGCATCTCAAATGACACTTGACAACTATGTGTGGGCAAGTGAATCAAGTCCTGAGCCCTCATTCTTGCTCGTCCCAAAGTCCCTCATAGGTAGGGAAATATCACTGTAAATATCCCCTTGTCACCTGGGAAGGGGCAGCACAAACATGTCCTGTCAACCTTTCCCTGAGCAGGAGGTAAAGTGGCTGTGATGCAAGACATCAAGGTGTATGGGCAGGAAATTTAAACCACAGAAATGTCCTCTGATCCTTTAGGACGGATTTGTTACCCAGGCTGAAAATTAGGATTTTTTTTTTTCTGCCCCATGGCAAGGGTCTTTGGCTTCACATTATAAAGAAGAAAGCATATATTTCTATTTCCATCAATCAGAGCATAAAAATAAATAATAATAATAATAATAATAATGATAATGATAATAAATCTGTCAAATCAGCAATTTAAGATTTCAGGAGGGAGACAAACACAGGAACTTACAAGATCTCCAGCTCTACAATTGCTGTTCTGTACAGAAGAAATCAATGAAACAAATATAGCCTATCCAGCTGATAGAAGAACAAGCCATTCCTAAGTGCACAATTTGCTTCATCTGTGTTTGAAAACTACCTCAAAGCAAAAAAGGCAATATGTCTCAGAATGATGAGACAACTAACTAAGCTTAACATTTCCTCTACCCTCTTGTTTATCCATTCTTCATCGTTCATTTAGTTTTGGTAAAATACTCTGCAAGCAAAAGCATCATGATGACTTATGCACATGTATCACTTAAATAGAGCTCGACCTCTCAAGGAAAAAAAAAGCCTCTCATGGCAGCCTAAGTTATGGTTTTGTCTTAAGCTGGGTTTCTCCACAGGAATTTCTCTCCTTCCCACAGACAAAAGAGCCATTTCATCTAGAGCTGTGAATCCTCAGAGATAGAAAAAAATCCCCCATGAAATGCCAAAGATGCATGAGTAAAATATCTTCATTTATGAAGATTAACTGTTTAAACGAAGAAAAAAAGTGTTGAGCAACTGGTGGGCATTTCCAGGGCTTGCTGTGCTATTTCTGTACTGCTGTGCGGCTGTTTCTCATTCCAGGAGTTAAAGGGGGGGAAAAAGTGTCCTCTGTTTTTTTTAAAAGATCTGGAACTACTTGGCATGTGACTTCAGAAGTGTTTAGCACAGGCTTTAAAAAACGTCATGGACATTTATCAGCCCAGGCCCAAAACCTACTTGCCTGTCTTGTATCATCAGTCATGATGCTAATGAAAACACTAATGGCATTTCAATTGTGTTTCAAGAGAAATGAGCTGTTTCGACTGAACAGGAATTAGAAAATAAAAAATTTTGTACAAAGAGTATATCTGTCTCCTTTTTTATTATTATTAATTAGATGAAGCATTTGGCTTCAATGAAGGCTGGGGTTCCAACTGTACAAGTAACATGGACATACAAAATGAGAAATGAACCACATCAGCAGGTAAAGGACGAAAAAGAGTTAAGAATGAAAAAATAGAATAGGAAACAGAAATGCACAAAATGTTTTCAAATCATTCAGTGGTGTCTAATCTAAGTTATTTTAGTATTTCAGATGATCAGCAGACAGGAGAATCTCCAGAGGTCAAATCATGCCACTTGAGCTAGATGCCTGTGCTCGAGTACAATTCACTGTCCCTGAGTTACCCTCACTGGCTGCTTCAAACCCACACAAACTTCCAGAAATCAACACGTGAGTGGCAGGCAAACAATCTCACCACCACCTAACAGCAAGTCAGCAAGATGTGCAGTCTGGTGACAGAACAAGAGGGAATGCCCTCAAGTTCCATTTAGATTGGATGTTGGGAAAACCTTCTTCATGGAATGGGTTGCCAAGTCCTGGCATCCAGGCACAGCTGCCCAGGGCAGTGATGGTGCCCCCATCCCTGGAGGGATTTAAAAGCTGTGTGGATGTGGCACTTGGGGACATGGGCCAGTGTTGGCCGGGGGAACAGCTGCACTCCTGGTCTTGGAGGGCTTTTCCACCTAAATGATTGTGTGATTTTATGTGCCACACTCCTATTCCCCAGCCCAGTTCCCTCACACAGACCATCTCAGGGTTATTGTAAGGTGGGTGCAGGCAGTGCCCCTCCTCTGGGGCACAGGGGTGGGGACACAGATGGCGCCACCAGGCTGGTCCTGCACTGTCAGGATGGAGCAGGACAGAGGTACCCTGCAGATGAAAGTGTCAGTAGGTGGTGCTGATGGCCCAGGGGTGCAAGCCCAGGTTTCACTACAGCAGAGCACCCAGATCATGCGCTGTATCTGTTCCCTCCCACAGCTCTCATTTTCTCTGGAGATCCTACACATTCATCACATCATCTTCACAGATGGACAATGCCCAGTGCAAATTTTGACTGTTAACTTTTTTCAATTGCCATCTTTACCAGGTTTTTCACTTTCTTTTTTGTAAATCCCCCTGTTCTATTGAAAAGTGGGAGTGACAGAGCAGCTGAGTGGGTGCAAGGCAGGTGACAAAGTTCAACCCACCACAGGTGGGGACAGGAAAGAGGCCTTAGGATGTTTTGTAATGGATGTATGTGGGTGCCTCAGTGTGTCGAGAAGCTGGGACTAGTGTGAGACAGAGGAGGGGCACTTGCTCCCAGGCATGGTTTCTGTATGGCATGGGAAAGCACTAGGGGGTGAGCAGATCTGGCTGCCCAAGTCTGATCCTAGACCAAATGCTTTACATTTTGGAAATTTTTAGCAAAAAGATGAAGGGGTAGGAGATGCAATGCTTTGCCTTAAAAAAAAAAAAAAAGAAAAAGCCCCAAAAGATTTTAAAAACAGTGAGGGTGGAAAACCACAACAGTTCCTATGTTCTGATCTGCCCTGCCATGAAACCAGAACAAATAGGCTGCGGCAGAGTTTTAAGAGTCGATTATAAAACACCCCATCAGAACATAAACATCCCACATTGACAAAGTAATCTCTGTGGATCTCAGTGGGCCTGACCTGGTGCTGCCCTCTTCCTTGTATAGTCATGAATACAAATGCAAGGTGAATGCTGGCTGCCTTCTGATCGGGTGACATTTTACACCCATGTTACTGATGTCAACAACTGCATGAGGGAGCAGAGAATCAAACTCAGGATAACCACTTGCAAAAAATAGATGAGCAAGCTGAAGGCATGTTTCCAAGCAGCCCAGGCATTTCAGGACTGACACTTTACATGGCTAAGTCAATCCCTTTTGCACTCCCACATTTACTTAGGGAAAAGCCTTGTGCTTTATGTTGTGCCGTAATACATTGTTTGAGCAGGCAGTGCCCTATCTTCTCTGCTCCTGCCATCTCACTTTGTGGGTACTGAATCAGTGAGAAGGAATACCCCAGCAAAACTTCTCAGATATCTCTGAGATCAAAGCGTGCAAACTTTGTCTCCGATATGCAAAGGGAGAAAAATTACGGCTTGTCTCTCATTCTGTTCAAACAGTCCTTTCTCTTTTCACACAAACAAACAAATAAACAGCAAATGCCCTATTCCCACCTGGCGTTGCTGCAACGTTGTGTTTGAGGCTTTAAAAGCGTAAAAGTCAAACCATTCAAAATGATGGGTCCCGTAGCTAATGTAACACGGTCCCAGGGGTACCTGGTAGTGTATGGTATTGCTGCACATGGTATTAACTTTTATGCCTTCGTCTATATATGCAATGTGGCTCATTTATGGTTGCTCTGGGAACAACTGTGTTTACATAAATTTTAATTTCCTGTCTTTTGTTTGTTCTCTTTATCATCTTTCTAAAACAAAATTTTCCTTGTGAATTTTAGTGCTCAACCAATTACCCGCAGATGGAGGCACAGGAGAATTGACATCCTCTGATTTTTCCATGTGGCCCTGGCAATGCGCCTCCGCTTCGGTTCGGGCCCGTAGGAACGGCAGAGCTCCAGCAGTGACACCAGAGTGCTCCCACCAGAGCAGGCCTGTTCCCACGGGCCGTGGCAATTTTGGTCCCGTGTCTCCCGGGATCTGGCCAAAAACCTTTCTGCTGAGTCGACATGGGCCGTATTTACTGTATCATAACCCGATTTTCCTCATTTGGTTTTCCTTTTAAATGGATGCAGCTCGTGAATGGAGTGAATCTGATAGTTGACTTTACCCATCCGCACGTGAGTTACATGCCTTCAGATTTTGGTGTGAAAGCCCTTTGTCACCTGCTCTGATTACTAAAAACTAAAACAAAGTGTTTACAGCTGCTTGAAATGCATCTCTTGTTGAGGCTTGCAAAACTAGTGCCTTGCTCAGAGCAGACCATGTTGTAAAACATCACTATAAATGATTGAAACTGTAGAGATGCCAGTTGCACAGAAACAAAATCCATGATGGTCCAGCTACAGATTAATGCAGTGATCTTCATGAACTTGTAATTAAAATTCAGCGTTGACAGGACCAAGCCCTGCTACTATATTTTAGGGAAACAAGGAATAACAGATAAAGCTAAATTATAATAGGTCGATGCAGGAAATACAAGAAAAATATGGCAGTTCTCAGCAGCTGTGATAGGAGTCCTTCCTCTTCTTGAATAATAAAGGCTTTTGCTAATTTTAACCAGAGCTAAATCTGAAAAACCTGCAGTCACATGTGACTCACAGAGCCCCAAGGGAAGGGGAGGTGGGGGGAGATATGTGTGTGTGGATGTCTGTGTGTATAATCTAACAGTGCCCAGAGCTTTTGAGATCCTGGACCACTTCAATCGCACAGGCCAGATTCATTAAAAACCCTGGCTACATTCCAGCAGTTAAAATTGAAGCGGCATATTTATTGCATTTTGCTCAAATAAATCTGAAAATGTGTGAATCATATCCCTCGGAGAGATGGAGGGAAGGAGTAAACAGTCTCAGGCTGGCGCTCGGAAGCGGGGCACGGCGAGGAACAAAGATGCGGGAGGGTCGCGGCCGCAGGATGCTCCAGGACACGGAGGGTTTGGGAGGCTCAGGGCTCCCTCAGTCGCCATTTTCTGCGACTCAGAGTGCTGGCCTCAGACCCTCTGTTTGGTTTTTTCCTGGTTTTTTATACCCCTGTGTGCACACACACACACAGATGCATGCATATATTTTAAGGAGCTCCTCAGTTTATGCAACTCCGCTCTGCGGCCCTCTGTGGTTTTCCAGATGCTGTTCATGACGCTGGCACCTCACCCCACTTGCAGCTGCATTCAGCTGGGATTCAATTACAGCCTGTCTTGCAAAAGAAGATTGGTTTTTCAAAGATAACATATTTTGGGGAGGAATATTTTTTTCCCTTCCTCCAAAAAAGCCATTTTTATTAGGAAGGGAGAGGCATGGCTTGTAGATTGATTTTGCCAGGTGCTGAAGGGCTCCAGATAGGTCCTTAGCACCCACAGTATTGTTTTACTTCAGCATTTACAGAACATGCAATACCCTGCAGGTTTCAATTCTGTGAGAAAAAAAGTGCTGGCAGAGCAGGCTCCAAGCTGCTCCCGCGGGGAAACTATCAGAAACAGCACACAGATAACCATTTTTGTCACCACTAATTTTACAAGCTGTAATCAGCTTAAAATTGGGAAGCCCAAGTATTGATTTTCTTCTTTTCTGTTTTTTCTTTTCTTGAACACAGTTTTTTAGGAAGGAATTTAGTTAGGTGTTGCAAGAGCAGGAGGTGATTGAATAGTCCTCCAAAGTCCAACATGAACCTTGTTCAGGCAATCTGTTCCCAAGATGATGTTGTGCAGAGGGGGGGGGGGGGTCCCATGTCTTGGCAGCAGGGTGGGAGGGAAAGGGCAGGTCTGCAAGGCTGTGGTGTACTCTGGCTTTGGGACTGAGAGAACTCTGAGGAGCACAAGGGGCTGGGATGGCTGTTTTCAGCTTCAAGTCTATGTTTTCAATTCATCACATCCTCCTATTCAATTATTGCACTAATGAATGCAAATGAACAATGTTATTGCTTTCTTCAAGCTTTGGATGGTGCTCAGAGGCTGAACACAGTAAGGGAATGCAGGACAGAGACACCACTGCTTGTAAAGAGCCTTGAGAAATCAAACAGAGCAATTCCACTACATCACTTTTACCCAAGACTATGCAAGCAGCCTGATTTTTGGGAATGCTGAATGTTTGCCCATGTTCTCTGGTAGAATGCTGAGGAGCAGCCAGCAGCAGCAACCTTGGCAACCCAGGTGGATAAAGCATGGAGGTTGGATGACTAATGTTGTACATACAGATACTTTGGCAAGTTGGTCTACTCTCTCGTGCCTCAGTTTCTCCTGTCTGTAACAGGAGCAGAAAACCCCTTGTCCTGGCCACATGGCTGGCAGAAATAATTTGCTATATGAAGATGAAATAAAATTGCTTGCTCTAGAGAAGGTATGGTGCTCTTAAACAAAAATATGTTTGCTGTTTTCTGGATCAGTCAGAGAAACAATAATAGTATTATTTATTAGATCAGTACAGCCATTGCTTTCCTCAGCCCTTCTACATGTGTTTTATTTGCATGCCATTAAATACAAGTGCTTTTTCTCAAAGACTTACTGGAGTCTGTTGCAGAGGGAGCAGCTTTAGCACAAAGGAAGGGAACAGACTTGGAAATAGGGCTGCATGACTTTGATGAAGGAATTTCTTCAAATCACAGCAAAGATGGAATAGCTAAGGCAGGCAGAGCAGCGAGGAGGGCAGTGCAGGCGTGGTGCAGCAGCAAAGGCCCTCAGTGTGTGTCCTCCTCATGCCACTGAGAGGCTGAAGGAGCACTGAGCTTCCACAGGTCTCTCCCTTGCCTGTTTGATGTATTCAGCTGCAGAGGGAAAGCTTGCAGGGGCTGTGAAGGAGCCACACTGCATTAAAGGGATGCAGGAGTGGCTTGTGGCTGAGAGCAGCTCAGCACAGCTACCCCAAACCCACCTGGGGAGCTCCTTCTGCCAAAGGGGCACAGGGACAGGGGTGAGAGGTGAGGCCGGGGTTTGCTTTGCTAAACTTCCCTGCTCTGGGTTTGGTTCTGGGAAACAGCATCCGGTAGTGGTTCAGAGTGAGCTCCTGTTTGATCCGAGTCCCAGGGGTTAATGACAGCTTTGCATGTGTCTCATAATGCCATTTGCTAGAGCAGTGCAAAGGGTTTTTTTAATATATATTAACAGATGTGGTTACCCAGAACCCCTGGAGGTGAGAAACATGATGCCTGTCTCTAGTGGGTGAGACTAAGCAATCCCATTGATTTTGTATCATGGTTTCTCTTGAGTTTTAATGGGGAGGCAAACACTGTATCCTAAAGTCAGAGTTTCTGTATTATACCAGTTGTGCTTCTGGGATGAAGACAGAATGTTTAATTCCCTAAATAATCTTTTTTTTCCCAATTAGAGAATTTGGAGACACAAACAGCAATTGGAGGTCCTCTCCAGAGGTCTTAGGGGAACATCACCATCATAGCAGGGTGACACTGGCACAAAGTAGGATCATAAGAACTGTGGAATAAAATGAGGGATTTGAGGACAACACTGAGGGCCTTCAGCATCTCTGAAGTTCATTCAACACAGTAAAAGGAACAGCCATTGATAACTATTTCAATTACCTGATCTTCAAGTATACTAAATAAAATCTACTGAAAAGAGGGAAAAGGGAAGTGGTTTACCCTTCCCACACAGGGCACTTAGAGCCTGCAGGTCTCTATTTCCTCTATCTGTTTTCCCCACCTGCATATTGAGGACTACCTAGTGGGCTGCTGAAAGTGTCTTGGTTGCTACATGTTTTTCACATCAGAACATGTATCTCAACGACTTTGTTTTGTAAAAATAATATTGAAAAAAATACCCAAAACACAAACAAACAAAACCCTCCCCCAAAAAAGAGAAAAAACTCCAAAACCCAAAGAAATCCCCCCCAAAAAAGCAACAACAACAAAAACAAACCAACCAAAAAAACCCCAAAAAAACCCAAAACAAAAAACCCCTTCAAACCAAAACACAGGGAATAACTTCTTGCCTGTGTTGACAGGGAGGAATTCAGGATAGGTAAGGAAATGTTGTCTAAATATTAGCCCATCTGACTACTGGAATGTGTTTAATAAAGACATTTTTCATGATAGCATGGTACAGTGTCCACTAAAGCCTTCACTGGATTTCTATTGACTGCAGCATGCTTTGGATTGGTCCAAATACAAAATAAAATAACATTATGTAACATAATATAATATAATATAAACATCTATTTTGTCAATTTGACAGATGTGTATTTAGCTGAAAGATTCCCACTAAATGGAGTAAGAGTTGTGAAGCTAAATCTCCAGGCATGACTTCAAAGATTTGGCCAGAGAAATACATTTATTAAGGCTAAGCAGGACTACAGTGGACACAGTTTAAAAGCAAAAGCATGGGCCTTGAAACCCAGTGCCAGCTCCCTGCTAATTCCCTCTCCCCTCAGCACATATATTTTCCTTTAAGGAAAAACAGGGAGTTTGCAGACCACTTGTGTGGTGCGTTATTTGCCGCCTGCAAATAGAAACAGGCATGCGGCAGGCCTCCGAAAAATGCAGTTTGTAACTGTAAGACCAACTGACCCTCAGCACTTTGTGGCCCCCACATGCAAACAATCATCCATTGATTCCCAAGGCATCCAGCTTCAAACCCGCCCTTGTTTTCCAGAGACCTCCAGTTGCAGGAAAGACACTGCCCTGGATAATTCCCCCGCCCGGGGGCTGCTCGGCATTTCTGCTGCTCGCTTGAAGTGTTATCAAAATAACAACGGCTTGCAAAGCAGAATTATTGAATGTTGGTTTTTCGCTGCCTCCGAGTAGGGGCGATGAACTCTTGGCCGCACAAATGGGCTTTTATTGCCGCCCTTTTGGCATGTCTGCCAGAAGGAATATTGAGGAATATGATATGGGAAATATACAGCACCGGGAGGAGGGATGGAGTAGATCAACCACCACTGCAGTGTTTCCCAGGGCAAATTTCAGTGAATCAAAGGCCATCAAGGAAAGCTGCTTAAGCCTCTGTGCTCTCTATAAGCACATTACTCTATGTTTGCCACAAACAAATCTGCTTTATGGGCTACAGGGAAGACAGGGATGGACCTTAAAAAATGAGACTGGAAAAGTAAATGCTCTTGAACCATACTTCAGATCTTCTTCGCTACAGCAAAAGCCTGCATTTCCATTGCTTCCTTCAATCAAATTGGAATTATTATAAGTCAATCAAATAATGATTGACTTATAATAAGTCATCATTATTTAGATGACTTTAGTATGTCAGTTACTTGAGGGTGTAAGGTACAGAACAGTTGGGCAGCACACAGAACACCTATCCACCAGCCTCTTGGGATGGTCTGTGATCATAGCACAGAATCAGGGAATCATTAGGGTTGGAAAAGCCCTCCAAGTTCACCAACTCCAACCATTAATCAGCACTGCCAATCCCACATTAAGCAATTCTTTTGCTTGGAGGAGGTGATGTAGTTTGTGATGGGCAGGGATGAAGCCTGTGACTGCACTCTCCCAGCCAAGGCAGCAACTCCTCCAGTCTAAGCAGAAAGGATTTGTGTTTTCACTGGTACATTCTGGTAGATTGATATCAACTAATTGGGAGTGCCTGATGGGCATGGTCAGAGCTTGTGACCCAGCTTGGAGATACCTATCTCAGGATGGAGATTCCATGGACTATAATTACTGACCTCTCCACTTGTCCTTGCCCTCTCTCATCCCAGATGAAACAGTCTTTGATCTCTGCTACTGAGTAAGACCCCGATGGAAGACGGTGCATTATTCTCAGTGTGAGTCATCCAGCAACCCAGGGCACTGACCTGGCACGGCCTCTGGGGAAGATGCAGGACCCACTGAATCTCTAACAACACGAGTCACAACCCTCACTCCCTCATGGCATTTCTTCCAGGTAATTATGTGGCTTCACTTTACCAAGCATGTGACAAATTAAACACACACACACAAAAAGGAAAAAGAAATATAGAAAAGGAAAAAAAAAATAAAAAGGATGAACCTGGGCTTGTGAGGCTTGTGTAGAAGAGCTAACAGGTGAGCCCTGGAGGAGAGCACCTCATAGGCTAGGGAGATATTAATTGCTGCTTAGGGGCCTGAACTTCCTAACTGTTGAATATCTCCCAGTAGATGCAGGGAAGGTTTGTGGTAGAAAATTGTTGCCCTTACTTTCCCCTGGAAGAAGCATTCAACAAGCTCACAAGAATAACAAACAACACAGGCTAAAGCAGAGGAGCTGTGGCTACATGCAAAGCAAGAGCCATGAGGGAATTTCCTTTTTTGTCTGAATCTTACTGTATTAAAAACAACTGGACAAAGATTGCAAGGGAAGTCTGAGTGGTAATCTGAGCATCCTGTTCTGACCAGCATGCAGAAAGACTATGGGAAGGGAGAAGCCACACAGACAAATCCTGCCAGCTACTGCAGCCATAACAGCTTGTAATTTCATTGCAGCATATTTTTCTTAAAAGTGGAAACTTTACAAAATGAGTGATGAGTGCATGTCAGATGTCTTTAAAAAATTTTAAAATACCCCAAAGAAACTAAAAAAAGAGGCAGGATGGAGCCTTCTTCTGTTGGGGATGGGAAAAAAATAACTTACTGCTCCCTGCAAAGACATGAAACAACAAGGTGAATAGAATGGAAACTATTTCATATTTGTAAATGTTGAGAAAAATTCAGTCATTCCCCAAATTGCTGATATTTGAGAGCATTAGAATCTTTTGGGGTGTTACAGTATTGTTAGAACATTGGGATCATGTCTCCAGATGATATTTCAGGAGAAAGAGAATGACTCAGTGAATGTTTTACTGGGAGGCTGTGGAAGCAATCAGTGCTGAAGTTAATCAACACCAAAGTTTTATGTTTATGGGGTTTTGACAGCCCCAAACATGTGGTGACAGAGAAGGTACGTACACAATGACTTTTGAGCTCAGCAACTCAAAAAATGGATTTTTGCAGATTTTGAGTGATGTATAGGCTGGTCTTGTCCAGTGTGACAGATATGACTCCCTTTAACCAAAACATAGTTTAAAAACTCTTAGAGGAACACCTAACTACTTCCCTCTAGGGACCTTCCCAGGGCTATCCTTATCCTTCAGCCTGGATTTTGTTTCTTAGAGTAAAACCACACTCCAGGACTGACTGGTCTTCGTTTGTCTCCAAAGGGAGCAATTACTGAGACTTTCAGTTCATTTACCACATTTCACATCCCCTTGCTCTTTTGCCCTATAGGAAATGAGGTAGAGAATGCAGGCTGTGACCAGCATTAGACATTGCTAAGGATAAATCAGGTTCCAGTCTACAAAAAAGTAGCTTTCCCCTAAGAGCATCTTTCTCACTCCTTATCATTCCTGCAGTCCTTGACTGACTTGTACTGAAGGGTTATTATGCCAAATCTCTGATACTGGATCTCTGCTCAAGATGCACCTTTTGATGGGTGAACGTCTGTGTAATTACTTGTTGCAGTAATCTTACAGCACCTTTTTTTTTCCCTGAAAGAATCCCATCTCATTCCAGTAGTTAACCTAACAAAATTTGTGTACTTGGTTTATTTTCCAAGTCCAACTTTCAGATCGAGAGGATGATGAAACAGTTGCAACAGATATTCCTCAAAGAATTTGGTTTACAGAAACTGAAATGAAAAATAGTATATATCTCTCTCTTTGTATATAGATATACATATATTTATATAGATATATATACATATGTACCCATTCTTAAAATCATGCATATCCTCAACAATTGCTATGAAAATTAAGTAATGTTTTATTTACTTAGACTCCACAGACCATGGCATGTGGGAGGAAAAAACAAGTTATGTCTGAACATTAATATGCATGTTTCCAACTCAAAGTTTATTTTTCCTTCTCAGAGTGATATTTGCCATTTACTTAAAACCCAAACCATAACAAGGCATACATTGATCTTCCAGTATATTTTCCCTTCAGTGTTCCTTCCACAGTCTCCTCCTTCCTTCAACTGTTTCCCAAGTTCCTAAACTAGATTACATCAGTTCAGGAGCAACAGTCCTGAGTCTTTTCTGCTTTTGGAGAGCAAAGTGACTTAGCACAAAAGTTGGAGAGGGAAGAAGACAAAAAGCCACAACTGAATGTCCAGGGATCCTGCGGTTATGACTTGTCTGCCTGCTAAAAATTCTGTTCCTCATTTTCTAGTGTGTTCCTTGAAAGCACGTCTGCCTGTGTTGGTGCGTCTTGACTGTCCAAGTTTAGGGCAGATATATTAGAAATGGAAAAGCCATATTAGCTCAGCTAGCCCATCCTTCCAGCTGTCCCAGAATAGGTCAATTCATTCATCCTTAAATGACTGGGCTTCCCCAGGTTCCCTGGGGAACACTATTTCAAACTCTGATAGGTTTTCCTTCCACAAGCTTCTCCTGATGTTAGATTAATTTAGTTTTGGATACTGAAAGGGAGGGCTTAAAAACTGTCTTCTGATGTGGGAAGGACAGTGTTGTGTGTGCTTAATTCAAAAGAAGAGATTTTTCAAGCTTCTAAGCATCTTCAGAAAAGGGTTTTTAAAGGACCCTGAACTGGCCGAGTGAGGCACCAGTCAATTTAAAAGCTGTTTTTGCATATGGATATCCATAGATGAATAAACATATGTAAATACATACACATGTGCATAATACTAAAATAAAGAGTTATTAAAAATCTGAGGGGTCACCTCACTGGTCCTTCTGCCACAGGCTTGAGACTGCCTCCAGGGACAGATGAACGGGTGCTTTAAGGAGGATGGAACATCACCCTTGCTGTAAGTAAATATGCTACACAGCTTCTTTTTATACAGTGTGGCTTAGCTGCGGAAAGGGCTCTTCACAGCTGTGATGAGCACCCTTCCAGGCTGTACATACCTGTTAGCCTAGATTGTCTAACCCTGCTCCATTTAATAATAATATTGGTCCAAAGTCCTCCTCAGTCTGCCCGGCACTTGCTGCAGTGACAGCAGACGTGCTCCTGTGGCTGGGAAGATGCTGGAGGAAGCAGGAGCAATGGTCTGGCTCTGGCACAGCCCCATTCAGAGTGACAGCCTTTTAGGGTGGTTTGTGCTGAAGCCAGTTCAGCAGTGCTGCCCGCATTACCACTGTTGTCTTTCTCGGCAGGCACTCGGCGCTGTTACTCCCTTGTCCTGGCTCCAACACGCATTACTCATTGACCTCTTTTCAGTCTCTGTGGCTCTCTTCAACACTGACTTTGCTGGCTTCAAGAATTAGGGCTCTAATTTCTCTTACTGGCCTTGGCAAAAGAACTGGCAGCTCAGCTCCATTTTTTATCTGACCTTGGTCTTATGTGCGGCCTTCTCCCCAGAAATTTGCCTCTTCCTACCTACCAACTAAGCAGCTAATTTACTCTGTGGCCATAGCAATAATTAATATTTAAAAACAGCTTTTCTCACCAAACAAATGTTATTGTCCTCCAGCAGAGGCAGGGATAGAGGAAAGTGTTTGGGCATAAAAGTGCTGCCACTAAGTTTTTAAATTAAGACACTGAGGCTGTGAGTAGGCTGAGAAGGAAGGGGGATTAGAGGGACAACACAGTCACAGCATCCCAACATATTTCATGGCACTGAGTCCCTGATTTATCCAGCATGGCTAATGGATCTCCCAGCTGGCCTGGTCAGCAAACACTTGCTGCTAAGGGCAATGCATGCATGTTGGAGATGGCCATGTTGGCTCTTCACCTGCTCAGCAGAAGCCCTAAATTGTCCGGGCTAAGGATGGCTCTGGAACCTTCCCTTTGAAAATTTTCTGGGAAACCAATCAGAGAAAAAAAAAGCATAAAAAGCATCCCTGGAAATTTAGTTGAGGTCTTTCTGTCATCCTTTTGTCTTCCAAAGTTTGGTTTTGAGAAAGATCAAGCAGACGTGTGAACTACAAGGGGAAGGCAGTAAAGAAACATTGTCCCTGGCACTTGTGCAATAGAGGAAAAATACGTTGTAAGGTGCAAATTAGGTGTTTTTCTGTCCTATTTTTATCCATTAGGGATTCACTGAAATGTTGTGAGAAACAGCATTCCCTGAAAACCATCAGAGGGAGAAGGCAAATGGTAACTCCCTCCAAACAAGCACGATTTGAGTTCCTGGAGCTGTGAAGCATTGGAATTTTTTGCTGCCTTCTAGTAAGCAGAGATACCACTCCACTGAGCTGACAACAATGTCACACAGCCTGTGGCTGTGATATTGTTGTGATTTAAATAGATCAGAAATGGGCCACCATGACCGCAGTGAGCAGACAATGGGAGAGGTGTGGGTGTGAGAACAGACAGGTAGATAAATGGGCAGGGAGAAAAAGCCAAAAATAGTACCATCTAATCCCAAACTAGAAATGAAAAAGTCACAAGGGTGGCTTTGCCCTCCTCCACAAGTTCACCCTGAGGAAGTCACCAAGTCTCCCATTTCTCACCACAAATGCAGGGCAGAATCTGCAAGGATGAGCACACAGCAAAGTGATTCTCTGGAAATCATAAAATGCTGAAGCCTTTTTTTTTTTTCTTAACCCCAGCCATATGATTTCTGCTGATGGGAGACCTACAAAGAAACAGGCCAGCACCAGAAGAATGCCTGAGGCTGCTGCAGATGGCCAGGTCCCTCAGGATCTCAAAACCAGCCGAACAAACAGGCTGTGGCACTCCAAAAAGTTCACAGCATCTCCATATCCTGAGCCACACTGATCTTAATACCAACCCCTGCTCATCAGAAATGCCCTCAGCACCCCAGGAGCAGCTTAAACCCAACCATATGCAGCTCTCTGTGTGATCTCCCCACAAACAAGTGTTAAGATTACGCTCAGACCCCATGTGTTCAGCAGCCTCCCTGCTCCTACAGATGAACCGACCTCGAAGCTGTTAATTTTACAGATGCTGCTAAGCCAGAATCTGAGTTATGAGAATCTCTAAACATTAGCACAGCTGTATGCTTTTTGCCCAGTCTTTGCAAATATCCCTTCTCTTTTTAATAGACTAGTAGGGGGTTCAGAGCCCAAACTCAAGGCAGGGATCTCAGCAGGATGCCAGACTATTTTGTGTACAAAGGACTTAAATGATACAATATGGATTCCTTATTGGGTTTTGGTTTTTTGGGTTTTTTCTTTTTTTTTTTTTTTCCCATTTCTTTCACATAATTTCTTTCCAGCCTGTATCCTGTGCTCTGGGTGGCACACAGACTTTCCCAGACACTTTTCCTCTCTCTTGAGCATTTACTTACATGTGTTTAGAATATACTGATAGCTTTTGAGACAGAAAATGTAATCAAAACCAACCATAACCCATAGTTGCAAAAATCAAGTGTCTTTAGCTTAAATATTTGCATCCACAAAAAAAGTTGGGAGAAACAGCTCTTCCACTTTAAAGTCACTGGTGGAGAATTGCCACCTACTACAGCAGAGGGAAAGAGTTATATCTAATATATTATTCCCAGTCCAGCCTGATATGCCTAATTATTTGGATCACAAACAGCTGAAGATAAAATGCCAAGGATAGACTTTGACTGGGTAGCTGTGAGTTGAAACCACATTGCCGTGTTTCAAAGAGCTTTGAAGCAGTTAGGATTGAAGCACCATAAGCACTTTGTTGCCCTACAGATGATGGGAGGGCAAAGGAAAGGACCTAAGATTACAACCTTGCAGTTGACTTGTTTTCAGAATTTGTAACATATCAGAGAGCCTCCTGATTTCAGTAAAGCTCTGCTGATTAAAGGATCAACAGATACATCCAAAGTGCAAGCCAACGGTTCATTAAACAGAAGCTGGGTTCATCCAAACCCTGGATTCAAAGCTGTGCTGCTCTCTCTCCATTTAACAGCAAGCAGAGACTCCTTTTTATTGAGAAAGCAACACAACTTTATGATAGCACTAAACAGATACAACTGTCTTCTTATCTTGTAGAAGAAAGGGTGCCTGCTGAAATAACTACATTATTGGATAGCTACTGTGTTCCCACAGCACAATAAACTCAAAGTTCAGATCAGTGCCATGCCAATAATGAGTCAATAGTGGTCATATAGGAACAGAGATAATCAGGAGAGCAGGCAGACAGATAACGCTAAACTTTTATGGCACTCTTCACTCAGATGTAGGGGGAGCTGCAATGACTACAAAGAATCACATTAACAGCTCAAGAAAAGAATTGGAAGCCCCTAGCTGCTCCAGGGATTTTGCTGAAGCTCTGGAGTGTCCCTGCTCCTGGAGCAAATCACTCTGCCCCTGTGCCTCAGTTTCTCTCCTGCAGCAAGGTGCACCAAGGACATGCTTTAATGATGTTTGGCCCCTTCTGTAGGATCTTTCCCCATGAAAACCCCTGAGGATGGGTCAGGAAAGCTGTGTTGAAATGGTGACACTGATCCCAAACCTCAGATGCAGGGTCTCCCACACTGCCTGATCCCTCTGTGTTACCTGGTTGGGTGTCAAGAAAAGAATCTTTGAGACTTGACCCCACCAATATCTGTAAGCCAGGAGAAAATGGGAGGAAATATTCAATTTTGGCCCATCCTCCAACTCCTTTGCCCATTTCAAAGCCTGTCTGGTGCCTATCTGATCAGCTCACGTCCCTACGAACTCACAGGAAACCTATTCCTGATATGACAGCCAGAAAAATGGGAAATATGAGTTTAACCCATCCTCACTCTCTGGGGAACCCAAACCTCCCAGCTCCCAGGGCAGTCTCAGACACTGGCAGCGCTCAAAGGCAGCCTAAGGGTGACCAGCTCAGAAATTTGTAGTGCTGTGGTGAGCAGCCTGCCAACACCACTCATTTATCACCCAGGGAGGACAGACCTGCCTTGGAAACATCCCTTGCTGCCTGTTCCCAGGAGCTGGGGCTCATCACACTGAGCACATTTTAGTGGAAACACTGATATCTGAGCAAGCCCTTTATCAGTATCAGGAAATGGCCATTACAGCCAGCAGAGTTTAAGGGACAACTCAGCCCAGCCTTAAGTGGATTCTTTTGGATGAATGATGTCACTGCTGCCATCAAAGAACTCTCTGGGCTGATTTGCCAGTGCTTCTGGGTTTGGGTCCACTTGCACAGTGCTGCATGTTGGATGCTGCAGCCCATCCCCTGTGGCACCAGCAGAAACGTGTCATGCAAATGAATTATCCACAACGCTACACCTTTCATCACCTGAAAGAAATTGTGCACAGCTCTCACCCACGCCAGCTACAAATGTACAGCATGGATGAGACAGTCTCTGCTATCGCCTTCCCCTACCCTGGGCCTGCTGAATGTGTGGTTTGTGCCTCACACTCCCTGTAGGCAGCAGAAAAGACGAGGGCCTGGGATGTGCCACAACAGGCTGCAAAAATGTCTTTCTTCTTGAAACGTGCTCGGTGCAGAAAGAGGACCTGATTCTCATCACCACCATGGAGCAGCATCCCTGCAGCCAGGGAGGTGAGATGGAAATGAGCCTGGGAGACAAGGGCTGAATGCTTGATTGATTTATTGCATCAAAATTTAGGCTCTCAAAGCTTTTCCCTTCTTTTTTTTTTTTTTTTTCTTTTTTTTTGTTTTACCTGCTAAAGGGTAGTCACTCCAGTCTAAAATAATCACAATCATCATAAAAGGAGTCAAGCTGCTTTTCCCCTAAATGAGTTGGGTGTTTTTTTTTTGGATGCCTCTCTTATAGCAGGAGGATTGAAACAAGGCAGATAAAAGCTGGAGGCTGCAAATAGAGAGGGTAAAGCCACCCACACATTGTAATAACAACCAGTATTTTAAATCTGGCACTACCTTTGGAAACATTTACGGTCTTAAAACATAATTATAAAGACACGGGGGTTGAGAGGGGTGGTGGGAAGAAAGACACACACTGAAAAGAAGAAAAATGAGTGAAACAACTGTTTAATTTCTTGCTGTCATTAATACCAGAGTATTAAATAAAATCTCGCAGATGAATAAAATGACTCTTCTGAGACAAAAACAAAATTCCATTGGACAGGGCCTGGTTTTTGCAAATAGCAATATGTGTATGCAAAGGAATTCCTTGTCCCTGAAAATGTTTACAACTCAGAAATAATTGAAATCAGAAGCCAATCCTTTCCACAAAAGAAAAAAAAGGTTTTTTTTTTTTTTTTTGGTTTTTTTGTTTTTTTTTTTTTTTTTTTTTTTGTTTTTTTTTTTTTTTTTTTTGGGTTGTTTTTTTTTTTTTTTTTTTGGTTTTTTTTGTTTTTTTTTTTTTTTGGTGCATTATTTCTCTTTCCTTTTCCTTCTCCTTTTCTTCCTCTCCATTTCTGGAGGTAAGACTCCCTGTAATTTTAACTCTTTCCAGCTCAGACCAAAGCAAAAACAAAAATTGCATTCATGATGTGCCAGGTTTTCCCTCAGTGTTTTTAACATTATCAAACCTTTCTGCCTGGGTCACTGTCACAGAAGACAGGTGGGGCAAATCATTCCATTTTTTTGTTATTTTATATTTTTCAGACAGAGACTGAAAAACAGTTTAAGAATTTTAGTGAGTGAAACCTCAAAGGGCCTCTGAAAGATGCTTAAGTATCAACATTGCCCAGTTGTTTAAGACACTTCTTAACAGTTCATAATTAGAAATTATTGAAAGGTGTGTAGATAAACAATTGTATAAGAAGAAAAAATGTCCTGGTGACTCCTGTTTTGCCTGCTTTCCACAACACAAGGACTGTACAGACCAAGTTCCTCTAAATTCCCCTACCTGTTCCTTTAGGTTCACCTTCAGTTCAGCCAATATGCTGTGAATGCAGTTGGCATTTAATTTTTCTTTAAACTTCGTTTATTATTTCTATGACTCCATTTTAGTCATATATGCTTGCTATCAGAAACACCAAATTAAGCTTCAGGGGGGTTGGTTTTTTATTTTTGGTTTTGGTTTTTGGTTTGTTTTTTGGTTTGTTTTTTGAGGGGTTTTTTAAGGGTTTTTGGGGTCTTTCTGTGGTTGTGAGTTTGTTTTGTTGGGGTTTTTTTTCTTTTTGTTTTGTTTTTGTTTTTTGTTGGAAAGCATTCCATTTTCAGATAAAGAAACCTAATGTGTAGAATAGTACTTGTATCAGCAGCAGGGTCTAGATACTTCAGTTACTAGGCTGTTTTGATATATTCCTAAGAAAACCATGGCCCTTTTTCTTTCTTTAAAGAAATAGAGGAGTTTATGTTAATTTTTATGTAACCTGAAGCTTTCAGTTTTCTCAGTGAGGAGAGGGAGAGCTAGCTGTAGACTATTTCCTCTGCATAAAATGCCCAGGTTCTTGAAAAGGAGAAGCAAACATGGGCAGCTGAAGATGTTTTATTCTGTTTTTCCTTCAAAAACACCCATAAGTAAATCAGCTGTGCTCCCTTTGTGTTTTGGAGGATGACATTAGGAGGGGCTGAATTTTCAACCTTTGAGCCACTTTGGAGACCCTTCCCATCAAATTGCTTCTCCAACATCCATATCACCAAAGGCTTTTTACTGAAGATGGAATCACAGAACCATTTAGGCTGGAAAAGATCCCTTAAAATCATTGAGTCCAATCATTAACCCAGCCCTGCCAAGCCCACCACTGAGCCATGTTCCCTGGGGCCACAGCTACAAGTCACACTTCCAGGAATGGTGACTCCACCACTTCCCTGTTGTCATGCTTGACCTCCCTTTCAATGCAGAAATTGTTCCTAAGATCCAATCTAAACCTTCCCTGGGGAAACTGAGGCTTTGACTTCTCAGAAGAGGAAGTCCTACTCACTGCTCATGTCAGAGAAACAAATCAATGCTCATGCCTGACTTGGCTCTCACACATAACAGGGCAAAGGGATGTTGCCATCACTGGATTCAGCTTCATTAATAAGTGTTTGAGCAGCTTAGTTTTGAATAGTTTTGTATCATATGCTTTTTTTCAGAGTTTGGTAATCTATATGTGGCCTCTTTTTTCACCTGAGAAGATTGCAATTAAACTTTGTGGTCTTTTTCTCGCTACTCTTTTAAACACTACCTGAAATTATAGTAATCATTCAATGAAAACAGCTTGTTTGGAAATACAGAAGGGCACTGGCACTTCTTTCCTCCTGATTTACACAAAGATATTTTTTATTTTGTCCAAAATGGGATCCATTTCTCATTTTCAGTTACCACTGGACCTGAACCTCAGCTGTCCTGACTGCAAACCATCCAGGTGTGGTCCTGAGAGGCAGGAAGAAAGCCTGAGTAATAGGGATGGCAGTCCTGTACCTGTGCATGGCTTTGGGCACGGCTCACAGCCCCAAGGAAAGCAGGTAGGGGATGCTGGGGCAGTCAGGGATGGCCTGACAATCTGCTGATACACACAGCTGCAAAAGCCAGAGGGTCCAACAAAGAATCCAAGATGTCAGAGTTACTGTGTCACTTGCAGGGTATTTTAATTAATTAGTAAATTAATTAGTGAACTCAAAACAGTGTCAGCTGGAAAGGGATGTCGTGTAAGCACAAACTAGACCGTGATTTGTTCCAATTCAGTTTGGTTTCAGGGCATATGAGATTTTCCAATAAGATCAGGTCATGCGTGTCTTTGTCCATGAAGATGGAGAGTGGCAGCACAGCAGCAAGGCAGCAATCTCTCGTAAGACCAGTGTGTGACTCTCTCTTGTAGGATTGTACTGAAAACTGCTTAAGATGGGGTGAATTTGTACTGAAAAGACACAAAACCAGAGGTCTGTGGATTTGTTTCACTGTATTCAACACTCACTGACTGCCTATGCTGAAATTATTGCATGCAATTGAATGGAGACTGTACCTGCCATCATGTTTTTAGTGACATTAACACAGAAAGATTATGTAGCAATTTCAGTCTGTTAAAGAGGCCTGAGACTGGCAAAGATGGTGGCATGGAGATGGCTTCCTGCTCCTGAGAGTGAAATGGTGCTAATGACACCCAAAACAGTGTGGAAAATGTAGGCTGCTGTATGACAGAGGCACCAATAGACACGAGTGACCTTCAGAGGTAATGATTGCAGTGTTTAAGTTTCCCCAGATGCTTGCTCCAAATAACAACAGGCATTAAGACAAGGTCAAAATGGGCTGAATTGCACAAGTACCACATTTAGCATGGAGTCTTAAGGTGTGTGTGTGGCATTTCAGCCAAATCTGGTAAAACCTGGCTCATTTCTGTGTGTAGCCTCTTAGGCCTGCAGAAATCCTTATCTAAAGTCCCTTTAGGAAGCATTTGGTGCTGAACGGCCTCTTACTGCCTCCAAAACGTGGTGCTAATTAACGTGAACCAAGTTACAATATGTGCTAAAGATTCCAGCTTTGTTACTTATTTAATGAGCTTTGTGGGATTTGAACATGAGGCTCAAAGTAGCAGGGGAAAGCTCATAATTAGTTTCAATTAGAAGAAGTTCCTACACATTACAACTATTTGATAAACTGCAGAGAACTACTGAACAGATACAAATCACTAGCGTTGTTTCATTTGTTATTATACTTATTTTCTTCTTAATTAGTGCTGATTGGCTTATGATCCTAATTAATGCAAAGAAATTTGGAATGGTATACAATGGTATGGTTTAGAAGATGCCAGAGTGTACAACTGCTAAATTATTGCTAATTGTTATTTACATGAGGACAGGAAGACTAAGCAATGTGCTGCCTAATTAGCATTAAAGATATGCTTTCCATTTCCAAATTAAATGTAGGCAAATGGGATAAAATCATTACAGTTACCAAAAAAATCCTCATCTTTCTCTCTAAAAGTCAATAGTTGCACTGCCAACAATTAAAAAAAAAAAACAAAAACAAAAAAACCAAACACAAAAAAACCAATAGCCCAAACTAGCCAAGAAGTAAAAGACCTTCCACAAAATGTAGACCCTTAATCCACAGTGGACACTGTTAAAACCTTTTCAGCTGCCACTTCAAAATGTTCAGTGCTATATCCATTACAGGGATATATTACAAGCAGCAAGCACTGTGCCAAGCTTAATTAGGGAAGACTGCAGTGATTTTCGCAGCCAGTACAGGTGTACCCAGCCTGCAGAAATTGCTCTGCTTCAGTGGTCACAAAGAGCTGGTGCCTTCAGTTACTCCCTCCAGAACTATGTGGGAAAGAGACCAACACTGAAACACCAAAAAATGCTCAAAACTCCTGAATTATATCCTGGTTTCTCCACTGTCTCACCAGCTAGCCTTCATATTCACCTCAACTCTGCTTCATCTTCCTCATGCACAACGCAAGTCCCTTTGGTCAATCCATTGGCACTGGCAGAGCACTCACCAATACAGATTTACATACCCTTGCCAAGGCCTCTGTAAGAACCACTGGATTCTTTAATACATAAAGCGCTCTGTCAGTGTCATGGCAATTTATCTCCTTTTTTTTTTTTTTATTTTTAATGACTCCATATTGGAAACATGATAAAAAAGTCTCAACATTACGGTTTATGGAAAACTTGTTATGTGAGAAAAGAAAAGCCCAAGGCATTTTAAAGAAAGCTCCAAAGATTTTTTTTCCTTCTTTATATCAGTTTTGACGGGTTTCAAACAACATAATGTGCAGTGGCTGTCGTAGGACTTCTGTTTGCACTGTGATTTCTAAAGAAATATACATTTCCTAGCAGATATTTCATAGCTTTAATGCTTTTTTTGTTTGTTTGTTTCTTTCCTTTCCTGCTCTCTTGTATCTCAGTGTCAAGAGAATAGCTAGGAATATCCAATAGGTCTTTTTTATCTCTGATTTCCATGATTTGATGAAAAACTTTATTCTGCACACTTCTCAGCCCCATACACAAACATTTTTCTTGGCCACTGGTCTATGTTTAAGGATGTCATTCACTTCTCAGGGTTTCTGAAGGTTACATTTTTATACATACATAGGCAAACATATATTTGGTCTGTAGCACCACCAGTTTTCTGGTTTTGAAAAAATTTGAAATTTGAAAAAAAAAAAATCACCCAAAATACCTTAGCGTTCGGAGACTGTAGATATTGGATATTTTCTGACCAAATACTTTTATACACATACACATCTATGTTATAAACATACAATTGCATGTAACACAGCACTACCACTGCTTGTCTGAGCTGTCTTGTTCCAATTTGCTTCAGGGCTCAGGGAGTTTGTGCTTTGCTGCCAGCAAGGGGCCTTTCATTTACCAGATCAATGCAGATAGCTCAGCACGGCCCTGCAGTGCTGCTGAATGAAGATGCAGGCTTGTGCATGAAAAATACACAGCTTTTCCTGGAGAAAAATAAGCACTGGAATCTGAGTAACAGATATTTCTGTGACCAGCCCTGCACTGAAGGCTCCAATCCAGAAGCACAGACCAAGTTCACTTGGACTTCTTTCTTACTTACATGAAGTCCTCTTTTAAATTATAAATGTTGCATTTTTCCCTGTTAGGGTTTTAGCCTACCAAACCTACCAAAACAGGGCTTGCTGGAATGGGAACTCGGCCCACAGACTTTACTGATGCCACTTGCTTTCCCAAAGCTGAGCTTGTGCTTAAGTTGCTTGCTGAAGCCTGAAGGCCTCTAAAGGGTTTAATTTTTGTCTTGAATGCTGTTCACTTCTTTCACCCTCACTGTAACCCATCCCTTCCCTCCTTCTCTCTATATATGAGCAGCTCCACTCTTCCTCCCAAGCCCCCTCAGCACCCTCTGACACCCAGACACAGCCTTGGTGGCACTGCATGTGTGGGTGACACCAGAATCACACACGAATTTGAAGACCCATTTGGAAAATGCCAGTTCTATTCCCTCCTGTACTTTTCCCTGGACCATCATCTCCCCATTTGAACAATGTTTTCCCCAGATGAACCATTCTAAACTGCTACAGAACAGCTGCACCATGCTGGGATGCCCCGTCCATGGAAGTGTCCAAGGCCAGGTTGCATGGGGCTTGGAGCAATGTGGCCTAGTGGAAGGTGAGCCTTGTCAGGGGGAAGTGGAATGAAATGACCTTCTGGGTTTCTTCCAACACAAACCACTCTGTGATTCTATGGTCTCACAGCTTTCAGGTTTTATGTCTTCTACACATCCCCTCTGGCTCACCTCTCTGCCTGCAGACCCGCATATTTTAACCTCTCTCATCTCTGGGACTTCCCAGACACAACTGGCTCTTGCTCTTTGCCTTGCAAGCATCCTCAAAAACCTTTCTTTCCTTCACTATGGAGCTGAGGACTGCCAGCCATCCTCTGCCCTGCTGCAGAAATTCACCGTGGTTCAGCTCTCGCCCTGCACACCCCTGTGCCCTGACCTCCATTCCCCCACTGAAGCCTCAAGGCCTTGTGAGAAGAGAGCACTGTGAGGGGCATGAAAATGTGAGGGGCCTTGAGGGGAAACCACACAAGGAGCAGCTGAGGACACTTGTTCTGTTCAGCCTGGAGAAGGGAAAACTGAGGGGAGACCTTGTAGCTGCCTACAGCTTCCTCATGAGGGAAAAATGAGGGGCAGCAATAAATTCTTCTCTCTGACCAGGGCCTGGAGTCAAGGGAATGGCTTGAAGCTGAGTGAGAGGAGTTTAGGCTGGGTATAAGGAAAAGGATTTTTCACCCACAGTCACAGGCTTCAGGGAAGTGGTCACAGCTCCAAGCCTGATGGAATTCTAGACTTTGGCATGGTTCCACAGGTGATGGGATTCCTGGGGAAGTCCTGTGCAGGTCATCAGCAGGACTCAATATTCCCTCAAGAACATGGCACAGGCACAATGGGAGGAGGCAGCAGGACTCCCTGCCTTGCCAGCCTCACAGGTGACATCCAGCAGGTTTCCAATTCCCATTAAATTTTCTTCTTGTTCTGGCTACGAAACAACCAGATTTTATTTATCTCAATGGGTTTTGCCAACTTAGAAGCCTTTTTATTGTCTGTTTTGAAGCAAAATCTGGCTGAGAGTGAAATTAATGGCTGCTGCATTATTATCAGGAGAATCTGAGAGGCACTGGAGTCCTATACCTGTTAACTTTTGTTCAGTCAATTTACCAACATTAAGAAGAGGAAAACACTCTGTGTTCTTCATTTATTGGCTGGTGGGGGACAAAAAAAGCCTCAGGAACAATGAGGATTAAAGGAGACATTCAAATTTAGAGGACATTTCCTAAACCTTATAAGAAATTTAGATAAGGTCACATAGAGGAACTCCTTGAATATGTATCTTTCAAATCATTTGTACTTCTTCAATTGACAAACTGACAACATTAATAAAAATCAGAGACTGCAAACTAAAATCAGAGCCTGCTTCAAAACTTACATATTTTCAATTCACAGAGCACTGCATGCAGATATCTTGCTGGACTGGATGCCTTAAGCTAAAAATCAGCTTCACATTCTCCCTCCCAGGCTGCTGCAGTTATCATAAAGTTGTTCCCATCCAATGGCTACAAAGCAGCCTCTGTAAAATGAGAATATTGCCATTCCTGTTGCTAGTGGAGATGATCCTGTTACAAGAACAGCATGAAACAGGCACTAATTCTTTGAACTGCTTTCTCAGACCTTGATGTAAGGGTCGAGGAAGGCTGGCTGTTGAACACTGTGGATGTTTGCTCTGTTATGGATTTACTGTCCTTGCTAAAGAGAAGGAGAGATATTTTTCTGACAATATTGCATCCAGTACTTTTCTTGTAATCATTAAGCTCAATTATCTTTTCACTAAAAGAACCTTGGAGGGGGCCATTTGAATTTGTGCTTAGCAATTTATCTTGGGTAGATTTGTAAATAGGTTAAAGCACTACTTATATTTTATCAAATACGGTGATTTAAAAAAAAGACAAAAAACCAAGAAAACAATGAGCATCATGAAGGTACTCTATTTCTCCCTGATTTTAACTGGGATTTGTTAACCTTGTGTTTAGCAAGCCCTGAGGACTCATTTCACTGCTGTGACCACATCACATTGGCAACTTTCCACGGCAGAGGGAACTGAGTGAAATCCACCCAACAGGGCACAAGGCAAGGATGGCTCGGTTGGGAACTCTCTGATCACAGAATGACAGAATCATTAAGGTTTGGAAAGGCCTTCCAAGGCTGAGTCCAACCATTAACCCAGCCCTGCCAGGCCCACCAATAAACCATGCAATCTCTGTACATCCGTTGTCTAGGCAAACCCCCAAAATATCCCCTGGAGAAAATATCTCTGATAAAAGCATCAGCCAAAGAATGTCCTGATTTGGTTCTAATACATGATTAGAAACAATAAGTAATTTTGGAGGAAGGCAGCCACAATGAAATCATATATACAACACACACATGTGCAGAGGTGATGCTTTTAAGAACTACATAAAAATATGTAGAAATATGCAGAATGCATGCTGCTCTTGACTCCTAATGCACAAAGGCCTTGAGATCTATGGAGGAAAATTCCTACAGCAGAAAAAAGTATCTTTTTATTACCAAAATTATTGATCCAATGAGTGCTTTTTTAAGAACAACACATGGCCATTTTCCTCATCTTTTGCTGGTAGCCAAATCTCCCTCCTCCCTCTTACCCTCAATTTTGCTGTTATTGGCTTTAAATTAAGTCAGCAAATGATGGAATTTTTTCACAGTCTAACCAGTAAAATGGTGAGGCATAAAAAGAGTGGTGTCAAATCATATCCTCAAAGCTGATTAAAAGTAATCCTGCAGATGCTAAATATGGATTACCACAGCAATTACTGAAAATTCATAACCTTGCTAAAAAGGCATTCTAATGGAGTTCTGCAGCGCGCTGTAGTTAAGGGCTGTTTGCTTTTTTAAAAACAATTTGCAGTAAAATGTGTGGAAGTGTGGTCTCATACAAGCTTCATCCAGTTCTGAATCAAAAACTGTTTATGGCTGTTGAGAGCTCTCCTGTGGCATTTGAAACAACCACAAAGAGTGTTTTGGCTATCTCTATCTGCTCTTGGACCAACTTTGACCCACATTATGTCCTCATTATATCTCTTTTACAGTTTAAAAAGGCTTGAAATCTATTTCACTCCTAATTTAAGGCCATTTCATACTATAAGTTGCTCTGGGATAAAGACTCAATGCAATACGGTCTATATGTTCAAGCCTGTCTATTACACAGACTTTGTTTAAAACACCGTTACACCCAATCACTGGTGATAAACTAATTAACAAGAATCTGGCCATTCTTAAGTCAAAGCCATTAAATAATACATGTGAACATAGTAATTATGAAAAGCTTTCCATATCCACTCTTTAATATAGATTTAGCATTATTTTCAGCAACAGCTAAATCTGTGCTGAGCTTCAGCAAATTTTTATATTGGCAGCTCCACTACAGCTGTCATTTGCAGCAAATATCAGTAGTAAAAGTTGTCTTTTTCCATGGCTGATGACAGGACAAGGTCATCTCCCAGCATCAGAATTGTGGAAAAAACTCAGAAGTAAGAATATGTGCTCCTCTGTGTTTTGCCAACCTTTCTGGCAATGCAAGTCTGTTGACAACAGCAGAGAACTAGGAACGTAACTAATATAGACTGTTGCTGTCTTCCTGAAATTAATTTTTTCTAGACTGAAATTTTATGCCTTTTTTTTTTCCATCAACAAAAATACAGATAAATTTGGATTTCCTTCTATTTTTTCTAAGTGAATTAATTTCCTATAGATTATGTTTTGTAATATATGAGATGTTACAGCTGTAGGCTTTTTTTTTTCCCCTCACTTAAACAGCAAAAATTAATAAGAACAAGCTACACATGAAGAAAAAATTGCTTAAGTGCAACTTACAGCATTCCTAGATGAGAATGTTATAGAATGCAAGCATGGGGATGAAATAATTTGATCTAAAGTTTGTTTAAGGTTAACACATTCTTCTTCCCAGTGACTTGGAGGCAGATGGGATATATTTGCAAGTTTTGAAATCAGATGCCTCAATTACTTTTCCATTCCTCGATAAGGGAAATGTTACTCTGCATATGGGGGAATCTGATTGCAAATGTTCAAATACTTTTTGCCCTTATCTAGCATCAGACCATGGATGTCATATTGGAACGTGATCTTTCTACTTAGGTCTGATAATATCAAAGCAAACAAGAAAGAAATGTGTTTCAGCTGATAAAACCATCTTTCCTGTAACAACAAATTAATTTCACGAATCATATACTTAAGAAATAAAGAAAAGAAAGAAATAAGGAGAGAGAGAGAGAGAATCTAAGGAAAGAGTCTAAGTATTTCTTTTCACACTTGCTGCAGTCTACTACTGCCCACTGGCTACAATTATGTGCTCCCAGCTGATCAGATCGTGGTGGTCCCAGTCCCACCAGCAACCATCATGATAAATAAGTTTTTTTCCTTGCTTCCACCAGCTCAGATTCTCAAGGACTTTGGGCACTAATGAGAGCCTGCAACACAGGCTCTAGGGAGAGAAGACCCAAAATTGCCCTGCTTAAGAAAGATTTGTGCTTCTCTCTACTCTCTTCCAAAGGCACTAATCAATTTGAGACCTGAGGACTCACTGTTGCACTGTAGGACTTACATCCTACTCTCTTCAGTCTCTGCTCAGCCTCCACTAAACAGAAGATGCAAGACTACTGAAGTTAAAAAGTCAACTTAGAATTTTTCCAGACTGCTGATGAATTGCCTCAGAAGACTTATCTTCTCTGCCTGTGCCTGTTGAGGGGAGAGAAAGGCTTTTAATTATATCTGTACAGGATTATCCCCATTCCTGCAGAAGGGCTCTTGACATTTTTGAAGTCTAGGCATCTTCTGTTGCGCTAGCAGTGGAGTGTGTATGATAGAAACAGAGAGTGTTGCCTTTCCAAGTTGGTAAAATGACCTATGCTGCTAATGGCTAAGCCCTCAAAGCTTGCTGTTTAGCAGGATCCTGCACAAATACAGATCAATAGCTTCAATTTGATTCTCACCAGTCCATCTGCAAAAACAGTATCATTCATATGTCTGCTGTCAACACAGTCGCTCTCTCTGATCCAAACAATTTGTTGCTTCTATTTGTTTAGAAAGAAAAATCCTCTAAACATTCAGATTAATTTGAAAAAGCTTCTCCTTTTCAACTACTATGTGCTTCATACTACTTCAGCCCTATCTTCTATGCATCAGAGAACGGCTATAACACAGAAATTACATTATTCTTCTCTCACAGGAAAAGAAAAAAAAGTCATGGAGTGTCTTTGAATCTTCCTTTCACTAAAACACTAATCATGACCTTAAACTAAATAGCTGATATATTTTAGTATAAGACACAGATATTTATCCTAGATGGTAAGAACACTGTGTACCATGATGGAGATAATGCTGGAATGCTGTTTGGTTTCTAAGGACAAACTAGTACTGGAAAAACAATGGAAGTTTGGATTTGTTGGGAAATATTACATGAATTACTGCAGCCTAAATAAATGATGACTAAAGATACAGAGGATAACAATCTGCAGGTGTTTGATGGATGCAAACATAGAGGAAGAGATTTTCTTAGGGTCATCCAAAGGGTAAAAGTAGCAGCAATGCTTGATGGCCAAGCTAAATTAATGGTTTTTCTCCACCTCTAATAGCTATGATTCTGTTATATTAAAACAGGGGAAAAGCTACAGGGAAATTTTGAAGCCATTTCTAATCCAGACCCTCACTGACAGATTAAATAGTACAGTAGATTGCAATTTCTTCTTCTGTAGTCAAATGTTAATTAGATTCCTTGCAGCTGTCTGTATATCCTGAGTTGGCTGATGAGCACATTAACAATGTGAGCTGATTCAAGAGTAAAATGAAACTTCCTTGAGAAGGATAATGACACACTGGAAGAACAGACTGGTCCCAGTGAAACACAAACCCCACCAGGGCACAGTGGCTCTGCTGCATATTTTGTACCATGTTCAAATGGCTCTGCTGCACTGGCAGGCTCCAAATAATCTACGAATCTCAGCCCCTCCACTAAGGCAGATATACTTAAAGACACCCAGAGAAACTGGAAGTGAATAAATATTTTTTCCATCTTTTGCAAAGAGTCACAGGAGCCAGTCAAGTCACCTGACACTTTTCAGCATTCCTCACATATCTGTAAAATGAGGAAACGTTATTTCTTTTAGTTTATTTTTGGTAAAACCTCAAAATGTCCTTGTCTGAAGAGCACTGACATGCAAGCTACCATGCCACTGTATCAGTGTCACACTATTAACTCCCAGGCATTTTTTCATCTTCCTGAACCTTTAGCCAAGTGTTTAACTGAAGATGGAGGACTCTGTCCTGTTACCTAAAATTGTCTTGGTTCCTTCAGAGTCAGTTTTGTATCAATTATTGTCAAGGTAAGACTTAAAGTTCAAATTTGAAACAAAACAATCAATTGACTTCTCAGAGACAAAAAAATAGAACACTAAGAATGTGAATCTAATTCAACTTTGGGTTCCTACTTTTAGATTAAATTGTGATCACTGCTTAAACGTGCAATCTACTGACCTGAATCCTAAGGCCAGGATTTTGACATACACCTTTCTACTAAAATCAATGAAACTTCAAAAGTAGTGTTTCACTTGGCTTTGAAAATCCTACCTTTTATTTTAAAACCTGACTGAAGATTTATACAACAGAATAAAACAGCATAACTTTTAAAACATCTCCTACTACATCTTCATAAATTAGGGCAGATAGGTGAGATGGTATCAACTCAAACTCATTCAAACAGAAATCCACTTGCCATATTTCCACTTGCAGTTTATTTGACAGCAGTTTTGTGGGTACTGCCTAGAAATGTCCTTTGAAGGGAACTACTGCAGCAATTACATTATTTTCTGTAAGTCTGATATTTTGTCCTTTTCAAATAATGAAATTAGAGCTCAGGTCTGAAAAACAATCTTGTAATGGAAGGGGAGTGGAATATACGATCTAATAAGTCCTATGATTGCTACTTATGGTATAATTGCCAGTCAAATAGAAACTCTTCTGTGAAATAAAATCTGATCTTTTCTTCACTACATCAAAAAAATTGCTTGAAATGTGACGGCACAAGAGGAGAAAAAAGATATTTTTGCACTTTACTGACGCAGCCTCTATTTGAGCACTGTTCTTGTGATAACCACATAAAGCATTCCTGTTCAAAGGTTCTGTTATTGTCAAGGAGATGAATTATAAAGCAACTTTATATTGTGCAATCTGCAGATTTTATTGACAAAGTTGTCAGGAGCAGAAGAACTGGGAGTCTCTCTGCTTGTCATGGGATAAATAAGAGGATCTACAGAGCTCTCAGCTTCATTCAATTTGTTTAGATACAAGTTGACTGGGAGCATTGATTCGATGCAAGACCAGTTATGGATTTTTAGGTAGGAACATACACAGTGAGGAGTAATAGATGGCTCTAAAGTGAGTGCAAGGCTGAAATTCACTTGGGAGGCTGCAGAGACTGTGCAAGCCCAGCTGTATAAGCATGCTGGATCAAGGGAAGATGGGTCTGATCCTCCCACAGAAGCTTTTTCTCCGCCTTCCCCAGCAGCAAAATATTGCTTGACCTCTTCTCCCATGGGGGAGCGTCAAGACAGGTTATATTTGTGTGCTAGGGGGGTCTTGATTCATAGCCCCTCATTATTTAAAGCTTAGTTTCCCACCCATACTGCCACAAAAGGAGAAAGTCTCAGTTGCTGAGTAATGGAAACACCAAATTCCAGCTAATTTGCTGGTTAAGACGTGCCAGAGCATGAGATTAATACAATATTTTGCCTTCCTATCTGTTGAAATGCACCTACTTGCTGGGAGAGTCCTGCAAAGCCAGTACAGCTAATGTGAATGATCAAATAAGCCCCATGATCCTAGGCTTCTCTCCCACATCATCATAACTTAACCTAGTCCTGAAAACTCTTTTTTCTCCAGGTGGGAAAAAAAAGGATTCAACCTGAGGATTCAACCCATGGGAAGTCCAAGCCCAGTGTGGGTTTCCCTAGACAGGGGAAAACATAAAAATCAGTGGGGATTAAAGGCTTGTGAGGTGGCTGAAGGAGAAGATCAAATTCAAACAGGACATTCAGCATCAGCAGATGTTTTAAAAACACAGAGGAAGCTCCCCTCCACTTCTCTGCCAGCTGAGCCTAAAGAGTATTTCTGCACTGGGCACCTCCAGTGGTGCTGCTGTAAAGATGGATGGAGCTCAGCGCAGGAGATGAAGAAAGAGCAAAGGGAAGGTGGGATTTATCTCATGTTCCAGCCACCCAAAAGTTATATATCTAATCTTAACCAGTCATCTAGTCTGCCCCATAAGGACAGGAAACTGTCATGTTGATTCAAATCTTTGGTTGTATCTCCAAGAGGATCTTCATTGCAAACCAACCTATTTCAGGCTGAAAATCCATTACATTGCAATTTTCACTGAGTTTCAAGCGGGATGGGATTTAATCTGAAATCTCTGGAATAAAGGATTGCTTCCTTAGGCTTTTCAGCCATGTAGGCACCATCTATTATATCAGTTATCAGGTTTTGACATTTCAGAATCCACGCAAGATAGTTCAAACTTGTGTTTTGTTGCTCTGCATGCTACTGAAGTAATTAAAATTGGAAAATGCTCTGAAGCCTTTTGCTGGTAATGGCACTTTTAAAATAAAAGCTCTCCTTCATCTTTGTTGAAACTATTTGGTTTTGCACTGGTATTAATTACTTGTTCAGCACCAGTGTAAATTTTGGTTTAATATAACACTGGAGAGAGAACAATGTATTTAGGAGGATTTTTTTTCCTTAGAATTTATTTTCTTTCAGTCAGATCTCCAGGTAATTCTGTTTACTTTTCAATTCCCAGCGTTGGTGAGAAACCTGTAATGTTTTGATCTTTCAAATATTCTTCACAAAATGCTCCAAGGTCTTTATCTGACAGATAAATCTGTTCTTCTGTTTTATTATTTGTTCAGGCAGGGTTATTCCAAACTAAGAATTTAAACATTGTGTTCCTCACCACAAGTTTAAGCTGAAAGAGGAAAGCAAAATTCAGTTTTTCCTTACTGGGTGAGCTGTCTCAATAAAAATCTAAAATAGAAAATGAATTAAAAATATATGATCCATTAAATGTAACTACACTGGCTGTTTTTAAGTATTCTGACAATTTTCCAACATCATTCCATTTTAAATAACAGATCATTAAAACAAAGCCATAAGAATGTTATCAGCTGATTTCTAAAGAACAGTGATTTAGGAGATCTGGCTCCTACTGCTAGGTATAATCCAAGTTTGGGAAAGGCACGTAGCATCTCTGAATCTTGCCAGAGTTTCATAGAAGGATGTTGAGGAACTCTAGCCTGGACCAGTGCCTGCCTCCCAGCATCAGCAGCTCTCAGTCACTGGAAATGCTGAAGGACTGCCCTTGACAGATGGAAACAGAGGCAGCAATAAATCAGAGTGCAGGGATGCTCAGATTTTAAGGGTAAGGACCATATTTCACTGAGTACCTTTGCATCAAGCCAAGAAGTTTGTCTGTGAATATACAATAGCAGGCAGCCTTGATCTGCAGCCTTTCAGAAGTGAAGCATCCACACTGTGGTAATCACAGTCATACTTTCATTATTACCCTGGCTTTCTTCTGTGTTCTTGCCCATATTCAGGTGTCTGGGTCTAGAGCTGAATGCCAATCCTCCTCTTCACATTTGCACCCCATCAAAGAATCAGAGAATCACAGAATGATGGAATGGTTTGTTTTGGAAAGGACCTTAAATATCACCTAGACCCAACCCCTGCCACAGGCAGGGACACCTTCCACCTATCCCAGGGTGCTCCAAGCCCCATCCAACCTGGACACTTCCAGGCATGGGGCAGCCACAGCTTCTCTGGGCAGCCTGTGCCACTCTCAGAGTTAAGAATTTCTTTCTAACATCTACCCTAACCCTGCCCTGGGTTAATTTGAAGCCATTGCCTCTTGTCCTGTCATTCCAGATCCCTGTAAATTGTCTCTCTCCATCTTTATTGCAGGCTCTCTTCAGGTACTGGAAGGCCACAACCAGGTGGCCCCAAAGTCACCTCTTCTCCAGGCTGAACAAGCCCAACTCTCCCAGCTTCATCAGGGTGACATCCCTCATTCTCTGTGCAAATGGTGGTTGTCATTAATCCATCACGCTGCTTTCCATCAGCCTTCCACATAATTCTCAAATTAAACACTTCTGCACTATCTCCAATGGCATTTTCTGCACTCCAGTGAGGTTTCCTCTAATCACCCACAGAGTTACCCCACTGCTTGCCTGGTAGAGCTCTGTTCCTGTAGTGGAACCTACAAACCCTTTCAGCCCCATCAGTGCCTTTCCTGTCAAACTCCATAATACAGGGCCATTGTTCCTGCGCCAACATTTGCCCTTTATCTTTTGTTTTATAATTACATTACAGAGGGGCTTGGTTCCTGACCAGCCCTTGTTCTAGTGGGCTAATGACAATAATACAAACCCCAGTGTCTACAAACAAGAGTTAATGCTCACAAGTTGTCCCTGGTTGGCAAAACTTCCATGAGAGCTAGACACCAGGCCAGCCCAGCCTTCCCATTACAGACATTGGGGGAGTGGGATGCCAAGTCCTAGGGACACACACAGAATTGAATTTTAATGATGTGACTTGTGCTTAGTCCTAAATGCAGAAAAAGAATTCGGGGTGCAGCCCAGCCACCGGTACAGGAAATCCAGAAGCAACATTCTGAGGTTTTCATTGCAAAAATCCACAGTGCCTTTGAGTTGCAGTGATGACAGGAGCACAGCTCTTGCAAGACAGAGCACATCACTGGAGGGTTTCAAACTCTGTTCCTCTCTCATCTTCCTTTTGCAATAAGGAACTGCAAGTGTATTTGTGGGAGGAAAGGGCTAATTTGGTTAGGGGCATAAGATTGATAAACTCCACCCCTTATGAAAATATCCTGTGATTTTTAATAGCCATTAAACCCCCAAAGGATCTAATTTCTTAGGATTTAACTCAGAGGACTTGTTCTGCTTGTAGTAAATGGCCAAGCACTCAATAGATCTGCATTAGCTTGGTAATGATCCTTCTGGCATTTGAAATTATGGCTAGGCTGATCTGTGGCATATGGCCTAAGCTGCTAAGCCATCGGCTGTTGTCTCTGTTTTTCATTTGACTTGGTAGCTTCCTGAGGTCCTGAATTCATCCTTGAGGATAATGCAAGCTTTTCCTGGCATTGAGTGAGCTGTCACAACTTACCTACGTGATATTTAAGAGGGGTAAGGAAGGATTACTCTAAATGCCTGACTTAACCCAACTAAAGTTTGACCCATCACATGATATTTCAGTCATTTTTGGGTGCATGGTTTAGTTATTTGCACATTGCTGACTGTTTTCTTTGGAAAGTTTCAGATATTGGAAAAGAGCCAACCTTTAGCCCAAGGTTAACATAAACAACATGCAAGGATAGTCCTAGTACCTGTCTAGAAGGAGCCTAGTGACTGGTTTTGCATTGGTTTTGATAGTAATTTAAAAAATTAGTTTAAGCAAGTGTTGGCATGAGAAACAAAATTAACAAAATTTTACAAAATTAAGCAGTCATCCTCTGCTTTGAAAGAATTATTTTATATTGACTGCACTAAACTGGGGTGCAGGAAAGCAGGTCTGGCCTCTGCTAAAGTGGTTGATATCATATAGTTGTTGCCAGGAGGGAGGGAGCAAAGTGTAATTCCCTTTACAGCTCTAACATTCAGGTTTTTCCTCCTAGGCAGTGACATGATGCTCCAGAGAACTAATGGCACTTGAGCCACAGGGCTCCAGTGTAGAGCCTGCACTGAATCCTGTACAGCATCACATCACATTCATGGGCTGCAGCAGCAGCACCTTGCACCTTTCTCTCACTAGCAGGGGTGTTACTGGGCTGCTCAGAGGCTGAGCAGATAAGCAGCAAGGTGTGCTGTCAGTCAGGAGTTGGGGCCTCCTGTGCATCCTCCAGAATCCCTCAGCTCCAGCACATTGTCCCTCTCCAGGCCATCCCACAGGGCAGCTGCTGGGCTGGGTCGGTGCCTCCAGATCAGCCACTTTCTGCTCATCACAGCAGTGATCACATCAGCAGAGGTGTGTTATTAATCACACTGTGGGCCAAAGAAATCCTGGTGAGGAAAGGGAAATATTCCCAGGGTCACTCCTGTAAATGATGGCACCTTTCTTCTCTCCTGGGAAAGGCACAGCCTGGCTGTGCATCCCACAGGCCGCAAAGCCTCCCCCTGGCAGAGCAGCCCTGCTCAGCAGATCATGGCAGATCACACCCTAACTTCACCAGTGACACAGCCTGCACACTCATGCAGATGTTGTTTGCAGAACCCTGGAGATGATGCCAGCCAGACACTTGGCACCAAGACCTGGTCTTGAGCTTTTGAGGCTCATTCCTAACATTCATTATTTTCATATTTAATAAGAAAACTGACGCGGCACATCAGGGAGATTGGTCAGTTCAGCTAGCATGGAAGCTATCATTGCAGAAAAATGAATAGCCTGGCAGTAAAATGCCTGCAACGCCCACACACTCCCTGGAAGAAACTTAGGGCTATTCATCTGAATTTATCTCATGGTCCCTGGGTATCAGAGCAGTGGTTGAAAGTGGATGGAACCTTTTGCACTGCTTGTGGCTCCATCTGGGCTCTCTGTGGTGAACAGTGAGAGTGCTTAAGGCAGAGCTGCCCCAAGTCTTATAATCCAACAGGCAGATCTCAGAAAATTTTCAAAAACACTTGTGTGACACAGGGTGTTTCCCTGGTGCAGACCCTCTGGACATCAGTTTCCAAGTGACAGCTTCAAAGGGGGCCAAAGGAGGTGACTGCTTTTAGAAAGTCATTTAGATATAGTGCGTCCTGGAAGTCTTTCTTTACAAATACTATTTTCCACAGTCACCATCAGTCACTTTCTAGCAGCAACACCAAGAAGAACCTTTGAAATTTTAAAATAAGAAAAGACTCACTAACAGTGGGTCCTTTCTCTTGGACTGCTACTTGCACACAAGCCCCAGTTTCAGACAATAAGAAACTCTCAGGTTCATCTTTCATTTCCCTGTATGGTTTTTTTTGGGTTTTTTTCACTCTCTACACCTCTTGGGCCATCAGTAAATAAAATGGGCCATCACACACTTCCCCTGAAAACAAATGGAATGGCTTGTTTTACTAGGATTAAAATTCATACCTGAAACATGATCACCTAATCTGTGTCTTGCTGACTGAGAACCATCCCTGGCTCTCGCTGCCCACTGAGTCATTCTTGGGTGTGATTTGGAGAGAGCTGCCAGCCACAAGCCAAAACACACCTGAGACAGGCCAACATCAGCTCAGGACAATCACCTCTTGTCCCCTTTCCAGCACAGATGGGTAGGTCTGTAGGTCTGCAGCTCAATTCATCTGTTCAACACCATTAAGACCAGTGGGTACTAAGAGATTTGCACTCATGTTCATGGAAATAAAATTTTCCTCCAACTCTTAGGGTGATGAGTCACCCTCTCAAAGTTGCTTCCTCCCTCCCGTGACTGTAGGAGGAGCTCAGATCACAAGTTTCCACAGGTTGGCTGGCTTTTGTGTGGCTGGAATTTGGTGAAAATCCCATGCTAAAGGATAAAGGGCTTCCTCCATTTTTTAATCTGAATGATATTAAAACCAACCTCTACTTTGCAGGGAATGAAGAAGTTCTACTTAGAACATATGCAGTTCACTTCTTTCCTGTGAAGTTGCCATATGGCAGGGGAGTGATGGGAAGAAGAAAAATATTGACAGTGATGATATATCTTATTACAGAGCATACGGACCAAATTTTCCTCTCAGTTACACTAGTGAAAATCTGGAGTGAACAGCCTTGTCTTGATAGGAGAATCAGATCAGTCAGTGGATATACAAAGCCAATTATGAGAATGAAACAAAAGCAAACTTGGGAAACATTATGGTATAGTAAAGAAGACATGTGGTAGGATGCCAGAAGACAGGAAGTCATTGAGCCCAGCACGCTTACTCTTCCTTTGAAAAAATCATCCCATCTACAGTAACCACAAGTGGTCAGGATCTTGTTTTATGCCTGAACTTGGCAAACTGAATTAAAGCTGCCCAAAAACATCTGTTCTGGGTTCCAAACATTTATACAGCCTTTTGTTAGAGTACCAAAGATGGCATCGCATCAATGGAAGGGAAGCCCTGCAGAAGAAAGCAGCTCAAGGATGCTGTAGGGAAAAGTCCAAGATTAACAGAAGACCTGCGATGTTTTACACATCAATAGCCATCACTTATTTCTTGCTGAACATCCAGCTGATTAAAACTTCAAACTGTGTTTGACAGACAAAACCAGAAACTGGTCCAAGGAGGGAGACCATGGGTGCACTCCTATTCCATTCTATTTAGAATTTAGTATTCTGTTCAAAATTATTTAAAAATAAATAGTGGGCAACTTAACAGTGAAAGATGCAGCAATAGTCCCGTTTCTCTACTATGTTAAAGAGACATAAAGGCAAATACATAGCTGAGAAGACTTCTAGAAATACAATGTATATTTAGCAAAAAATAGCTGAGTTATTTGAAAATTAGTTTTGCAACCAGCTAACAAAAGGACTGTTTGATTTTTAGAATCTTTTCCAGACTGTGTAAGACAACCAGAAATGCACAGACTTTTTGGACCGAAATGGCAGGATGATACCATTTATGTAAACTGGAAGAGGTAAACAGTGCATGAAACTCAGCCAGACAAATTGAAAAAACTGAAAACTGAAGTCAAATTACCACCTGCACTTCAGCACACAAAAGAGTTAAACAGCAATTTGATAAATAAACTATGTATTATTTTTTTTTGGAGGCCTCTGAAGACTGAATTCTTGCAAATGAGTTCAAAGACAAACTATAGCCAACTCAATGTCCACAGTTGCTTTGGAGCCAGCATGGAACATTTGGCCAGAAAAAAACCAGTGCCAACTACCCAGTGCAAAGCCTATACTTTATTTTGCAAAAGCAAAAAGCTGTGATTTATACCCCTGAAAGGAAGAAGTTAAAAAAAAAAAAAATTTAACAGTACATTCTGTGTAGGTTTATTATTTTGCCAACAGTTTGTGGGTTGGATGATGAGGGACGTTCCTGAATATTACACATCACCATTTTTTTTAAACAAGCAAAACAGCAGGCAAGATGAAAATTCCCCTAAAGCAGAGGCAGTCCTTGTGAAAGTTCAAGGCTTTTGTGGCTCTCCCTCAGCTCCTTTTCAAAAAAAAAAGAAATTCATCAACGAAGAGCATTAATCAGCTGTGGCTCACAGGCAGCATTTTTTGCTTCCAGTTGCGGACAATTTGAAGCATGGTGTCAACTGGTCATTAATTAGATTGTGTAAAGCTCTGTGGATACACGTTGCTTTTTTGTGACACTGAAAAATTCTCATGAAGAATGGGACTGTAACATGTAGACATGTCCTGGCTTCTTCTCCTTTCAAACCAGTTTACTAGTTCAGAGGAAAAGGTGTTGAATAAAAGGGCACTGGAAATAAGGAGTGCGGTTCCACTGACAAAACCAACAGACAATTGAAAATCAAGTGGAGTCAATGGTGTATTGTTAATTCATGTGTTCAAACCTGGTAGCCTGGCTAAGGGAAGGGTGTCTTGGTCTCTAAAAATATTAACTGATGAAATTTAAAATTAAGATTTATGACACTATTGCCATCACAAGCTTGTGCAACAGGACTTCTGGATTTCTAAACTATCAAAACCACCTTAGTGCTGGTCGTTAGTAGGTGATCCATAAATCTCTTCATGACAGAGACTCAAGATATCATTCGAATTCTGGCCAGATGTTATGGTTAAAAATGGGATATTGTTTCTCAGACAGAAATCTTCTTCACGGTCATGACTTCCCTAGCCGCCAAAGGCCTGTTCTAAGGCTGCAAATTCAAAGTCCTAATAAATATGTTATCATTGTGCAATAAAATAGCTGTGCCAAAAAGACAAAAAACAAAACAAAGCAAAAAAAAGCAGCAGCATATGAAATCCCAAAGGATGTCATTCCTTAGCCTGAAAAATATTGCTTCTTGATGAGAAAAAAGGCAGTCATAAGCTGCACATTGTTAGATTATTCTTCTGGGTTTCTTGGCAGTCAGTCCGGAAAAACTATTTCTTCAGTATAAATATATATATAATCTTTGTTAGAACAACATAAATTAGGGAAGCAAAAAAATCCCAACACAGTAATTCCAGATATCTGTTGTAGTGCTAGGCATAGTCTTACAAACCCTAAAATGTGTGTGGGACTTAAGAACTCCACTACACAATTGCCACTCTCTTCCTGAGATGTGGCTGCCCATTTATAAATAAATTTTGTTTGTAAACTTCATCTCCCTTGGCAATACCAAGTGCTGAAAGCATTCAGGAAATATAAAGATACTTTTCTCAAGGTTTAACTCAATATAAATGAAGATGCATCCTTATTAAAATCTCAGCCCTGCTCACAGTTTTTCTCTGCTGAGCCTCATATTTCATGAATCATTGCTATAACTCTCAAGTTGGTTTCCATGAGGACTCTCTTCTTTAATGTTTTTTGTTCCTAAAAAAATGGTAACATTTCAGCTTCTGCTTCCTGGGGAAGGATTTTGCAAAAGTATTATAAGGACAGAAAATACCCCATGAGCTTCCAAAGTGTAGGTAGCAAGAGTATTTATTATTATGCTGGGAGAAAAACAAAAGGGATATAAAAAGTGATTCACAAGGACAAAAACCAATCTGTTGTTATTCAGTGGAAGGACAAAAAGATGCCTTCCATGGACACATCATGCAATTTTTGTTTTTTTACATATTTTCTCTTCCATATTCTTTGGGTGGAATATCAGATGAGATAAATGCAGTACAGCAATTACTAGGTTCATCTGAAAGATGGTAATTAAATAAAATAGAAAAGAGTAGCACACCAAGATGACATATACTTATAGAAATGCATGTGGCTGACCAGTCCTCATGGCAACTGGATTTTTCTTATTTGTGTGAATTTCATCAACTGCATCTTCTGCCTTCATTTCCTTTCTTCATTTTTTTTTTTTTTCCTATTCCATTTTGTATTGTTTTCTGGGATCTTTTAAACCAATATTATGCCCCACTGACAAATTTTCCTATAGGAATGTGATAGCCATCAAGAGAACAATATCATTCAGATGAAATAAGACTCCCAAAGGAGTGCCTTAAGAGCTAGAAATCCTATAAACTTCCTACTGAAAGGTAACCCAACTTGTGATTTTGTCTTTTAAGGTAAAATATTAGGGATGCTTTATAGATTTGAAGCATTTTTCATTATGGGAAAGAAAGGATCACTGTCTTCTTAGGCTATCAATATATATTTGTGAGGCAGCAATAATTCTTCCAGTGAATTTCATGCTCCCATTGAAATGTCTTCACTTTTTTTGAGCAAAGCAAGAATTTCAGAATGATATGATGTGGATGAGATCTAAAAATAAAGTCTCTTGGAAATTGTGTTAAAATAAGTATTGCTACTAGCTTGATGTAAATAGGAGGAGAACCATTTCCTAAAAATTACTTCTACTGCCTCTGGGCATAATCACCCGGGTGGAGAAATGGCACCTGCTCTTCTTTTAGTCATTTATCTTTCTGTAGGGGAAAAAAAATCTCTGGAGAGCACATCTTTATCTGTAGGGAAGAGGTCAGTGCTGCTCTATTCCTGTCTTTGATATGCCTGCATAGCTATTTGGTTGATGGTGCAATAAGAATTATTATAAGTAAGAATGATGACACTCATGGACAATGATGCATTAAAGCCTGTTGCAATTAGCTGCTTCTCTCTCTGACACCAAACTTCTGGCACTAGACCTCTCTGCACCTTGGTTTATCCACCTGTGAAATGAGGGGAAAGATACTGACCTCTCTTGTAAAACTAGTCTGAGATTTACTGCTGAAAGGCACCTACCTACAAATTAGGCAGAATATTTAATAGCATATGTAACAAGAGCACAAACTCCAGTGGCTTGTAAATTCTCACCTGGGAGACGCACTCTTGTGACATTCACTCCTGTCTGAACTCGACTAAAAGTGGTCATTTTACCTGAGACTGCCAGAGTTTAAAATTTCGCTTGGTTTTCCGGACATCTCTTATTCCCTGAATTAGGCATTGCCCCAGGGGCAAATGTAAATTCTACTTTGAGAATGCCACAAGACAAAAGGATGATAATCACAGAATCATAGAGTGACTTTGGTTGGAAGGGACCTTAAAGACCGTCCAGTGCCACCCCCTGCCATGTCAGGGACAGCTTCCACTGTGTCCCAGGCTGCTGCAAGCCCCATCCAACCTGACCTTGGACATTTCCAGGGATCCAGGGGCAGTCACAGCTTCTCTGGGATAATTACAGAAAGTACAAGGCTTTCTAGCTACAAAAAGATGTTGGAAAAATGAGTATCCTTCCGTGTGAAGGGTCATTACAAAAGGGTCCTTTATTGGGTCTGGCTTAGTGGACACAACACTGCCAGGACAAATGCATGAGGGCCAGCCAGCAATGCTGGAATTCCTCTCACGCACTGTCAGGAGCAAAAAAATCTGTCAAAACCATGTTACACGCAAGAAAAGAGGTGTCCTTGGTGCAGGAGATCCACTGGTAGGATCACTCCAGCCATCTGGATGGCCCTCCAGCCACCTCCTCCTGAGGCCATTTCTTCCTGATGACAGTGGAGTGACAGCGTCCCCGGGGTGTTCAGTGACATCACCTGCAGTTACACAGTTTATTGCAGATGCTCACCCTCCTGTCTTTACCCTGTAGCCTTTACCTGTGTTTCAATATAGCAGTGGAGGCAGAGTGCTCGGTGAGTAAGTTTTTAATGTTTTTTCATTAAGAATTTACATATAGGTGGAATATGACTGGGAACCTAATGAGCTACTTTGTAATTTGATGAAACAGTGTGACCTGCCAAGGGACTTAGCCCAAGGAGTTTTGTGTGCTAATCTGATGCTAAGCAGAAGGAGGACTTCAGGGATATCAGCTTCTCCTGGGTGTCTTGCCCACTGTTGCAACTGCACAGCTATAATTAACATCAATCGTGCCAGAGAAATGGAAGACCAAAAGCTACCTGGGGGGACTACAGTGCTGAGAATGAGAACCTGTGCTAGCCAACACTGCAACTGGGGAGTAATTAGGTCCTCTGCAAATCCTAGTAGGAGTCTCACATCTCCAGCTGGCACATCTTGCTTAAACATTGAGTATGAGCTGACTGAGGACTCCACTAGAGATGGTTTAACACCGAGAGTTAATAAAAAGAAGAGAGCTGCCAGCACTTTGGACAGCATTCTTGGAGTGAGAATTAATCCCTCTTCCCTGTAATATTTTAACTAGTGTGAATACATCAATACCATCCACATTTTAAGTATCCTGCTTCATGATTCATGATGAATCAGAGGATGCAGCCGCCCTGTGCTCTGCTCAGGTAGGGTGTGAAAGTGAAGCAGAAAGTGCCATCAAGTCATAACAGTACACTTGGTTTGTAAACCCCACTTCATTCCCTATGTTTCAAAGCCTTGCCAGTATTAATTAATTAAAGCCTTGCCACAGCTCTACGAGTTGAGCAAGGGCTTTTATCTCATTCTATCAGCCAGTGAACGTGGAGACCCTGGAGGCCACACTGAGACTGTCTGCTTTAGGCACTCAATTTATTCATTGCAACATCTAAAATAAAAGAGGTGCTTGGCTCCAGCAAGATGATTCAGATCTCTCAGGGCAGGTGCCTATGCATACCACACTGGCAAGGCAGTGACAGATGCCTCTGAAGGAGGACCCAAGTGATGTTCACACGTTTCTCCATCAACAGAACAGAGAGCTGCAGGCCCTTCATGGGATGATTTAATGTGGTTACATGCAGCCACTCCAGGCATAAGCACTAGGAAGTATTATTCTCACAAGTGTGGCTGGGTAATTGCTTTATTCAAGGCTCAACAGTGAGCAAACCTGCTTATGTGGGAATCAAAATATAAATTCCCCTCTGAAGGGCAAGCACCTGGGTTGTGGGATAAGTGGGAGGAAGCACAAGATAGGAATGATTTGAGCACGTATCCTGAAAATAGAAACGTAGAGATCCAGGCTGTTCAGTCTGGATCAGAAGTCTGGCCCCAGCACTTCCCATTGCCCCAGATATTCCAGGACACAGGTAAGGCTGGAGTGGAGGCACTAAGGTCAACCACTCAACAAACAGCAGTGCAGGATGCAGAAACTAGAGAGATCACCCCAGAAAACAGGGAGGTCTTTTGCTTGTAAAGTTTCTATTGCAGACCTCCATCAGATAAATGGCATGAATTGAGTTAGCAGGGGAACAGGCCTTCCCTGTGACCTAGACTTAGGAACGCCACTTAGGAATGCCTGGGTGCTTCCACACTGCCAGACTGACACATCTGGCATGTCTCCCGTATCCTGGTACCCAGGCCCTCCACACTCTGCAGTTATTAGCTGGCCATTAGGGAGGATTTTATCCATCTGAGAGGAAAGCTGGGCATGGCAAAGCTGACCTGTGTGCTGCAGGTTCTGCTCCAGGCACAGCCTGGACAAGCACCACACAGCTTTGTCTCTTTACCTGGTGCAATATCGCAGTGCTAGCCTCAAACCCCAATAACCCTCCTGTCACTCCCCAGAGCACACAGGAAGCACATGGCTGCAGAAAAAAAAAGAAACATTTTGGCATCTGTACTAGGAAACAAACAAACAAAACGCAAACACAAACCGCCAAACCTAAAAACCCAGAAATACTTAGAATTTTGCACCAGGTCTACAGGGAGATATTGTCCAGTGGAGGTCAGGATCAAGTGTTGTGCAGAGGGGATGATCTGCCAGCTCCAGCTGCTAGCAGCTCTCAGCTGTGTGAACCCAAACTAGCCTGCATCAAGCAGTTCAGAGACACAGACTGTCTTTCTGCTATGGACCACATAAAGAGTATGAACATGCTCCAAATTTCTCCTGCTGGAGTGTTTTGTGCTAGCTCGATATCACCTGAAACTTTGGTCAAACCGTGGCTTAATGAGGTGGGCTCGTTTCCACACCTTATGAGATGTTAGCAGCCTCTTACCCACTTTGTGAGTCATGATGGACTGTCACAGGCTGTCAGTCACTGAACACAAACAAAACCACATGCTTTTGTGTTTTAAGTTCCTCTCAGGTATGAAACACACTGTCCAGATTTACATGCAACACTCAGTTTCTCTGGGAGGTAGGTTCCTCTTCAGATGAGACAGACTGAGCCATTCCCTGGGACTTAGACACTTCTAGTTCATTCTCACAGGGACTTAAGTTGACTCATGAATGGTCTAAATCACATTCACTGACTTCTTCAAGCTATGCAGTATCTCAGGAACAGAGCTGAGAAAACGACTCATGAGTTCTGAACCTGGGCTTGAGCCTGATTTATTACCATTTTTACCTGCTAGGGGTTTCTTTGATCTCAGCAAGACTCTTCACTGATTAGCAGCAGAGAAGGAGAATTTGGGTTAATGCATGCTCTACCCACTCTTTAACATAAGAGTGGCTCCTATTAGCTCTTTAGCAGTTTGTCTTTTTGCGCAAGAACTTGCACAGCTGACTTGGCTAAACTTTTAATGGGTGCGCTTCTCATGTGGGAGGAAATGTTAAGCACTGCTTATTGTTACTTAGAATTACACACCCAAATGCCATAACTCCTTCCAGAGTTCCCAGGCTGAGCTACTATATCACAAATAAGATCTTCCTCACCGCCTAAAGTAATGTCATGATGCAGTGTAGGAGCCAAGGAATGCTGGGTTTGCAAAACACACACATTGCTTCAGATTGCAATGAATTCATTTAAGAGGAGATCAGGCAGCAAACCATTAATTTCAGTGCAATATATTTCCCTGCTCTTCTTATTTACCGAGATGTTGTCTCAGCAGATCAAATCAATGAAATTACAGCAGTGCACTGACAGCAGCTGATATCTGCCTAGTATCTTGGGGAGGCATCCCTTTATCAACTGCTTCCAGCTTTTTGCCTGACACATCTCCACTGTTTTGTCTGCTCTGCTGGAAATAGGAAAGTTAAAGTTTTCCAGCGTAACTGGCTGAGTCAGGAGCCCCTGTGGGCAGCCAAGCACAGGCACAGATATTGGCTGCCCTGTGAGCAGCAAACCCAGCCCCACCATGCCAGAGGAGGTGTGCTGCTCTCCCTGGGTGCACTTCTGGAGGCCACGTACTGTAGGGCGTACACAACTCCACCCTCGGCTGAGGTGGGAAAGTTGTTCAAAGTGGTTTTGAGGTTTTGTTGAGAAGCAAAACAGGAAATCTGCATGAATTTGGAGTTTAACTAATTTTTTTAAAAAACTTGTTGCTCTCCTAAACTTTTTAAAAAATAAAAATTAAATAAATATCTGGATGACAAAGTTTCTGCAACTAACCTCGTCCCTAGTTTTTACTGGTGCAGCTGAGACTTCAGGCAGCAAAACACCCTATAGTAGTCCAGGGATTTTTTTTCCTTTCCTTTTTTTAGCAAACCAAGCAACTCAAAGGCTGTGTCAACTTACTTAAGTGCTCTTTATGCCAACTAATCATAGCTGGCACAAAAAACAATGCTGACTATTGCTCCCTTTCCTGCCTACAGTGGAGGCGGGGAAGGCCAGAGTCACAGAGCTGTAATGGCAAGACTGTGCCATCTGGAGAAATTCTGTATCCTCAGCTCAGCTGCTTGCGACTCAATTCCCTCAAAAAAATCGGTGAAGAGGACAACACCAGAGGGGCATAAAGGACCAGAATAAGCCTTCCTGAGCTAACAGGCTGACCCACATACCCAGTACAACTACCACAGCTGAGGGCATCTCGTGCCCCTGTCCTTTCCTTCCTCAGCTTTCCCTCTGGTAACTATGAAAACCACAAGAGCTAGTTTAATAGCCTGCAGTAGTGTGGGCCCTTCCCAGCCCAGGGAAAGCTATGGTGAAACCACCAAGTTTCCCCATGAGATGGGGACGGGAATGTTATTACTACTGACCTCAATGTAGGACCAAATAACAATAAAAACCCCATCAGCATCACCACAAGCTACTGAGCTTTCTGGTACATTGCTGATTCACATTCTGTGACACTCTTTGCTGAGCAAACTCTACCCAGGTGTCTCCACAAGTGTGTTTTCTGTTCTGTGTAAGGCTGAGATTGGGTGAGATTCTCTGAGGAGGTAGTCTGTTGTCATTCACAAGCAACTGCACTAAGTCAAGTGAGTTACTTGGTGTAACTCAAATTGGCTGAGCTGTTCCCCACAAGCTCCCCACAGTTTTCTCCCAGTTCCTTTGAGCTGCCTCTGTGTGCTGCATAAGGCACAGGCAACGCTTTCGCCGCCGCTCCAGCATCTCTCTGACGTCAGCACTTTGATTTGATTTTCTGTCACTGTTCTTACAGATTAAATTTCAACCAGTGACCCACAGCTTGATAGCTCATTAGCAAATCCCTTGGAGCCATCCAGTCCTGTCCTTGCTTGACAGTTAACTCTGCACTGCACATAGTCCTGAAGCCTCCTGAAGGCTGCACTGCACCAGGAGAGAGCTCGGTCAGACTCAGTGCAGCTGCAAAAGCCTATGGGGATCTATGCCCAGGTGCATGTTTTCAATGACAAATCAATAATGATTCTTATTATGAGTCCTTGGGTCTCTTCAAGTCATTGAGGTTGTGTAAAAACCCCTCTGTGGACAGTGAAAGCTTTTCTTTCCCATCCCTCCCCACAGCCCTTTATCTACAGGGGAATTATTCTGACTTCCTTCTTGTTGAGACCTTAAAACAGGACATTCTTCCTCCTTTAGTTGTTCAACATCATCATTGCAATCATGCAGACTGAGCCCTTTCAAGTTTTCTCTTGCTGCGACACATGGATACAAAACTCCTGGAAGGCAGTGGGAATGGAGAAGCAGCCTCAGATCATGTCCTGGAGGTCAGACCCCAGCTCAGTTTTGAAGCTGGGCAGGTCAGGATGCAGGCTTCTCTGACTGCATCAGGATGCCTCCCACTGGCAGATGCCTTATGTCAGTGATTTGATTGATTTGATTTGTCAGTGATTTGATTGATCAGATTTTCCTATGCCCAGCTTTGAGTCACACTGATCAGCAGGTTTGTAGCAAAGGTGCAGCCATGGTTCTGTTTTACCTCCTCCATGCATCCATGGACCTCTTGCCTTGCACCTACACTATCAGTGACAAGAAATAGCATTGTGTACAGTCCAGAGCTAAAACAAACAGGCTTCCCTCTCACTCTTCTTAAACTGCCACTTACACAAGTACCCAGACTGGCACCATCAAAGTCTCAACAGACCCACTCCCTCCAAGCTAAGAAAATCTTATAAGTGTTGAACCAAAGCTATTTTCAGCACCTGGCAGGTTGCACACAGACAGAACGACCCTGGCATGCCCAGTATCCCTCTCTGGTGCGCCACTGAAGCTGTGGATGGAACTTTCCAGCCCCACGCTGTCCCTTTGCCTCAGTGGATGCTCCACTCCTGAAGTTCAGCCTCCCCAGTTCCAGTGGGGAGATTTATGCTGGGCCGAGATGAGAATCTGGCCGTGGTTCTTTATCGCCTTTTAAAGCCAAGAGCCCAGCAGAGGCCAATTGTGTCTGACGTGAAGCAGCTGCACACCCAACGTGGAATCTGCACAACTTCATAAACTAGCAGTGGTCTGAATAAAAACTTCAAACAAGGCGTTCTGGCATTGGCCAGAGAGAGTGAAGATAAATAGCTGGGGGACGCCAAGTTGTGAAGGAAGAACTGCTTGACTGCTGGACAGAGAGCAAAGTTAAGAAGCAGAAATTAGGCAGGGTGCTGGGAGGCTTGCAACACTCCCAAAAAGCAAAAGGATCACAGAATTTAATTTGATTAATTCATCGCTGGTCTAAAGGACTTTGTACTGAGCCTCAGGCAGAGCAATAAACATACAATCATTAAGAGAGGAAATAAAAGTTAGGTTAGGTGATAAATAGTCCTGCTTCCTCTCCCACTCCAGCTTCCCTCCTGTTTCTTCTCTCCTTGGTCAGTGCAGACATTGGAAGCAACACAGTAAATCAAGAGGTAGCCTTAAAACAACAACAACAAAGACAAAACTCATTATATTTAAATTGCCTTAGTCAAAACACTTTCAAGGAAAGCTGAGCTTCACTTTCCCCATCAGCAGCACGCCCCTGTAGGACACACCATAGGCAGAGAGGAGCAACAGTGGTGCTGGCTTGCTCTCCTCTCCACAGGACTGACAGAAAACTGAGTGGAAAACAAGGACTTTTATCCTAAAGGGGCAAATAATGCTTCTGGAAGTTGTTTCAGTAGTTTGGGCTTGCTTGGTTTGTTTGGTTTCTTAAACATTCAGGGCCCTAAACAGCTGTTTTGATGAATGTAACTGTATTTACAAATGAATAAATAAAGGGGGTTTTTTTTAAAGCTCTGGTGGTAACTTTTATGGGCCAGATGGCACACTCACCCTGTAGCTGTACAGAACTGGTCCCTCATCACGGGACACAGTGGGAGGGAAAAAACCCTACTAAAACTGGGGCTTGGAAAAGTTTTTCAGCTGCTGGAAGCTATGTAGGAGCCTGGGGTGTGTGAGGAAACCCCAGCAGAGGCAGAGCTGGGGAAAGGGAGGGTGATTGACACCCCACACATCCTCAGTCAGTGAAGTTCTCACCTGGCTCTTCTCCCATCCACTGCAAGCACTGCCATGGGTCAAATGCTGCATTCTCTGGGCACTGGTGAGTATCAGAGCTCACTGAGGCACTGTGTGGCAGGAAACTCCTTCTATCCCCTTCACCCACTCAAACACTGAGGTTAACTGCAATTAGGAGATTTTTTTTCTGCAGTTAAATGAGAAAACTAAGATATGGAAGATGGACCTGAAAATCCTAGACCATACACCAGTCTGTCTCTGAATTTATGCACTCAGTGCCCTACAAAACGCAGTTCCTGTTGAGTCGGATCTTTGCTATTGAAGAAAGCCAGGTGACTTATTTATGTGGTTTTCTGGATATCTATTCAACTTCCTGCATCACCCAATATTGACTTCTCTCTTGTTTCAGTGTGCAAAGGTTCATCCGCAGGTATACATGCAAGACCCAGCCAGAAACAGGCATTCATTTTATGTCTTTGAGCGGGTCAGGTGAGAGAATGTTCATCACACATGATGTTTACAGAAACACAGAAGCATTAAAGCTGTAGAAGGCCTCTAAGATCACCAGGTCCAACAGTTCCCCCACTGTTGGGGACAAGGCCCATCACTAAATCACCACTATTGCATGTTTATAGACACTTCCAGGGATAATGACTCCACCACTTCAGTGGGCAGCCTGTTCCAATCCTTAAAAATAATTTCAGTGAAGAAGTCTTCCATAATATCCAATCTAAACATCCTGTGAAGCAACTTGAGGCCATTTCCCCTTTTCCTATTGTTTGTTACCTGAGAGGAGAACGACCCCCCCGGCTGTCCCCTCCTGTCAGGAGCTGTGCAGAGCCACAAGGGCCCCCCTGAGCCTCCTTTGCTCCAGGCTCAGCCCCTGCCCAGCTCCCTCAGCCTCTCCTCATCAGACTTGTGGTCCTGACACTTCTCCAGGTCTGTTGCCTTTCTCTGGACATGCCCTAGCACCTCAACACCCTTCTTGCCATAAGGGACCCAAAACAGTGGATCAAACTGCATGGTCCTACTGTTTCCATTCTCACTGAAATAGTGAATTCACTGGAGAATAACGAACCAACATTGTGATTCAAGGCTATGTAAAATGATAAATTATTTGTGGAAAGTATTATCATAGGAAAAATCAGCAAAGTTTAATTAATAAGGCAAATGGCTAACACTATTTACCTACATCTGACATATACATTTAGAACAAATATGCTTATCCACTACTGAGATACTGATCCCTTCTCAGTATAAAACTCTGACTGGTCAGGGCTAAAGCTGATACTGATTCCTTCAAGAGTGAAACCAGCGCTGTACAAAACAAATGAGGAGGAAAGGTCAAGCTAGAAATTCAGGTGAGAAGAAATTCAGCTAAGTAGCACTGCTGGACACTGAGTGGGGAAAGCCTGGGAGTCTTGTAGGTAAGTTAAGCATTAATTTATAAAGCGTGTTTCTCATGCTAGTTATCCAGCATTCAGAGACTGATGATTACTGCTTTCCTAATAGCTGCATATGATTAACTTTATATTCCTGTAAATATACTGTGCGTGGTGTCTGTGCTGTATCTGATAAAACCAATGCACTTCCTGATCTTTGAGCCATTGTACCCAACACACAAGCAAGGCAATCTCTGTTCATATAATCATTGTTTAAAAAAAAAAAAACAACAAGGAGGCATAAATAGTGTGACAGTAAAGTAGCACAGACCTTGATTAGTCTCACTACCAAGAAAATCAGAAATGTAGCCCTGCATACAGCAACTCTCAACCTCTGCTTTACCCCCAGCTACATCCTGGCCTGCAGTGATTGTAACTAGGACATAATCTGACAGGTTGTACATGCAAATTGCCATTTTATCCATGCATCTTAAAAGGTTAAATGTGCTTTTCCTCATTATTCCACCTAAGGAAAAAAGTAAGGGACAAACAATCTTCCTTTTTTTTTTTTTCTGTGGGATGAGCTGTGGCATTGAGGCTGCTCATCAGCAATAGAAGTCTCTTCTCCAGCATCAGGAAACAGGCAGACACATGACGAGGAGATGTGGAGTTTGCCACGAGGGCCCCTTTAAAACATCTCTACTCTCAGCGTCCCCAGCCCAGCTGCAGCACCAATCTGTGACCTCTCCCTGGCTCCCTCACCTGGGCCTTCAGTAACTCCTGAAAGGCAGATGAAAGGCTCAGCCATGCAGCTGTGCACAGTGCCTCAGGTCACACAGTGCCACGGGGACTCCAAGGCTGCTCTGCAAGTGTGTTGGGGTGTACCTCTGACTGTGGGAGGGAAGGAGTCAGCTGAACCAATGCTTGGTGCACACAGCTTGACAGATCAGTCCAGGATGTGCCCAAGTGTCTGTGGCAAGGCAGGATCAGAAACGCTTTATGCTGCCTTCCTGCCTGTAGGCCAGGCTAATGCCACTGGAATAGCCTTCAGCTAAAGAGAAAAGCACTGTTAAATTAGTTTTGATTAATTAGTCTTTCTAAATGCAGTAGGGTTGGATGGGCGCAAGAAATTTAGCAAAAATAACAATTTCAGAAAAAGGCACCAGGATGCAACAGTACATGAGGAGTGGTTAGGAAGAGTTGTTATTATGGAAGGAAGGAGGAGCACCAGTTTCTCCAGAAGAATGGTGTGGAACAGGCCACTGGGAAATTAGCCATATGCATTAACACTGCAGATTTAGCCCAAAGTGGTCCCAAAAGATGTACATTGGCTCAAAGCTCACGAGAGCTCCACTAAAGAATGGCCAGTGATAGTCCAGGCTGGTGCAGGACAAGAAATGGACTTTTGTTGTGACCAACCAAAGTAACTGGTGACACTCCCTTAATGGGTCTGTTCACTTTGGGCACAGATTTCCACATCAGATCACAGAATCATGGAATAGTTTGGATGGAAGGGACCTTGGATCTATTTCCAAACCTCCTGGGCTGAGCTGGGACACCTTCCACTAGCAACAGTACTGAAACTTCAACCAAGTCCATGAACAATTCCAGGAATGGGACATCCATAATTTCTCAGGGAAACCTGTGCCAGGCACCTCTCTTGAGCCAGCTTCTCCAAAAGATATGAAGGACAACTCTTCCCTTTATGGCCTATACCTTTCTAGATAGTAAAATCATACCTAGGCTTAAAGATTGTACAACAGGACTGTTTTCTACCATAAGCAGGACCATTATTTATCACCAAGGAGCACCAAACTTCTCAGAAATGGTTAAGCACTGTCACAACAGAGACAAAGACATAAATTAACAACAACACAATGGTACCTGCAGCTGCACACCACACTGAAACAAACCGCAGTGCCTGAATCACCAAAAAAAACCATAAATGGTTCTCTCAACCCTCTCATCACAGATATATCCACTGAATGTGGATAGATTTTGCTACATATTTTATCTCCAGAAGAATGCAATGAAGTTGCAAATGGCACCACTGAGCACACCAAAATGCCACTGCAGTAGAGATAACACTGAAATTGTGATATAAATCTATTTTCAGCTTTCATCAGAATATTCAGGATGTCTCCTCTTATCTCTGTTATGTATTATTTTTAACTTGTGAAAGATGACAAATATTGAAAGGAAAGAGCAATCAGGCTATGGAAGTTGCCTCCTGGGATGGACATATATGTCCTCATAGGGCTTTTTTTTTCTTTCTTTTTCCTTATATTTGTCTGATTAGTCAATCTCCTCAGGGAAATGCAAGGTGAGATAGGAGCAAGAAGGTGAAGGTTATCATGGAAGAGAGCAATCCTCCCTCTGTGGGAACTGGTTAAATAGTTATGGCTAGACTCAAGTGCAGACCTCTGCTGGGAATCCCAGTGAAGGTCAAAGGCAGAGAGGAAAAAAGCTGCTCTGAGATCTTGGGCATTCATAAGCAGACAGATGTTTCTAGGCTTTAATGAGCAGTCTTGGCTCCAGGCCTTTCTTGGCAGAGCTGTTTAGTTTTAGTATTTTTCCTTGTAGTGCAAGGTATGGCTCTGGTTATCTGGCTCTGCTTCGCTAACTGCTGATGATTTTTCCATCTAAATAATAGCATGACAATGAAGAAATTGATTAATAATCTGAGAGGTGATGGATTAGGTCATGGGGATTGCTGTGCGGCTGTAAGCATGAAGAGCAAAAAATAAATAAAAATACCAATTTCGGTTTAAACAAGAGCTAGTTTAAAAAATTTAAACTGCAAATCTTATGGCGCTCCCATGACAAGTTCTAGCCCTCCATCTTATACTTTTATTGTCATGGGGTATAAAATGAAGGAAAATAACATGAAATCGACTTTTTCTTTACTAATTCCATCTTCAAATCAGCCTGGTGGGGATCATGCTCCTACTTTGGAAACTAATTTGAGTTCAACACTGTTGGGAATTTTGACAGTTTGCTATGCCTTAGTGAAATATATTGAAAATTTAGCAGATTTAGCAAACATCTTCTGTTCAAAGAGCAAAAAGGCTACAAATGCAAAGGCTGTTAACAAACTGTGAAAAATGTGAACTTCCATTAAAAAAAAATTAAAAAAAGCTTGTTAAACACTTTGAAGGCTTTTAATCCTATGTGCCAGGACCCAGCTTCCTTAATGATATAGCCACTGCAGCACTTGGTGGAGAATATCTTTGTTCCTTGTCAGGCATGTTGCAACTCTGATGTTCAGAGACTTATTTAAATCTCTTTTCCTATATTTTTGGATGTATCATTTTTTGATGTCACAACTGGTCTAATATAATATGATATCATGAATGGGAATGTTTTCTGGGGGTAATCTGTCATTTCAGACCATTTTTCAATGCTGCATTTCATATTCTGGTCTTGGTGAAGGAATTGGAAATGCTTAGGTGGCTTAAGCATGATCTGTCTTTGGAACTTGATCAGTTACAAGTCAGTAAAAAACTTGAGATCCTGACATTGGCAAGTTGTACAAATTCTTTACTCTTGTGTTCTCAGTTAATTTTCTTTTAATTTTGAAGGCTATCAGCTACTTTTCTTTGAAGGTCTTTTTTTAGCACATCAGAATCTCATCCACCACTGGTTGGTTCAGAAAAGCTCACCCCTTTCCAGAGCTAAGTGTGAAATCTGCTTTGTGGTAAATATCTGATGGTGTGGAAGCACTGGGCTTGCTCCCGAGCTAAATTCATTTGTAATGCACCGAAACACCTGCCTCTGTGCCATCACAAAAGCAGCTCCCTATTGTAAAGTACAATTCACTCTCTCAGGCAAGATTGAGATTCCCTTTTTCCCCACTCTGCAGGAGAGGAACAGATGTCCTTAGCAGCTGAAAGGAGCTTCCTCCCTCTTCATCCACCCAGCTTATATTTCCAAGTCATGAGACCTAAAACTCTTCAGAGTCCATTGGAGAGGGTTTGTTTCCATGACACCAGTCCCTTCCCACAGCCCTCAATGCTCAGGATATTTATTTTACGTGACACCTGTGGACTGGAAGTGACAGATTTACATTAGCACTGTACTCAGGATCTCTAAATATTCAGCCAGCCATTACCATGGTGGATGCCTCTGGACCAGCAGTAGAACACATTAATGGGACACAGACACAGCTGCACACCTTCCCACCTGTCCAGTCCACCCCATCAACAAATGGGTTTTGGTCACTTTAAGGGCCAGAGCGGAGACTCTGCTCTTTTCCCAAATGCTGAACAGTGACTTTGATCCTGTGATGTTAGACATTGATTAGAGGGATGACCACCTTGCAAACAGGAATTACAATTGCTGCTGTTGCAGAATGCAATGGTAAGATTTTAGGAAGAAGTGCAGCAAGAGAGATAAGTCAAGGCAGGACAAGTATCTGTAAAAGTGCTGTGTAACAACTCAAAGACTTGTAAAACTTTGGGCTTAAGATGTGTCCAACTTTCTTGCTGATCTCCTTTAAGTTTGAATGAAGAATGACAGTCAGTTACAAAAGACTGAAAAGTCATTATCTTATAAATGTATTTGCTGTAAAGGGTGAGTCTCTCTTTGTTCAGCATTGAAATTCAAGTGCAGCAAATAGTCAAAGTAAAATAGAATAAAACAAAGCTTACCTGAAGAGGCTGAAGAATCAAAAGTACTTCTGTCCTTCCTATTTGTCTTGAAGGGCTGAATGTCCTTTTCCCTGTAAGTTCCAAAGCCTTCAAAGCTTCTTCTTTTATTCCCACTTGCATCATTGTCCCGCTTCTCACTTGAGGAATTTATTTCACCAAACATGTCCAGGGACTCTGACCTTCCATTACTCTCAGTATTACCAGAGTATCTCTTTGTGCAAGAGTCAATGGGATCACCGCTTGAGTCGCTTTTATCTTTATTCTGTGACCACTGCTGGGCATCAGAAAGTGATAGCGTAGACAGCGTATCCACTTCAAAGTTACTCTTTGAGCCTTTGTGCCCGGTTTCACAATGCTGGTGCTTCTGCTTCTCCTTGTGCTTGCTCTTCTCGTTGAGCAAGGACAGGTCTTTGTCTGAGCCACTCAGCCTCTCGTTGATGGCGTGGCTGGAGAAGCCAGTGGACTTGCTAGCAAAGAGACCGCTCAGATCCTCGTGAGTCCCCAGTATCCGCTCGTCCTTATGCTTGTGCTTGTGTTTGTGTTTCCTCTTGTGAAGTCGGCCACTTGAAAGGCTTGTTCCTCCAACCTTCGGAGGGGCCAGGGAGGACTGCATGTCTCCAAGGCCCATTCCCACAGGGGTTTGCAGGTGCACTCCGTGTTTTGCTTTGTGTTTGGCAGTGGTGGACATCTTCATGTGAGAGCTTGCATGGAATTGGGGTGGGGGCACGGTAGGTCTCATAAATGGGGAAGCCGCTCCAAGCGTGTGAGACAGGTACAAAGGAGCTGGGTACTGACCGTAGTAACCAAGATTCATCATAGGCATTGATGTGTAAGGCATTCCATAGGGTGCATAGTAACTCCCACTGGGAATAGGGTAACCGAACCCTTGTAAAAAAGGCACCTTTGTCATGGTGTCATTGGTTTTGGCAGGTCTACCACGCTTCTTCTTAGACTTCATATCAGAGGTCCTGCGAAGATAGAGCAATGGGTCGTACTGGATATATGGCACAGGGTAGTAGTGATCAAAATTAATCCTGAAGATGCTGGGATATGGATTTTCATGATAAAATGTATAACTTCTATGGGAAATCCTGAACACTTGAAACTTATTGATGAGTTCCTCAAGGTCTGCCAGAAACTGGAGGTCATCTCTGTTCTGCAGGCTTTTCCTTTTCCTCTTGTGCTTTGGCTTTTTAATACTTTCGTGAGAGAGAAAGTTATCCACAATGAGATGCTTCTGCCGGTGACCATGCCTGTTCTTTGTGCTGGTGTCAGATGGGATAGCCTCTGGATTGTCCAGGGTGCAGAAATCAAAGGAGTATCTCCGGCGGGATTCTGAGCTTTTCTCGGCTTGGTCAGAGGTACTGTTGTTGTCTGTACCTATCCCACTGTCGCTCGGGATGGTCTCCTCACTGTGAGACTCGCTCACTGGTGACAGCGTGACTTCTTTCAGAGAACCTATTTCACAGAGGTGAGAAGGAGAATTAGCCATTAGCCTGGGCGGAGACAGCTTCCAAGTTCCACTGTGCATTCCTTTCTGGGTTTTTGTAGGAAGAGCACTGATAGGTTGAAGATTTGGCATAGTTTTTAACTCTGAAAAATTAGTTTCAGTGCTTGCAGGGCTGAGGTTGCCGTTGATCCCCACTAATTGCGTTGAAAGCGGATGAATAGCTGCTGGTGACGATGCCACAAGTGACTGCAGGTTGGAAGGCACTGCTGGGTTTTCTGGCTGGCTGGAAACAGGCCTTGAGTGCTTGATGGCTGTCTTAGGTTCTTCTGGCTGAGCCTGCAGCTCTGCCCTTGGCTTTCTGCCCCGTTTTTTACCAATGTAGATAGTCCCCCTCTTGCTGACATTGATCTGCTTCCCTAGCCTGGCATCAATGGTGGTCGGCCCAGCACTAGATGGTGGCTGGACTTTTGCTTTCAGAGCTATGCTGCTGGAGCAGGAGGACAAGATCTGATTGAGAATGTTCTTCCTCTTGAGGGTTTTCATTTTATTAATGGTCTTGATGGTCTTCTTATCCAAGACCCCAAGTTTCCCGACTTTTTTGTGAAATTTGAGTTCACTGATGGATTTGTCCTCTCCTGGAACCATCTGGGCAAACTTAGCCAGATTCCTTCTCCTCTTCCTTTTCTTTGTTCCTGGAAATTCACGATTGATTGGGCTCACTGGGCTGGTGGAGGTCCCCTCGTGGATGGTTTCAACAGTGAGCAAAGGCTGTTTCTTTGGTCGTCCTCTTTTTTTCTTGACAGGTGTGATCACAGTAAGACTGTCTGTATTGGTGTACAGAGGGCTGGATGGTGTGATGGGATAGGCTGAAGGAGGCTCCACCATCAGTTTCTCAGACGTCGTCAGGGAGGTCTCCCGAATAATAGGTTTAGGTTTGCTGCAGGTCCACCGACGCTTAGCTGCATGTTTGGGGTGCTGGATGTCAGGTAACTTGCCAGCTGTGGAAAGATTGGTGGGGAGGAGAGTGGATGTCACAGGTAGAGGTTTTCTGGGTCGGGCAGCGCTGTTGGGGGACACTTTGTCTGTGAACACACTGTTGTCAATTGCTGCTAAGGGGGACTCATTTTCAATCACTTTCCCTGGCTTTGTGGCTCGAAGATCTTTTTTACTCCCCTCTGGTTGAGAGCTGGTCCTGTTTGCCATTTCACTGCTCAAAGCAAGCACGGAAGGCAGGCTTTTCTCCTGGATAGTTTTCTCTATGGAGGATTTAATGGATTGCCTCTTTTTCCTTTTGTGGCCAGACGCATCTGTTGTGGGAGACTTTATTGGGATAGTAATTCGTACGTGATTGGTGTCACTTTCACAAGTGACGGCAGAAACGGGATTCTGCTTCGAGGGTGACATATCCAACATGCTGTCCATCGTGTAAGACTCCTTTTTCCCTTCCATGCTGTCATGGGATTTGCTGTCAAACGCTTTCTGAGCACTCTTTACCCACTCCATATCTGTGGTTTGCATGGTTTGGCTCATCAAGTCCTTCTTGCTGGACTTCTTCTTCATACTTCCAGCGGGCTGATCGGGGGCCTCCAGCTGCACAGCTCCCTCTTGATCTCCAAGAGGCAAAAGCCCATTGCACTCGGAGACACTGCTGGGCTGGGTGGCCGTGCTGATGCTGTTGGGTGATGGGACTGTGCTGCAAATTGCCAGCTCCTTACTACTGACCGACAGCTGCCCCCACGAGCTGCTGCTGCTGCTGCTGCAGGACTTCTTGGCCTGGGATTTGCTGTAGGAAACTCCTGGCTCCAGAGCAGAGACCTTGGTGGCACTAATTGCTTCTCTGCTGGGCTCTGTGTTGATGAAGCAGCTCTGAGAAGCAGGTCCAGTGTCGGAGCTTGCTGACCAGTCAAGGTGGTGCTGGTTGCTACTTTTCTGCTGGTGTTTTGATTTTAAGGTGTCACTGGTGAAGTCTTGTTGGAGGCCTGGATCATAGTGCAGAGCAGAATGTTTTTGTGGCCTGTCATAAACCTGGAAGGGAGCAGAAAATAAACAGGAAAAAATAAAATTAGTTTAGCAGCCCATTCATAACCACTGGTTGCAGCTCTTTATTTATGCAGTGAATAACAACAATGACTTTGTAAGAGTTAAAAACCTTTATAAAATCTTCCTATATTTGAGCCAAATTTGCATTTAGATTTCATGCACAGTAAACAAGTTTTGTTTGGTTTCCCTACTCTAAAAACAGTGGAACTATTTCTATAAATGCAAAATTACTAAGGGAACATAGTCTATTGATTTTTAATTTAAAACACAAGTGAAATATCCCCTTTCAATGGATGAATGGTGCAACTCAACCTCCTGGTGAGAATGCCTTTTTCCTGAAAAATAATCACTCACAGAACTTGAGGCTCAACAGCAGCAATTAAACTCATTATTGTAAACAAGAAAACTGCAAAATTATCTTGGAAGTTGTAACAAACAAGAGGAGAACGCATGGGTCCACTTCCCTGAGAAGACAGATTCTGCAAAGATTTACTTGAATTTCCACATGGAAGCCATCCCTGCATACTTAGTGCTTAAAATCATATGCATAGCGTCAAGTGTGTGAGGCACACTTGGCAGGTTCAAGATTTGCATTACTCCCTTTCCATTTTAAAACTCTGCTATTTGCAATGTTGGTGAGAGATATTTTCAACATGATTTCTACTCTGACAGGAGCTCTTCAAGCCGCAGAGGTTACAGCAAGGGCAGAATTATGCTGAAGTCTCTTACAGAGCAAAAGAAACTCTACTGTTTTTCTCTTGGTGGGCCTCCAGCTAAAAAAAAATGTTTACTTCAGCTGTAACTTTTTCCTTTTAAAGAAAAAGTATCTATCTATTTTTTTTTTTACTTTCTTTGGTTGATCTGTTTTGGGGTTTTTTCTTGACTTTGCAGCTTTATTTTGTAAAGCTCTGGGTCAGACCATACAACTGCTTTTGCACAAACTACTGACACTGTTGGGAATGTCAAATAAATGGTGAGACTGAAAATAAAAACAAAACCAAGGAAAGAAAAGTAGATAATAAATACAGTGTGTCTTGTGTTCCTTACAAACACCCTGTTACAATTAAGCTTCTCTCAGTAGCCCATTAGATCCCCCTTTGGGGTGTTTGCAACACAAATTTTGGGGCAAGCAGGCAAAAGGGAATAAGAGGCCTCTGAGCTGGGAAAATTAGGCATCCCTAGTTCTGAGCAACTTCAGAGAAGTTTGAAAAGACAGCCCCAAGCCCCTGGCACATTATTTAGTGGCCACTAAACATGCACATTATTGACAAATTGATGCTGAGCTATCTTTCATGCCCATATAAATATAGACATGTGGCTTTTCTGGAATAGGCAATAATGATGAAGTTGTTCTGGTCCATTGTCTGAGCAGCAATCAGGGAGTCTTAAATCCTGTGGATAGTTCAGCTGTCACACATATGGACCAGCCATGCTCAGGGAAAACAGAGATTTCCAGGAATTGTGGAGTGAGAGAGTGAAAGCATGCAGCTGTGGTGGAGCTGCAGATGTTGTGGGTGAGCGACACCCGGTTTCCTCAGCCTGAGAAAAGAGCTGAAAAGGGCCATTCCTTGGGGAATGAATCCTTCTCCTCCTCTTCCTCACAGTGGCCTCCCACACACGAGCCCTGCAGCACACAGAGGACACAACCCACACTGATGCCCTCCTTCAGAACAGGGGGCCCATCCACTTCCATATCTTGAGATGGGTCCAGGGAGGGGACACCAGCAGCACCAGCACTGGAGTTTTACAGCTTGTTTTATTTTAATTATTTTAAACTGATCCCAGAGCTCCTGAGACCCCATTTTGCCTGGGCCACTTGGGCTTCTCCCACTAGGCTGGGTGTCCTGGCACAAGGAGGTGGGCAGGCCATGCCCTGGTGATGTCCCAGGGGGAGATGGCTGTGCTTCACTCCAGCCTCACAGAAAACCTCATCTCCCCAAGGTACTGCAACTCATGATGGGAAGAAGTCCTGGGAATGCTGGGCTGAGGCCCCTCTCGGGCCCCAGCACCCACACTGAGGCAAGGCCAGGTTGCTCCTGAACAGATCCCTGCAGCCAAGCCAGCTTCTTACACCCACATTACTTCCAAGTGCTGAGCCGTGAAACTAAATGACCTGAAACATTTCATTTGGAAGAGAAAAAAAAAGAGAGAAAAATAAGAAGGAAGGTTACAGCAGGGAACAAAAAACCATCGCACTCTGGCAACATCCTATTCTCTCCATATCTATCACAGACATGGAGATCCATGGCCTAGAAGGAGCAATAATCTCTGATCTGTATTTTAAGGCAGTTAATAAGGGCTCAGAATGGAGAGGCCAGCTATAGATCAGCAATGAATGCTGATATATGGGCTTGGCTCCTCCAGCCCCATTTCTTTGGCCTGTACATTACACAGTGATGATGCAACTCCCAGCACATCCCCAATGATAGCCCTGTCATTGCTCCAGCAGCACAGGCCACCACCACATCGATCTTAAAATTCATGAGGAAGATATGCCTATCTCATCAAAGGTGCCAGCTCTGGAGGCATTTAATCACGCAGATAAGCACTCCAATTTCAACAGGCCTTCAAAAAATGACCGGTCTGCAGGATCAGGGGACTCCATTTCCTAAGCTGGATGTCAGAACTATATATCTGCCCAAGCACATTACAGTCTGCTGGGTTTCCCCATGAAACTTCTTCCAGCAAAACGTTTATTGGCTCTGCCTTGCCAAACACATCCACACCACCCAAAAATAATTCCTCTGCAGCACAGTGACTAGAGACAGTTTTGCTGCAGCAGGTTGGGTTTCAGGGGCTGAAATGGATATGTGGGGACTGTTTACCTAAAAGCACTACTAAATTAGTTGAAAGTAATGTGGCCAAGTGTATTTTATATCCCATGTATCCATCTGTGTTGCTGTTTGATCCCATTGGTCCTAATGCTTAGGCCTCAATTCTCCCTGCTGTGTGAGCACCATCCCAAAAAGCCAACAAGGCCTAGCTCAGCCAAGCCAAGACTCTGCGAAGCTGACAGAGATGTCAGACCTGTCAGGATGGTAAGGGAATCTTAAGAAACTGATATCTTGATACCTTTCACCCAAATTCTTTACTTTATTTGTCAGTAAGTATGTAATATACTCCAGCTCCATGGGGCTGTTGGCTCAAATAGAGTTCCTGTGGCAGCCAGCCGAGGCCAGCATAAAGAATAGTAAGCTTTTTTTTCATGAAAACAGAAGGATTTATCTTTATTTACTTTTTAGTTTATGAGACCCTAAAAATGCTTCAAACTTCAGTGCTGGCCTCTGCTTGTCATTTGCCCTTTCATTAAATGGGATTTTCTTCCACAGCCAACTTTTCTGCACTGAGAGTCTGCTCCTTCTTCTTTTGGGGAAGTAGAAGTGTAAATTAACTCATGTAATTTTACTACAACTCAGCATAGTTGGTCAATATTTCCCTTCATATACAGTTTACTGGATGTTTTTAGTAGGTCAAATAATCCCAACTTTCCTTTAAAGAAAGCAAAATACAACAAAAAGAAGATGATAGCTTTTGTAACTGCAGAAAGGCTTGAGCAACCTGATCCAGCACATGTCTAAACCTTAGACTATAAGAATAAGACTACAATCCTCTTATTAGTAGAATAACATTAGCATCCTCTTATTAGTGGAGTACGATTTGCATGATAAACTGGTGAGTTTCAGGCCTCAGCTTGGGCAGTGGTGGGCAGACTGAGAGCAGGACAGATCTCATCCACTGGTGATCACTGTCCACAGAAAAGAAGAGGTTTTATGCTGTGTGTTTTATGCTGTCCCTCCAGTCCTGTGCAGCCCTGCACCTGCAGATGTGATTAGTCCCCAAAACAGTTTTATTCTGGTATGCAGTCCTTGCAGCTGAGGAGATGATGCTGAACCAGTCCCAGGAGGAGCAGCACCTTGCTCTGCAGGGAGTACCCAGCAGCAGAATCCATCCCCCAGGGACTCTTTGAGGATGCTTCAGTCTGCACACTCATTCTCACATGCTGCTTCCAATCCAAATGCAAAGACTGGGGGCAAATGACAACAACAAAATCAATGGTCTGGTAATATAGCAACAATGATTATAAAAAGAAATCCAAATTAAAAAAATAAAATATAAAAAAATATGATAAAAATATACATTTAGAAAACCCAACACCTGAAAAAAAATCTGTGTGCTTAAAGGGATGTTTCCCTCCTACTCCAAATGCACCTTTTTTAGGAGGTAACACACATAAAGCTTGTCAAGAATCTGGCTTGCAAATCAAAGTTAATACTACAACGCCCCCTCTTTAAATCATTCACAGATCCATCTGTGTAATGGCTCCCCAAGTGTAATTCCCTATTAAGAGGCTTTATCTGGAGAGATAAGCAGCTGGTTCCCATGTCACTAATTGCTGTCTGCTGTGATTTTAAAACATCTGCACCATTGTGCTCTTCATTTTCATATTCTAATCACCCTGAAACTTGAAAAAGGTACATCATTGATTGTTTCTGTGGGTTAATTAGTACACAGTCTCCTTGTAGAGACAATTTAAAGGCAGTCAGAACCTCAATCAGCAAGTTTGTTTTAAAAATTAATAACATCAGGAGCGTCTGTGGGGATTGGCATCCACAGTGACACATCAGTGTGCTCTGAGGACATGCCATCCTTTGTTATCTTCTTCACAGGGATGGAAACAAAATTGAAAAAAAAAAAGAAAAAGAAAAAAGAAAAGAAGAGGAGGAAAGTCTTCCCTAAAAGCATTATGTCACCTACAACAGGCTATTGGTGAGTCCTCTCTTTTATCTCGGGGCCACCCCTGCCTCACCAGCAAGAGCAAATCTGAACAAATCAAAACATCACATAAAACCTCTGTGTGGTCTAGGAACTTGCAAGCATTTTTTGGTGTCAATTTTGCCACCTAGGAGCTGGCATCTCATCGGAAATCCATGGGGTGAACCTGTGATCTACGGGGGCACTTGCTCTGCTTTGCCTCCTGAGCTGGAAAGGTGCTGGATCCCCTGGCGCTGTCTCCTAACCAGGCAAAGGAGGGTTTTACCTCAGGCACAGCAGTTTGCTGTGGCACAGATGCTTCATGCAGACTGGACCATCCCCGTACCCAGCCTGCTCAGAGGGAAGGCAGGCCTGAATTCAGAGCTCTTAACTTGGGTTTATACCCAAAAGTACTCCAGACAATCCTGGTAACAGAGCTTTGGAGTCTAGCAAACTGTCAGCCTGAGATGCTCCAGGCTGAATGAATAAATCTGCAGGCACTGACTGAAAATGTAGTTGGCATTCTGAAAAATCATTCTCTGTTCTTGTCCTGAGTTCCTAAAAACTGGAGAAGCTCCAAATTATTTGTTCCCCTTGAAAAAGCTTTCTCTTTAGTTTCTGCTTCCTAGACATGCATGAACACATGTTGCTAGAGAAGAAAAAACCCTTTGAAAGAAAGAAAAAACTGAGATTTCTAGCTCCAACACATGAATAAATAATCCTGGCTCAGCTCATACTTTTGCTCAAAATTGAGCATTTCCCCTTGTGTCCCAATGGGACAGCTGTAAACTGCTCACTTGCAGGCTCTAATCAGAGCTACAGGTTGGAGATATTTCATGTCTTTTGGTGAGTGCACTGAGCTTTCCCAGGGCAGAATTACTCTGTAAATAAAAGATGCCAAGTGGAGGAGACAGCAGGCTCAGGCAAATATAACTCTGGCCTGACGACTTACAGGTTGAGCAGTCATGGACATGAGGTGTCAGGAGCCTGTGATCAAGTCAAGTCAATTCATAACTGCGAGTCTCTGAAATGGTATTGGGAAATTCTTCAGGTCCTCAGTAACTCCAGCCACAGATGAGGGATATAAACCAGAAAAGGACACTTTCTGAAACCACAAACAGTGGAGTCTGCTGAGGAACTCCACTGAATCTAGCTCAAAACTGATGTAAGGGCTTTAATTAAAAGTGATACACCTATAGAAAACATATCAGCAACAGTAACAAAAAATTAATTGCCATGTTTCCAAAATAGGGCATTTTCCAGATTACAGTCCTAAATTTGTCACTCACAGAGTTTACTCCTTCTGCAGCTCCCAGGGTCTCAAAGAGCACAAAGCCCAAACAACCATCACACTCAGGAGTGTGGATTACAGAATCAGAGAACAGTTTGGGTTGGAAGGGACCTTGAAGATAATCTAGTTCCAACCCCTGAAAATTCATTTGATGTACAAAGAGAGGCAGGAATTAATGCAAAAATGCCCAGGAGAGCACAACACAGCATGGGGTGGGAGTGGGTTAATTAAAAGCCAAGCAGCAACTCTTTGTGTCCATTCACCAAACAAAACATCCCAGACCGTGGAGTGTGTTTGTGTGATTGTGTCAATACAGAGAAGCTGAAGTTCAGGCTTTGGCATCATGATTGCTTTGAGAATACCTTGTCTAAAGCACTTATTCAAGGAAGAGACAAATCAATGCAGAGATTACTGAACAGTACAAAGATGCTCACATGGTTGCGAATTGTAATTTTTCATGCATTCCTGGTAAAGCGTCTTGATTTTCTAAGTAATTCAGAAATTCCAAAGTTATTCCAAATTCATTATGCTACCAGCTTTAAACTGAATAATTTGCACACTGTTTCAATCTTCTGCTGCTTTGCAGACACTTCTATTTCCACATGGAGGGATTGAGGATTTTATTTTGTCAAATTGCAGCAACATGTTGAATTTATAAAGGTAGGATTTGGCGCTGCAGGCTGATCTGCTCCTTACTGGTGGAATAGACCCATCTCTGCACATATTTTCTCTATCAAATGTTTAAACAACCCTGTGCTTTTCAGAGCTTTGTATTAAGCACCGAGTCTGGGAAAACTCTAAACAATGGGATTTTTCTGTCATCTCCAACAAAGAACCCATCATCGCCGACACAACAATGCAGTTTAAATATCGTGTTTAACCACAACACTGTTTGCCACCTCGGTTTAGGCAGATGGGAGAGAACAACTGGGCACCAGCTAAGGTGGATACAGCAGGACTCATACAATTTTCCCCATTCAGCCGCTGAGATCACCCTGGTTTGTCCTTGTTTGGCCTCAAGCCAGTGCAAGGATTTTTAGGCAAGTGTTTCAGACATCACATCCGCAAAGCCAGGGCTTGCAGAGCAAGGCACCTTTGCTGAGCTGAGTGCTTTCATTTGTTCAAAACCCTTGCAAATGAACTTAACTGCCTGCAGGAGTGATATTAAGGCTTTATTATTCGTATATAAAACATACTTCCATCCCTTCAGGAATGGTTAATTCTGTGGAGTTCAGCCTGCTCTCGCCAGTGTGTCACTATGATGTTGCTTGTCCAATTTTCTACCTCATCTTGCTCTTCCACTTTGTAATTTCAAACTGTACAGGACAATGCACATGTGTACAGTGGCTCAGCCAAAATAAAACAGCAGAAGGATCCCAGGACAGACTGGGACTTGCAGAAATTGGAGCAGTAAGGGTACTAATCTCTGAAAGACTTGTGGTGTTTTCTAGGATGTTAATCCCAGAACCCCAAAATGGCAGAATAGGGTGAGTTGGAAGGGACCCAAAAGGATCAAACTCCTGCCCCTGTACAGGACACCCCAACAATCCCTCCCTGTGCCTGGGAGCATTGTAGAAACTCTTGTTGAGGTCTGTCAGGTTTGGTGCTGTGACCACTCCCTGGGGAGCTGTTCCAGTTCCCAACCACCTCTGGGTGAAGAGCCTTTCCTGATGTCCAACCTAAACCTCCCCTGACTCAGCCTCAGGCCATTCCCTCAGGTCCTGTCACTAGTCACAGAGCAGAGATCAGAGATCCTGCCCTTCCTCTTCCCTTTATGAGGAAGCTGTGACTGCCCTGGGGTCTGACCTGTGTCTCCTCCAGCCAAACAGACCAACTGACCTCAGCTGATCCCCATGTGGCTTCCCCTCAAGACCCTTCACCATCTCAGCATGTCTGAGATTGCTAAACTGGAAATAAGGATGTGAACAGCTGTGCACTTTAAATTTCTGCTGTAATTTTTAAAAGCCTGCAGTTCTTAATTTGCATTGAGAGGTTTCTTTTATCCTTCATTTAATATAGGAATTTCAGCAATACCTTGAATACTCTTTTTTTTTTTTTTTTTTCTGAGGGATGGGAGAAATATAAATGGCTTTTCCATCGAGACCAGTGATTCTTTCCACTAGAGTTAAATAATTTGATTATAAATTGAGTCCTTAAATGTCAAGGAGATGCTGAATTCACCTGAAAACAGGCATTTGGGGAAGCTCATAAAAGCTGTGAGCTGCAGTCAGTTAGCTCATCATTCTTTTAGCATGCACTTCATTTAGCAGTTACTGACCGCCAGATTAATTCTTCTAAAGCATCCTGATTGCAGCTAAGGTCTAGCATGAAGCACTAAATTGCAACAGCATTGGCAAAAAGTCCAGAAATCTGCCAGAACATCTATCAGGAACAGCTGGGTTATAAACCCTTTGAAAATTTGCAGGACAGGTCAAATACTCAGTGTCTCCTGACTTCCCTGAATGAAGATCTGAGTCCTGTTCCATGAATTCAGTGAGAGCATCACTTGTGCCTTCAGCAAATTCACTGTGAAAAGATGAACTCCACTGACCTGAACCAAAACGTGGGAGGTTCCTTCCTTTTGCAAAGTCTGCCTAGGGAGGTCATAGGTGGTGAATTTCTGTCTCTGTTGGGCACACACCAAAGAGCCCACGGCTCTTTGTGCAGAGCCAGTGGGTGCTGTGGGGTGTACACATCCAGAGGCAGGATGTGCTCTGGACCCTCCCAAAAACCTGGTCTCAGATCAGACTGCAAAGTGGGATTCTGCTTTGTTTTCACCAGTAAAATCCTGCCTTTCTGACAGAAGGGAATAGGAACACTCTCATCTTCCCTTGCAGGGCTTATAACAGTCCAAGCAGACATGAAGTGGAACCTATTCCATTTGCAAAAGGCACAGAATGAGTGAGGCTTCAGGAGATTTATGCTCCAGTTTCCCCATAAGATGTGACTATTTTTCATCATTGTTACCTTATAAAATGTGGTCCCTCTCCCCTTTTCCCTAGAAACCCAGGAAGTGATGGCTGGGGAAATTTACTTGCACACCTTGAAGAGGCCAAAGCAGGGCAGACATCTCTGTTTCTGCACTAGAGATGATGCCCCTGTGACACAGTTGTTGAAGACTTTTTGCTTCAATCAGGGGATTTTAAATACATAGGAACTTCAAGGAATGATGGAAGACAGGTTTGGAGAAGGATGCTCACGGGGACTCCTGGGTCATAGACATGTGGGAATAAAAATGCTCAGCTGCAAGTCCTCTTTCAAGACCATAGAAGGGGTGATTTTGGGCAGCTGCAAAATCACAAGCTGCCCTGGCTAAATCTGACTGCTCTCCTAAAGGAATCAATTTTACCATCCTCTGGATCTGGCTCCCTGCAGATAACTCTGCCATACAGATGTTTTTGCAGGTTCCTCACCACACCCGTGGCCAAGTCTTTCCCAGTAGGGGAAATTTAACCAGGCTTGTAATAATGTAATGGAGCAAAAAAAAAAAAAAAAAAAAAACCAAACAAAATGGTGACATAAAATGTCTCTCTGGTGGTGCTAGGGGGTGTGATGGTGATAGGTACTGCATTTTTGGGACATTGCTGTGCTTTTCCTGAATGGCACCTATCTCTGCTTTGATGTTCATCCCTCATCTCTCCTTCCTCCCCTCCCTCCCCAACTATGACAAAATCACCTTTACTAATAAACCTCCAGTTCAAATAGCAGGTTTTATTTAGTGTGCTATAAAAACAGTCATTTCTCAGATCATAAAAAGGGCTCAACTGGACTGCATCATTTTGCTGAAGTGAGTTTTCTGGTGGAGTGATTCTCTCTTCTAAATGCCACAGTCCCCCACTACCAGTATTTATGTACCAAAGTAAAATGCAATTTTCTGTATTTTATTAAGTGTGAATCTCCGGTGCAAATCCATTTGGGAGCTGATCCCAAGATTTAATTGTCCTTTGCTTTTATACTTTTAAGATATTTTCAAGATTTTTCACAGTATCACCAGGCTAAATACAGTTTTATTAAGGTACAACAGCATCACTTTAAGGCCCTGACCAAGTTTAGGTTTGTCTTCTACACATATAAATCCACAGCAGCACAGAGCAGAAAAAGAAAGGGCAGGGAGCTGTGATCTAGAAAGGAAGATTGCAAAACACCCTGAGCACACCTTAGTGCTTAAATGACCACCAAAACCTCTCTAGTTTCTCACCCAACAAATCAGGTGTAAAATGGAGCCCTGAGTCTCACACCCACCAGGCTAAAATGACCTCCTATGAAGTGTTTTAATATAAATATAAAGTGTTTTAATATAAAACACTATGAAGTGTTTTAATATAAATTAAAACCTATTTAGTGTTTTAATATAAATTCAGGCCTGGGATTAGCATCCAGAGCAGAACTGGCATCAGGAGAGCATCTGGGTAAAAAGTGGCGTATCCCATGCTGAGAATCTGCTCTGGAGAAACCCTTACAGCCCTGGACCTGTGCACAAATGCATGATTTCTGTGCACACACTCCACTTGGGACTGGCATCAGACCAGGCAGAGCCATGGTGTGCTTCCACCAGCACCTCAGAGCTTTGCCCTTTTAATTGCCTTTGTTCTAGTAACTCACTTAGCCACATTTCTTTTCTCTATACATGTTGATGAAGCAAAACTATTCCCAGCCCTGCTATTGCTTCCTCCTAAATACTGACTGCGTGCTTGACTTGAGTCAGTCTATAAAAACACAAGCCTCCAATCCAAGGAGTTTGGCAAACAGGGTAAATCACAAGCAGCAGGACTCATTTTAGATATCAATGTGCACTTGCCCATTGTTAAGGGAGGGAAGCTCTGCCTCTTTTTTACAAAATTTACTTATTTTGGAGGATTGGAATTGGAAGAGTTTGGCGGAATGTGTTTCCAAGAGTTGGTTGAGGAGAGAGGGAGACTGGCTAGAGCGGAGGTGAATCTGGTGTTAGAAGCATCTGAGGTACACATGAAAGGGAATAAAAATACATGGGGACAGCAGGGCCACAGAAGGTCCTTAGTTTAGCAGAGACACTGCTAAACTGACATGACAAACATGGCTCAAACTTTAGGAGGGTGTGTAAATAATCGTGAGAGCACCTTATCACAGAAATCAATGGGTTCTCTAGACCTGGGAGTTTCTTTTTAAAACTAGGCTGGGTGTTTTCCTGACAGCTATTGGACTTGGAACAGGAATACATTTAGGCAAATCCCCTGGTATGAGTCATGCAGGAGGTTTGACTAAGTGGTTCTTTCTAGTCTTAAAAATCTGTGACTATATAACCTCTCTAAATCCTCCAGTGTTTTGTCCAACCTGGTGTTAAGCAATTCCAGCAATGTGTCTTCAGCCTCTTCTTCTGGGAGTCTATATCCCAGCACAATAAATCTCACTGTTCAGAGTCTCTTCTCCCTTCCCCTGGAACCATTTCCATCCCTAGACATACCTCAGTTCTGGATTCATCCCAACAGTTCCTCCTCATCCTTGGACCAAAAAGAATGTTTCACATTTTTAAACAATTCATTTCGCTTGCCATATCCCCTGCTGCTGTAAAGCACTGTGTCCCACGGGTAAGACAGAGCTGATTTACTAAGAATGGCCTTTTTTGTCTTGGCAAACCCAGTGAGATGTGGTTCCCCCTGGAATAAAAGATGGGCAGTGTTGTACCACACTTCATACTGCAATGATGAGAGGTGCCAAAATCCACCAGTTCAACCCTCTCAGGCCACCAATCTGGCACAGGGAAAGTTACTGTGATTTCTGCTGCCATTCCTCTAACGTGGCTGAGCATGGGCTTTTGAGAGGCAAATCTGTGTGAAATATTCCTCCAGACTGACTCTGTCCTCGCCAGATAGCTGAGATTTGGCTCTGAGCTTTTAAAAGCAGGCACTGAGGATCACCTGATCTGGATTCAAGCCTCAAAGATGTCTCTAAAACACTGCAAAACCAAAACATGCTGGGTGCGAAGAGTGAAGAACCCTGGAGTCAGTTTTAGACATTGGCCACATTTTTTCCTCTTTTTCTTTGTTTTCTTAATTTTTTTTTTCATTTTCTCCCCCCCCCCCCCCCCCCAGTTTTAAAAATAGAAGAACATATTGAATTGGTCTTTTCTGGTTTAAATTTCTCTGCTCTTCTGTATGCTGCATCACAGTCTCAAAACATGAGCCCAAATGCAGAGCTCTGAACAGTTGGAGACCTCTGCCGCAATCCAAATGTCACAGTTGGTGTTCTGAAGGGTGTTTTGGGGAGATTTTTTGGGTGTGCGGGGAGGAAAAAAGAGCAAAAGCTAAATCCCAAACCACTGTACAAAAGGGATACATATGTTGAAGTCACTGTTGCAAAAACTACTCAGTGACTGTTTTAAAGATCCTTATTAAAAAATCTATTTTATTCTAAGTATTTACCAAATACTCAGTAGTTATTATTTTTTCCCCTCTGTGTTTTTTCCCCTTTGTTTTGCTTTCCACCAGACAATACACACAGTTCTGCGTAGTCCCCTTTAAGGATTTCTCTCAAGGATACACAGATATCTATTTTGTGGTACCAGACACAACAACCTTGTGAAATCAGGGCAGATTCATCACCCATCCTGCACACGACCTTATCAGCAGTTGCTATGGGTGGCCCCTGTGGAATACTGTGGAAAGGGCAAAGCTGGGAAATGTGCACTTTAAAGTGCCAGAGAATTTAGTTCAGTGTGCAGCACTTGTAATTTCTGCTGCTGCAGACTGCTCAGCGTGCTATGGATACCTGAGAATTCTCTTTTTCCCTGACTAGAGGTCATGATATTTATTACAGTAAATTTTTTTGCCCCCCTCCCCTTTTTTTTTTTTCCTTCTGGAATAGGTAAGGTATAATTGAAGGTGTCAGCTTTCTTGCATTTATAATATCTCCAGAGATGAAGAGAGAAGTGAAATAGAGCTTCCTGCCACTCCTTTCCCCACATGTAACATATTTTGCATTTACTTACACTGACAAAGGGAATATTTAAAGATAAGGCAGTGTTGTGCTAGGTTTTGGTACAGGAGGTATTACAAAAACAAAATTGACAGGAAAACTCTCAGGTAGATGGACTGCAGCAGCAGATAATAAAAATTGAGGTTCTAGTTTCCTCATCATCTATATTCCCATCTGGTGGCATCTAATACTAAATATATCCAGAAAATGATTTTTTTTTCCTATTGATTTGAATGCCATTCTCTATACAGAGCCATGGAACTACATTTTGTAAAAATATTACTTCAGTGAGTAAAATCAGCGTTCTAGTATATTCATGCAGAGCAGAGCACTACAAACCAATGAGAAAACGAGTAACTAATGTTTATTACATCTCAGCATCATTCACACCAAGCAAAAATACCTGGTTAGTATCTAAAGTCAATCTTAAATGAATCTCAAAGCACTTCATGAAAGAAGCAGCAGTCATTATCCCCCTACAGATGGAAATACCAAGGCTCAGTGATTTGCCCTAGGTATTTCATGTTCCTTGACGAGTGCAAAAGGGAGAATTTAGTGAGTATTCCTCATACTCATTCTTGCTGATGACCATGAAGATTCCCATGACCAAGGCCACAAGTTCACATTTCCAAGGCATTCTGCAATCTAGACGAACGTGCCTTTGAGTAAATGAAAATCTGTCTGGAGTGCAAACAAACTGATGCCTTGCTGTATGAGCCTGAACGTGCCATCTAAAGTGCCTATTACAGGCACAGCTGGAATCCCTGTTTGCCAGAGGAGGAATAGCATGGATCTGTGTTTCAGCACAGCAGCACCTTTTCACGGCCTGTCAGCTGGGATTCCAGCGAGTCTCATACTTACAGGACTGCAATTTCTGTGCTGCAAACCCATGAGTGTTCTTTTCAAAGGGTTTTAGCTTTGTGGAGATAATGAAATGGATTATCCATGCACCTGCTGCTGCAGCATACCTGCAGTTCTCTACCTGCCGCGGTGTGTGCGTGTGAATGAGCGTGTTGGTGGGCATCTTATTTTAAAGAGTGGGTTTTAGTCTCACAGAATGAGACCTGGGGAAGATCTCTAGTCACCCACCCTTCAGGTAATTACACCAGGAAAAGCTACCAGGTATATCATCTTCTCACCAAGCAGAAGATACTGTGGCAGGCAAAAAGTGACCTTGTGTTTCTCATGCTCAAACTCCCAGCAATGTACAGCAACTTAAATTACAGCATGGGCAACATAATTAGGGTTTCTTCCCTTGCAGTCGTGTTGTGCATCTCCTGTCTGAAAAGGAGGGGGTCACTTCAGACAGAGGCTTCAGCTCAGCAGGGCTGCCTGCTGCTCACCAGGGCTTTGCTCCGAGCAAGATAGAGGAAAGGCTGCAATTAAAGCAAAGACTTCATGTTTTTGGGGCTCCTTTCCTCCAGAAACACAGTATTAACTCAAGAACCACAGAAAATGAATCCTAAAGTTGGAGGAAAAATAATAAATTCAGGTTGGTGTTCAAATCTTTCATCCCCATGACAGAGTTTGGTGTCACGGTGTAGTTTGGAGCACCTGGGCAGGCATGGAATGAATGCTTGACTGTGGCCAGGTTTGGAATGGCTCTTGTTAAAGAATTGGCTGTTGCAGACAACTTTTATAAAAAATCCTTTCCTTAGGATTTTTTCCTCCTGAGAAGCTGAGAGGCCTCAGGAACAAAATGTAAACAATGGTTATTTGCTGCTGTGAATGCAACAGGTGCATCTGTGATTGGTCTCATGTTGGATGTTTGTAATTAATGTCCAATACCAACCCAGCTGGCTCGGCTCTCTATCCGAGCCACAAACCTTTGTTATTCATTCCTTTCTATTCTTAGTTTAGCTAGCCTTCTGATGAAACCTTTTCTTCTATTCTTTTGGTAAGGTTTTAATGTAATATATATAATAAGATAATAAATCAAGCCTTCTGAACATGGAGTCAGATCCTTGTCTCTTCCCTCAACCTAAGACCCCTGTGAACACGGTCACAATTGCCCCTCCAGCCCCATCTGTAGAAAAGCTTGGTGCAGCTCACCAGCTGGAGCAGAGAATTGTCAAAGTGTGGCTCTGCCACAAAACTGTCACCAACACCTGGTCTGGGAGCTTGGTGTCTCTCTGTGGCCCTTGAGGCCTCCAGAGAGGACAGCAGGCATGCTAACTCACCCTGCTGGCTGTCCAGGCCACCTGAGAAGATGATTTAGGCACCCAAACTAGACATCCAATGTGAGGTAGCGTGCACGCAGCCTAACTGAGCTCTGTGACTTGTAATAGACTTTTAATCCCTTTCCTGCGGCTCTTTGTCAGACTCAAATGGGCTGAACTACGCCCTTAAAAAAGTCTTTAGGAAGCAATTCTTGAACAATAAAATGTTCTGAGGCCCAACCTGTTTATGGAAAAGGATTGAAGTTTTCCAATTTTTTTTTTGGCCTAGAGATCCTTGAAGTTTTTTCAAAACACATTTTGATTAAAATTGTAATTTATTATGGGGTTGTCTAATGTCATCTCTCCTACTTGAAGCAGAGAATTTTTCATTCCTCACCATCAACTCATAATATCACAAAGTCTTAATATGAATTCATCTTCTGGTTTTCTTTTCTTGAGAAAAACCATGGAAGAGCAGAGATAATACTGGATACAGCTCAGTCTCTGTGCCTTTCCTCAGTGCTACTTGACAAGGAAGTATTTTAAAAACTAATCCAAGGAACAAAGTTATGCACACAACTGAATTTAAACCCAGTCTTTTTTTGCAGGATGTCACATTTCCTTGCAGCCCCCCTGAAAATGCCTCATAGTGCAAACATGCATTTGGAAACAGAACAAATCTGTTACCAGGATTCGAGCTGGTCATGCTGCTGAGATGACCACACTTCTGCCTTCTTATTCAAACCTTTGCTCAGTGTTTTGAGGTTTGCTCATCAGTAAAATCTCTAGTTAAGGACATTCAGTCAACCACAGGGTAGAAGAGCTGACCACAGGAAGAATGCAACTCAAACATGAGCAGCAGCACCGTGTGACTCTGGGCACCTTTCCCTTCTGCTTCTTCAGTATGTTATGTGCCACAAGAGCATCTCTGACCTATTTGTGGTCCTTCCAGAGAGGCCTCATCCCATCACCACACCTTTAATGAGCAGTTCATTACTCTGTCCTCTAAGACCAGTGCAAATGAGGGCTGAGAAATAGAAAGGCTTTGCTCTGCTGAGATTAAATGTGGTTTGAGGTATTGTCTGCTGCAGACATATTTTCGACTCTTGATCCCTCTTCCCCAGGCTTTTTGGGGAAAAAAACAATTTATCACTATGAAAAGTTCTAGGAAGAGCACAGGTATCTGGGCATGGGGAGCAGGAGCCTCCCCACACATGTAGTCAATGGATTTAGACCACAATGATGCTGGACCAAGTCTTGGCCCCTGCTTGGGCATCCTTTAGAGGACCAACACGCCCTCTTCTTTCTTTCCATCACCAATTTGTCATTTTTCTCACTTCTTTCTATTTTACCAGGAAAAATTCTCAGGACTGTGGTAGTCAACATGGTCTAACTGGTCTAGGGTTTTGGAGATCATTTTTGCGTTCTTGTATCTGCTTCTGACTCCAGCATTCCCAGGTCTTCAATGAGTCCAGGCACAGTTTTCCTCAGTTATTAGGCAATGCTGAACCACAAATTTGGCACTGGCCAAAGTATTAGCATTATATAAGCTGTGATTTTAGGAGAGAAGATATTTCAGAAGATGTGTTTTCCCACTGTGGTGGAGGTCCTGCTGAAGTGAGGGTATCTGCACAATTCCCTCAAAGGAAAACAGACTTGAAAACATTAAAAGAACAAAAACTTTGGATGAAACTCATTAAATTTTGACAATCTTAGCTCACCACCTCATCTGAAGACCCTGTCTAACTGCTAGAAACCAAAAAGAACACATTTCCCATGAAGTGAGGGGATCAGGTCACTAGTTTAAGCTCCAGTGATCTGATTTCCAGCCCTGTTAGGGCAGCAACCTCAGCACACAGATGAGAATCTCTCCCCCTCTGTCAGGTTAGGTAAGCAGTGGGCAAGATGCAAAGTTCACCTGAAATGTGTGCAATCCAGCTTATTTGTTGGGCAAGCAGCAAGAGCTAATGCAACAGTGCCTTTTTTTGCTAGTGAGCCTGAAGAAAAGAGCTAAATTTTTTCACTTCCAACCGATTTACCCTGATAGTAAAGATTTGAAGTGTGGCTCACTCAGGAGAGCAAGGCTTAACACAGGTGTGGGTGAGGGAGCCTCAGAGGCACCAGAGCAGCACAAAACCCTTTCTGCAGCTCACAGGAAGGGTCAGAGGTGCCTGTTTGGATTTTCTGCCCATGCTGGAGTAACACGAGTGGCAAACAAAGCCAGGCTGCTTTCTAACAATCCAACCTCAGGAGCAGCAACGGTTTGGGGAATATCAGTGCTGAGCTTTGGTGTAACTCAAATAAAAACACCAAGGTTACTAGGGATACGGGGAGAGACTCATGGAGCAATTAAATAACCAACAGACACACACACCCACACACACAGCCCTCATTTATTCAAAACCCTGACAGCTGTTTATTGAGAAGTAGGTGTTGACGGTTCACTTGTCTTGGATGGATTTCTCCCGGAATAAACACCAGGGCTTTCAAAGTGCCGGATCCCATTTTCTTGTAAAAGAAGTTTAAAAAAAAAAGAAAAAAGAAAGAAAGAAAAACCTTCAAAATCTCCCACAAACACTATGTACAGCATGGGTATCATTACTGCTGTGGTGCTGCAGAGAGGAGACTCCATGTATGGGAAAAGATTGAGCTACAAGAGTGTTTTGGAAAATGAAGAGTTATTTCGCAATAGGCCGTGACATCTCCCTTGGAGAAAACTTGCCCAGATTCTGCAGATTGCTTTGCAGATGGAAAAGGGACAATGTCTGATTGCAATACACTCTCAGATAAAGTCAATTTTGGCTTGATCTAGAAATTTTCCCTCCCCAGGAGGCCTAGACTGAACTCTGAAGGCATCTATCCTTCTTTAAGCTAATCTTTACATTCAAGTGCAAGTGCAATCAATAACATCAGTGCAATCTCCATAGCAAAACAGAGCCCACTGGATGCCAAAAGGCTGAGCAAAATCCTTCTTCTCAGTCCCAGGTCTGTGATATCAACATCTAAAGAGACAGCTGACTCGTCACAATGCAAATAGGAGAAAAGGGATGAAATGAAAGGAAGTTCACACTTAATATTAGAACCTGCTGACAGCAAGATGTATTAAGTTATAGGGCAGCCCACAAATGCAACAGGAAACCCACTTTTTGAACAGTTAAGACTAAAAAAATTATTTGAGTATGGAGAAAGAGCCACAGAGAGCAATTGTGTAATGATAGGAAGAGACACATAAAGGTTATCGACCTACATCTTTCCCATTCTTACCTCCCATGTTTCAACAGTATTCCCAGAGAATTTTATTTTAATCCCATTGCAGAGTTTTACTGCATATAGTGGAAACACAGCTACTTTGACACAGGTTTAAGAAATCTCTCGTGGTCAGAATGGCCAAAACCGAGGATGCTGAGCCAGGGGATTTTCAGTAACTGCTCTGAGCTGTGCTTCAGTGTGTGCATGAGTTCACATTTACAGTCTCAACAAGAGGTAAGTGCTCATAGGAGTCTCATTCCTGAACTTCCTTGCATTAGAAATGTAGGCACATTACTCCAGGATATTATATATGTTTGTATTATCATGCCTGTAGCAAGAATCAAAACTTGACAGAATCACAGACTGGTTTGGGTTGGAAGGGACATTAAAGCTCATCTATTGCCAACAGCCTGCCATGGGCAGGGACGCCTTCCACTAGACCAGGTTGCTCAGAGCCCCATCCAACCTGGCCTTGAACACTTCCAGGGATGGGACTTCCATGTGATTCTTCTCTCCTTAGTCTCTTATTTAACTTCAAGTGCTTTTAAAATCACTCCTATCCATGGATAATTTTTTGTGACATGTGCACTGACAAACCACCTGAAAATACTTTTTGTGAAGGTAAAATTAAAAACTATCACAGGGTAAAATTTAATTCTGGGGTCTGAAAGCACTTTGCAGGGATGTTGCTGAGTTTGCCACACTCCCTGGCTCACCAGTGAGAGCAATCAAGCAAATAACCCAGCTCACACACACGCTTAAACAATCCTTACACACTTGCTGTCTGCATTCTCCAGGGGACCTTTAGAGGCTGTTTTGTACACAGTGCAGCATGAGCTTTCAGTGGTGTGAAATAAAAAGGTTAGTGCCACGGCAAAAGTTCCAAACACAGAGAATACTGCTCAGAATGCATAAATAATTAAGCAGTGTGCATTTAAAACATGAACCATTAAAACAGACTTTGCGAGGGGAAAAAAATAAAAAACAAAACTAAAACTAAAACTGTAGGATGCAAATTAATCTTTCATAAGGCAAACCTTCAGATGCTTGCTTCTTCATGGGCACTTCACAGTGCTCTTTTTCCTTTTGAACCCAGCATTCGTACAAAAAAGCGTTTTGACAATCCCACTAGGATGCTCATCCTCTGTGTTCAGAGGGAGATTTATAAAGATCACAAGGCAGGATTGTGAATATAATGATCCCAGGGATTAGCCTTTCTTCCAGCTATGGTAGGGCACTCCTCTGGATCTATCTGAAATCAGAGAAGGGGCTCTTGACTGCAAGCCAGCGTGCAGCTTTCTTCTCACTGCCATTGTCCCCTCCCCACCTACTCTCATGTGCTTGCAAATACTTTAAATGCTTAAAAGTTTAAAACAGTTGCATGCTAGCTATCACCCTCCCTGTCAAGGGAAAATGAAGGAATTTCCATTAAAAATAAGAGAACTGTTGCTCTCTGCCAGAGTGGATCTACTACTGGCAAGCCCTGTTTAAGTATTGATAAAGGAGCTTATTTAACCTACTGGAAAATCAAGCCCAAAGGATAAGGAAAAGCTTATTCAGAGGAAAGAAGACTTTGTGATTAAGACACTGGATAGGTATTTAGAAAACCTCTTGTTTCCTCTTATTCTCTTGTACCCTCTTTGACTTTGGGCAGGGAACATTATTGTTACCAGCCAAAATGCCAGAAGAGATCATGTCCTACTTAGGCATTTAGAAATGGATTTAAGAGGAGCAGGGCTCACTCCCTAGTCAAGATGCCTGATACAGGAACACAGTCAATGGTCATCCAAAGACATTTCAGTGTTTGGTAAGAGAGAAAAAGAGACTTATGATGATGATTAGGTCAATGTAAAATCTATTTTGAGCTCTGGATGCCCATGGACTATAGCTGGACTACAAGGATAAAATCTGTTCTCCAAAGAAGATAAAACTTTGCAGAATGTTGTCCCAAATTCTGTGTCTTTCTGTCTGGAAAGGACATGAATAATAATCCTTCCTCTCTCTTGCTGCATACCTCTGTTTTTGTTTTAGCCTGTAAACTCTGAGGAGCAAGATCTGCCTCTCACAGTGCCCACCACAACAGGGATCAGGTTTAGTCCAGGCCTTTTCAGACTGAATACAGCAGAGAGACACACAATTAACTGAATTAAATCCTTTAACCCCTTACATCCAAGGGCTAAAGAAAAGGCAATAACAATATAAAAGTAGCTGAAGTAGTATCACTTATGTAAGAAGAGAAAGCCAGCATGAAAGAGGAACCATGCATTACCTATCATTATTTCCCCAAATTTTTATGCATGTGAACTTTTAAGTAATCACTCGGGTTTACAGAACATTAAAATGAGTATCTATAATAAATGACTTTAAACTCTGTCATAAAACCATTACACATAAGCAAACTCAAGAACCTGAAAGGTCTCACAGCTTGATGAGTTTATGAGTGTGGCCTCAACTCAGTCCATTTCTGCAAGCAGATTAATGGTACAGGCTTTAATTACACACTCACATACTGCTCTTTTCTGCAAGGCCCCAGCTTCACCAAGTGCCAGGGAGAGGTTCTAATTCCTGTAACTTTATAGCACATTAATCACGGGTGATGAGGCCATGATTCAGTTATGCAAGCCATCCCAAATACATACTGATGAAATCTGCAAGCCACCACCACCCATATTCTGATTATCGACCTCTGTTAGAGATGAACTATTTTGGGATTGTTTTAAACAGTTCTAAGGACATATAGAGTTTTATGAGTAGCACAGGGGTGTCTGATCCACCACTCCCATAATATCACATGCCTCAGTTTCCATGTGGTTGTTTATTGAGGGTCTCAATAAGGAAAAATGTGATGGTCTAACATTGAATGCCTTCAAGTAGTGGCCTAGGGCAACATTCTGTATGGCAAAAACCCTGCCAAAATACCTTTAAACACACTTTATAAACACTTTGTAGTTAACCTTTATGTGGTGTTACAAAACCCCTTTGTTATTAATTTAAAAAAGATATTCTCTGTCAGAGTGTAATATGGTTGAAAAAAATCTCCTTTGTACAAGGCAGAATGTTACTCATTGCAATGTACAAATGAGATGGTCAAGATCTGAAGTTTCATTTGTTTGTTTGTTTTCTTTTTTTGTTTGGAACTGGGTACAAGGATGTCTCCCTAGGAAGATGAAGTAGATGAGAAGGCAAAGAGAGATTTACTGTATTTAATTTCTATTTGTCATACAGAGATATGTGTACAGGTTGTTCCAACTATTAGTGTTATCCTTTTTTGGTAGTGGCTTGAAATCTACCCCTCACCAAGTCATAAATATTACATTTGGAGAGACCTTTCAGGCCATTCAAGTCACCCTTTTGCAAGAGGTACAATGGTCCCTACTAAATATTCACAAGCATAATTCAATTTTGTCATCAGAAGGGTCATTTGCCTCCTAATTTCCATGGAAATAATGCAACGGACCACTAGGTCTTCACCACAACACATACATTATTTCCCACTATGCTCCAATATATGGACACATAAATTGTCCTTGCCTGTTTAGTTCACTGCCAAAGTAATCCCAGCCACGAGTATGTTGTCCAATAAACCCCACAGCTGACACAAAGTCTCAAACAAAAAAAATCTCTCCCTGTGTCTTAAAGTGAAATTTCAAAGTGAACCAGAGAGCCAACAGCAGCTTTTCTTCAAAGAGTGCTGATAGTTAAAATAATTTCCCCTCAAAAATTCTGTTTCTCTAGGATTTTAGAGGCGAAGGAAATAAGAAACCATAGCTTTGATGTAATTAATCTCAGAGAAAGAAATTAGATCAGGGTTCATATTTTACAGTGATTTACATCTTGTGCAACCCCATTACATTTAATGGGACTACTGAAGGTCTATGTCAACATGGAATGTGACTCTTCAGGCTCAAGTGCTGTGATTCATGGACTGGGTTACAATGGGAGCTGTTTTTAGGATAAAACTTTATCTCCCAGGACTACTGACAGAGATTTTGGTTTTATTTGGAGGGGGGAGGGTGCTTTGTTTTCTCTTTGTTTGAGGAATATTCAAGGGGTTTAGACAGTTCATCAGATGCCCATATTTCGCATCTTTTGCTGTGATACTTATTCTAATGGGAGTACCTGGGCTCTTGGCATGCATATTGTCATGTTTTTTGATGGCATAACTCTGTATTGTGGATCATATAGAATATAAAACATTCAGAAGGGAGCAGTACTGCCTGAAAGTGGAAACTATAGACCAAGGCCAAGAGAGGCAGTATTTTATAAATACCTATGGTGTTGTTCCCCCTCTTAACTTCTATTTACTTTCTTCCTTTTATTTATTTTTTTAAATCCTACAAGGGCCTGAAATGAGCATGTATGGAGTTATATTTCTTTCTTTCCTGTAAAGATGTATAATATTGAGTTACTACTGCAGATGAACCAGGGTTGCTACACAGCTTTTGACATTGTTGAAATAGACTGCAGGCATAAATCCAAAACACTACTGAATGAAATAATTTTGGTGCCTTTTGCCATTAACCAGGAGGGTTGTAATAGTATAACGAATATTTAACATTTCTCTTCTATTTTTGTTAGAGTTTGTAGCACCTTATAAAGTACAAGAAGCACTTACTGATTTGTTCCATATATAAATTTCCTGTCTTGGAGTGTAAACTGCTAGACATCATTTAGAAACCATTCTTAAAATGGAAGAGCACTCCAGCAATCCTTCAGATTAAATATATAAATAATTCTATGGGATGTTTAGTAACTGCAATTTCAAAGGAGGACTACAAGCACATTTCCCACCTGAAATGTAGTGCACAAGGCCCACTCCCACTCAGGAGATTCCACAGGAAAGGAAGAAAAAATAAACCTATAAAGTCACTTGTATTTCATTCAGAAACTAATGTGTACAGGAAACAGATATTTAACTCTCCACTAGTGTATTCTGTAAGGATTGGTGGATTTACAGTGGAATATTCCAAGGGAAACTACATTCAAGGCACGCTGGCACAGAAGAATTTTCTATTTGATACTACCCTGGCAGCTGCTGTGCCGTGTCCTTTCTCTAGGTGCACACACTATGCAGGAGTGGGAAGAAATCTAATCTGGGAAACTCTAAATTAAGGCTTGCCTACACTTTGTGCTTCGCCTAGGCTCTTAAACTTGTTTTTGATCAGTTATAACTATTGTCATGCAAAATGTTACTTCATAGAAGTTTATTTGTATTGTGAACTTGCAGTTCTTTGACCAGAATAGGATTTGAAGGTTGAACTCAATGATCTTGGGGTTTTTTTCCAACCTAAATGATCCTGGAACATACAGACAAGTATTACCATTCTGGTGTACCACTACAGAAGACTGTGGGTATCCCCTCACATGTGGTACCTGAGTGCTGATTCATAGCAGAAGTCTGATACTAAAGTCTTTATGGAAAGACTGCTTTCCTCCCTCAAAGTGGATACTTGCCCATTAAAGTCAGGCCCATTAAAGGACCCCCCAACCAAACAGAGTGGCTTGAAGCTTTACTTGGTGCTTTTGATCATGTCACACCATTTATCCACCACCTCCCCAAATATGTGCCAAAAGATCTCCAAGGCTCAGTTTGAATCTCCTGCCCTCTGACTGGTGTAGCACCAGAGCCTGCTGCCACTCTGCAGTTTGCTCCACTCTTCCTTCATTAATGGTTTCCCTTTCTCCCTGCTGGCACCTCCCAGTGTGAGCAGAGAACCCCTGGCAGCCCCGGGAGCTCTGCAGAGCGCGGAGGGTGAAGAGAGGGGATGCGAGCTTAGAAGTGGGGTTTGATCTACCCCACAAACACTGACCACACTGCGAAACAAACAGCTGCAGGAGGAGACAAAGAAGGTCTGAGAACGGAAACCAGCGTATTCTGAAAGCTGGGAGCGGTTAAACACGGTGAAGAGCCACAGCAGCTGACGGGGAGGGAGCTGGGAGCGGGAGGAGGGAGCGCTCCGTCACATGCGCGCGGCAGATCATCATTTTTCAATACTCACATTAAGAACAAGAAAACCACAAAGTTTCATAACTTGTCATTTAGCTTAAGTGGGGGGGGGGGGGGGGGGGGAAGGGGGAGATGAAAGAAAAAATAAAAATAAAAAAAAAACCCCCTAAGGTTAAAAGAGGAATAATAAAAACATCTCTGAACCACAGAGGATTGCAAGGTGACCTTCAGATGAAATCTGGGGTGAGCAACCCAGCTCTTGCCTTCAGATGTCATTCATTTCCTAATTCACTCTTTGCAAAGGAAGGACAAAAGGAGCTTCTTGAGTCATCTGCAGGAAGATGAACAGAACAAGGACCTTCTGTTTGTACTTCTGCGTTCCTCTTTTTAAAATAATAACAGAGAATAGTATGATCTGAAGTGGCTGCCTGGGGAATTTTTGTCTTTCTGTTTTTAGTGCACGTCTCTCTGTTCTGACTGAAGGATCCATGCAAATAAGTGGAGGGTTTGCACCGGAGGGACTGCATGGGGAAAACAGCCAAATTGATTGCACACCCATCAGTTCACACACAAGCACTGCCAAGTGCCTGGAGTACACAATCCAAAAAAGACAGCAGCACATTGTGTTCCCTTGCACTGGTTTAACTTTTCTCACTTCTTTTAGTAGTTGCTCCTATTTAAGATCCAAATCTGATTTTTCATGTAACCTTCCCTTGCCCTTTTGTAAGGGAAGTTTTAGTTCCTCGATCTCAGGAAGCTCCTAAGTGTTAAGGCCTCTGGTGGTATTTCGCTGTGGAAATGGAGGTGCTCTTGGAAATTATGAAAATGATGACACATTTGCCATCAAATGATGACATCATTTGGTTTGTGTCAACTTTCCTGTGAGGGGATAATGCTGAAATCTCATTCAGACCTCCCAGATTCCAGTTCCTTCTTTTGAAAACTGCTGTCATATTGAAAAATGTATGTATAATAAAAAATAAACTGTCATGTCTCAGGGTATAAGCCAAACACTGTGCACAGACAGTGGATAAAAGTTATTTTTCTTATGATCAAATTATGTTTATTATTATTGTCTACTATGTGCTCTCTTGCACACTCCTTTGAAGCATCTGGTGTTGTCTACAGTCAGTAATTGGAAACGTGAAATAAGACAATTACAAGATTTTGACTGGTGTAACAATTCCTATGATCTAATGTTTAATAAACCTCAGGAGTTAAAAACAGCAGCTCATTTTCTCAGTATTAATATCTAGGAAGCTTTCCTGAGTGAATGAAGGCCAGTTCTTATGGCATTCAAGCTCTCATCATCAATAACACAAAAGGATTTAGCTCCTCACATGCTTATAATAAACCTTAACTTTCTGAGTATGAACCCATTCATTTAGGGGTGAAATAGAATTCTCTGACACTGCCCCAGCTCTGTCTCCCAGGTGCAGCAGAGGCCCTGGACATAAGGCAGTCAGGTGAGAATTTTGGGACACTGTTAAGGATCTCCAAGACTATGGAAAATGTTCTGCATCTCCCGAGATGTCTCTGCAGTTCACAGACAGATGCAAATCATGGGACAAATGCAATTATTACCTTTTAGAGAGGTTCCCCAAAGTAAGGATGATGCTCCTGAGTCAGAGAAGCAGTGAGCAATGAGGGAGCATCTCAAGGGGTGAGGAAGTCTCAGTGTGATGCACACCTCCATGAGGATGTTGGTACCTCCAACACCTCCAGCCTCAGGGACCTGGCAATGCTGGGACTCAATTATCTTAAGGGTCAACCTAAGCAATCCAGTGATTCTATGATTCAAAGACATCAACTTCTTTAACTGCCCCTTGAATGTATTTATTTTTTCACATCCTCAAGCCATCTCTTGCATACCATCAGCCTTTCCCAATTTTCCTCCCTCCTTTCCTTGATAAGGGAGGGTGTTTAGGATGGTTGAGCCCCTCTGCTGAGCACCACAGTTGCTCTCCTCAGATGTGGGCTGGGCATAGCTCCGAGCACACCTCCGGCATGATGACAGGTTCATCATCTTGAGTGACAGGGCTAGACTTGAGGAATTTGGATACACTACACAGGAATCCACTATTAGCAGGATACACAAGAGGCACAGGTCTAAACCAAGTAACACCAAGTGATGAAGAGAATTTGGAGCGGTGCCAGAAGGGCTACAGGACAGGAAGAAATGAAAGATGAAAGTGTTTTTAACACTGTCTCCACATGCTTAACAAGGATTTTCCCAAGAGTCTTTGCTTTAAAAATGCTCTGTGATATATAGCATTCTTCCCAGAGGTCCCTTTATCATCTGATGAACAGAAAGAACCAAATTGCTATGGCAGTTGGATTAATCCTTCCTAAATGGTTCATTTCTGCTTTTATTATTAAGATGTAAAGCATGGTAATTCCACCAAAATCTGTGAGACTGCTGGGACTTCATTCCAGAGCAACAACAGCATTTGGCCCACCCTTACCTACATCTGTGTCTCCAAAGAAATGAGGAGGATGTTCTTAGGTCCTTCTTTCAAAACACAAATGCTTCAGCAACACAGGAAAACAACTTATCCAGCAACTGACTCATAAAGGATGCAAGGCAAGTGCTACCACAAAACAGAACTCTGCCCTGTAAATTAAGGGCTGCTGCTCCACCACCCCTAGGTGTCCCACAGGGAGACACACCTTTCCTCAGGCATCAGAAAATGAGAGGGTGGTATGTGAACAAACCACCTTAGGCCTCCTTGATAGAAAATGAGGAGCAGCAGGTGCCCCAGAGGACAATTTGCATCACACTCTAACAGGCATCCAGGGCAGGTCAAATGGATTGCTCCCTGGACGTAACTATTTTTACTGTTGACTAAAAAGGGAGCCCAGGGTGACCAGTTCAAACTTAGGCATCTAACTTCAAACATCTAAAGCTGTGTGAAGTGAATCATGCATGTAGAGGCACTAGTAGGTCATCTATCTTTTATATGTCATAGAGTTTTAATTTTTACCCTGCTCTTCTTTTGTTCAGCCCAATAATTTTCATCTAAAACATTTCCTTCAGAGAGGTCTTCAATCTTGAAGACATAGGAAGATAAAGAGTTCTTCGCTTCCACTGCCCCCTTCTTTCAGTGATTAACCACTATCACTGGAAAAAACACTACTGGTTCCCATTTTCCCTTGGTAAATATTTTTTTCCCTTTTCTATTTTGAAGAGTTTGCTGTATTTTCTCTCTGGAAGTGCAGATGCAGTTTCAGATTGCCAAGTCTGAAGGCCGAGTGGTCCCTTTTCCCTTTCAGAATTTAAGACCTTTGGACAAACTTCCACCCACCTAGCAGAAGCATTGCTTCATCTCTATGTTTGACTAGGACATGCCTCAATAAGACCAATGTCTTTGCATGCCCCAGCTTTCCAGGGACCTGAAAGAAGACTACAAATATTAATAAATTTTTGTCTCAGCGTCTTTTAAAATAAATATTGCCACAAACCCTCCAGAAGCAGAGAAATAAGGGGGCAGAGAAAACAAGTAACTGACTCAGGTCTGGAGAGAAAGTGGGAGCAGATGTCATCTTACCTGAATTATTACAATATACTTTAAGGACTGGATTTCAGTTAACACTTTGACACCTCTAGTCACACCTTATTTCTTTTCTGACTGCAAGAGGACATGAACGTATTGGAGACTTTATTTTTTTCATTGATGGATTTCCAATATCTAAGAAGCACCTTTTTGTTCTCTTTATATTACTTCCAAAAGAAAAGGTATCTGATGTGGGCTCCATAACATTGAAATATATATTTTAGCATAAATTAATATATATTGCCAACCAGTTTCAATCATCATCTGAAATAGTTTTGGATTGAGTTCACTTAAATTTACCTCGGAATCAGTAGCCACACCAAATATCAAACAAACACCTGCATTTGAATATAGAAACTGGACAGTGAGGAGGGCAGTTAATCAAATCACTAAACAACAAAAACATAAAAACCCCAACCAAACCAAAACAAACAAACCCCCCAAAAACCCCCAAAAAACAACAAAAAACCAACAAAAAACCAACAAAAAAAACCAAAAAAAGAGTTGTCTGAACACTAAACATGGTAGAAATAGCCATTTGGCACAAGTGCTAATTCTCTTTATTCAATTGCCATTATTTATACTATCATGGATGGGAAGCCTATTGCACATTGCACTGCACAATAACAGAAAGGACAGTCCAGGTTTTTATTTTCATGATCTCCATCTAACACAGCCAAAGTGAAAGAATATAGTTGGAAACATCTCCATATAGAAAGCCCCCACAGCTATATATAGATACCAGATAAAGCTAATCATATCATGATGATAATGTTTCTATGATCAGTTTCCAAATGCACCTAGTCACAGCAAGGCTCCTGCCAATTTTAAGCTATTTCGCAATGGACACAAATATCCCAAAGTGTAAAAATCGCTCCTCATCTTAGGTTCTGTTTTCTCTGCCTTACAGAACTCTCCTCAACTCATATTTATTGCAATGTGTGTACATCATTTTCAAACTGAATATTCCTCTTGAAGAACTTGGTCTATTAACACATTTTTTTTATCATTGTGCCTGTCTAGAGCAGAATATAGTGTTATAAATGGTCCCCACCCATCATTTGGATAATACATTGATTTGAGAACTCAGATCAGAGTCATATCCTACCAAATACTACTACCACTACTACTTGCAATTGCAGCATTATTACTATTATTATTATTATTATTATTATTATCATCATCATCATCATCATCATCATCACTATTATTATTAGCATTAGTATTAGTATTGCATTTTTGTTTATATGTACTTTAGCACATATAAGCACATTTAGCTCTTAAGGAACTGGCTTAAATGGATGATGAAGTTCTCAAGCACCTGAAAGCAGAGCTGGAATCTCACTGGGTTTGCTTTTATAACAACCTGACCCTCAAACCCACTGCAAAACAATTTTATCCAAACTGTCCAACCAAAACATAGATTTAGAAGCGTCCACATACTTTCCCAGAGTATTTAGTGCTTTGGAAGGTCATAATAAAAGTACTAGTTTTATTATTCCACAGTTTCAGCAGATGGTCTGAACTATTAAGAGTCAATTTGAGCCTATTAAAAATGTCATCTATTCTATTTCCAGACAATATCGCAGCGGTTCAACCTCATTACCTATCTGTCACTATAAAGAGCAGATAAACCTTCATCCATCACATACAATGACTTTTTGCCCAGAATTCTGGATCTTTTCTTTTTTTTTTCCTTTGCTAAATCATTCCTCTCCTCTCAGTTCCACAGCAATGTGGGCATCCATTCCCCATTCCCCCCCACATATATATATTTTTTTATATATTTATAGATATTTTAAAGATCTATTTATACATTTATATATAAAAATATAAATACATAAATATATAAATATATAAAAATATATAAATAGATAAATATATAAATAGCACTTATATAGATATATTTTTATATATTTATATATATATTTATATGCTAGAAGAATATTTAGTCTTCATTTAGCCTACTTTCCAAAGAATCTCAAAGGACATCACAAAGTACAATTGTATCTTTACACCTATCACTCCAATGAGACTTCTGAGGTATGGGGTCATTTGTCTCCACAAATGGAAAAAAAGAAAAGGTCTCTGAAGGTAAGTAAAGAAATCAGTGCTGACACAGCACGAGTTTCCCTTTTGCAATCATATAGACTCCCAGAGTTTCCAGAAGCACTGTCTGCTCTTTTTTCTTGAGCAGTTGTTGCTCTGGTTCCTTAAATCAATCATTCTTTAAAATATTTCCCAATACTTACATCCCATTTTTGCCTAGGTTTAAAGCTAGTTTTTCTTGGAAAAGATGAATATTATTTCTACAATTCCTGACTTAAAATCTATGCAAGAAAATCTTTAGAACATATATTTTATTTTATTCAAGAAATGAGTGGTGCTTTACACTGCATATTGATTAGCAATGTCATTAATAACTTATCCCCAAATTTTTAAAAAAGCAACCTGATCTTTGGAGACCCTGTTTTGAAGATTAAGATCCATATAAAACACTCACATCTCTCTTTTACGTCATTTATAAAATTAGCCACAAGCTAAGTAATTGCAATTTGAAGGATTTAAAACTTTCAGGGATATTCAGAGACATCAATTTTATCAATTATGTTTCTACAATGTTTAATTATGGCCAACTTGTTGAAAGAAAGGATCATTGACAGCCATGACTACCATATTTGTTCATTTTTATGGATACATGAGAAACAATTACTGAAGGCAGAGCAATCCAGTATGTTACGCTGTGCCTACAGCTGTGATATACTTTATTGTGTGATATACTTTATTTACTGAGAGGGGGGAAAGGAAAATTTTTACTGCCATAACTCAATCACATTAGGAGAAAAAAAGATGTGATGCATATTATCTATCTATTTTGGTATGACAACATAGAAAAAGACACTTCACAAAAAAAAAAAAAAAAAGTGATGCTTTGAGCTCATTAAAGAGATATATTTTCTGATATGTAATACAACTGACACTTTGGGGGAATATGAGTTTTTTCCCATCACAGAGAATATCTGAAACATGAGAAGCATCAATCAATACCTGCAGTTCCTTGAGAGGCAGCAGCATTAAACAAGAGAAAAGATCTCTTCCTTGTTCTGCTATGAGTGTCCACACTAAAGCTCCTGTTCCAGCCAAGGCAATTAATGATTAATGAAAACAGACAAAACTGTTTTAGAGAAAAGAGGGAACCCATGAAACTGAGCATTCCATGATGGCTTCATTAAAAAGAAGAAGCCCGAGCACCAACTTCAGGGGAAAAGAGAAGTACAAAGCCTTTTCCTGCATCTTTGGGCTTCCACCAAGGAAGTTGCTGAACCTTTTTCCTGTGGTGCTTCATGGGAGGAAAGGCCTTCACCAGGTAGAAACCTGTGGCAAAATTGTCCATCTATGGTGCTCTGTGGCTCTTCTCATGTCTGAGTCACCTGGGTGGGAGCAGATTTTGGGCTGGATCCCTGGAGCCACTCCCTGGGGCCGTGGTTTCAGCCACCCCATCATCAGCATCCCTGACACACACTGCGCCTGGCCTGTGCCACGCACTGCAGGATGCGTCTCCCAGACTGACAGCTGCTCCTGCTGCTTGCAAGATCTTGAGAGTTGCAACTGTTTAACTAATATTTACTCTATTTCAGCTCATGGGCTGGATTTTGTCTTTTGTAGCCAGCTGGAGGGGCACTTTTCTAGTGGAAAGCGCAGGAGAAATTTGGTCTGGCTTGGCCAGAATCCCGCCTGTGGTCCCCTGAGGAGAAGACGTTGCCATGGCAGCTTTGCTGTTCCTTCAACTGGTGCAATAGCTGCTGCTGCCACATTAAGCCAGCTCTGCTGGTCTGTGAAGGTGAGCTGCCTCTCTGGGTAATTGCAATCCTACCTGCTTCCCCACGTGCCTCTGCTGCTTGCCCCTCCATCTGCCAAAGGTACACAGATATTGTGTTATCCTTGCTGCAGGAGGTGACCTGCCATGGCTGTCATGCTGCTCATCCCTCCAGGTTTTAGCAGCCAGCTCTGTCGTGTCCTGGGCTGCAGCTTTTGCTGAGGGACTCCATTGAGGGACTCCACTCAGCTTTTGCTGAGGAGCTGCCCCATTAAGGCCCTCACCAGCAAAGGGAGAGCGATGTCAATTAATTTCAGTTCTGATCTCTGCAGAGTCATTCACCCTCTCCTGGGTTGTTTTGAGCCTTTTCCTGTGCCTATGCTGCATATGAAGGTGCTACAAAAAAACCCAGCTGATGAAAAAAAAAAAAAAATAACCAGCTGATCCATCCTGTGCTGCTCAGGGTGGATGCAGCCTGAGCATGAGGATCTCAAGCCTTTCATTTGGAGAACTGAGCAAGGTTGTCCCCTTTGCAAACACAGGGCTGTCCCCTTGCAAACCTCACCTCTCACACAGGGCTGGATCGCACAGATGAGCCAGGGTTGAAGCTCTTTGTCTCTCAAATCCACATCTCACACCCCACTGGAGAAAGCCCTGAGGCCAGTGATGACTCTGAGCAGCAGACATTCACCCGTCTAGCCTGCTGAAACTGTGCCAGATTAAATCAATGGGATCCTAAGCATTTAAACAGGAATTACTCCTGCTCAACCAGCTAAAAACGTCCTTTATTAGGCAACTGCCTCGCTCGCACCCCTCTGCTTGAGCTATAAACAAAGCACATCGAGCTGGAGGCTGCACAGTGGAGGGAGAAGCCTGCTCAAGGTTCAGCCCTTGCAGGAGAAGAAGGGAAGGGGTGTGCTTTATTGCACACGGGTTCTGCAGTTCTGGAAATTATACAGCTACCCTGCCCGTATCACAGGGCAGGTCTGAGAAATGAACACATGGTTAAGAGCTTTGAGAGCTCTGTGCTAAAAAGAGATGCAGCAATGTTGCTGTGATTTAATTCATGCATGCGTGCACTTCAACCCAGACTAATTCCCCAGGGTTAAAATGAAATGGAGTTTAAATCTAACAAGGGTAGAAACTCGTAACCAATTCCTGTGCTTCTCAAAGAGAATATCAAATGACATGAAATCCTTAATTGCTCTGAATGAGACACAGACATCTGAAATGGAGTTACTATCTAAAAAAAAAAAAAATAAAAAACTCTTTAATTCTTTACCTTCCTTCCACCACCCTTAGAAAATGAAACTTCTTCAGGCACAAAAATAGACTAAGCTTTACTAAAACCAAGTGCAGATTTAAGCACCTACTTTAAAGGGCAAGCTGCTTGCACAACTGATATGATATTATGAAACTTTAGACATTTCTTTCACAACTGACAAGGAACTGAATGCATTAGACAGGCCTGTTTCACATCTGAAGCCACAAAGGCTCCCAAGTCCGTACGCCTCTGGATTTTTCTCTGAACTCCATTGTTTGTGGTTAAAACACCAAAAAGGGTCTGACCCATTTTAAAAGAAGGAAATCATATTTCTTAGTCTGCAAATGATACTCACTGCTAGCAGAAAAACAACCGAAGCTTAATCCTCCTGAAGAAAGGAAATGTCCCAGGTCAAAGTCACAGAACATAATCCCCCCCAGAAAGTAAGGGAAAAATAAAATACACCAGGGCCAGGCTGGTCATGCAGAACCACACAGCATCAGCAAAGTTTACAAATCACCCTGTCAAACACAGCTGATTTTCATCTAACAAAGCAGTGATGTTTTTGGTGGAAGGTTAGCATTACTTTATTGGCAGAGCAGAATTGTACCTTTATTCTGAAATATCACTTCATGGTGAGAAGTGTTGCACACAGTAATGAAAAACAATAATCTGTCTTCAAAGTCCTTTTGAAAGGTCTAGCTCATTCCAGTTCCTCGGGGCAAAGCAGGACAAAGTGAAGTGGAATTGTTTCCATTTCACAGATGGGAGAGATGAGGCAACAAAGAAGAGGATTAAAGTGGGGGAGGGTTGGTGTGATGCTGTTTTGGGATGTTCAGATTGCAGTCTCAGGCAACCATCTTTTTACATTTACATTCCACTACAGGGTAAACATTTCTGTGCTTTTCACCAATGAAGTACATGAGATCACTACATCTGCAACTCATTGTGCAGCCTGAGTGCACCAATTGGCCTGAACATCAGTGAAGTAAGCCCACAAGTTTGGATGAATCTCTGGCCCCTCGCCAAGCATGCAGAGATCTTGTTTCTTAGAATAATTACTGAATTAGACTCTTTGCGGGGAGAAGAGGAAATGGCAGGAGCCAATTTTTTTGCCAAGTCTTAGCACGAGAACTCAGGACATCCTGGGTTTCTTGCCTGCTCAGATAGCTGAGTTTCCTCTATGCTCCAGCAAATCCCAGTGTAAATGGATTTAGCAACAGGGAAGGCACAAACCAAAGCAGGGAGTTTGATCCCACTGCTGAAGGGAAGAGAGAGACAAAGACTCTGAACATGACTACTACAGACAATCTAGCACTGAACTTGTGGACTGCTCATTTTCCCTTGGAAACTCCAGCTAATCACTTTCCCTTTTCCTGACGCTCTGCAATGAGCTGCTCTCCAAGGCACTGACCCTGTTATTACTGACTACCAAGTTTAACACTCATTATCATGGTAAGTCTCATTGTTTAAAGCAGCCTCTGCCTAATGGTTTTCACATACACTTTACACCTGGCTTAATTCAACAGTTCCAGTGCCAAAAACAGTGAAAAGGAGATGCCTTGCTTGCAAAGCGTGCGCATTTTCTATAGTGCCCATGCTTGTAAGATGTAGGGCAGTGCCCACCAGGACCCCAGGTTGTGTGGGCCAAGCTGAGGCTGAGAGAACACTGAAATGAGTCTCTCTGTGAATCTCTGATCCAAAAAGGAAGTGCGAGAGACTTCATCTATCCTTACCACCTGAAGATTTCATGCCACAACAGCCCTGCATCATTTATAGAATCATAAAGTCACAGAATCGTTTGGGATGGGAGGAATCCTAAAGATCACCCAGCTCTACCCCCTGCCATAGACAGGGACAGCTTCCACTGTCCCATATTGCTTCAAACCCCATCCAACCTGGCCTTGGACACTTCAAGGGATGGGGCAGCCACAGCTGCTCTGGGCAAACCGTGTGAGTTCCTCACCACTCTCACATCCAAGAATTTTTTCCTTGTGTCTAATCTAAACCTATTTTCTGTCAATGTGAAGCCATTCCCCCTTGTCCTGTCAGTCCAAACTCCTGTAAATTGTCCCTCTCCTTTCTTGTCAGCTCCTTCAGGTACTGGAAGGCTGCAATTGGGTCACCCCAAAGCTGCCTCTTCTCAGGCTGAACAGTCCCAATTCTCTCAGCAGAGCTGCTCCATCCCTCTGATCACGTTGGTGCCTCTGGATTCCCTGCAGCAGCTCCAGCTCCTTGTGCTGCTGGAGCCAGGGCTGGGGCAGCTCTGCAGGTGGGCTCTCACCTGAGCCCAGGGGCACAGGGGCAGAATAACTTCATTCAAGTCTATTAAAGTTCAAATAAATCACATATCCTTCCAAAATCTCCTATGATGCCCCAAGACAGCCTGTCTCCAGAAACCATTGGTTTAATCTGTTAAACCTTTGCCTGTTTATTGTAAATTGTGTTGGTTTTAACTTCTGGTCAGTGGGTTTGTTCTGTTTTTCTCATTGTGGTGGTTACTTTCTATGGGTGATTTTTTAATATAGAACTCCAGAACTTGCATTTTAATGTGTGTCACTATGATCTGGCAGGTTAATCTGTTTCAGTGTCTGTGGTCATGAACAACCAATTTGTCCAGAGAAGGAATTACAAAAAGGATGTGAAATCATGACAGTCCAGGTAATTTCCTTTCCAACTATAACTCTGTTGACATTAACTACAGCATTAGCAGCTATGAATAAGGTTTGTCATGTACAGTCCATGAAAAGAAGAAAACAAATGGAAAAGTTAAATATTTACTCTCTGACAGCTTATTTTTTTGCAAGTGTGTTTTTTAACTAAAGTTATCCAAAGCCTTCCAAAACCATTTTGCCAAGGGAACTGCTATTTGCAGGATCAGGAGATTATGTTTGCTTAAGCACATCTGTGGAGCCAAAAGAAAATAAATAAAAAAAATTAAAAAAACTTCTTTCACCCATTCCTCATCCATTATTTTATTAACCACAATTGTAAGGTTAGAAAAATACCCAGTCCATTAGCCCCTAGGGCATGAGACACAGGATTCCAAAGCCCATTTTGTACTCAGTTCTGCTGAATTTCAACACCTACTGATACTGTGTGGCATCACACAAAGTTGGCTGGACTGTGAGGTTTTCAAATGGCAGCTTGGTCAAATCATGGTTTTGGTTATTAACAAATACCATACCCAAGGGTCAGCTCAGACTTTCCACTACATGCTCAAGGTGACTGAATGATAAACAAACCACCAGTGGGAAATTTGGGTGCTGGCATATGCTGTCTGGTCAGCTTTTGGAAAGAGGAAGTGAGAAGATGTATGGTTGATTTGCCCAAGTAGTTTTAAAATAAAAGAAAAATATTTGAAATAAGAAAAAAACTGCAGCTCCTCTGTCTTCACTTTCTTATGCAGATACCTACAATCAGACTTTTATTTGTACAGAGAGATGCCAAAATAAACAGGACTTGCTCTCAGGAGCATCCATTAACTTCAGTTTGGGTACTCGGTGTGCTAAGCCTCTCTCTAAGAAAGTTTACTTTTCAGTGCCTAAAAAGGATTGAAGTGGCTGGCTAAAAAACAATCATCCTGATTTGGGCATTTCTGGCAAGGCAAAAGCATGAGGATAATGGGATGTCTGAAATTGATTCATTTCCTGACAGGATCAAATTCCAGACTGATTTACTCTAAGTGACCAAAGCATAGAGAAAGGAACTAATGTGGGACTGTTTGCTGTGGGTAGCGCAAGAAAATATGTAATTAAACCGAGGTGGGGAGAATATAGATGAGATATTTAAGGAAACAAGTAAAAGGTAAGGAGAGTTGCACGATGGTGCAGGATGCTGAAGGACTCAGCGTTGCTGGACCTGCACAGGAGCAAATCAGACAAATGGGTTTGGGGTAGACCTGGCTCTGCCTCATGGAGGGTGGATTCAGTGACCTCCTGAGCCTGGTGTGGCAAGAATTCTGTCATGAACAGCTCCAGAGAGAAAGCATCTTGAGGTGAGAAGCACCAGACTCATGCTTCACTTCTGAGGTGGCTTTACCTCTGGTATTACTGTGACTTCTTCATGAGTGAGGATGGGATGTGTTGGACCTGTTTTGGAAAACTCTGTCTGGAGGAGAGGAGAGGAGAGGAGAGGAGAGGAGAGGAGAGGAGAGGAGAGGAGAGGAGAGGAGAGGAGAGGAGAGGAGAGGAGAGGAGAGGAGAGGAGAGGAGAGGAGAAATCTCTTCCCTCCACTGTGTGCAAACCACTTAATAGAGACAATGAAAGAGGAATAAGTATAATCTTTCTCTGTATACTTATAGGGCATCTTGTCATATCAAGACCTCAAAGCACTTTTAGTTAAATCCAGGAATTGAAGGGGATGCCATTGATCTGCTCATTTATAAAATACAAATGAAACTAAAAAGGTGAGGTGTTTTTTCCACAGGTGGTAATGGCAGAGCAGGAGCAAAGGTGTAAGTAAAACCTTGGGGCCAAATTCTATCTAAAGTCAGGTTCTTCCTCCTCCAAAAGCATTGGAAACAAGACACTGGTAATTCAGGGAAATTTGATTCCCAGCATTCTGCTGTAACATGACAAAGGATCCTATAGCTTCACGGTCTTCAAACACCCTTTGAATCTCTTTCTTCTCTATCACACTGCTGTTTGTGCCCATTTCAGCACTGAACCACCCAAAGAAAAAGTCAGAATAAAGCAAAGATCTCTGGATAGAGAAACATTTCTGTCACACACATGGGAAAACACTCACAGAACACCACAGTGGTCATGGTGCTGCGTACGAACTGCAGGACACATTGGCTATTCTGGACACCAGGTGTCTGGGACATAATGACCTCTTAATTAATGGCTAAATAATGACCACTAACAATTAAGCTGTCAGAAGACAGAAGAAAGAATAATGGTAAGCACAATTCCCTGTTTACCACAAGGGCACATCCCATTTCTTAGCCCTGTGCTCAGTCCTTAAACACCTTTCTTGTCCATAGTCTGTGGACATATGTCTTGTTTCCTTGAATCAAAGAGAAATATAGTTTCAGTCCAAAAGAAGCCTTCCTCAGACTGGGAAATTAGGAAATTAGAAATATCTCTTTCTGCCTTCAGCTTGGGGAGCACAACAGGAAGAAAAGCCTGCCTGAAATTTTAACAACAGCTGTGGAAACACCCGCATATGAGTTCTAGACCCTTGCTTTTTTCAGCTATAGCAAGGTTTCCCTGCTGGGAAACCCTTGGGCCTGTCCATCTGCCATACAGTATGGTGAATACTATGACAATGGCACTTTAACAATAACTGTGCTCTTTTGAACCTCCCCATTCAAGTCCCTCCATTGATTACTCAGAAGAATGCAGACTCTTGTGTTATTTGATCGGCACATATACTCTGAGCATTTAATCCCCTCAAATATTTTTCAATAACTTCCTTTAATTACAAGGAAAACACGTCGAGGGATGCATGCATTGAAGAGCTTCCCGTCATGTCTCTCTCTCTCTCTCTCTCTTTTTTTTTTTTTTTTCTGTTTAATGAAGAATTTGAATCACTTTTCAACTTCTTAATCCTATAATCCTGGAAGGAATTTGCTCTCTTCCAAACCCTGGGGGTGGTAGGCTTATGCTTAGTACAGTACACCCTGGAGATCTTGCAGCAGGGTCTTTCCAGAGGAGTCCCAAATACCTGCATTCCTCAGCTGTGTGGTCACCATGTAACTCAACCTCACCAAAAACACCTAATGTCAGTGGTTCAAGGATCAACTTTTTCATGGGAAGTGCAGGGATAACGTGGCACAGTAGACTCGGAGTGTGCAGAGAATCAAGCTTTGCCAGAAGGAATGGCGTGCTTGGTGCCAAGCAGGACGGTTTTAACAACACCTTTTTTCCCTTCAATGAACCCATTCTTCTGGAAAAAAAAAAGAAAAAGTCAAGGGAAAGGTGACCTTGCTAATGCTACGGCCTTGCACCTTGTTGCCTCCCATTCCCAGGGAATGACTGATAAATTTGTAGGACTGTTCTTGTTGGGAGGCCTGGATCCAGACTGTGTTGGCTGCACAGTCTCTGCATTGAAGGGCACAGGATGCATTTTCAGTATGGGACACTCTCCCCTGTGAGCACGGTGAGCTCACTGCACAACAGCTTCAGACTTGTCTGCTTTTGTTTCTAGAGAAGCCTTCATTGTCACAGCAAGACAGCTCTTTTTGCAAAGAACCCAAAGTCCGTGATTTTCCTCCTCCTGGCATTGCTGTAGAACCGAGGAACTCTAATAAATGCACTCCAAAGTACAGATTTTCCACCTTGTCTTTCCAGGCTGTTGGTTCTCAAGGGGTGGCCTGTGGATCTTTAGGGACCCGTAAAATGGGGAAAAATGGTGCATGGAACAGCTGTAAAAGAGTAAAACCACAGTAACAACCCAAACCGTTCCCTCGTAATTCCGTGTGCTCCAGCAAGCAGACAGGGTGAAAAAAGGGCTGTAAATACACTTTCAAAGTTTTGCAGCTTTTTTAGCTGTTTGTAAATCAAACACCTTGGGGCTCCGTTGACCAGAGCGAGTCTTGGCTTACTCTCCAAACATCTGAGCATTCTTTCATTACAAGCAGTAGCAAAGCACTGTGAAAAGGCATCTGTTATTCACTCCTCTCCCATTCTAGGTCACGCTCCTCAGTTCTCTTTCTTTTTCTCATGCTTGTTAGTTCAAGTAACCATTGTTTTGTCAGTGGTTAGTTATCTAATCCCATTACACATAGCCATCGTCATTGTGTTTTGTGCTAAAGTAACAACACTGAGAAACGGGTTGGGAAACCTGAACAGCCCAAAGTGCATCTATCTCTGTCTCAGCTGAGATAAGATGCCATCAGATGCCTCAGCTGAAGGGTGTTTGGGTGAAGAGGAGCACACAGGACACCTTGATGTTCACGTGGGCACAGCACAGACACATTGCACACAGCAAGGACGTGTGGGGAATGAGGGTGTTGCTTGCACATCACCTCCCTCCATTCGAGGGAACGAAAACTTGCAGGCAAATTCAATGCTGGATCAGCCTGAAAGCCTGGCCTGTTTTCAAAGGTTTGCACATTTTAGTGCAGCTCCAATGATCAGTTTTATGATCTGACAATTGACAAACCTGCTAACACGTTAATCACAGCTCAGCTGGCAGAGGATGATGAAAAATTATGTCATAATGTGATGTATGACTGCTGCTTTCCATTGCTGTGATAGACTCCAGCACCTATTTCATACCCAAACAGGCCATCTCATGTCTCCCCTTCTGTGGGGGCAACGAGTTCCCTGCTTGCCTGGCTGAAGCATCATGTAATAGGCAGGAGCATGAATGAGACACCTGTCATTGATGCAAAGGAACTGTCTTCTCTTTTCCAAAACTCTTGAGCTATTTCACCATCAACTTTCATTAAGGGAACAGAACCCTCCTATCTTCGGAGGACTGCTGACAAAAAAAGCTGAGTGAAGGAACGCACCTCCAGGAATATTTTTCAGCATACATGTGTGTACATGACAGCAGCAGATGGGTTGCACACTGATGTCCTCTTTAGGAGAAAAGTCTCATTAGAGCAGACAGGACTGACAGTTCCTATCCAGACTTGGCATGCACGTGGTGCTGCCCTCACCTCCAGCTTGGAGAGGAGCTGGGCAGGTTTAATGAACAAAACCCATTAAACCCCCAGGTTTGCAGAGGGGTGGGCCAAGTCACACAGAAGTTGTCACTTGCTGCAGGTCACGTGTCAATTCCAGACTGGATCTAATGACAGAATCCAGGAAAAGAAGTGAAGGAACCGCGTATTTTTGTGGGGATGAAATCTACATAAAATACCTCAGGAAGTGCATTTCCTCATGTTCTTGGAGGAAAAAAAAAAACCAAGTCCAATTCTTTTTATCTTCTCGCTTATGTTTCCTCTCTTTCATCCTTCTTTTCCTCTCCATCTGTCTCAATGTACACGTTTCAAAAAGAAAACTTTTTTTTTTTTTTTCCAGAATTCCACTCTATAGTTTTGGAGCCAAAATTGTTGGATTAATTTAATCCCAGTGTGGGGCCATTTATTTTGGAAACACTCTACTGGTTTTCTGCACAGATTTTGTGGAGAAAATACAAAAAACTTAGATAAAAATCACCGGTTCTCACTAGGAAAGCATATACCCATGCCTTTCTAGCATTCTCACTGCCTTTGCCCTTGTAACAGTTGTATTATCATCTGTGACCCCAACACTTACATGCACTTCAAAGCCCTGTAAGGACTACTATTCCCTCTCAAAAAGTAGAAGAAAGTGAAATTCACTACAACAGGGAACTGGCAAGCTTGTGATGGGACAAAATAAACACTCTGGAGAGAGAGCCCCGGGAGATGGCTCACCTCCAGCAGCATGGACCAAAGGCTTTTCTGCAGCATGGGGGATTTTTTTTATTTTTTTGCTCGAAGAGCTGCACCCAGCAAAGATAACCTGAGAAGGTTGCTAAATAATAACAATACTACTTTTAATAATAAATTTAAACAATTCATATAAACACTTTTTTGTCAAAGACAAAATCCAGGCCCACAGCAAAACCTCCTCTCAGCCCCAGCCTTTTCTCTTCATGGGCAGCAGAGCCACCATGAGCAGAGGAGCAAAGCCCAAGGGTGCTGGCAGGGCAGAGCAGAGCAGTCAGTGTGTCACTGTGATAATCTGCTTAAAGGAGGAGGCCAGGGCACCATTAAATAGCCTGGCCTGAAGTCCTGGTGGAGCAGCTGGAAGATCTGGTGCTCTCTCCACACTAAACTGTGGCTTATGTATTACTGCTTTACAAATGTACCTGGGAGTGAGCTCAGCCCCAAGCCCTGACCCTCACCATTCTCTGTCACCAGAGACATCAACCTCCTCTGCTCAAGCCACTGTTACAAAGGTGACACCTACTTTTTTTATCATGTTTGAGAAGCCACCAAACTAAACAAGCACATGTTGTCACACATTTTTTTCCTCTGGCAGACACAAAACCATGCATGGCAAAATCTCCTAAAAAAAAAAAATGAAAAAGGCCAAAGCAACAAAAATCCAAACCAAAACCAGGAGAGTAGACCTTTTTAGAACAGACTTTTCTATAATTTTGTTTTGACATTGTTGGGGACGATGCTTTGAATTTCCAAACATTTTTTAGCAGTTCAGCAGGTTGAAGAACAACCAACTGGAAGACATCATGCAGCAGATGGCCACTGGGATCCTCAAAAGATAGGAAGACCTCACTTGGTTTGTATGAGACCCACAGGACAGAGACACTTTAAACCTGGAAATCCATCTGGGACTAGATGTCCACATGGTTCAGGCGGGTAATGGCTGGGTAATAATCTTCTTAATAACTTCCTTTGCCCTCCTTGCTTTCTCCTGAATTTGAATGGCTTTCTTCATTCATTGGCATCAGCTATTTTCCAATAATTTTCCAATTAAGTTGGCCTCAAAGACCTTACTCTGGCTTTGAATTTTTTGCAAATGGTTTCTGGGGGGTATTTTTGTGTTTGTTTTGTTTTGTTCTCCTTTCCAACTGACCGAAGTAGCTACAAGATAAATAAAGTGCAAAGTTTCAGGGGGCTGGAATTTGGGAAGGAGCAGAAAATTTTCTTCAGCAGTGGTAGTGGCATTCACCTTTAACGTTTGGATGCCAAGCTGTCAGCCAGCAGCTTCAACACCACCCTTATCTCTCCTCTTTTCTATTTATACATTACACAAAGCTATTTTTTCCTGGGTTTAATTGCACATCAAAGGAGCAACTGAATGGATCTGTTTCGGAGGTTGCTGATAGCAACACTGGGGAATCCTGCAAATGGAGGTCTAAAATTTCAGTTCTTTCCAGTGCTGTATTAGATAATATGGGGAAAGCCAGTGAAACACTAAGCAAAAGCACCTTGGCTGTGTTTCTATTATTTGCAAGTTCAAGCTGGACATTGAGAAGATTAAACAACTAATTATTATATTAACTTGCTCCCTCTAACCACAGGTTTCCTGCCAAAGGAGACACCAATGGCAATGATTATTTCAGTTTTTCAGAGGTAGTGGCAGATCTCTGAAAACATTCAGGTGTCTCAGAGTCCATGAAAACATCCTTTAAAATGGACTATAGCCTCTTATTCATTCAGGGATGTAAAAAAAAAAAAGGAATCTCCCAGTTCCCTTTAGGCCAAATATATTTGCCTTCGCAAATATGGATTTTGAAGGACTGCCCCAGGATTACAGGAACGCAAAAATCACAACACTAAAATTGATTATATTGGACACAGTATCAGACTGAGGGTTTCACTGACTTGTTAAGCAAATAGAAATGCCTGCACCTCTATGTTCCCATTGTAAAAGAGATGTGAACACCATAAAGTACTTCAGCTGGCTTAAAACCACTTTCCCATTGCCGAGTTTGTCTCCTCTAAGCTTTATGCTCAAGAAAGGTAAACAAGCACAGTTGAACAGCCTTTTTTGACACGTTGACTTGATTATTTCTGTCTACTTCCCCAAGCTTTCCAGCTCATACTGACTTAGCTTCCCTCAGATGAAACCTCTGGCAAAACTGCCTCTTGTGTTTCAAGATCCTTAAAACTCCCTCCTTTGTCTGTCTCAATGTCAATTATTGCTTATTTATGAAAGGAAAGGAAAAGCAAACCACACCGGCCCAGACACACGAAATAATGAATAGACAAAGTTCCACATTCATAAATAAAACAGCATACTTCATATAGCTCTTACATAATCTAAAGGAGTTGTTTTGTTTTAAATCTGGCACAGTTTTAGTATGTCTTTTTGTTCTACTACTCTTGTGCTACTTTTAAATAGGAGAGGTATTTGACAAGTGAATCTTCGGCGACGGCAACTGCAGCTTTTATTGACTTTTTTTAAAATATTGAGCTAACTCAGAATTACTGAAGTGAACAGCACTTGTGAATATAAACCAAAACAATAGGTGACTGGTGCACATTGTGCGAGAATTTATTTAATTTTCAACCTGATAGAGACTGATGGCAAAACTAGACACACTTTAATGCTGTTGCAAAACATTTTTCCTCCCTGGAATGGACATAATCCACCTCTAGGCTTGATTCCACCGCACACACAAGAATAATTTACCACAGCAATTTATAATGGCGCATAAATTTGTAATCAAGCTGGTTTCCTTAAGCTGTTTCTGTTCACTTGAGGAAATATGACTTTCTAAAGGGCACAGCCATACAAGGAGGTGGACATGGGTTTTGGGGTGCGGTAGAAGAGCTGGAAGACAGCTCAGTCTTGACTGCCAGTGGCTCCTCATGCCACACAGCTTGGGCCAGCCCCATGGGGAATGCCCCCAAAGGGCTCGAGAGAACATATACCTGTTTGCAGACATAGCAATCTAATTACATGGAGGCAAACCTCAATGGAAATAATAATAATAATAAGAATTAAAATGTTCCAAACAGTACTCATCTGGGAATCTCAATTAGCTCCACAAACAGTAATTAATTTAGCTTCTTAGCTCTCCGCAAGATAGAGAATTAGTAATCTTCCCATTTTATGGATGGGGATATGCACATGCAGACATGTCAATGAGGCTTCAGCTGGAATTAGACAGCACAGCTTCTTGCAACCTGCTCTCTACCTTGTGCTCTCTCCTGTCATATCAGCTGTTATTCTCCCTTTCTTTTTGAGCAAAATTTTATTCTGCTGGTTTGGGCCAAGGGCAAAACCCCTCCAAAGTCTCCAAGGCCCTAACACAAGCAAAGTCTGCTGTGGTCACCATGAGGGTTGCATTAAATACCCTGTGCTCTGATAGAAAACACATCCAGTGGGACCCTGCTGGATTTTATTTGGTAACCCAACAGTGAAGTTTCCCTAATGAGGCTGATGACAAATTTGGCTTTATTTCTTTTACAAAATGTTGCTAAAACCCAGGAGATGATCCCATAAAAAAAAAATTCAGAATAAACACTAGGAGAGAGACCTGCCTTTGACCTCAAATGAAGGGCAGGAATTGTTGGTGCTCTGAGGGCAGCTCTCCAACACAGTGAGATAATAGATCCTTCCCTAAAATAAACACCAAGCCAGCCATACCAACAGAGCAGCCTCTAGTTTTATAATCCCTTTGCTAGTTTAAATCTCCAGATGAGTTATTATATTGCAACACATACACAATAAGTATGTCATGACCCTACAACAGTACTCTGTAAGAATACAGAGGACTAGGAAAAATAAAGAAAAAGGTTAGTGGCTTTTCAGTCTTAAGTGAACTTGATTTGTCTGCATTCTGAAAAAGAAAATATTTTAATACTTTTGAAATCTCAACAAGTATTTGATTTTTTTAGACCTTTTTGCTCTCTAAAATTACCTGGAAGGAAGTTGTAGCCAGGTGGGGGATGATCTTCCAGGCAACAAGCAATAGGACAAGAAGAAATGGCCTCAGGCTGTGCTAGGGGAAGTCCAGGTTGGACATCAGGAAAAATTTCTCCACAGAAAGGGTTTCTAAACATTGGAAGGGGCTGCCCAGGGAGGTGGTGGAGTCACCAACCCTGGAGGTCAAGCAGTGGTTGGGAGTGAGACTTCAGTTAGTTGACATGGTGGTGGTATTCAATCAAAGGTTGGACTTGATGATATTGGAGGTCTTTTCCAATAGAATTAACAATTCTATGATTCTGTTGTGTGATCTTTTATAGTTGAGGGTGAACTGGATATGGTACGGACTTAATGACTTCTGAGTTACAGGCTGCTCCACAAACATTCACATATAAACTATCTTTGAATGCAAGGCTGTCCTGCAGGTGAGACAGGAGGTAGGAGATGCTCTCATGCATTTTTAGCTATTTCTCAAAGTAGGTTTGTGCCTTGGAAAAGTTATTTTTCATTGTGTCTCAGTTTCGCACAAAGACTTGCAGCTGGTGTCCATGGCAGCTGTGCTGCTGTGAATACAGAGGGGACAAGAAATTTTAATCCTGGGCTGTGTAAGGGGAGATTTCAGCCTCAGTCACGTTTTGCAGTTTTTGTTGACTGCAGCTTTTTTAAATTGCCAGGCAATTGGGCATGAGGTCCAGTGCAGTGACACTGCTGGAAAAAGGAACCACATCCCAGTGTGTTCATCTCCTGGAGCCAAAGTCTGCCTTAATTTTCTCAGTTTAGGGTTACTAAACATTTCCCCACAAAGTCCATTTGCCACATTTCTCTGACACGAGCCAGCAGCTTGTCTGTTTTGTGTCTATTTGTGGCTGATATGAACTGTGACACGTCCAGGGGATCTTTTACAATTCCTGGTGACAAGGAGGGCTGTGAGCAGCAAAGTGTGTCACATATATTAGTCAGCTGCAGAGCTGAAACTGATAGCAGGGTATGAATAGAGCTGATAGCCTCATCTCTAGCTGATACTTCATGTGGCAGATCATGTTTCTGGGGACTCCTTTGCTTGCCCCAGGGATGGATAGAAAAAAGTCCTGCTGTATCCTGGTGAAAATGTGCTCATGGTGCTCAGATCAGGCTCAGATTGGATATTAGGAAAGATAGCAGCAAGGCTGGTATGTGCAAACGTACCACCAGTAGGGTTCTGGAGATGGCAATAGCTGCTGTGGGAGGGTAAAGGAGGAAAAGACATTACTCACCCTGGAGGTCAAGCCACCTCTTGGCATCTCTTGAAGGAGGACAGAGGAAATGTCATCCCACCCTCCCCAGTCTGAACCTGACTGCAAAGGAAATTAAACCAGCATTTTAAATCCCTGGAAGACATTGCAGCACTTTACATTCAGTCACCAGTCAGGAAAATGCATTCCTTTAATGCCCATGATTAGGGTTCTTCCTCAATTAGCAGAAAGAGAATCACAGCTCTTGTGCAAAGTGACCCAATAATTTCCACGGACTTGACAGTAAACACTGATGAAAAACTCCAGCTAACTTTCCAGGGAGTCTCACTGTGACTGTGCACATGTATTTGTGTGCCTTTGTCACAAGGAGAGGCACAAGGTCCCCCTTTCCATCCCTGAGATAAAAGCAATCAGCTTCAGAGCCACCACCACCATCCAGTACCAGCAGCCCACTCCCTGAGAAGCTCCTTGGCTTCTTGGGAGGGCTTTTTGCTTTCTCAACCCAGTGCCAGGAGGAGAATGAGAGGATGATCTCTGCATCTACAAAGTGGTTGGGAACAACAGCAGCATCTCTTGCTCCTCAGAAACTTTTCACCATTTTAGGATACTCTGCCCCATCCGGCAGGGGCAGAGGGAAGAGGATTATCCTGTGCTCTGAGATGGGCCTGAGGAAAAGAGAAAACACCAGGGGAGAAAAGACAGAAAAGCTCTGCAAATGAGGAGTCAGCACAAACAAAGTGTATCAGCCCAGGCAAGAAGCTGAAGCATGACTGCACTAAACAAATCACAGTGGAATCAGCAACTGGCAAAGTAATTGGCGTTATTACAGCTGATGGAAAATTTCTGATGCCGCCCATGTTCGCTTTCGAAACACAGCTCAGACATTTAATTGGCTCAGCTTACATCTAGATGATTGCTCTTTTTGTCCTTCTGGAGTGTATCAAGCCTGTAGCTGCAGACAGAAACTTTTGGATGTGCCTGCCTGGCTCTGTCTATCAGCTGTGAGATGGGGAATGAAGTTTTGCACAAACCAAGGAAGGCAAGGGAAATATGGAGAAGAATGGGGCTCACCTAAATTCAATCTTTTTGTTACCCCAGTTCTTTTTAAGTTCAACTCTGGCACTGCCAGGTAGTTCTGTGCTTGTAGCACCTAAGATACTGTGAGTTAAAAGCAGGGGTAAAAACTGCATGTGTTGATGTCAGCAAAGGGTGGGATTGGTGCTTTAGTCACATAATAGGTAAAGTTGTTCTCTCTGTCACATAGAAATGTTCCTGTGAGCTCCCTCTGGCTTATCAATCACACCATTTCATGGAATCACAGGATAGATTTTGTTGAAAGGGACCTTCAAGACAATCTCATTTCTACCCTTCTGCCATGGGCAGGGGCACCTTCCACTAGATCAGGCAGGTCAGAGCACCGTCCACCCTGGCCTTGGACAGTGCCAGGGATGGCAGGAAAATGCCAATAATGGCTGAGTGTCTGCACTCAGAAAGCTCTTCTCCCTCAACTTGCTGGACTCTCTTGCCAAACTGTCCTCATGCTGTGAAACACTGTCCAGAAAACCAAATCTTCCCTGCAGGTCAGCCCTGCATGGACAGGGAAATTTCAGCCAGAGGCATCCTAGTTTTCCCCAGTGTTTCATAAAAGTTTTCCCCAGTGTTTCATAAAAGCCTCACAAAATCATGAACCTGTAGGCAGCAGCCAGCATCTCAAGATATATGAAACTGGGGAGTGGTGCTTTTTTTAAATGTTAATTTGAAAAAGCAGCTTGGCTTGGTGCTGAGTCACAGATTCCTCCACTCCCTAGGCCTAATCTTGGCCAATTGATCTGCCCATTAGAGGACAACCAAGTCTAGGAATAACTTGGCCAGAAAAATATGTCTGTAGTGTGGACAGGGCTGTGGAGGAAGGATGCTATTCCCCACTTCCCTTCTTTTCTCTGGGAGTGTGTTGAGAGCTGCATGACCACAGGCTGCCTTTGTGGACAGTGCCAGGGGGGCAGTGGCTCTGCAGCCCTGTGGGACGATGGTTCCTCATTTACCAGGGAATTATTTCTGAGTTCTCCCTGGAAGCAGAGGGAATATTTCTGATCTCACTTGGTTGATCCACCAAGGATATAACCCATTTAGCTCTTTTCCAAGGAGGAGGAAGACCAGAGAGGCTCATTTGTGTGACGGTGTTCACAGGGGTTCTTGGATGAGGGAAGAGACGAGGATCTGACTCCATGTTTCAGAAGCCTTGATTTATTACTTTATTATATATATTACATTAAAACTATACTAAAAGAATAGAAGGAAGGATTTCCCCAGAAGGCTAGCTAAGAATAGAATAGCAAAGAATGATAACAAATGTTTGTGACTTGGCTCTCTGTCTGAGCCATCTGACTGTGATTGGCCATTAATTAGAAACAACCAACATGAGACCAATCACAGATGCACCTGTTGCATTCCACAGCAGCAGATAATCATTGTTTACATTTTGTTCCTGAGGCCTCCCAGCTTCTCAGGAGGAAAACTCTTCAGGAAAGGATTTTCCATAAAAGATGTCTGCGACACCTTTGTCACATCTCCTCTCATTGTAAATCAAAAGCAGTGCCATGCTAGGAGACTCCCAATACCAAAGGGAGAGGACATTTGGAAGCATGGTTCCCAGAGATTTTGGGAGCTGCTTGACACCAGTTTTCCTGTTTTTCTTGAAAAGGAAAGAACCCTTACTTCAAAATGATGTGGCATGTGATAGCAAAGAACGAGCCAGAGGATTTGAAGGGACACAATGGCTCTTCAACAGCAAATGTGGTTGTACCAAGGTGTGGCTCCTCAAAGCCTGCAGTAAGGCCACCTGTAATACAGCAAACCAATTTGGGAATGCCATGGGTTCCCAATTCAAAGCCCATAGCATTCCCAAATGGGTCTGTGAGATGAAGCTCAAGACGTCCCAAAGAAGGATGTCATTAGGACTAAATCCTTGCCCCAGGACTTTCAGGAAGCACAGAAGCACAGAGTTGAGGAATTGGACAATTTTAAGCAAGGTGCTTAATTGTGCTTCTCCTCCTGCCAAAAAATTGGCTAATTATGTGACCTACTGCCACAATTAGATTTTGCAGGGACTTCCAGTTTTGCCCCATAACTTTGGGCCTCCCGGGTGGATGCTGCTGACAGACACCAACACAGGAGCTGGTGAGTCCTACAGAGAGAGCCTCAGCAGAAGAATGAACCCAAACTGCCCTAGAAGCAGATTTGAGACCAGGAGAAAACAAACAGGAAGCACAGAGGAGGTCAGCTGTTTGCTTCTCCATGCCAAACAGGACTTAGAGAAAATCCCACTAGAAAGGGCTGACTGACAATGGCCAGTGACAAAAATGGAAGGAAAACACAGGCAGCCTCATGTTATTTTCTTTATCTACCAAATGGAATATTTTTTCCTCTAGTTACTGCTTCAGAATTCCTGACTCTGAAGAAGAGTCTGGAGATGAGAAATCCAGCACCACAGGAAGCCAAAGGAGAGATGGCCATTGTCTTCATCAAAGTTTGGTGCAAGCCTTTTGTTCACATCCTGTGTGACACTCTCTACTCATGGGGAAATCTTCCAGTGGGAGATGCAATGTACTCCTGGGATTTAGAAATTCAAGGTCTGTTCTGCCCTGTGGCCACAACTGAATCACATCACTCAGGTTTTTTTTCCTTGTTTTCTGAAACAGGAGTAAAGTTATGCTCTTCTTACTGAGACACTGAAAGTTATGTGTGAAAAGCATGGCTTCAAAACAAAGTATTGTCAATTAAAGCAAAATGAAGGTGTACAAAAAAAAAAACCCAAACCAAAACCAAGGTAATGTGTATGCCATTAAAAACCTGACACCAGATGCCAGAAGTGGGTTGAATTTGCTGAGGTACTCCTGCTGTTCCTTTTCAGCAGGCATGGGGAAATACTGCTTTGCAGATAAACATTGTAATGTTGTGAATGTCCAGAATTTAATGAAGTCCATTATAACAGATGAAAATGAAGCTTTCATTAGTTTATGAATGCCTTATTCATTTTAGTTTTGGGCTTGGTTTTGTCGTTTTTTTGGGGTTTTTTTAATGGAGAAAGAATGTTTTCCCTAAGCAAGTGCCAAGTGAGAGAGTAAACATCTCCTGCTCTTACACCTTCATCTCCTCCTCAGGGCTGTCCCTCCTGCAAGGAAAAGGCTCTCATCACACCAGCCTTGCCCACAGCCCTGCTGCAAACCTCTCCCAGCGAGATGTACCCAAGCCCAGCAACAGCTGGCCGCAGCTGGCTGTGCCAATGGGCCCTGCAGAGCCTTTTCCACTCCTGCCTGCCTCTGCAGGGTTTTTAACTCCCATCTTCACCTTTTATTGTCACACATGCTTGGGGCAAGAGCAATAATATATTTGCTTTATGGCGCTCTGGCCGTGACAGGGATTTTATGGACTGCCACAATATAATCTTCATAACTGTTACTGCCATGGTGCTGATTAAAAGGGTCACACTGGCACGGGGGAATCTGTAATGTCTTTATTTGTTCACAGGAAGGATACACCAGGAGTTCAAGTTTCTCTCTTCAGCTTTGGACTCTTGGTGCTTTGATCCTGATCACCTTTGAGAATAAAAGGGGAATTTAGCTCTTAAATGTGGTTTTGTCACTGGTGTCTCAGTTAACACCATCCATAAAAGGAGCATTTTCTTTGTTACACAGGACAAGGCTGAGACCACAGACTTGAAATAGGAGTAGAATGATAAAAACTGTATTTTTTTAGCTAAAAAGGGACAATCATTAACCATGTAAATAAATGAGTGACTATCAAGTTCTAGTAACACAGTCCATTCTGCTGCTCATTCATGAAGAGGAGCAAAGAAAAAAATGTTTCAAGGCTTCAGAAAGGTTTTTTTTTTACTTTTTTTGGTTGGATAATTACACATCCTGGTATATCAGCACTACAGACACCTGCTGACAGTATGATTGCAAAACACGACATTCTTGAGGCTGCAAGAAAACAGGCACAAAAAAGAGAATCCTGTTATCAAGAAAAATATCTGAAGACTGTGGGTCTGAGTGTGTGTTTTTTTCTCTGACTTCTAAAAGCGTCACATCCTCAAATTCAAACAAGCAGATGGCTGCCAGAAACACTCTGAAACCAGCAAGCTGCTTGCCTTGGACACATTATTTTGGTATCTTGCCCCCTTGACTCTCTCATGGATTTTTTACTTAATTTGGGTTTGATCCAAGGTGATTGGAGAGGATTTTAAAGTCATTGATGACCTCTGAACTTCAAGGATGGCATTTTGGGCCATTTTGTCTTAAAGAAAAGATAAGGGAAGAAATAGCCATACACTCACCATCCAGTGGGAGCAAAAAATACAATAACATAACTTGTGGTTTCAGTCACAGCTGAAGTAAGCTGCTGAGGCTGTACAGAGAAGAAGTGATAGTGGTAGAGGCAGAAATGTTTTGAAAGCTTGCAATCATGGCATTAACTCTTCTTGCTGGCACTACTCATCTACAGATGATGACAACTTCAGCCCTGCCTCCATGTTCTTCCAGGGAAGCAACCCTAAATCACACCTGCTCCTGGCTGAGTGTCTGAGTTTCAGTTTCTTGCCTCAGAAAGAGTGCAGAAATGTAATCTTTGATATAAAGTCGGATCTCAGGAATTGCCAGTAGATAAAGAGCCTTGCATTCATTTTCCCTGCAACTCTGACTGCTCCTCAATCCTGACCTTGGTTGCTCCCAGTAAGAGATAATACAAATCTCATTCCTCATGTAGACTTCCCAAGATGTTGTCTTGAGCTTCATCTCACAGGTGCTAAATGGCTTTTCATGCAGGAGATAAGCTGGAGCTCTCTGATGAAGGATAAGGCTGATGAATTTGCTCCTGATGGGCCAGGGGACAATGTGGGTAAAGGTGACCCAGGAGGGAGAGCTGAGCTGGTAGCACAGCGGGTCAGGATGACACTGAGCCATGATCAGGCCACCACCTCAAGGAGAGGAGCAAGGCACTGCAGAGGGTACAGTTTCTTCTGTTGCCCTCTTTCTAAGTTGTGTTAAGGTTTTCCTTTTTCCTCCCTTACCCTGTCAGGGTTTCTCATGGACTCCTTCCAGCCATCTGTAGCTTGTGTTTCTACACTCACTTCCACCAACGTCCTGCACATTTACCCAGCCAGGCAACATGGTGTGACCATTCCCTCTCAAATTTCCTACTTCACCCATTTATCCTGACCAAGATTATGCTTTGCTCATATCTGGGTTTCTTATTTCCCATCATTCTTATTGAAGGACAGGCCCTTATTAAAAAATGGGAGCATCATCTAATGCAGCTGCTGCTCAAACATGAGGGGCCAGAACTACAGCATTCCTTTATGAAGACATCAGTGACAACTAATTCTGGTGCCACATAGATAAAATACTGGTTTAATTTATCCAGATCTAGTAAAATCTGAAAAGAGCTTATAAGAAATCATGCCTATACCTCAGTTAATGAAATTCTGGGCTGCTTCTGGGAAGGCTGACAATTGTAAAGCCAGTCTGCCAAACTTTCATTCACAGTTTCATTGCAAAGTCATTACAGATATGACAAAACCCGCCAAACTCACAGAGGTGTGTGTGAACACACATGTGAGAATGGGGAGCACCCATTTTCTCTCTCCCAAGGCAACCTGGCAGCTCAGAGGGGAGAGGAGAACAAGGAACAGATGCTCTTGGTGCTGCCAGCAATACTCAATGTTGCAGGACCTTTTTTTCCCCACCTGAGAACCTGAATCTGAAATCACCTCTGCAAGAAAACCGTAGGATCTTTCACTACTGATGTTCATCCCAGTGCAGGGAGAGGGCTCAGGACAGCCATCTATGGACATCTCACCCTTCCCAAAGCACCACAGAATGGTCTGAGTGGAAAGGGACATAAAGAGCATTTATTCCAGCCCCCCTGACACAGGCAGGCTCACCTCCCACTAGAACAGGGTGCTCTAAGGCTTCTCCAACCTGAGAGCATTTCCAGGGATCCAGGGGCAGCCACAGCTTCTCTGAGCACCCTGTGCCAGGGCCTCACCACCCTCAAAGCCAAGAATTCCTTCCCAATATCCCAAAATCTGTCCCTGCCCTCTGGCAGTGGGAGCCATTCCCTGTGTGCTGTCCCTCCATGCCTTGTCCAAAGTCCCTCTCCAGCCCTCATGGAGCCCCTTTAGGCACAGTAAAGGGTTCTAAGATCCAGGACACTGATTTTTTTGGCCAGCCAGGCTGTTGGCTGTGCCCTTAGAGATGAACACTAGCATTGATGCAGGTTGTTTTCACCGGTGCTCTTTGCATCTGGTTTGTGGCACCGAGAAACCACAGAAGGCTGAAATAAAAATATATGCACCCTATCTGCTGGTCAACTGTGCCCTGATCCCCCTGTGTTTATATTTGTGTTCATTGTGACACAGGGAATGAGGGTGAGCATCAAACATTATTCCCTGGGGAATAGCGATTTTCAAGCGGTTACTCTGCAGGTAGAACGCAGGGTGCTGGCAAGTGATGCCTGCAAAATTTGATGCCTTGATTTCTGTTGTGTGGATCAATATTAATAGCAATATTATATTTCCAGAGCTGGCAGAACTATTGATTATTTGGCATGTAGCAGTTCATTTATACTTGAGAGCAAACTGGGACACTGAAACAACAAATGTGCAGCTGTTAACAAGCAACACAGGACATTGAGTTTCAGTGACACAACTGGGATATCACTTCCTTTGTCTAAAATGGAACATCTTTAACATGTCAAAAGTATAATTTACTTATCTGACTTACTGCCATACCTGGGGAAAATACCTTTTCCCCCTGAAACCTGCAGATTAAGGTCACATTTCCAAATATGTGCTAAATGCAATCAATAATTTCATCCCCACTGTGACCAAACACTTGAGGTATCCTTGAAGGGAAAATGTTTTGTTTTATATGTTTAAACAAGTATTAAATTAGATCACCTTGTGCATGAGAAGATTTCAATGAAAGAAAAGATAATGAAGCATTATACTGTGGTTGCAGGAGCTGAGCCAGAGTTATTTCTTTTCAATGAGGTTTTTAACTCAGTGGGAAAAAAAAATAAATACCTGTATTTATATATGTGTGTAAATATATTTTGATAGGGTGAACTCAAAATAAAACTTTCTATATCAAACAAAGGGTTTACCTAATAATATATACATAATGCTGTATCTTTCCATGAGCTTCTTTATTATGTATAAGTCTATAATTGTCTCCTAGGGACACATTTAACTATCAAACTGTTGAAAGCAAATTATACAGAACACCTATCTTATAGCTGAAACTTATTGAAAGGATCCCCCTCACGGTAAGGGAGGAAAATAATTAAAAATAATGGGTGACATTCCTTGTTGCAAGAAAGAGCACCTCAATAACTTAATAATATTTTTACATGGGCTTGAAGAGGCTGGGGAGGTGACTAGTAAATATGCAGGAAATGCACTATAAATTGCCTTTTGGGGGATACTATAGCCTTTCCTCTGCCATCAGCATGTTAAACCCTGCAGGCTTAGCTGCCTTAGCAACTGTCCACAATTTGGGCAGGTCAGGATCAAGGGAGGCTGAATCAGCTCCTGCTGGTGGCTCCCCTCTCCCAGTGCTGACAAACGGAGTTTGGAGTGAAGGAGTCCAATTTCCCAGCTGGGCCTGAGCCTCTCCAGCCAGTAGCAATTAAATGTGCCCAGAAATATCCCCAGGCGTGGAGGCCAACTGGCACAGAGGGGTTTGTACCTCTGCTCACAGCCCTGTCTTGACTTTCCTAGCCCAGGAGCTAAATGCAAACAGCTCACAGGGATGAACCCTGATCCATGCTTAAGGATGATTTAGGAGCTTGCTAGTTGGACCAAGAGTGTGCTGAGAACTGGTTTAGTACTTTGAGTGTACCCAGTGACATTCCTATGAATGTCCCCAGATACTATTTAACTTGCTTAAGTTATTGTTATGACATATTTCTTTTCCAGATCAAGATTACTTCTTTCCAGCCAGAAAAAGGGAATTGTATGGCTGTAAATTTGGTTATGACAATAATCCTTCTGCTGGTTCGTGAAATCACTCTTACTCAATAGGACGCGTGTTTACTGCTGTCTGCAATCTAAGAATCCTTGCAAGGAACCAGATGTGGTGTGTTTAAAGGGAAAAAACTGTCATGAGTGGACAGATGAACTTCATAAACAAATCACTGTCCTCCTTATCCCACTGCACATCACTGACATCTGCCTTATACTGCATTTTCAAAGTTTGCTACTTTAAATTTCTTACCCCTAGAAAAGGATCCCAGCCCAAGTACTTGCCATGTGCTCTAACTGTGCTGCATTGGTGTGCTGGTTTTGTCTGGGGCAGGGGCATTTTCTTCCCAGGGGCTGTCGCAGGGCTGTGTTTTGGGTTTGTGCTGAGCACAGGGTGGATGACACAGAGCTGTTTCTGTCATTGCTGAGCAGGGCCTGCACAGAGCCGAGGCCTTTGCTGCTTTTTGCACTGCCAGGCTGGGGAGGGGATGGGGGTGATCGAGAGTTTGGGAGGTGACACAGCCAGGACAGGTGACCCCAAGTGACCAAAGGGATGCTCCAGACCGTGTGACGTCGTGCTCAGTGTGTAAAGGGAGGGAAGGAAGAGGAAGGGGGAATGTTTGGAGTGATGGTGATTGTTTACCCAAGCCACTGTTACATGTGGTGGGTTCTGGCTCTCTGGAGGTTACTGAACACCCACCTGAACATGGCAAGCAGGGAATTAATTCCCCTCTTTGCTCTGCTGGTGTGCAAGGCTTTTTCTTTCGCTATTAAACTGTCTTTATCTCAACTCATGAATTTTCCACCTTTTACCCTTCCAGCTCTCTCCCTGATCCTGCTGGTGAATCTGAGTGAATGAGGGACTATGAGGGGCCTGTTGGGGTTAAACCATGAAAACTGGGATACTATTAGATGTCCCACAGCAACTTTCTGTCCTGACCTGCAAGAAGAAGAGCAATTCTGTTTTCATGGATTTCTCTGAGCCACAAGAAGACGAACGCAAGCTCTTTTACTTTGAGGAGAATTGATTTTATCAAGCCAAGGCCATCTGGCAGAAGGCAGAGCAGGATTAATGCAATCCCAAACCAAAAGGGATGATCTTGGTGCTATGTCACCCAAATCTTGTCACCCTCCTACACCCCACAGGGACTCAAGGCAGAGCAGGGAGGCAGAGGAAATTGTTCATGCCTACATTCTCTCCACCACACACACCCCAAAGCCTTCCCAGTGACAAAGTTTCAAAGCTGCCATCAGAAACCCTTATAGCAACTGTTCAGAGTAGCACAACCCTTTGAATGGTTTAGCTCATGATGCTTCTAACAATCACCTGTGCAGCAAAATACTTAATCTCTGCAGATAGAGCTTGGGAGGGAGCTCCTTATCCTGTGGGCTGGCTGTATCTCAGCAGTGGCACTTCCTCTGTGGGCAGAACCAAGGCTGCCACCCACCTTTTGCAGCTTTTTGCCTGTTTTTCCCAAGGAAAAGAAGGTGCAGACCTGTGCCAGGAGTTGGTGCCACCTCCCAGCTCCCCTTTGGACACCTTTGTGGCCCTGGAAGAGGCAGCTAAAAAGCTCCATGTGGGCTCACAGCCTGGATGTTTCACAGTGGCTTCCTGGCTGGGGAAGCAGTAATGCCAGGAGGATGGCAGATTCCTTCATGCCAGTAGATTCTAATGCCTTGTGATCCTGTCATCCCGTGCAAAAGGCAGGAGGAGTGGGAAGCCCAGCAGGCACCTGATTGAAGAGGCTGGGGGAGATGAGATGAGAGGAGACAGTGTCCTGCTGTGAGCTTCTCCCACCTCCATAACCTCCTTATTTTCAAAGAGTTTCCACTCCTCTGTGGCAGCTATTGTTCCCCATGCCTGGTGCATCATCATCCCTGCTACACTGATGGTTTGGGATTCTCACACTGCCAGCCCTTCCTCCTCCTGACACTGAAATGAGCATCTTGCTTGGCTTCTGGAGGAAAAAAATGAGTGTAATTTGGGCACCCCTGTACTAGCAATGTACAGGATGATGCTGCATAGCCCATAACCAGCATGGTCTGCCTGGGCATATAATCATGCTCAGAAAGGCCCAAAGGCATTCCACACCCACCTGTCTGCCCCTTTTCCTTCCAAAAGTCACCACAGCACCTGGGTCAAGCTTTGGCACTACTGCTGTTTATGTGTAGAGTCAGCACTGAAAAAGGGATTTTTTCTGTTTGATTTTAAGGAGGCTGCAGATTCCTCTTGGCCATTAAGATGAAAAGGGGGCTAATTCGAAGCTGGAGCCAAGTTTGAGGAGTATTTCTGCACAGGCAGGTAAGAGAAAGTAAAAGTCATTCTTTGCTCTGGTTGGCCCTGTAAAATGAGAAATACTATCAGGGCTGTGCATTTTTTGAAACCTGAATTATTCCTTTTTTCCTTGGTAGGGTTGAAATAGATTCAAGCACCACTGTTATTATCTCTAAAATGACAGAGACATTTTCCTGTGAGTTTCCCTTCACAGTCTGATATCCATATTCACCATGTGCATTCCTTTGATTCGGGAACTGCAGCTCCCCTGTGGTCCAAGGACTCGAGGTTCATTTTGTGTTGTTCTTTCTGCCAAAATGTGGTTATTACAGATGGAAAAAAATCACAAGGTCACCCACAGCCTTAATAGAAACAGGAGGGTAGGAGAATATTAGGAAGAAACTATTAGCTCTAATATCCAGCTGCATTTGGCAAACCTGAGCATATTTGGATTGTCTGTACCAGCATTTCACTCCCCTGCTTCCAAATGATTCACCCTGGCTCCAGTGATTAACCACCTGAATACACCCAAGAAGGATATTCACAGAAAAGATCTCATGATGAAAAGGCTATTCCTGGCCTTCTTTCCATCACATCATAATCTGTCCACTAATATGGCTTGAGATCTCAGCTGATCAAAAGGTCATAAGATGCTACTGCTAAGTATCACTCTGTCTCTGCTCAGCCAAAGGCATTTTTACTCCATTCAACAGGCAGAGGAATGTAATAGCAAAGCCTTCAAATCTGTTTGTATAATAGATGAAGTCTTCTCTTTATGGCATTATTCATCCTTCAGGGAATGACACCTGATAAATAAACCTCTAGTTCCCAGTGAATTTAAATAATACAAAGGCAAATCATATATCCCTCTGCACTGTAAATATAAAACTGCACATAACATAAGAATTCCCAATCTTCCACCATCTCTTTGCTAAAAAAGCTATAAAATGCTGACCATCCTCAGATTCTGCCAAAATCAAGGGAGCCTAAATCTCTGAGTAAATTACAAAAAGCATGGTAATAACAGAGGAAGGACTTAAAGATACATAACTCATTCAGTTTAATGGAATGGTAAAACTTGCACCTTTTTATCTTTGTGCTAGTAAAAACCAGAAAGGTAAGAAAGGGGGGTTAGCAGCACATCAACAGCAATAATGGAGTGAAAATGGGGGGAAATCTAATAAATGGGTCAACATGTTTCCCAGGGAATAACACCAGGGGGGCTGGGATGGATAAAATACTGAACCACATCCTACTCAACACCCTGACCTGGCCCAGCTGGTCACCGTTGCACTGGAGGCAACTGGTCCCTGTGATGCCAGTCACTGCCTCCAGGAGCAACTGCAGCCACTTCTGTGGCCACCCTGCTTCCAATTCTCTGTCAATCCTGCTTCCAGTTCTCTGGCCAGCCTCCTGCTTCCAGTTCTCTGGCCATCCTGCTTCCAATTCTCTCAGCACAGGCAGGAATCACTGCCCAGAACTGCAGGGACACAGGGCACCACTGCCAAGAGCCACCTGCCACCTGAAGCCTGGGTCTGCAGAGGCACCCCCTGTGAGCAGCACCATTGGGAAACTGCTTTGTGTTTCCAGCACACCTGGAGCGTTGTCACAAACAAATTAAAGCCCTCAGCATTTCCCAGATTATCCGCCCACTCTCTGGCTTTCCAGAGCTCTAGACCAGGACCAACAGACAGCTTCTTTAAGTGCACCTGGCAGTCGTTTTGCTCCTCTCCATGCTTTCAAAGCTGAGAGCCATCAAAGATTAGGAGGAAAAATCATGACTGTCTTTCCCTAAGAAGCAGAACTGGTAATAGGCTTCAGGAAAAATCCTTCTAAATGCAAGTGATAAGTGTAGACTGTGTGAAGGCTGACAGGTCTGATTGTAATTATCACTGCGAGGGGACTGGCACTAACCTCCCTTCTGGAAGGCAGTGACAATTCCTGGAAGGGAACATGCAAGGGAATTATCATAAACAAAATCGTTGTAAGTAGAGTTGTCTTTCTCTGGGAAACTAAACAAGATCCAGATTTGGGGGTGAAAGAAAAAAACCAAAACCCAAGCCTTAAGAATTTATTAAAGTTAATCTTGATAGAAAATGACAATCATGCATTTAAGTTTTTCTGACTTCAGAATGATGGGAGCAAAAGAATCAAGTGGGACACGTGAAGTGTAAGATGAAGTCATGCATGCAAGAAGTGTTTGGAAATAAAGAATATATTCTAAAAGTACACTTGAAGAACATAAAATGTATTTAAACATGAACAAGGAGTCCCAAGGAGGCTGTTGGTTCAGACTGAGCTAAATATTCAAAACTAAGAAAAAAATCCAAGCCACCTTGCACAAACCTTTCCCCCTTCCTCACATCCTAGCAAGAAGAAAGCCAAACAAAACCAATAAAAATCTCTTCCGATTGCTTCTATCCATATACATCCTTCCTTTGCATCTACAGGTTAACTGAAATGCAACAGCATCAGCTTTCAGCAGGGTTGTGAGGCAGATAGGATAGGGAGTATTCCCTCAAGATCACCCTGTCCTGACCTTTCTGCTTTCTTTGATGACATTCCATTTTTTTTGGTCTGCTTTTTTTTTTTTTTTGGCATTTTTTCACTCCATTTCCGTTGAAACCTTAGAAACAGAGAAGCTTGGGCAATCTGGACTGAAAGTACCACAGCTTTTTCTTTTGGAAAACAGGGAAACAGATATTATCTTAATAGGGGCTGTGGCTGCACAGGAGATGAAGAGAAGAGCCTCAGAGTCAAAAGCAGTTCTAAGAGTTTCATTCTCATTATACCTCAATGGAGTGGAGCAAATAAATTGTGCAAGGAGACATATGGAAGCTCAGTACACAAATGGCCTATTTAAGGCTCTTACTTCCTAATTAGGTCCTGGTGTCAGGAGGTTGGGAACAATTATTCACACATAGATCATTTGGATATGATACAAACTGTTCTAAAACCCAAACCATCATAATGGCATGCATTAAAAGAAACCCAAATTAACGTTTTAGACTCATTTGCTTGGTGCTTGGACTATCAGTTTCTGTGATACACATAGCTAAATTTCGCGTCCAACATTGCAAAATTGTGTTTGGAAAGAGAAAAGGATAAAACAAAAACCATCACAGCCATATCCCCTTGTTCTTACCTTGTTCACAGATTTCGTCACTGGACTCTGCACAGGGAACCCACACTCTCTTCCCAAATTCTTCATCTGACTCTGTGGTGTTTCCCAAAGCAAAAAGAAAGAAAGAAAACCTTGATTGTGGGGATGACTGTGTAGAAAATGGTCACAAACATCCAGAGTTTTGCTTTGCCCTTTTGATTTCCCCACACGTTTCAGTATGACCACCACCACCACTTGCCATCTGGGCAGTGCTGGGGTCCCCCCTTGGTCCAGCAGTGTTCTCTAAGGCCCCCCAAGGTTCCCCTCACCCCACACAGATGTGTAAACTTCCCTTCCCAAGTGTCTCTTGTGAGCATGTTGGCATGACAGAGCCACCACAGCCTCCCCCAGCAGCCGTGGGCACACAATGAGCCCTGGAGTCAGGGAGGGATGCTGTGGATTCCTCTGACAACCTTGGGAAGAGGGCAGGGAAGTGTCACAAGAAGCCAACCCGCCTGGTTTGTATAAGAGTTAAAGCAGGGAGCTGAAGCCAAGGATTACGACATTGCAAAACCATTTAAAACAGAGTAAGTGCTTGTGATTCTACAACGTGACCACAGCAAACCTGCTCTGCTCTGTGCTTTGGTACTTCTGGTAAGAAAATGAGGTCTTCCTCTCCTTCCTCTCCTCCCTCCTCCTCTCCTCTTTGTCCACCTCTCCAGCCCTTCACACAAAGGTGAAATATTTCACATTTTCACCTGTGGTGATGCAGATCAGACTGTTTGTTTTGCCTTTCTTTACTTTTCACTGATTTTGCCAAAGGCATCCTTTTAAGCATCAGTCTGTGCAAAGATAATAGGTGACACAATTCCCTATAACTGGAATCAGCAACAAATCAGCCATCTGCCACTCCAGAGGTCTGAGATTAACCCAGCCACTGGACCATGACTGCAGAGCATTTGCACATTTAGATTACAGAAATGTGAGGTTACAGGTCAAAAAAAAACAAAACAAAACAAAACAAAACAAAACAAAACAAACAAACAAAAAAAAAAAAAAAACCAAAAAAAACCAAAAAAAAACAAAAAACATGGAGTGGGGAAGGTGTGGGGAGAAGGAGTGGAAGAGCCCTTTAGACTGACCCTTCCAGGCAGAAGTCAACCCATAACAACTCCAAGTAGACAATGTTTCTCATAAAATGCTAAAAGGATGAAGGATTTGAAGGAAGCAACTTGAGACACATTAGATATCATGCTTCTGGAGAAAATATCCAAAAACACTTATTATAGGCAGGGAGAAATGAAGACAAAAACCCTACATCTGCCTTGTCAAAGCCTTCCCTCCTTGGGAAGTATGACCAAGTTGCCCAGATGGCTGACTTGACCACTTGGAAAGAACAAGATTAGCAATTTTTGCTCCAAGATGGACAAGATGCATTCCACAAGCTCCCCTATGGTCAAGATTTCAAGAAATGAAAGAGGTCTGCCTACTGAAATAACAAGGTTTGTGAAGATCTCTTAATTTGCTGCTCCCAGTTCTCCTTGAATAATAAACACCATTTTGCTGCTGTGCACACATGGATGCTGTCACTCCACATTAATACTTGCCCATGTCTTTGGGAGCCTCTCCATAAATCTGTTGGGAATTGTTATTTCATAACTGAAGTATTTGAACACTGAAGAAGCTTAAATCAGCAGTCAACACAAGCTGGCTCCAGATCTAAAGGCATGAGCAGTGGTCTGTGCAGTGCATGGCGGGTCAGGATGAGAACCAGGGTCTCCTCAGGTCGTGTTGATAGGCTTTAACCACCACTCTCTCCTGCACAGATCCCTGAGATTCCCATCCTTAGAGATCTCAGGTTAAAAAGAGGAATTTCTGCCCAGAGGAACAGCCAAAAGTGTCAGCAAGAACATCTGGAAAATTCTGGAACATCTCACCTACAAGGAAGGACTGAAGCATTGTAATAGTTCAGTCTGGAGGAGAGAGGATTCCAGGGAGATGCTGAGCATCTGCCCACACCTGAAATGGCTCCAGGAGAGCTGGAGAGGAACTTGGCACGAGGACATGAAGGGACAGGACAAGGGGGAATGGCTTCACACTGCCAGAGGGCAGGGACAGATGGGATTTTGGGAAGGAATTATTGGCTGGGAGGTTGGGGAGGTCCTGGTAAAGTTTTTTCCAGAGAAGCTGTGGCTGCTGCTGGATCCCTGGAAGGCTGGATAGGGCTTGGAGCAGCCTGGTGTAGTAGGAGGTGTCCCTGCCCATGGCAGGGGGTGGAACTGCATCAGCTTTAAGGTTCATTCCAACCCAAACCATGCAAGGATTGTGTGATTCTGTGAAATTCATGCAAGGCTGCATGGCGTGTGCCCTGGGTGGGGAAGGTATTTCAACCAGCTTAACTCATGGCACCCAAAGGGACAACTGAAAACCAGACAGCATGCACACTTGTTTACAGAAAACCCATGTGTTTTATGCATGTACTTTATTCAGAGAAAACTGGTAGGATTGGGTGGAAGGTACAAGAACACACTCCAGGTTCTTTGGCCACCCCTCTTGTGGATATTTCCATGGTGAAGAAACCAAGGTTTCCTGGGCCAAGCACTGCACACCCTGCAGTCACAACAAAGGCAAAGAGCAAGAAGGAAAGGCAGCACCTTCTCTGCACAAGTTGAACTGCAGCAAATACAGGGTACAGAGCACAGCTGAGAGGTGAGGAAGAGCAAGGGATCAGCTGCTCTGTTCCTCCTACTCCATACAAAATCTGCTGGCATCAAGTTAGAAATGAGTGCCACTCCCAGCAGCGTTAATTTGGGACAGAGAATTTGATGCTCCACAGAGGAAGGACTATTGATCTGTGAGGAGCTGTGAGAAGAGGCTGAGGGGAGCATGCTAGACAACACCTTTAAGTCTGCCTGAACTCCCCCCTATTTATCACAGCATCTCCAAAAGCCTTTCCTGGGCAGGGGTAGGTGCTCCCAAACCAGGCCTGCGTGTCTGAGACCAAAGGTGAGGTTTGAAGTGGTTTGAATGTGTACTAGGGCATGGTTTTCAGGTGAGAAAGAGATCACAGGGATCATCCCATGCCTGAGACTACAAAATGGGCCAAGCTAACAACCCAATAATCCACAAGCTTCTGAGATGCAGCAAGCTAATGAGGCTCTGCCCGTGCTTTGGAAAGGTCTCCTTGAACTTGACCTGCTGACTATGTGAGGGCTAAAACTGCTGTTCTAACAGGACCTAAACCTGTTTTCAAAACCAGACACTGGGGTTTTCCCTTTCTCCAGTCCCTAGTTTCTGTAATGACAACCTAAAACTTTAAATATAAATTCCAGAATGATCCGAAAAGCAACATCTGTGCTTTTCGGAAAGGGAAGGGGGGGGGAGTAATATTTTTGGATTTAACTTCATATACTGAACTACTACAAAGTTATAATTTTTTAAATTATAAAAAAATTTAAAAAATTAAAATTAAAAAAAAGATTTTTTTTAAAATTTAAAAATTCAAATTAAAAAAAGAAAAAAAATTAAAAAAAGAAAAAATAAAAACCCTATTAAAAAGAGGTGGTTTGGATTTTTTGTTACCTGTGAATGGAAAAGAAAGGGGATGAGCAAAAAACCTTCCCTTTCAGACAGAAATCACCACAAAACTCCATCCCGTTTCTTGCAAATCAACCAGCATCGCAAAATGATGCAGTTTCAGCCTTACATGTTTGTTTGTTTGTTTTATCCAGGCAGGTTTTTGCAGGAAAGGGGCTTTTTCTGCAGCCCAAACAGCGCCGCTGCATCAACCAGGATCTGAGCTGAGCCGCCTGGAAGTTGCCTCATCTCCCAGCAAATGAGAAACGGAGGGAAACACCGACGCAGGCGACGCTGCACCTTGCAGCAGAGACTCCTGTGTCCTACAAGTCACCTTGCATCGAGATACAGGGAGGAGGAGGAGGAGGATGACAGCGACTAGCAGGGAAAGGGCAACAGGAAAACAGTAAGAAAACTCCCTGAGAGTCTTCTTTTCCTCCTTAAGTGGGGGAAAAATATTAAAAAAAATTTAAAAAAAAATTTAAATCACACCCTGATAGGGAGATGGAAGGAGGGGATGAGACCCAAGTCGCCAGCAAAGATGCTCTCCCTTTCCCAGAGCTCCTAAACATCACTGGGGGTGGTGGTGGGGGAGAAAAGGGTCACATTAAAAAGGCGAAGGGGAGGCAGGGGAGGAGGGAGGACCCTCCTGAGCCCGGCCATTCTCAGCCATTCTCATTCCCGACACGTTTTCGCTGCTCTCCAGCGCAGCCCAGCCCAGCCTCGCAGTATTAGCGCGGCGCAGAGTGCCATTTTCGAGCGCCGCAGCTCCTTCTTGGCACCGGTTCAGCTTTTTGTCTCGCCTCCTCCTCCTCCTCCTCCTCCAGCGAGCGCCCAGCGGAGCGAGGCAGAAAGAAAGGAGGGGAATAAAGCCCTGATGCTTCTCTGCCGGGCTCTCCGCAGCACCCCAGCCCTGCCCGAGCCACCCCATGCCTTCCCAGCCAACACAAATCTCCTCGGCAGCCTCCTGCCCCCTTTTCATCGCTCTCCCTTTTTTACACCCCTAAGCGTGGCAACCTTCCACGCTGCCCTTCTCCTCCATCCCCATCCCTCCCAGCTCCTTCCCTGGCATGATGGTCCATCGCATCCATCCAGGAGGGATGGATCATCGTGCACGCTTGCCCGTGCTGCCCTGGCATCGCCCCGGAGCGGTGCCGGGCCCAGCTCGGTGTGCTCGCACACACACAGAGGTGTGGCAGGGCAGGAGATGCTCTGCATCCCTCAGAGCACAACCCTGAGCTGGGCAGGGAGTCCCTGCTCCTCCTCCTATCCAGGCAGGAAAGCAGAGGCAGGACCACAAGGGAGAGACAGGCTGAATGTTTTTAAGCAGCCCAAACATGGCACTGAGCGCGTCCACCAGCAACTTCTCAGTCTGCTGTGCTGGCAACCAGCGGCTGGTTCCAGCCTGGCACCAGCTTTGGTTTGTTTTTCTCTCCTCTTAAACGCCATCCTCCCAAATATTTATTCTTTTTTTTTTTTTTTTCCTCCTAAGATTTTGGTTTTGTTTTTTTTTTTTTTTTTTTCCACCCCTATTTCCCTCTTAGCTTTTCCATAGAGACAGGGCTTGTCCACAGTTTGCCGCCTTCCCTCTGGTGACAGGACCTGAGGGGCAGCATGAAGTACGTCAGGGAAGGTGTAGGATGGATATTGGGAGGTGGTTTTCTTCCCCAGAGGATGGTCAGGAACCCCAGAGCACTCGAGGCACCAATGCTGCCAGAGCATTTGGACAACACTCTGAGGTGCATGGTGGATTCTTGGAGCTGGACTCTATAACCCTCTGGAGTCACCACCAACTCTGATTCCATTATTCTAGGAATTCTATTCCATAATTCCTCCCATTCCCAGCCCCAAATCCAAAGCAGCACGTGTGGAAGGGGCACCAAAGGAAGCAATACATGATGTAATACTCAATGGACCAAGAACAGGAAAAAAAAAATAAAAATAACTCTCATATGTACACACAAGAAGAATATTCTCTTCTCTGAGGAGGAGGAGATGCCCTAAAATTGCACAGCAAAGCCAGTGGGCTGCCAGGATGTGCTAACCCCAGCCCCCTCCTCAAAGGAGGGAGGAGTCAATTTTTGTTGGAAGGCAGAGAATGAGGCAAAATGCATGTTCTCCATGGAAAGGACCTGGGAGAGCCAGCTTCCATCAAGTGATGTGACTTGACTCCTATTAAACCAGAGCTTCAGACACTGACATATGCATGGCAGAGATAAAGTGCTATCAAATACACCTTGTCTGGTGCCTGGAGGAAAGAGATTTAGAGGAAAAAAATATAATAATTCTGATTCTGGGGATGGCTTGGGAAGGACATGGAGGGAGGAGGAGAGATGTGCTGAGGATTTTATCATGGAGGCTATGGGTGTATTATTCTGTCTAAAGACCCAGGGTAGGGGACGGCCCCATAAACAGCCACTGGTGTCCCTGGAGTTTTCATGGGACTGTCTGGATGGCTTTGTCCAGGGAGAAACATCAGGACTCAGTAAACACAGGACTCAGAGGATGCTGAAGCAGATGGGCATTCCCTCCTGGAGGCAAATCCCTCAGGAGACCCAGAAGAAGTGCCAAAAAGAAGAAAAGAAGGCTGGCTCTTGCTGAGCATGCTCAGGGAATAGCAAAACAACTGGTTTGATGTGGGGCTGCAGAGCAGAGCAGGGGGCAGGCAGCATGCTCAGGGTGGCACAGACAGAAAAGCAGTGTCCTGAGCAGCTGAGCCTAAAATGTGTCTTGGCAACACCTTGCCTGGCTGTGGATGGAGCAGAAATCATGGGCTGGATTTGTAACCCATCAGCTGAGCCTGGCTTTTGCCTCCCTGCCTGCAGGGACAGCACAGGAGGGGAGCAGGGGGCTGGGGACACCTCTCTAGCTCCAGGAGCCACGTGGAGGAGATGCTCCTCTGATCCTCTGGTCCTTTTCTGCCAGCTGCTGAGTGAGGACCAGCTGATGGGCAGGTGCTGAAGTGGACTTGAGATAAGCAGAAGGCCCTGCCATGACTGTGCTCACTGAGGTGTGTGTGAGTTTGAGGATTTAAACCCAGCCTTTAGGAGCACCTCCACCACTGGCATGCATACCCTGTGTAGGGTCCCTGTTGGAGCTTCTCCAGGCCACCACAGCACAGCTGGATGTGGTGTGGAGTGTTATCCAGGTAGGGACAGCAAATGCCCTCATCTGAGCTGTGGTTTTACTGTCCCAAGCTCTTTGCATAGGGATATCATCCAGTACTGGCCAGTGTCTGCTTCCAAAGTCAGCCAGTGACCATCTCAGTGCTCTCTCCCATGGGGTTCACATGTCTGTTTTCTCTGTTTGCTGTTATTGAGGTTTATTAGGGCAGATTTCTGCCCTTCCCTCTAGCCCTTATTTCTAAGTGCTGGCATTTGGAAAGGCAGGGGGGTCTCCTCACATGTGTCCATGGCAAAGAAGGCCCTGACACCTCAGCTGGAGTCATCTGCAGAGAAACACCCCTGCCTGCAGGTACCATTGAAGTGACTCCCAGAGAGAGGCACTCTCAGATCCTTTGAGTCAAAAGGTGCTATAAATAAAAGATATTACAGGCTAGCAAGTTCTCGGTTGCAAACTGGAGTGGGAAGGAATATTTTAGCATCCTTTTTCTGAGCGCATTAACTCTTGGCAGACACGATTGCTCAGGTCTCTCACAGCTGAAAACTTCACACCCTGAGCAGCATGTCGAGTCCGCACGCTCCATTTCCATTTTCTGCAGCTCTGAAATCCACGCTGCCCCAGTGCAGTATCACCCCCTGAGTGCAGAGAGCACCCAAATATTGCATCGCTCTGGGGGTCGTGACGCTGAATATACACTCCATGATCATTTTCCCAGGAAAAACAGCCTAAGCTCACAACAGAGGATGCCTAAAGATTTTTATCAGCTGGTTTCTGATGCTTCCCCTTTCCAGGGTGAGCAAGCACTTTGTATCAATCTGGCTTGCTTTAGTGCAGTGACCCAGGGCTGTGCTCTGCTGCTGAAAGTTCAGGTCCCAGCTGTGGGGCCAAACTCTTGCTGACACTGTGCTGATTTCTCTGCCTCTGTCACCCATGCTGCCAGGGAGGGGGAGGAGATGTTGGATTTTTCCAGACAAGGGAAAAAAAAATAGGAAACAATCGTGCAAAACGCAGAGATGTGGCAAAGGAGAAGGGGGAGAAAAACAGTCCTGGTGTGTGCAATGAGGCTGAGGAGAGGAAATTCTTTGGGCAGCACGGGGCACTTTGATCACGTTCTTTCTCTTCACGGAGCAGAAAATCTTGGCCAAGAGGCAATTAAATTGTTACAGGCAAAGAAAAGCTTTTAGGAAGCCTTGAAGAACTTGTGTGTGTGAGCAACAGCACAGAGAGATGCAGAGGAGGAAATCTGTATTAATGACTACAAAAGTTTGGGTGGTTCGTTTTGGATAAAGATCCCCACATGCAGACTCTTATCTAAAGCCCTCAGTCTTCAGAGCAGGGCTAGAAGTCTCTTAATAACACACTCTTCTTGCATGACTTCCAGTATCTCTGAAAGCCATTGTCCGTGCCAAAAATACAACAAAACCAGCTTGCCTTCTTCTTATTTTATGCAGTGTTTTGGCTCATCTGCCTCTGGTTCCAAGAAAAAAAAGCTAATAAAAAAGTTTTTAATTTAAGAGGGCTGAACTGTGCTACTTTAATTTCAAGCCATCCTTGTTCTCATGACTGCACGAGTACACGGGAAATAAAGAAAAAATCTTCTGTGATTCTGTGGAAAACTTTCAGTGGACAATCCCTTAAAATCAGCAGACAAAGAAGCTAGTTTTCCTAAGAAAAGACTACCAGCCTTGAGTTCTCCCACCTTAAGCAGAGTACTTATCTGTAAACTGGCTGTTCTGCTATTAAATAACAGAACATTAAATCAAGCATTCCTGGTTCAAATGAGCATGTTAGTCAAGGGTGGTTATTAGCCATGAAATACTATTGAATCAATAAACCAAAAAAAATAAAAAGGACTTTGAAGAGACTCTTATTTCCCCACTCAATCTACAGTAGCCCTGATTTGACAGAGAAGGGTGAAAGAAAACAGTCTGAACATGATCCGGTGCCCTCCAGTTTTCAGAAACCCAGGTGTGGCTGAGACAAATTAGCCTGGTGCTGCTGGAATGAATGCTGAATGGGGCTGTTTTGATGAAGTCCTCTGGACAGACAGGGCTGGGTTTGACCTCTGGCTGGATTTACATCAGGGTATCCGAGTTAATGCTGCTCTGTGTCTAGGGCAGGTCAAAATCAGGCTAGTGTGCTGCTAAGGATGTTGGCAGATATCCTGCTCTCGTGAGCCATTCACCTCAGGAAGGTTTAAAGCCCATGGATTCACCTCACAGTGCAGTGGAGGTTTTGTTGTTAAAGACCAGAGGTCTTTCCAAATGATTTCTTCTTGTCTTTTTCTCTGCCTTCCCTATTATTTATTAAACACTCAAGCAAAGATCTTCAGCTCACCTGAGTGGTTTGGAGACCAAGACTCATGTTTCTAGCTGGTCCAAACAAGGAAAACTTAAATCCAGGTCAACAGAAACAATGAACAGAGTCAGAGGAAAAGCTGTGACCAAGATTTTAAACCACAGAGGCTTCCAAAACAAGAACACAGCCTTTAGACAGCACAGGACATAGAGGCTAACTATTTTCTCACTGAAGGTGATGGCACTTCTTGTGGGTGACCAAGACAGGTGCACGACGCCCAGATTCCCATTCATGTCCCCATATGTGAATGGGGAGCAGCTCCATCACCTGTCACATGCTGTGCTCTTAGTAAAATCTTAGTAAAATCTGCCCACTGTGTCCTGCTGAATGCTGCAGGATGCTGATTTTTTTTCCCCCCAAAGCTTGGCTCTTGTGCAGCTTCTTAGTTTACACAGTGGGAGAGAGACTTGGCTTTTTTTGGCTTTAAAGTAAAAAAATCTGGACTCTTGAAAGAGCACTGAAATGTGCCCCTGAGCTTTTCAGAAAAAAAAAAGTGACCCAATCAATCCAGTGATTACACCATTCTCTGGCCTGTGACTAACACATGGGTTCGTGTTTACTTGCAGGCAGTGCTGGCAGGAGCTGGGGGTTCCCATTGACTCGTGCTGTTTAGTGCTCCCCGAGGAGCAGGGGCCGTGCTCACAGGTGCTCAGCTTATCTGCCAAAACGGGCTGTAAATCACAGCAGAGCAAGAGAGGGCTGCAAAAATGCTCGTCTGCAGGAGCCACCATTGGAAAGGGATGCTGGCCACGCTCATTTTGCAGGTTTCCTCCCCTAAGTCTATGTGCGCTCACACTGCACCACAGGGATCGGGTCCCAGGTTGGAAATCCAAGGAGCACACCAATAATTTGGCAGGGGTTACACACAGGGTGAACTTGTCCCTGATCTCCGTTACTGGTTCAAAATCAGGAATTCTCATAGCTTTTTTTGGACAGATGGCTTGTCCTATTACTTCTTGTGTTAGATTTCCCACTGAGGCTGAAAGCAAATCCACATTCAAGCTGAAAGTAAACAACCTGTGAATTCAAAAGGCATTAACTCAAACTGCCAAAGCATTTGCTGCGTATGCTGCAGATGTCAAACAGGCAGTTTCCCACAGCCCTGAGCCTAGGCACATAGCTAAGTTACACAGAAAAACCTTCCACCCGGCCCAAAAAATCCATCCTGTGCAAAACTCGCTCTCCTTGCTGGCATTTCAAGGGCTGGAGCCTCAGCTGGAATGAATTAATGTAGCTGTTCTGATTTGAAAAGAGCTATGCCAATTTATACCAGATGAGGATTTCACCCTTTGGAGGCCAAGTGGGAAATGGTTACTTTTTTAACAGTGTGGTTTGAGGCAGAAAAACATAAAATGTGGTGTTTCTTAAGGAGCGAAAGAGCACTAAGTAAGTTTCTTTCCATTACAGTGAATCACTTTTGAAGGAACATTTTAGGGGTGATGGTTCTAAAAAATCAGGCTTTGCAGAAAAATGCATATAAATAACATAACTTACAAGTACAAACAGCACAACTTAGCCAACTTACTCCTATTCCTGATACCTTCCAAAATGCCAACAAAAAGTTAAGTAGGAACCCAAGCATGATATTGCCGTGGCATTGCAGGAAATTTAAAAAGTGGGAAGAACTAAATAAAATGGTTTGGTTTTCCTGCCAGGGCTGTATGAAGAGGGCAAAACCCCCCCTTGAAACTAAACCATACAAACAAAAAATATCCACCCATATCCTTTGAAACGCTCTAAACTTTGGTACCGTGGTGCTCTCCTTGGCCACAAAGAGGTGCAAGGTTGTTTTTCTGACATATTTTGGTTTAAATTGAACAGCACAATTGAAGCCACATTCTGTAAAGCAAGACTCATTCCATTTAAAGCGATGGAACCTCATGGTGCATATTCAGGAGTGATTACTTGAATTAAGCCTTTGATTTATTCTTTACCATAGGAGGCCCCTCTTGCAGACTCCTATTTTCCCCAAAGTAAACAGGAGGTCAAATATTACACCAATATAAATGAATGGAGATTTATCAGATGATAGTAATGCAAAATCAAACTTCAAACTGTTTAATTTACAACCACTAGACTGATTCAGCTTACCAGAGAATTCAGCACCTTTTCCTCCAACCATCTTTATTTTCACTTTGCAGTTCAGCATAAGCTGGCAATTAGTAATACTTTGCCTGTTTATAGAGCCTTACATCTGAGGATCTAGAAACACTTTGTAAACACTAATGAATTAAGCTTCTTAACACCCCCTGTGAGACAGATACTGCTATCTCATTTGCACAGCTCGGAAAAGTGCAGGTTTGCTGAGGGCTGGAGCCAGCCAGAGCACCAGAGCTGGGAAACCACTGCAGGCCCTTAGCCTCACCTTCAGCTAAACCTCACCAGGCTTTCCATGGATGTGGGGATGTGCCTGGCATCCTCACCTTCAGCTAAACCTCACCAGGCTTTCCATGGATGTGGGGATGGGCCTGGCATCCTCACCTTCAGCTAAACCTCACCAGGCTTTCCATGGATGTGGGGATGGGCCTGGCATCCTCACCTTCAGCTAAACCTCACCAGGCTTTCCATGGATGTGGGGGTGGGCCTGGCATCCTCACCTTCAGCTAAACATCACCAGGCTTTCCATGGATGTGGGGATGGGCCTGGCATCCTCACCTTCAGCTAAACATCACCAGGCTTTCCATGGATGTGGGGATGGGCCTGGCAGCTTCAGGAGCTCATCCTGGTGCTGCCAGCGTGCCCTGGTGTCTGTCAGACTGGAAAAACAGAGGGTTGGACTTCCACCCACAAAGAGATCTTAAGACCCATTTAGAGGAGCACCATGAAAATGCCATCTGTCCTCTCCTGAAACAGCCATTCACACTTATGATCCTCTGATGTGTAAACAGGGGAAAAAGTTGGGATTTTATTTGTCTTCACCCAGTTTTTAATAACAACACTGACCCTGGTCTTATTATTAAAACCCAAAGCAATACAGAAGTCCAGGAGGATTCTTCCCATTTCTTTTTCATTTTTCATTGCCCGTATATTTTTCTCATTTAAGGGTAAGATAAAATATCCAAGCTTGCTTTCCAGTCATGCTGACAAGAGGAACTTAAAGGATTTTTAAAGAATGCCTGAAGGTTTTACTTCCAATGCTATCAGGAATATTTAGATCCTAGGAAAGCCTTAGGACAAGATAGGCGTTGGTGAGATGAAATTCTTGGTTTTTGGGTTTTTTTTTCCCAAAGCACGGTCTCATTTATTGAACAGCAGCTAATGTCTGGTACCTATTTAAAACATTTTCCACATGGCCCTTCTCCAAATGCATGGCAATTGCACAATTTCCATGATGATTCTTCTGTGTAAAAATACACACCTTCCCCTCTTTTCAATTTGTCATTGAGTCAGTCAGCCTATTTATTTTTGAAGTTTTTCCCCTTTAATAGTGCACTTAGAAAAGCTTAATACAAACATTGACCAATTCATTGCTGTCACAAAAAGAAAAGCCTTAGAAGTAATTCATCTAAACAGGAGTCAAGAGCAAGAGTCTCTTATTTAGAAATCAGTCAATAAGAAACTGTGTTATGGAAGCTATTTTAAAGGGAACAAATTTTTTGCATTTTTTTCTTAAACACCTCTTTTCTTCCACAGATTGAAACCGAGGAGAATAGCAAATAAAATATTTGGGTTTGCTTTCAAAATTTGTTCATGACCTTAAATCCCAGGAATGGGAACAGACAGGCATTTGACATATTCAGTGTGTTGATTTGTGAACTACTGGCAGATTGCTGTTTGCCTAAGAAAACGTGTTTGAAATTCTTTTCTAAAAACTCTTCTTGATCTTTTCCCAGTTCACGGGCTGTTAAATGTCTGCATGACACGGCGCTGTTTGTCTCCTGAACAGAGGGACATTACAATCTCTGGAAGCAGGTTTTCAGTGGGAATATTAAAGGCACTGTTCAGGAATATTCTCCAGTATTTACAGCCTCCACAAACAGTACTGCGTGCAAACATGTTTGCTGGAATATTTGTCAAGAGCAAACATGACAGAATGGTGGGAGAAAGTGTACAAAGTCTAACCAAGCTTATAAAAACCCAACAGCTAATGAATACTTGTGGAAAATGTCTTATGGCATTTCCTCAGTGATGGATGCCTATTAGGAAAGCCTATAAAGCTCAAACCATTTTGCTGCCTACATTCTCCTGTACTCCAGAAGTGAAAGATGCTTCCATGACTCTCTTTGTAATCTTCTGATGTTTTGTCATCCTGCATCCATTACTCTGCTGGATGCAGGAGCGTTTTCTAAATAACTTTTTGAGGCTATCAAATGGACAGAGGCCCAGAAACCCATTTTACATAAGCATCTTGGTGTCTCAAAGCTCTCTGCTGTCTCTGAGAAAAATAAAAAAACCAAATACCAACAGATGAAGATGTATGTAGATTGGCCAATATACTTCACTGAGCCATAATGTATCACCACAGTGTTACATGGCACTATGGATCCTCTTCCTTCAGTGACAAAACTGCTTTTGCATTGGGTCTTTTGTTGTAAACAACTCAGTAGGTACCCAAACAAACATAGCAGACTCATGGCTCAAAAGCACATGGCCAGAGAGGGAGGCAGATTTGAAAGGAAAGGTTTGGAATTGGTGGATTATGGACCCAACTGAGCCAAGACAGTGCCATGCAGGTAAGTGGGCACTCATGGCTGAGAAAATCACCTCTTACTAAAAACCAAGGCATTGAGATCCACTATTTTTAGTCAACAGCAACCAGAGGAAGCTTTTGGGACATGGAGCAGTGGGACACAACATGAGGGTAATATGAATTTGCAGATTGGAAAAGCTATCTGGGGATATTAAGTATATTTGTTCTTCACCCATTAGTCACATTTTACAAACTCTGGACCAATTTTTGCCTCTAAAGGGAAGCTTTAATGCAGTGGGACCACTAACCCTCTGACACACTGCTGGTGTGTACACAGGACAGATTGGGTTACAGTCAGGGCCAGGCTGAATCTGTACCTGCGCTCCTCAAAATTGTGCGGCAGTGTCAAAGCTCACCATTGAAACTCACCACTGTGTTTTTGCCAGTCAAGCATGACACTTCCTTTTTCACCTGACTAATACTGATCCCCTCAGTATGTTTCCTGAGCAGGAGTTTACTGACAATGATCTTTTTGTTCTTCTTTTTGTTCTGCTGCGCAAGCAGACAACTCATAAAAGTACCATGACAGAGTCTTTTCTTTTGAAAAAACTCCAGATCTTAGTTCACCACAAATAGGGTCTTATTTTGCTAATTCTGCCTATCAACTGAGTACATAATTCCCTATGTTCCACTCTCCTGGAAGGTAAAGGAAAGTGATGGACGATCCAGAATTTTTCCATTCTGTCCTCTCTGTTCATGCATTGCTGGAGATGATACTGTATAATGCATGACTTACCTGCAAAGACATTGGAGGAGTAATGAAATAAGCAGATGCTCTGTCAGCAGGCTTTTAAAACATTGGTATTGCAATCTGAGATGCAGCCAGCCATCACATGCATATGTCCTTTATTTATGGAGCTGATAAAGTCTCTATGTCAGAAGCATCAAGCCACCTTTTTACTCCCTGTTTTTCTTCACATTTAACAAAGTTGCTGTCTGGATATTTTATTTTCATGAAAGCTCCAGATCTGGGAGGAAAAGGAGGATTTGCCTCCTGTTTCGTCCATTAAAAATAGAGGTCTGAAAACCAAACAACTTCATCTAAACAAATCACTGGGGATTCCTACTGTGAATCCTCTCCTTCAAACACAGATGATGTCTGAAATAGGTGCATCTCCCTGGAGTTACCAATTTCTCTTCATCACTTGGAGGGGGACCCCAGAACCACTAACCCAGCTACACCACGGATCACAGCACCAGAAAGAGAGTCAGAACAGCACAGATGCTCACACCGCCAGAAAGAGAGTAGGTTAAAATTAGAAATTGAAAAAAAAAAAGAACCAACAAACAACTATATTTTGGGGGTGGTGAGGCCCTGGAACAGTTTTCCAGAGCAGCTGTGGCTGTCCCTGGAGCCCTGGCAGTGCCCCAGGCCAGGCTGGATGGGGCTTGGAGCAGCCTGGGACAGTGGAAGGTGTCCCTGCCCATGGCAGGGGGTTCAAAACAAGATGAGCTTTAATGTCCCTTCCAACCCAGGCCATTCTATGACTCTTTGATGTGCATGTATTCATTCATCTATAAACTCAATTTTGCATACTTTTCTATAGTTGCTATTGTTCTGGGTCATTTCACGACAGTATTAATCACGTTTTCCCCCAAACTGTGCTCAAGCACCAATGACAACTTGGAAATCGGGGGAGAGCAGGCACAAATCAAAGGGAAGGATGGCATTCACATTAGCAGCCGCCACACGGGGAGTATTTTGCAGTGCAAATAAAGCAGTGCTGCTCAGCTGCAGGAGGAGTGAGTTTCTGGGGTGGACGAGCTGCGTGGCCCTGGCTCAGGGGAGGGTTTCAGTTCGTGCCCAGCGCCGTGCTTGATTGCTGCTACATCACCCAAAGGCTCGCAGCAAAGCAGAGGATGGGACACAGGAGAGCTCCTCTCCCCCACACAGCACAGCACAGAGAGCTGCTGCCTGCTGACTGACAGCTCCCCAGCCAGCTTATGTGAATCTAATTACCCAGCCACAACCCAAATCAAAATGCCCCATTGCAGCTGGTGTCTCACTTAATCCATTCACAACACGAGCTAATTAGCATTGATGTTTTTGGGCAAGTTTATTCCAAATGTGGTCAAATCCCAGGCTTTCAGCTCGGTTGCTAGGACCCATTGAGGATCCTGGGAGAGGCTGTGTTTCTGCCCAGAAGGCATTTTTCTGTCTTGGTGATGGAGAGATTTAGGAGTGTTTCAGGGGAAGATGCTGGGCTGGGCTGGGATTAATATTGGCATATAAGCAGTGCTCTTAAGATGTTCTCACTGCTACACCCTATCAGTGCAGGGTAGTTCGTACCAGAATTACAGCATTTCATAGTTTGCATTCTATCTGGATTCAAACATCCTAATTGTAGAAAAAGAAAAAGGAGGGCGGGGAGGGAGAAGGGAAAGAAAAGAGAAAAAAGAGATAAAAAAGGAAAAGCACAAGTGAAAAGGAAAAGAAAGGAAAGGAAACAGAGGAATAACAAGATGAAGAAAAAAAAAAGAAAAAGAACAAAAAGAAAAAGAAAAACAGAAAAAAATAAGAAAAAATAAAAAGAAAAAGAAAAAGAAAAAGGAAAAAAAGAAAAAGATAAGAAGAAAAAGATAAAAAGAAGAAGAAAAATAAAAAGAAAAAGAGAAAAAGAAGAAAAATAAAAAAGAAAAAGAAAAAGAAGAAGAAAAAGAAAAAAAGGAAAAAGAAAAACAGAAAAAAGAAGAAAAAAATAAAAAGAAAAAGGAAAAGAAAAAGAAGAAAAAAGAACAAGCTTGGAAAATGGAAAAAGTCATGAAACAATTCTGTATTTTATGGTATTGTTTGTGAACGGAGCTGAGAAAAGAGGCCAGTTACCAGAGCTTTGCATTTCCTTTTCAGCCTATGGGATTAGAGATGAGAGCAGGTGCTAATGGGAATTTTGCCCATGGCGGAAAATCAGAGTCCTAAATCTTCATCTCTGGAAATCAGAAAAACCCCTTAGCAATGATCTGTAGTGGCTGCACTTGGAAATTGGTGATATAAGGAATTGTCACTTGGCGGAAAACCGACTTTCTGCTCCACAATTTCAGTTTAATTTGTAACAGGATGCAAGTGTAAATGAACTGACAACAGAGCTATCAGCCATTCTGTTGGTAACACTTGGAGCAATAGTTTCGATTTGACTAGACACAGCTGTCCACTGCATGGAACGACCTTTAGCCCCATCCCTGGCGAAATTCAATTCTCTCCGTGTCTGACTCCGTCCGTGGGGACCGGGGGAGCGGAGCTGCCAGAATAATCAGGAATAATCAGCGCTTTGCTTAATGACAGGCGCTGCGGCAGCCCGGCATTGTCGGGGACGGAGTGTCAGCTCCGGGCGAGGGGAAAGCCCCTCGTTATTCAAAGGGAAATAAATGAAAAAAAAAAAAAAAACTGCTCCGTGGCAGCAAGTGCAGATGGCTCGCTTGGCGCGATGAGCCGGTACCTTGTGCGTGTGTCTATGGAAAGGTGGAGTTTTCCTGGTGTGTTTGTCAGCAAAAGTGCGTTTTATATTAGGTTTCCCTCAAAAAAAAAAAAAAACAACCAAAAATACCCCCAACAAACAAACAAACAAACAAAAAATAAAACAAAAAACCAACCAAACAAACAAAAAACAAAAAAAAAACCAAAAAACCCACCCCCCAAAAAAAAACCCCAAAACAAACAAAAACAAAAACCCACCAAAAACAAGAAACACCAAAAAAACCAAAACCCCCAAACAAACAAAAAAAACCAACCAAACAAAAAACCCCCACCAAAACAAAACAAAACAAAAAATAAACCTAAAAATCAATCCACCCCCCAAAAACCAAAAAAAACCCCAAACCAAAACAAAACAAAAAACCCCAAAAAACAACCCCTCCCCAAAAATACCCTAAACCCCCAAAAAACCAAAAACCAAAAAAAACCTACAACCGCCCCCCCTCCCCCAAAACACCCCCCACCCTTGGGATTCTGCTTATTCTCTGCATTGTACCGCCGCAAAACAATTTTTCCCCCTATTTTTCTAAGCCTAAACATGAGTACATCCCATCTGGTGATGCTCTCATGGCCATCCAGATGTCTGCCATCCCACATGTGCACACACACATGTGTGGATGCACACGGTTCCTCCCTGTTTACTACGCTGCAATGAGGAACATGTTTACCCTGAAAGTGTCAAAAACCAGGAATTTCACAGCTTTCACGGCCATTTGTGTGAAGTTATTTTCTGCTTGAGTGAAAGCAGTGTGAGCGAAGCCCTCCCTCACAGAGGACAGGGGGGACAGATCACCGTGGGATTCACATGGAGGTGAGCAACACCATGGCTGGACACACGGGGATGAAGGCAGCCCTTCCTAACTCTTTTGCTGTTTGATTCAGCAGCCTGGAGCCTGCTCTGCCCGAAAGCAGAGCCATCCTTCCCTTCCCTGAGCATCGCCAGAGGCAGCACACGCTGCTTGTGTTGGCAGGATTTGCCACAGCCTCTGCTGGAGGGAAATTGCAGAGGGTGATGCACCAGCTCCACCTGCCCCACGAGCCCCCAGGGATTTCTCCTCTTGTTGCTATTTCTGCCTTGGCAGCGCTCTGGGCCCAGGTCTGTGGAAGATTCCTGCTCGGTTATGATTCTGAGCCGCTGCCAAAACCTTCCTGAGAAGTACAAGGCAGGGAATGGGGAATGTTGATCTTACACAGCTCATAACTCAGCCACAACAGAGGGGAGGTTCATGGGAGCAGGGAAAGGCGTATCTTCGGCTGCAGGGCTTTTGTCCCTGCCAAAATTCAAAGGTTCTTTTTCAAACAATAGAGATATTACTGCTTGTTAAAGAAAAAAAAAAAAAAGTATTCAGAGAAATAAAGAACTTATGAGAAAGTTTGATAATCAAAATCATTAGGAATGTAAAGCTGCTGGTCTTTATCAATAAGAAACAATGTGGTCTCCAAAATATATGAAATCACATTGCAGTGGGGGGTATTTATTTACCCAAATACAGAGTCACTGCCACCTCCCTATCACTCTTCCCTTACCAACTGCTTCTGCTATTGTCGCTGAAATCTTTTATGGAAAATCCTTCCCTTAGGATTTTTTCCTCCTGAGAAGCTGAGAGGCCTCAGGAACAAAGCGTAAACAATGGTTATTTGCTGCTGTGGAATGCAACAGGTGGATCTCTGATTGGCCCATGTTGGATGTTTCTAATTAATAGCCAATCACAGTCAGCTGGCTCAGACAGAGAGCCAAGCCATAAACATTTGTTATCATTCTTTGCTATTCTATTCTTAGCTAGCCTTCTGATGAAACGTTTTCTTCTATTCTTTTAGTATAGCTTTAGTGTAATGTATATCATAAAATAATAAATCAAGCCTTCTGACACATGGAGTCAGATCTTTGTCTCTTCCCTCATTCCAAGAACCCCTGTGAACACCATCACATGCTATTTATTCAGGAAAGGAAAAACCAAAGAGTGGCCTGGGTAGAAGGAAGCATTACAAATCAGTCCACCTGCTGCTGTGAGCAGGGACACCTTTCATGACCCCAGGTTTCTCTAAGCCCAATGCAACCTGAACTTAAACACTCCCAGGGATGGGGCAGGCACATGGAACCCTGTGCCAGGGCCTCCCCACCCTCACAGCCAAGAATGTCCACCTGACATCCAGTCTAAACCAATTCCCTGTCTGTGTGAAGTCATTCACCCTCTACTTGTCACCCCAGGCCCTTGCAAATAGCCTCTCTCCATCTTTCTTGTAGGCTCCCTTCTGGTACCTGAAGGCCACAGTTTGGGCCTTTCTCTTCTCCAGGCTGAGCAGTCCCAGTTCTCTCAGCCTTTCCTCACAGCAGAGCTGCTCCATCCCTGTGATCATCATGGACCTTGCTCCAGAAGGTCCATGCCCTTCCTGGGCTGGAGGATTGTTCTCCTCAGGTAAATCCATCCAACACTTTATGCAGATAGGGCTGCACACAGCTTGATCTACTTCTGACCACAGGGTTTCTCTTCCCCATCCCTGTTGCTCCTCCCTGGCCCTCTCCTGGATCCCCACTCTTCCCACCACACCAACCCTTTTTCACCAGCCCCATAGGGACCCCTGAGGGCCAAATCCTCCCTGGCACTTGGGTTAAAGCTGTCTTTCTTGCTGGCTTTTACACCCTTCCTTCTTGTTTTTCCTTCACTCCTCTCATGATGGTTTTCCTTTTTCACCCTTTTAAGCTTGTTCAGCTTTTGATTGCTCCACAAACCTGTATGCTTGGTGATGTTATTCCAGTTCTTGAGCACATACTGCTTTTCATTAACTTAAAGACAGATATTTTTTGCTCAAAGTCCACAGTTCTAATGCAAGAAAGGAGACAAACTCAGATGTCCATAAATATATATCCTGGTTTCCAGGAGGGTGACATGCACACAACTGAAAACATTTATTTTTTCTTTCCATATTTATTCAAAATCTTCATTTCCTCATTCAATACGCACTCCTTGTTCACTTCTCAACAAAACTCAAATAGGCAAAGCAGAACATAGACAAAACTTGTGGAATACCTGGTAGAGAAATCAAACTCCTCATGAACAAATTTTCCTTTTTTCCTCCACTATGAGTTTAATTTAATCATTAGAAAGAGGGTATTTCTGTAGGTCCTACTAAAACAACATGCTGGGGAACAGATAGAAAGCCTTCAACATTTTTTACAGCCCTGAGAACTAGAATATCAAATTGATCCTTAGATAAACAAGCTCTTCCCAGAGCAGGTCATTGGCACAAGTAACATAATAGCAAAAATGGAAAGTAATCACCCGCACATTGAAATGAAAGGGCATTTCCCAAGTCTGCTGCCAATCTCAGTGGCCTAGAACCCCTCCTGGAAATTCCACCATGTGCAAAGCTCAACATGAGCATACCAGAAAAGTATTAATAACTATGTAATACATGTGGGACTCCAGAAATTGGGTTAAGTAGGCAGGAATTGCTGCTGCGCTGTCACTGCTGAAGAGGGAGCAGGAAAAGAAAAATTATTCTAGTTCTCAGAGACAGAGGGAGATGACGTGGACATCTCCGCTCCTCCGTTCCTCTCCAACCACCCTCTTCAAAACAAATTTTCTCCACCATCCTCTGGTCCCTTCAAATTTGATTCAGCACTCAGGAGTTATGGAAAAGATTCAAGATCACAGTGATAGTCATGTTTCTTTGGGACAAGCAGGGGACAGGACAAAGCCACCACTCTGCTTTCCAGAGCTTCACATTCACCAGGAGCCCACACCTCCAGTGACTCTCTTTCAGAAAAGCCTCACCCATCCCTGAGAGCTGGAGATGTGCACTCATTCACTCACAAGCAGGGAACTCTGCCAGCAGCCTCACAACCTGCAGATTCTGATTGCATTAAATTGTTCCAAAGCAGGTTTTCCTCTTGAGCCTGGAGTAGAAGGCAATTAATTAAGACCCATTCCCCCCCTCCATCGGATTAAAGCAAATTAAATGGCAGCATTAGGACAACCTTGCCTGGGATGGGGATTCTTGGAGAAGCAGGGCTTTCTCTCTCTGTCTGCACGGGAAGCTGATCCTATTACTTTGCTCAGCTGAGCTTGGATCATCTCTAAAAGGTGCCCTAAGTGTTATCCTAAAAGTCTGGGAAGTGCCACTGCCATTTCCCAGACACACAAGCCCAAACACAAAACAGCATGAAGAATTTCTGTTTTAAGTCCATTTCCATTGGACTTAAAGAACACAGTGCTGGGAATTGTGTGAAAGCAGCACCAGGTATGGAAAATCTCCTCTTTAACCTGTGTGTGACTGCCATATTAAACTGAAAAAAGTCCTTTCCTAAGGTCATTCTTCACCTCACTGGTGAGGAAGGGGGACAGGGGATTATGAGATGCCACATCCCCCTGGAAACGCCCCTGGCATATGGTCCCTGTGGTGTGAAACAGTCATGGCTAAGCAGATGAGTGTTGAGTAATTTCTGAGAATTTAGAGATAGGTAAATCGATCAGCTAAGTGAGAGCACCAAACGTACACTGGATTAATCTACTCTTTGGAGAGGATTAGAAGAAATTTTATCTCACCCAAAGCCTTTGCCAACATTTCTCATTGCATTCCTCTAATTTCCCATCAGGAAGTCAAACCCAAACTGCTTAAATTCACCCAGGTCCCTAATTCTGCACAGGTTGAAGACTACAGTGATGCTTCAACATAGTGCAGCTTCCAAACACTTCCTGCATTACCTGGAAGCTTGGCTCATTTCCCACTGTGGGAATTTAACCTGCTTGAAGTGAAAATCAGAGAAAATCCTCTGCCAGTGTCTCCTGTTTACCGTTGCAATGTGCTAAGCCAGGGAACCACATTCAGGGTAAACCCATCACCCCAAGCAGAGTCTTTCACAACTGTCTTTGCTGCCAGTGCCACAGGACTGTAGGCTGGGGAAAATGGCCAAAGTGATGAAATATTGCTTTCTTGTTTTCAAGTGATGCAGAAAGAAGTGGGAACAACAGCAAAAATATTCTCCTTCTAATTGAAAACACAGTACCACTTAATGGTCTTTGAAGTGAGTGTGTGTGTGTGTTTTGTGGGGGAAGGGGGAGAAATGGATCGCTGTAACCAACACCCCAAAGGACTATAAATCAAACAGCATACAGCTCTTGGTATCAAATATAACTCCTTTCGCACTACATCAAAAAGCTTTAATTAACAACTAATTTATTCAAGTGAAAAAAAAAAACAAACCAAAAAACCCTTGCACTAAATAATTGTATTATAACTGCGGGACTAGTCTGTGTTTCCCCCCTCTCAAAAGCATGACAGGAGAGGAAATTGAGTCTTTAGAGAACAGCAAAGTAGAAAAATGGATCAAAGATTCAGGGGGCTTGTTGATTGGCTTTTTGAGTCAGCAGAGACCAAATCAAGCTCATTTAATGAAAAACGCCACACTGCGAGGTCTGTTTGCTCTAGGACTTACTTTTAATAAAAATGTTTATGAAGATAAATGGCAGTGGCTCACACCAGGCATGGTGTGGACAGGTGTTGCACAACCCTGCCCACACAGCAGTGCCACTTTTGCTCCCTGCCTCTGTTTTGTCACCCATGGAGAGGTGCCACAGCACAGATGGACAAGAGAGGCTTCAGCCATGTGGGGCTCCAGACAGAGCAGCCAAATGTCTGCAGGGTGCCCACAGTGGTCTCTGAGCAAGCTCACTTGGGAGCTCATCCCCATTTGAACCCCAAATGTGAAAGGTCAGGCTGGCCAAGTCAATGCTTTCCTTTCCCTCCTTTTGAAGATGATGCAATCATGGCATATCCTGCATTGCAGGGACCCAAAAGGATCTCAAAGCACAACTGAAGGCATGGGCTGGTGCACGCCCAAGAATGCTGCTCTTGCAGATCAAGAACCCCTGCATGAGCATCCTTGCTCTCCAGAACCAGCCTGGCCACCAGAAATGACCTGGCTCCCATCCTCTGCCAGCATCACTCAGGCACGAATCTGAGGGATGGTCCTTTTTATTTTTTCTTTTTTTCCCCTTTTTTTCCCTCCATAACTTTGTGCTAGTGACAACTAACTAATCTCTGTCGAGGAAAGGTAAGTGCCATTATCCTGCTTTAATGGCTAATGAAGCTGAAGCAGAGCAAGTAGTTTACTGGTTGTCTCATCTTCAGGGTCCCATCGTGCATGTTTTACTGTTCCTCAGAGTGCACTGAAGTTCCACATTAATGCTGCCATTGATTACAGTGTACAATCTTCAGGGCAGGCACTGCGATTTTCTTTTCATTTGCCTAATGAAAAGCACACTGCCTTTTAATTCCTCTGGATCCTGCTGCCTGGGTTTTGTGTGGGATTCCCCAGGGATGGCAGCAGCAGGGGGGGACCAGGGGCTGTGCCCATGGGCCAGCAGAGCTTGAAGCAGAGCCAGGCTGCAGCCTCAGCACCTTTCTTTATATTCACCTCTGAATCAGTTCCTGGGTAGTGCTGCTCCACCACCATCCACAATGAAGACTCCTTAACTCCATACACATAATCAGGTTGCGACACAAATAATTTTTAGTGAGATGGTTAAAGGGAAGCATTGGGTTTGCTGCTGTAACCATCAAAGTGAACTGGCAGGTGCAACCTGTAAGCATTATCCAAGCCAGAGGACAAAAGGAATTTCAACACAGTTAATTGATTAGTTTATGGATAAAATTAAATAATTGGGTATATAATTCTAATGATATATTGCTCCATAAGAGTGATTTGAAAGGCAGGCAAGATTTATTTCACTTTTGTGACAGCTTTGTCGTGTTAGATATCAAAAATAAAAATAATGTGCAAAAAATCCCTATAATTCATTAAGAACACTCCGAAAAGCTTAAAAAGAGCTTAAAAACTGAGCACCTGAAATCTTTCTGATATATTTCAACGGTACAGGTATATCCTAAAATAAATTTCTGAGGTAATCTTCAGAAGTAACATTGTTCAGGCTTCAAAAAAAAATCCAAAGTATTTACACATATAAAGCTCTGAAAGGATGTATATATAGGTTGCTCCTAAAGAGATTTGGGTTAGTTTAATTTGGTAACCCTCAGCTCTAAGCATCAAGGCCATGAACAGGATAGCTTCACACACAAAACTGACTATTGTGGTCCTCATCTACCTCCAGTGAGTAATCACATCATTCAGGACTAACCAAGAATGTGTCAGATAAATCTCCAGCCACCCAGAACAGGTTCCAGTATTGCTGCAGACCTGCACTGCAGGAAGGAAAACCAGGGAACAGGACAATTCATGGCTTCAGGGAGCAAATTGTTTGGTGATCTGATGGTCAAGATACCCACTTAGGCTCAGGTCCTGCCTCTGCCAGTGACTACAAAGATGAAAGTTGATTCATCTCTTGAGTCCTCTTCTATAAAATAAAATCTTCATCTCTGTGAGAAATTCCGTGGGTTGTGATGCTTAGGTTCCTTTGGGCATCACAAATTATAGGGAAAAAAAAAAAGAATAATTTTTCAAGAACAATCTTCCTACTTGCTTCTGTCAATGATGAATTTAAGCACAGCGCATAAAAACTGACAACTCTATGTTTGGCTTAAGTATCTTTTATTGTTGGCCATAAATTGCCAACTTCCTTATAAATCTGGGCACAGAATATAAATATAGTTGGTAAATGGCTCCTTGAAATTAAGTAAAAATTACAGCACACAACAGGAAGAACCAAGATAAAAGAAAACCTGCTGGCACACACAAGACGTTTTAATTTATTATGAAAACTCAGTGCTAAATCCATGTTGCCCCCAAACCTAAGAATCCCCCTTCTCCCACCTACTGACCAGTTTGGGATGGACAGAAATTCAGATTGCCCATGCCCTGGAGGAGATGTGGGGAGGAAAGGCCACCATGGGTGCTTCAAGCCAGGGGTACTCTAAGCACAGCAGCATCCTTCATTCCTCAAGGGCCCTTTTGCTTTTTGCACACTCATTCTGTTTCCTGTTTCACCTCATCCCTCCCCATCCTTACCCCCTAAACAATAAAAGCTCAATGGGAATGCAAATGCAGCTCTCCATTTAAAATCCCAGCCGAGAAGGCAGTGTGTCACCCATATTTATGAGCTCTAAATGGCTTTTATCAAAGTGAGGTCATACTAAATCACCCCCAAGCTGTCATAAATACAAATGACTCGACATAGTCTGCAACAAGCCTTCGGGGGAAAATTATATGATCTGCTGTTGCAGTTATGCTATATCACACAACGAGCTCATATATTTCCACTGGCAAGGTAACCTGATCCTTCAGAGGACACTAATAGGTGAAAGGGGGACGAGAGGAATAGTGAATCAAGCAGTGCATGCCTGCACGTCTGCACACACGCCTGTGCATGCACCTCCCAGCTACAGCCCAGGCTCCTCTCCCTGTGTGGAAGAGGAGGTTCTTGTGGTTTTGGAGAATGAGATTTCTTTGGCTGCCTTAATGGAGACGGGAAGCTGCCAGCCAAGAGAGTAGGATCCAGGGGCTCACCAGGGTATTTCCTATTTTAAAAATTCATGCAAAGGCATGAAAATTATTAAGATATGAACCAGAGCAATCCAGACTCCAAAGACTGGACCGCTTCCAAGCAAATTAAAGGAGCCATTCCTCAATCTTGGCTGGTGAAGCCCAGGATTATAGCAGAGCCTACCGCACAATAAAGAGGAAACACTTATAAAGGAAGCATGAACTGGGCAGTGGAAAAAATCAGCGTGGGCTCCTGAGATAAGGGGCACTATTTTCTGTTTATTTACCTTCATTATATTTATGCGCAAACACAGAAAGACACATATACAAAGAAGGAGAAATTCTGATCAGACGCCATAGTCAGTGACAGCAATTTAGAGCAGCCTCTAGATACAGAGTTTGGGACAGCCTCCTGACACAGAATTTGGGATAGCCTCTAGATACAGAGTTTGGGAATAACCTCTAGATATAGAGTTTGGGATAGCCTCTTGATACAGAGTTTGGGATTAGTCTTTTGATACAGAGTTTGGGATGGAGTCTAGATACAGAGTTTGGGAACAGCTTCTAAATACATAATTTGGAAACAGCCTCTAGATACAGAGTTTGGGAATAACCTCTAGATATAGAGTTTGGGATAGCCTCTTGATACAGAGTTTGGGATTAGTCTTTTGATACAGAGTTTGGGATGGAGTCTAGATACAGAGTTTGGGAACAGCTTCTAAATACATAATTTGGAAACAGCCTCTAGATACAGAGTTTGGGAATAGCCTCTAGATACAGAGTTTGGGATGGCATCTAGATACAGAGTTTGGGAACAGCCTCTAGATACAGAATTTGGGAACAGCCTCTAGATACAGAGTTTGGGAACACCCTCTAGATACAGAGTTTGGTACAGCCTCTAAATACAGAGTTTGGGACAGCCTGCTGACACAGAATTTGGGAACAGCCTTTAGATACAGGGTTTGGGAACAGCCTCTAGATACAGAGTTTGGGAACAGTCTCTAGACACAGAATTTAGGATAGCCTTTTGATACAGAGTTTGGGAACAGCCTCTAGGTACAGAATTTGGCACAGCCTGCTGAGCACCATCCCCACTCAGCTCTTTGCAGTCAGCCTGGCCATGATTCAGTGTGGCATTGTGAGGGCTCAGAATCCACAGCTCTCCCTGTGGTCACACTGGGGTGTTGGTCACCTCACATGCAAAATAAGTCAGCTCCAATGACTGTTTGCTCATATTTTTGTATCTGGGATGAAGACTGCGTCTGTTTGCCTGGCAAAGGGTTACAGCAATAAGTCAGATTGGGTTTGCTATCTCTAACGTAATAGAGGCACTATGCCAATTTCCAGCAATCCAGGTCGGATGTGGGCATTTATAATGGTACCCTTCTTGGAGAATGAGGTCTCTAACATTAAATTATATATTTTAATTAAAAGCTGAACTTACTGAGCTTGAGCTACTAAACTTGATTTTCAGCTGCTGCGAGCCTGGTGGGAAGCCAGTTGGGCAGCACTGCCATTTTCCAGTGTTGAGCTTTTCATAAATGCTCTGCACAGGAAACCTCCTCACTCAGGAGCTGAAGAGGCAGGCTGGTGAAATGCATGTTTGAGCCATTTATTACCAAAGAGGACGATAAGAGCAAAGCCATCAAAAATCCTGATTTGAACTCCTTCTGCTGTGGTTCCCTGCACTCCTTCCCCCAGGTGCATCATCTCCTGCCAGTGTCAGGCAGCAGGCAGCCTTTCCTGGGGCTGGGGGCTGAGGGATATCAGCTCTGCCCTGCCCACACTGTCAGACAGGAGGAACCCAAGGAGCAAGAGAGCTCAACACACTGCCTGAAGAAGCTCCTTGCACTCCAAGAACTCCACCAGCTTCCACAGCTGGTCTGTTGGCAGGAGGTTCCCCTGCCCAGGAAGGGAGGACTCGAGGCATCCTTGCAAAACAGGGAGGTGGTGGCAGGCTGACCTGCACCGACGGTCAAGCGGTGAGGCTCGCCATCTGGGAAAGGCCACCTGGAAACCGGCCAGCAGGCTGTCTGATGTGATTAAAGACAAAATATGAAATGCTTCAGAAGAGGGAGAAACAGGATCGCAGGTCTGGGTTGCATAATCTCATGCATTTGTGTAACCAGTCTAAATAGAGCGTGTGAGCTGACCAGATGTTTTTCATTTCAGCGTACGGCGCTGCGGAGCAAATCAGAGACCAGCAAGTGCCAAACACAACGGTGGCTCTGCCAGCACCCTTGTAACCAGAGCTCAACAAAGGGCACTGTCAACCCCAATCTCTGGGCTGGCAGGTCAATCTCCTGGCTGGGTAAAGAAGACAGACTGTTCTTTACACCAAGTACCTCTATCTGAGCTAAATATCAGTAGTAGCTGGTAAAGCTGGGGTTGGGTCTCAGTCATTGAGCCAAATATCAACAGAAAACAAGGCAGCAGGAATTTGTGTATGATTTGATCCACTGTGGGAGTGATCTATAATGTAATATCTATTTATTCAGGCAGAGTTGGATGCTGACTTTGTGAGACAAAACCAGCCAATATGAAAATATATAATAAAAATAATATACAAAGTCATTTATGATCATAACATCATTTTGGTCTGGAAACACTGAGCTCCACTCAAAGAGTACTGAGCTCCACTCACTGACTCCACTCAAGGACTGTACAGAGAAGATACACTGGGACAATGCTCTGACAGGGTGACAAATTTTGCTTTGTTAGGGGCCATTCTTATCCCCATATTAGTATACATATATCTGTGATGAAACAGTAAACCTTAAGCAGATGCAATCTGGATCTATAGCTACACGTGTGCCTTACACACACATTTCTCCCACAATATCCTTGGTGGATGCATTCACTGATGTAAAAGTCTTTGGCATCAGACAAAAAACACACTATTGTCCTAACAAAGCCTTGGAACAACAGTTGGTCATCTCCGCCTTAAACTTAAATAGATAGTTACCATGAAGAAGTTACACTGCTTTTACTACATGGATAACATTATACTGAAGTAACAATGATTCTAAACAGCAGTTATGTAAGAATAAGGGGAAAAAATTATCCCTAAAGGCATCCTAATTCTCAGAACTGTGTGTAATCTAGGTGTCATATGACTTGCTATTGTTATATTACACTGATAAAACACGGGGTGTTGTCCTGGCATAAAATGTGTGCTGGGTTATACAGACCAGCACTTCAAGTGCTGCACATGAAAAACATTGCAGTGCATGTTTTAAGTAAACTTTGGACACTGGTAGCTAATATAAGTGATTTATTTAAAGCTAAGCTGACTTTTCTGGATGTTCTCCTTGATTTTCCCTTTTATTTCCAACTATCACACTGAAGTGAGCACGGAGCCAAGCTTGCAAGTCCGGAGGCTGAGATGCTCTCCCAGGTTGCAGCAGGTGGTGCAGCACAGCTGTGCAGGCCACAGGGAGCTTCCCTGCTTCCAACCTGAGCAGCTCCAACAGCAAGGGAACAAGCCTTCTCTCATTCCATCCAAAACAGAAACAAGCCCAGGTTTTAGAATACTGTTCACTGGGGCTGTGACAGCAGGAGGAGCCAGGCTCTGAGTCCCACCTCTAAGCAGAGCAGCAAGCACAACACCAAGCAGGAGTGCCCCAGCATTAACACTGACATACAAGTCACAGAATCCTAGAATGGCTTGGGTTGGAAGGGAACCTCAAAGCTCATCTTGTTCCACCACACTGCCGCGGGCAGGGACACCTTCCACGACACCAGGTTCCTCAGCTGGTGCTGTCCCTGACTTGTGTTCTATTATGAATTGTCCCTCAACAACATGATTTTTCTCACAAAAGTAATAAAGTAAAAAAAAAGCTCATCTGGATTCCTCAAAATTCCCGAAGGCACAACAGCTGGAGACACATTGTAAGCCCTGAGTTTGTATTTGCAGGTCTAAAGCATTTCAGTTGTGCAAAATAAGGATTATCTGGACATTTTGTGAGCAAGAATGGGTTGCTACACTAAAGATAAATGAAACAACTGAGTTAATATATTTGTGCAAGCTTCAACAAAGGCTAAGTGCAGTGAAATGCAAGTATTGCCATCCACTGCTTCTTTTAAAGCCACTGCACCCCAATGCAAAATTATTATAATGATTATTCTAGACACAAGACCTTTTTGTTCATGCTTCCTTTTCATGCTTATCTCCTTTGTGCTTATCTTAGGGGCTAGAACAACTAACCCATGAAACGAATTATATCAATGTTTGTTCTTTGTGAGTGATCAAAATGTTATATTTGAACCTGCTCTGGGGATACCTCTCTGTTTATTTGCTTCTTGAGGTGGTAAGAGGGATACTTTCTACAAAACTAATTTAACTACAGCTTGTACCAACAGAAATATTTTCAGTTAGAGAAAGAGGGTGACAATGACAATGAATATAACAAATGGATCAAGCTCAATTTTAAGTCTTCTACTTGCTGAAATATCAGGAGAGAATTTTTATTTAAACAGCCTTGTAGTGGCTGCTGCCTCTAGAAAAGCCTTGGTAGCAGATGATCAGAGGATTTTTATGGACCAAAAGAGAGCAGACAATGTGATGAACCTGTGGGTGACAAAGTGCTGACCAGAGCCACCACAGCAGATCAACCTTCAGTTTGGGATCTGATCAAAAGCAGCTTCCAGAGCTTCCAGGTAGTTTGGACTTTCAGTGAATTTATTAGTCCATCCATTTACCTAAGAGTTATAGTTTTTGAAATCTGTGGATTGCACTGGCACAAGTGAATGTCACAGTAGTGTGATGATAGATGGAATATGCTTGCATCTCTGGGGCCCTGAGCACCTTGACCCTGAGGGTGGCATCCCAGACTGCTGCACAGAGGTTGAAACTGGAATATTTTTAAGGTCCCTTCCAACCCAAACCGTCCTGCGGTTCTCTGATTCTGTTCTGTACAATCAATAACCCAGGTGAGCTGCCCAGGCCTATTCAGGCAGTCTGCAGCTTCCTCCCAAGAGGAAAAGGAGGGACAGACATCCTTCTCCCTGGTAACCAGTGACAGCAGACAAGAAAATGGCATGGACTTCTGTCAGGAGAGGTTTATACTGAGAATCAGGGAAAGGTTCCTCTCCCAGAGAGCAGTCTGGCTCTAGAACAGCCTCCCCAGGGCAGTGGCCACAGCCCCAAGCCTTAAAGAGCTCCAGGAGCATTTGGACAATGCTCTCAGACATGTGGTTGTGACTCTGGGGGCTGTCATGTGCAGGGCCAGGAGCTGGACTTTGATGATCATTGTGGGTCCCTTTCAACTCAGGATGTTCCCTGATTTTATGATTCTATGAATTCTTCACATTGGGAGGTCTCATTTACTGTCGCATAATGATGTGTTATGATGGAAGAGTGACCTGGCTCAAACATGAAATCCTTTCTCACATGAGTAGCAAGCTTTTCATCAGCAGTTGAAATAAAACAGCTTTATGGGTGCAGGCTCTGTGCTGGCAGAGGCTTTACCCTCAGTTCTTTAGGTAGCCCTAATAATGCAAACTCTGGATAAGATTTGGTCACCCTAGATGAGTACAATAGAGAAATCATAAAGTTTTAAAAAAACCCCAGAAATTTATCAAAATAACACAAGAAAAGCACAATCAGAGTAAGATTCAACCACAGCAAGAAGCTGCCTCAAGAGCGCAAGGCTGGGATTCCCTCTGGGATGAGGTTCATGAAACTGGCTCATAACCAGAGCCACTGACTGGAACAAAATTCATACAAATACATGATGATTGTCTACCTGGGGTACATAAGATGTCACACAGACTCTTCAGCAAATTCAGAGTAATTTTCAGATTGATAGCTATTAAGGCCAGCAGAGACCTGAAAGGATGGACAGACAAAATTTTTTTTGGCAGAATCAGACACGAGGAAGGAGTTACTGCTACCAATCCATGTCCAGCTGGCTCTTCTGGACAGGGATTGCTGCCAGCCCCGTTTGGCTGTCTCTCCATCTGAGCAATCTGAGCAGGTCCTAACCCACATCCACCCTCCAACAAGTCCAGAGTTCTTTTGGATGAGTGGCTAAACTGCAAGAGCCAAGACAGTGACCTCCTGAAACCTCAGGGATGGAGAAGGCATGGGAACAGGATGCCCAGATCACGACCTGCACATCCCAGGTCTGCCACAGAGAATGATTTATCTGACCTTGCATCTGAGTTGTCCAAGCTGACCACTCGGTTTGCCCATCTATCTATGCCCTGACTCTCAGTCAGAAAGTGCCTGGCTCAATGCATCCTTCAGATTACACTGCCTTGCCTGGAGATATCAGAAGATGGAGAGAGCCTACTATGAGTTTTGCTCAAACAATCAAACGTGCTTACCAACCCTAATGCAGCCTGACTGGTTACAGATTCTGTTTGTTCCTGCACCTGGTCTATGTCCCAGGCCATACAGAAGATCCAAGAGACAACAAGCTGCCTCTTACCATAAAACCAAGAGGTCTCACTGCTATATGCAGTGCCCTAGGAGAAATGAATGTTTGAAACATCTAGGGAAAAAAAAAGAAAAAGACAAACACACACACACACACACACAGACATGCATGCTGTTGTTACAGTTTTCCCCCACAGGCCTCCTTTGTCCCTGTAGCTGCCATTGCTCCCCCATAGCCCACGCTCCCCTCTGTCCTCCTGACCCCTCCTCTCCCTCCATTCATTCTTCCAGAATTTATCCCGCTTCTTTGACTCGGCATGTGTCTGGGCAGATGTCCAAAAAACCTCCCTTCAGCAACCGGGGGGAGGAAATTCCTCCAATTCAGCCCAGGCTCTTTCCCCACACCCCGCTTCCCGCCTTCTCTCTCCCTCTTTTTCTTGCTCCTTCTTCTCTTTTAACGTGCTGAATGATTGATAACACTCTCCCTGCCTCTCTGCTGCCTGTTCCAGCCCGGCATCTGCAGCCCTGTAGGGAAACGAGCTCTCCAAGGAGATGGGATGTTGGGGACCCCCTTCGGTTCTTTTCAAAAACTCAATAAATAAAAGGGAAGAAGAGAGAAGCACAAGGGAGTCTGGAAGGGCTGGGGAGGCGGGGGAGCAAGGGAACAGCTAGGAAAAGCCCTTGATTAGGACGAGTCCAAAACAAACAAACAAATTAAAAACAAACGCTTTGCATGTCCCCTATTCTCTGTTTGCCACGGAAATGTGAGTGGAAAGTTTTGTTCTTTGTGTTGTTTTGCATTTTCAGGCCCAAACTTTAGGTTTGTGCAGAACTTCTATCTTCTTGTTATGCTCTTGTTATGAATGAGTTTGTTGCCTTAAATTCACACTTTCTGGAGCCTTTCATTTGCTTGAAGATCTTGAACTTCATGTAAAAACAAAACCGTGTTTGTCTTTCCAACAGCAGAAGGAGGTTTGTATAACCTCCAATATAACACCTTATACATCAGAATAAAAAAAAACCATACTTAATTTTTATGTGTTATGCCACTGTGCCTTATGTTTGTACATCCATGCAGGCATCCTGTCTTCATAGTTCTCAAATACCACAGGATGCCATGCTAATACCTAGATTTTGATTAGATGTTCACATTTACTTTATAATTCAGATTTCAGGCATGAAACTAGTTGAAACTGATGTTCAGGCTGCTTTATTTTAGCACTGTACATAGCACATGCTTAATAGAGATGTAAAATACAGAATCACAGAAAGGCTTGGTTTGAAATGGCCCTTAAAGATCATCTCGTTCCACCCACCTCTCCCTGCCATGGACAAGGTTGATATACACCTATTACATGCAACAAACTCCTATTAATGACTTAAAAGTTGTAGTTGTTGTTGTTGTTGTTGTTGTTACTACTATTGTACCAGAATCAGCACTGGGCAGCGTTTGCTGAGACAACAAAGCCCTAAGGCAGTTCCAGAAACAAGGGTGAAAATGATAGATTGTTATGCCCATTTAACTGAGGGAATCTGGAGAGGGACCAAATTATGAAGAGAAGGATGAACAGAAGGGTTTGTTTTATCTATCTTAGATGTCCAAGTGTCAGCTAATTCTAGACTCCCTCCATCTATAGAGAACAAGCATCTCCAGAATTCTCCTAGAAAGCCCTTGAGTGACTCTCTCAAATAAGATATAACTCCAGGAGGTGGAAAATTATGCCTTTTTAATCCAGCCAACACCACCCAGAAAGTCTTTGACAGAGTTGAGGTTTCTGCCCACATATCTCACTCCCTAGTCCAATGTCTGAGCAAAGAGAGAGAGAGAAAAATATCTGTATTTCTTAGTAATGCTACCTGTCTTCTCAGTAGCAGAAAAATTGTTCCTTCAAACCAGGAGAAACAGATAGCATAAACTCTTCATATTTTATTAATCAAGGCTCTGAGTTTTGAGGCTTCTGCCTGAAAATGAAAGGTAAGTTTCTGTGACATGATAATTCAAATAATTCAAAGTTAAATAAACAACTCACTGGTGTTTAGAAGAAGTTACATTTAAACCTCAATGAGACGGAAAACAAAACATAATAATCAGCAAGATTTTTTTTCTTTTCCTTATTTTTAAATTGAGGCAAAAACCCTTCACTTCAGTTACATCTGGGAGAACTCTTTGTTGCATATTTATTCCTTGGTAGCTCATAAGCTCCCAGCGTCCTTGCTGTAAGCGATCTCCCTCTCCTGGGCCTGCAGGATTCTTGTCATTTCTGTGTAGGTAGCAATCTATCTACCTGCTGCAAGCTGCTGACTACCTCAACAGGATCTGGGGAAGAGAAGCCCTCATTTATTTATTTGAAACAACTGTAAAGTGCTGTTGGGAAATATCAGATGTATTTCCTTGTCAGATGTGTCCGCACTGAAGGTCTCCTAATGCAAAGCTGGTAATTACCAAAGGTGAAACATCCAACACAAACATCCAACCTACCAACCCAGCACTCACCCAGCATCACCAAATGACACATCTCACAAAAATAATAGCAGTAATAATCAATTTCTCAAAGAAATTTCCTGACAGAAGGCTTGCTTCCCTTGAAGGCAACTGTTAATGGTGTCCTACAAATTCAACATGACCTTCACAAATAATTCATTGGTATCTGCAGCCTAAACATGTAAAGACTGGGAAAACAGAATTGTTTTCAGAGAAAATAGTTAGCTCTTGGTATCTGAACTCTGCAAAGATGACTCAGAATCCTGGGGAGAAGAAATTATATTCAAGCTCCCCAAAATGTCATAGACAGAGAACCGTTCATGTCCTGGCTCAAAACATTGAGTAGTCTCACCTGCCAATTACTTTAACTTTTTTTTTTTTTGCTTCACCTGCCCCTGCATTTATAGTGTGGGCTTTCTAGTATACACATTGCAAATTTCTAGATGTGAAAAGTGAGGTGCAGCCGTTTGCTGCCCCACTGCCTGACGAAACCTTCCCAGGGAGAGGCGCCCCTAGGAAACCCTGGAAGCCCAGCCCAGAGCTGGCAGCCCCTCATCCCCTTCAAGCAGCTCCACGGTGGGCTCAGCTTCAGGGATGGGAGCTCCCAGGGGTGCCAGTGTGAGGAATTTGTCCCTGCTGGGTCCTGAATGGAGGACTGATAAATGACAGGCACACACTCTGCCTTGAGAGATGAAACCTCCCCAGACTGTCTGGGGCGGCAGTGCTGCCTTATCTGGTGTCCTCTTTCCAGACCTCTTGCTAGTCTTGAATGTGAGGCCTCTGCAAATGATGTCAAACCACATATTTGAAAGCAATACAGGTTTATAGTTTCAACAAATGTCTCTTTTTTTTCCCACTTGAATAGTACCTGTTAAGTATCTGTCTCAGTACTATCCCTGCAATAAAATCCAAGCAATTAAATGTTTTCTTGGATGAGAGACATCACCTAAGCTCCTTGAACTGAGGTGAGAGCTGTCCCCTTTTTGCATGGTCAAGCATGCAACTAAGCCCCCATCTTGGACTTAGATTTAGATGTAAATTCAGCTAAAATACACTGGAGATCAGCCAAACTCTCTCTAAGACCATCTCCCCTGTGCACCTCATCCTTGCCCCATAAAACAACTGCAAGGATTAACCCAAAATCCCACTGGCAGTGCTCTGCTCTGTGCAGCCATAGCAGGAACCAGTCCAGTGTTCCTCTGACCTACTAGAGATGGAGAAGTGAATGTAAACACATCACTATAAATTCTCCTTCCTCTCCTCTCTCACACAACAGACATTTACATCTATGAGCCAAAATTTCATGGTTTTTTTTTTTTTTTTTTTTTTTTTAAGTCTGTGGAATTGCTAGAATCTCCCCCAAAGAAGAGAAAGAATGTATTTATCAAAATCTATGACTATAGAAATAACTGCAGGCTTTATTCTGAATGGACCCAGTAGGTTTTAAACCATTTTGCAACCATTAGCAGCTAAGGACCCAAAATGTCAATCTCATTTGTCTTGGGTGCAGAGGGGAATAAATGTCCATTACCAATGATTTTTTTATGATTCCACCGAGAATGCAAACCAGAACAAAAAAAAATAAATACATGGGATGGGCTAGTAATTTCTTCCCACTTATTCAGTAGCTTTAGGTACTTGATTTTGAGCAAAGTGTAATTTGCCATTGGTATGTGGCAGCAGGACAATGAGGCAAAGGGAAGAGAAGATAGAAATGGATTGGAAAGATTTACATAGAGAGAATGTGATGGGGCAGAAAGGAGTCTATAATAAACAGGGAAGGCAACAAATCTAATTAATAATTAGTATAATTTGATATCAGCTGTAGGCCTTGCTCTGGTGTGCCAATAAATAAGACTCTAAGCCCTGTGAACCTCATGCCTTTGCCTCTGGTTGTACCCATGGTCTGGGACACAATAAAATGGATATAAGTATCTTTAGCTATATATGCAATTATATATTTATCTGTATCTATATTATTTATAGTCATATCTGTATCTATGCCTGTACTAGACTATCTCATTTCTCTCTGTATTTCTGTCTTTCACTCCATCTGGATCTCCATCTCCATATCTATCTTTGTCTGCTGTAGGACAAATATTTTTACTTAAAAGTTTACAGAACACAGAATGGCTGCCTGCAGGGTAGCACAGACATTTAGAGGGGAAAAACACACAACAAAAAGAAAAAATTATGAAAACCACAAATGAAAAATTCTACATCCCTGCATTGTCCTCTTCAAAATCAGTTTTTAAATTATTGTTTATGACTAAATTTTGTCTACATCCTTCTGGCCCTGGGTAGAGTTTAAGCTCCTGGTTTTCCCTACATAAAGTATGAATTTAACCTGAAGGGCAACATTATCATTTGACCCGTGAGAGTGTAAGCCCGAAAGATCATCAATTCCCTTAAATTGGTGGCCCAGTCACTCATTTAATGCCTCCACGTCAGCTTGAAATAAGACTTACAGTTTGATAGGTCAGAGTGAAAAGGGGGGGATGAGAATGGGGGAGGAAAAAAAAAAAAAAAAAAAGGACTGACTGATTGCCACAGCAATAAAATAAAAATAAAATAAAATAAAAAAAAAAAAAAAAAAAGAGGAAACACTCCTCAGTGAAAGCATTGTCAAAAAAATATATATGGGGAGGAGCAGTTTTACAACCTCCTGTAACCCAGTGGTCCTGAGGTATTGCCTTTCACCGTCTACCCAGGAACAGGCCTCTGAGAGGTTGTAAAAACACCATCTATTATTCCAGAGAGCCAGGCATCGTCTGAAGGGGCTGTCTTGCACTGAGAGGCTTCACTGTCTCTCTGCACATGGGGCAAAAGCTGAGAGTAAAACCTCAAGAGAGGGAGAGTGGGGTGCTTGGACCCCTCTGCTCCTGTCCTGGGTCCCCACAGAGTCCTTCAGGCCTTGCAGGGTGCTTTGTGGGTCCAGCTGCAGCGCTCACTTCTGCCTGCATCCTTGTATTTGGATGGAAAATACGCCCAGGCTCCCACTCATCCCCTCTCTGAACCCACTGTCTCCTCTAGATTTGTTTGGCCTTGCCCCATGTCCCTGCTTGGTCGTTGGTCATTGCTTTTTCTCCCTAATTCTTAATGGTCTGTGCTGAATTTCCCATGTTTGTTTTGGGGTTTTTTTTTTCTCCTTTCTTTTCCCCATACTAGTGACTTGTTTTCTTTTTTTTTTCCTCTTTTTCTCCTCCTGAACAACCTGGCAGCAATAAACACAGCAAGGGAAATCTTCTTAACAAAAGTGCTGAAGAAACTCTTGGAGGCTGCAAGACCAATCAGGCTGGTTTATACAGACAAAATAGTCAGAAAGCAGCAAGGACACCAACTCTGGAAACCAAATCAAACTGTTCTTATCCCTACAGAGACAAGATAATAACAACATACGCACTGAGATAGTTTTCTCTAACAAGGACCCCAAGGAGAAGATGAACTAGTGGTTCATCCAGAAATCTGACCACAGCAAGCTTGCACTGACCTTGTCCTTCTCCCTTTCTTTCACTGTAAGATGCTATCAGTTTCCACTGTCACAAAGCTCATATTTTAGGCTTTTCTTGGTTTTGTTTGTTTGTATGTTTGCTGGTTTTATCCAACAGTATAGTCATGATGGAATAAAGACTTTAGTTGCGGTGTTGGTGTCTGGGACAGGGACAAAGCAGGACAAGCGGTTTCACCCTCATTCCCTGTGTCCTGTGTTTGGACCACACTCAAGGTCCATCTTTACAGAAGAATTTCCCCCACTAGTTTTCAAGTCCACAGGCCAAAGTGTGTACAAACTCATCACCCCATCCCCATTGCTCAATGTCTCCATTTTAATGGGTTTGCTTCCAAAAAGACACACAATCAATCCTAAACAGACTCCTGAGAGAAGCAAAGTTTAGCTACCATGACTGACACCACCTAGGTCCTGCTTCTCCTTTTGCTTTCCAAAAATATGTGTCCAAGGAAGGACAAATGTCATGCCAAGGGTGAGAGCCCTGCTACAGATGTATCTTCTCAACTGGGTTGTGATCTGAGATTTAGGGATTTTTTAAGTATTGTTATAAAATCCTCAAGTGCAGCAAGTTTTCAAGTAGGTGCAGCCAGCTACAGTTTCTGCTGCTGGGAGCCAGTTGAGGTCTTCAGTGAATGAATCCATCAGCTTTTCCTTCTTGGACATGGAGGGATCATGGCCATAAGATCTAAGGTCACAGATGGGGCCCAACAATTACCTGGAGCCACTCTGGAATTTCAGAAATGTGATGGAAACCGATAGCACCTGCAATCTGTTTTGGTTTTCGCTCATGTTCAGGTGCCTCCTGCAGGACAGGTGTGCTCATTCCTCTGGCCCTGGGGTGGATTAAGCCAGCTGACCCCACACCTTGGGTCAGAGGTGGGGGAAGAGGGAAAACCCAACTCCCACGATTGCTGTTTATGTGGTAATGGAAAGCTTTTAGCCATTTCCATCACAGAAAATGCCCCATGATCAAATAGAGCCTTGGCAGTTGATCAGGCACTCAAGGGTGACCAAGCATCCAGCCTCCTGCTGCAGGAGATGAGCCAAATTCACAGACTGTCCCCCCCTTCCACAGCCAGGACCTTGGAGAAAAAGGCAGCTGCTCCTTCCTGGAGCACAGGGCACCTGTAAATTTCTGTCCTGATCTGTGGCCAGAGGGTTCTGGGCAGAGCAGAGCCCAGCACAATCCCATGAGCAGCATCCCAGCCACACAGCACCAGCTCAAGCACAGATCTGGCAGGGACAGAGGAGGGGAGAGATGGGGAAGGGAATGTGGAGACAGAGACTGCCAAAGTGATGGAGAGAGGAATCAGTGTCAGATTGGCTGGGACCTGGAGCAACCTGACCTAGTGGGTGGCACTTAGTGGGTGATTCTGTGATCCCACTGGCATCCCTTAAACTCCTTTTTCAGTGACCTTTTCTGCTGCTTGCCAAGACAATGATCAAAAGCAGGAAGGATAAAAAAAAAAAAAAAAAAACAAACTGTGAATTTATGTTTTTTTCTAAAATTCCAGTGAGCTGAATGCAGTGATTTGGAGTGGAGCTGCCACAAGGAGTATGAGACACACAGTAGGATCTCTGCCCCTTTTCCCTTTCCCTGGGGAAATGCAGCAAAGGGATGAGCCCTATACAGCCCAGGGTTGGGGCAGGTGAACTGATGCTCTTCCCCTCCCTTTAGCACACATCCACTAGGATGCTGCCTCTCACTTGCTCTGCAAAGTGCCTCCAGCAACTTCCTTCCCTCTGCTCTGCACAAAAGCCATATCCAGCATGAAATTATTTCATCACAGTCCTTTAATTTGTTTGCTTAGGCAGCCAATTTCGCCTCCTTGTCTGAAGATCAGAACAACACCCATCCCTTTTCTTGTGCCATTTAATCCTTTCACCTCCACTACATGTGGCCAAATCTATTAAAATATATTCATAAAGTTTGATCAAATAATCAGTTTGTAAATATCAGTATCTTTAAAATTCAATAACAATGCAAACACAGCAACGAACAGGCTTCCTGAGAGTTATGTGGTCTGGTGAGGATTTTCTATAAAAAAACTATTTTGTTAAATCACCTACAGAGTTTTTCTTCTTGAAGCTCTTTTTATACACTCCTGTATCCTCCTCCATCACTTCTTACACATGACTGCTGGCAGACTTCCCAACATATAAACTCAATAAGAGCCATTTTGTCACGTTTGCCTATACAAAATGCTCAGTTCAAGCAATTTTGAAATCAGTAGAGGATAATTACTGAGGTATTTATTAACATAAAGAATTCATTAGTGCAAAGAACTATAGAGCCATAGAACATCTTGGTTGGAAGGGACCTTACACATGATTCAGTTCCACCTCCTGACATGGGCAGGACTTTCCATTAGACCAAGATGTCCAAAAAAACTTCCAGGAATGTGGCATTCACGACCTGAGAATCTGTCTTTCTCCAGCTCCTCCTATCTATTTCAGCATTGATGACTGGGAACAATTCCCACAAACTGAAGCAAATCAAACAGGGAAAGCAAACAAGCAAAGAAACTACCTGGGACAGTTGAATCATAACACAATTTGTCTCAAGGAACAATTCCTGTCCCTTAAAATAATTAAATTTCAAGGCACAGAAATCATTTCCACTGTAATTTTCCATCTGGGACCTTGGTGAACAAAGAATGGGGAGGCAATCAAGAGAATAAAAGAGCATACAAGTCTAAACATCCACAATCACATCCCAGAAAAAAAATAGAAGACACCTTCTCAAAATAAACTATAAATACCTAATACAAGGAAACAGAATTTTATAGGTCTAATTGCATAACTGTAAGCGCATGCACAATTCCTATTTCTGAACAGAAAAAAAAAAATCTGTCAGATATATATTGAATTGCCCAAGCTTTTCTGGATTGCCTGCTTATTAAGCAGTTCTATCAAGTACTCTTATGTTTTCATTCTGCCCAGCAGCTTCCTCTGTAACCCACAACAATGGTATAAAAATGTGGCAAGCACTGAAATATCCAAGTAAACATTTTACAGTCCATAGTCATGTGAAATAATTTGAATTATGCTACTCTTACAAGAGAAGCCACATTGGATATCTGATAGCAGCAAGAGCCAACCTGACACTATTACTAATAGTATTAATAATAGTAATGGGAGTATGAGTGGGATTGTTATGACTATTGTTATTATTATTCGTGTTAGATTCCTTTCCTATCATTAACAAGATCACTAAATCACAAGTTTATTTATGGATGCTTTCATTAGATACAGAATACAACAACACAATCCCAACAACCCCAGACAAAGAGGAACTGCAGATCTAGATTTAGGGGAATACTTTTCACCTTGGGCCCATCTCAGAAACTTCTGTGTCTAATGAGATATCCTGGATCTATAATTGCAGGCTTGCCAGACCAGTAGCCAGGACTGGGATTGCTTTTCACTGCAATGAGAGGCTGCTGCTTCTGATGAAACCCATTTATGAGTTTGGCACCCTCCAGTGATGCCCACCAAGCAAGATGAACTTTTGGGAAAGCAAGAGTTGGTGTCCATTATTAGGGGAGGAAACGAAGCCTGAACCCTCAAAGCTGTTGACTCTGAAAATCTCTCTTTTCTTAAGGTGAGTGTCACCCAAAGCAGACAAACTTGTGCATCCAAGACCACTCTGGGCATGGTTTCACTCTGATGAGAGAGACTGCAGGGCAGATTTCAGATTTACACCCCACACAGGATTTTTCCGTGACACCTTTGCTTCAGAGAAACTTTTTCACTCCCAAGTGCATGCCAAGAAAAACATGGTCCAAGTCGTCTGGCCACTCTATTTGATCACCCACCTCCCTTTTTTAACTAATGGGCTAACACACAGCCCCTGCCGCTGACCAAAGGGCATTCAGCTTAGAAAACACTAATGCGTGAAAACGTCTGCAGGCTGACTACGTGAACAGCAATATACATTTTTAATTTGAATAATATGCAGTGTTTACCATAATTAGACAGCACATTAACATGATTAAACCAGCGCTGCAGATCAAAGTGGCAAGGCACCCGTCTCGAATCCGAAGCCTTTATTGCCGGGAGAGCTGTGTTGTGCTTGTCCATTGAGTGACTGCTTGCCCTGCCCTTTTGCAGTGTGAGTTTGAAGCTGTCATTGCAGGGGGGCAAAATTTTCCCTGACAAGCAAACAAATCCATTAACATGTTAACAGGTCTTGCATGGACGTGTGGGAAATATTAAGGATGCCAATGCAGCAGCATGGTTAGGAGAGTAGCGTTTATTCCAAGACAACAAAATCCTCAAGTTTTACTATGGGAGGCAATGTGTTTTTACCTGTCCTGAAAGGCTGGAAAGGAATTGATTTTCAACAGTAGCTAAAATAACAGAACTAGGAATCAGCAGAACTCACTGCTATTTTTATCTGCTGGTTGTTGATCTCTAACTTTAGCATCCATCAAATGGCCGCAATTATATTGCTATGTGTGATTGCTTTGTGTACGCCCTCCAAGTACTCCAAATCACAGTCTGCTCTCCTACTCGTTCCTGGGAGCTTTGCCATTGATTTTAATCAGGCCAGAACTTCACCCTTGTTTCAGCCAGCAGAAATCCTGGCAGCAGACTTTTTCTCTGAAGCAAGCCAAATGTGATGGAAAGTGGAAATGATGGCAAATGGGCACAAAGGCTGCCCACACATTTAAAAGTGGCACTGTCCAGTCGTGGAGCTTTTAAGGGTGTCTGCTGCTTTTATTTAATTCTCTGTGTGGCTGGAATGTGAGCATGGATTTCCTTAGAGAGATGTGTCTATAGACACAGAAAGGAAAAAGATAATGATCAAGCTTTAAGTAAAAGTAGACGGTGATTCATAAATCCTTTCAGTTCATACTTTCAGTTGCAATATTTTGTTTTTCCCATTAGACCAGATAAGCACCCTTGCTTTTACACATGAAGGAATTTGGCAACAAAAGTTACTCCAAAATACAGCAGCTGCAGTGCATTAAGAGTGCTCTAACCATTAAAGGGCATCTGGAACATCTCAAAATTAGTATTGCATCAGGCCACAGAGATTTCAATACAATGGGCACACTTCAATTCATTCCAGCTTTAGCTGTGCTCCAGCACAACGTCTAGTGCTTAAGGCTGGGGAAGCCCTTGCAAGCTGCACCAGTTTTGTGACTGTCAGGGAATGATTTCCAGCACGTAATCTTCAAAGCAAAGTGGAGTAACCCACAACACAGCAGCAAGATCCTATCTTAATTTTTACAAATGCTTTGCTTATGACATGAGTGCCTAAAGTCAAGAAAATGTCCTTCTGAGCAAGGTGTGATAAAAACTTGCAGGGCATCTCACAGAGTGTGAGCTCCAAATGCCTGGAGCAAGCACAAGGTGGGACTGACAGAAGGTATAGCAACAGAAAGAGCACGATGACAGCTGTAGATACTGCTTCTCCCTGACATCTTGGTCCCATTCAGCCTTGTTTAACAGTGGGGTCATCTGAGGAGGTGGGGGGTTGAAGACAAAGAGAGGATGAGGTGATGGAGAACAGACAACACCAGCTCTTCCATCTTCTGCCATGGCTTGGGGCTAGGGGAGTCTGTGTGAGTGGATTTGGAAAAGGAAAGGAAAAATTATGTGTGTGTGTTGTCGGGCAAAATGGAGTGTGCAACTATGAGGTTTACACTGTCACTGCTGTGGTGAGGTGTGTTGAAACAAGTTAGGAAATCTCTATGAGATAATCTCACCAAAGGGCTGGGTTTTGAAGCAAAAATATGAGAATGGGATATTCAGGACTGTCCTGCATTAATCCATACCCACTGCCAGGAAAGATGGGTGGTTCACCACATTCTTCACCAGATAGTAATACAATAGTGAGCCCTTCAAATAATCTCACACCCCACATATAGAAAAAAAAAAGGCTTAGAAGGCCAGAAAAAAATCTCCAAAAGCATAGTGGTTTATTTCTGCCTTAAATCTTTGCTGTCATTCCTAGAAAACCAAACGTAACCCTTCCACTGGAATTCAAGGGGATACAGGACTTGAGCTCTGCTGGTCTCTTTTGAAGACTTTTGATAAAAGGATGATAAGAGCAATATAAGAGAGATAGGGAAAGAAATACAGATCACAAGATAAGCAGTTTCAGCAAGGAAAGGACTCCAGGTAATATTTTCTCATGTCTCAAGGCTTTTGACAAGAGGAACAAACAATTGCTAGTAAAAAAGCCCAAAATTTAATCTCTGTTTCTCTCCATTTCCAGCTTTAACTGGTGTTTTCCTTGTTTCCAAGATGAAAATGCTAAATTAATTCAGAAGTTATCTGTGTTCTTTCACAATATACTGTGTTGGGATATGCAAGTGTCAGTCCTGATGGGGCTTTATGCTTGCAAGGGCCAAACATTTCAGCAGGAAAAGAAGATTCTGGGTACTCTATGTTCAACTCAGTGGATGCTGTCAAATCCCCAGGGGACTGAACGTGCACTGGAGGACCCAAAGGCTGCTCCCCATCACGGCACAGCACTCACTCTCTCCTGTAAATGTGAGTACAGGGAAGCAGGGCTTCCCCAAGCCTGACTTCAGCGCTTGGAGGCAGAGCAGGAAGAGGAAGGGTGGATTTATTCCTCTGAGCTGAATGGCTGCAACTCCACTTTCGGCGTTTCAAAGTGTGTCTCACTGCAGCTGACTGTGCAGATATAAAAAAAAAAATAAATAGCTTAAGGAGTGAAGTGTCTTTGTTTGTGAGGCTTAACTGCTGGCCCAGCCCTGGTGGTGGAGCTGCAGTGATGCTCTGCTGTGCCCACACCATCTTTCATGGGTGAAGCTCCTCTCCATGGCACTGAACTCACATCAGCTGACAGCAACACTGCTGCAGGAGACACACAGAGCCAGATGTGCCTCCTTACCCTTGCAAAAGCCTCTGTATTGAGGAGGGACGCTGCTGAAGGGATCAGCAGTGCCCTGGGAGTTGGACCTGTCAATCCCTGCTGCTGGAGCAGCACCAGCCTCGCAGAGATGACATCCCTGGCTGCTCATGCCCTCCCTACCCTCTGGTGAGATGCCACTGCATAATGACTGACTCAGACCAGCACCACCTTCACAGCCCAGGGTGGCTCGAGGCGCAACACAATATATATTCCGTGTTTGTCCCCCAGGCCTCGGAAGCATAGATCATTTTTAAAGTGGCTAAGGGTTGTGACCTGTCTTCTGGGCTATAAATCTAAGAGGACAATGTACTCACTCTGCTTCCCTCCTCATGCTCTAGACAAAAAAAATGATTGTTCCAAAAGCTGAATGGGGAGGGGAGTGTGAAGAGTTACTCCACAGGCTATCAAAAACAGCTATCAAAAATGTACAATCTGCAATGATCAGAGCATTGAAAAGGGGCTCTAATGAGTTTACCAAATATAATAATAATAACAATAGTAATAGTAATCGTAATAGTAATCGTAATAGTAATAATAGTAGTAGTAATAATAATAATAATAATAATTGTAATAATAATAATAATAATTGCAGTCCTTTCCCACATAGCCTGGGTTTGCTGGGTTGCATGTATTTTCAGTGAATTTGGAAGGACTAGAGATAAGAGAGAAAACAAAGCTACGGTATTCTAGATCTCTTACAGACTATAAAGGAGAAGGCAAATAGAGTCTGATAAATTAGATCAATCCCTGCCTTGTGTTGCTGTAGGGTTTCTTATGACCCCAAAGCCTTTAAACGGTTTCTCATAAAAAATACTGGTTCATGTAGGTCATTGCACACATAAGCAGATGATTCTCTCTAGCTCTGGCCTAAATGTTTTGTGCAGCCATAAACCACCTGGGACACCACACAGGTCCTGTCTGTGCGCATTAGCTGGATTTAAATCTGCAGGATCAAACGGCAGTGAGGGAAAAGCGCACACTCCTTTTCTCCCAAAGAATCACAAATCTGGTGCTTTCCGACTATTAAACCCGCCTCACTTCAAAACTGTCACTTCCTATGATACAAGAGCCTTGGGCTTTCCCTCCCAGGAAGGAAAACACAGAAGATTGTCTGAACTTCTGGGCACTTTGGGCATTGCCTTCAGCATCCCTGTGGCTTGCCAGGTCTTCAGAGTTCTTTAACACCGGCACTGCAGCCCTGTGATGCTCCTCTATAAAGCCTGTCAGGATAAGCACACCCCTTGCAATACCAGTGCTATCCCAGCTTAAAAATAGCAGCAAAGGGTTGGAGGCAGGGAGGGAAAAAAATGATTAAAATCCAATTTCTCTAGAAAGGCTTCATCCTCATTCAAGCAAGAGAAGGAACAGGCTCCTTTCTAGCTTTTCCAGCCCCAAAGAAGCAAGACAAAATGTCACAGATGATCTCTCCATGCTCCTTCTCCATGGAGTTAGCACAGGGACAGACTCTCCTGTTGTGTGCACAGATGTGGCACACATGGATCATTTTTTTTAGTCCAGGCTGTGGAAGGGCTTTTGAGGAACGTTTGCTAGATATGCAGGTTTTGCCTTCAAAAACAAAACTTCAGGGAGGTGAGCTCAGAAGGGGCGATGCCATCAGAAATTCTAAACAGCACAAAAGAGCAATTGGATGGGAGAGAGGATGGAGCAGAGGGATTAAGGATGGGAATAGAGGAAGGTCAGGGCAAAATATTCAAGGTAATATTCCTTGTAGTTTTTTAGCTGCTGGTGTCAGCCCCTTACCACACATAACACAACCCCACTGACTTGGGGGAGCCCAGCCAACAGGTGCCTACAGGAGATGCGTCCAACCCAGACTAGAGCCACATGTCCCCTTGGAGCCAGATGCACAGCCCCGGCTGGGCAGGGGCAGGATGCCCACGGGAGCAGTGGCGAGACAGCCCAGGAGAGCTCCCTGACCCAAAAGGAGCATCCGCCAGCAGCAGCGTCCATCTGTCTGTCCGTCCAGCAGCACATTCTGTCCCGGCTGTCAGACACAGCCCCGTGTACGTTGCTGCCCGATCTATATTTAGCCCCTGATGTAACCAAAGTCAATAATATTCCATTAGGGCAGCTGCTCCCAGCTCCCGAATAGGCTTTCCTGCGGCGGCTCCACCTACGCGTGTCAAAAATCTGGACATATACAGCAACAAAACCTTCCCGTGTTTATATACACAGTGCCACAGTTTTGAATAGAAAATATACGACTGTTAGCATAGCTTAACAGCCTGCTCTATAACAGTAGCAGGGCATTTTTTTTTAAATTTTTTTTTTTTTTTTACAAGAGACATCGATTCTCCTTGTCCAGGGGGTGAGTTTAAAGGGCTTAAGCTTCCCTGCAAGTCAATATTGGCCTTTCCCTTTTTAGGGTATGTTTCTGCATTGGAGCATTCCTTATCTCTGCTGGCGGTGACGGGTTTGGTGAAGGGCTTTGTGGTGTTTTCTGGGAAGGAAGACGTGCTCGTGAAAAAGAAGAATCGCTTTCCAAATCCCACCCTTAAGCCTGTAAGAAGTTTACATCTGGTGTTTTGTGTTACTTAAATAAGGACCTGGGCCAGGCAGCGCATGAATATTCTTGCATGATTGCTTTTCCGAAGGAAAATTCCAATTTAAACATTTTAGGTTTCCTTTTACTTTTGCTGTGAAATGCTACAGGAGGAATTGCAATGCAAAGCACTGGAAAATTGCAGGTCTCTTCCACAGCCCAGAGAATTGCAGGAATTATTGGGGTTTACCAAGATAAAGAAAAGTTAAAGATACAGACCTGAGATCACAAATGGGAAGGGAGGAAAATCTTATATAGGCTCTGCAAAAGACCCATATACCCTTCTATGTGTATATAGTGAAAATGCCTATTTATATATATATATATATATATACACACATATGGCTGTATGTATACAGTGAAAGTACATTAAAAAGTAAAAAAAAAAAAAAAAGGTTGAATAAAAGATATATTCAAAAAGTACAAAAGTAAAACTTCCTGACTCAAAGTTAGAACCACCAGAGTTCAAACCATTGGCCTCCATCATGTGTGCTAGAAGGGCACAGGCAACTTCTGTTGGCATTTCTGAGTAAATATAAATATTTCTTCCACTAGCAAGGCACATTTGGGAATACAAACTGATGACTTGAGAGTCTGCAGACATGTTGCCATTTAGATCAGTGGTTAAAGCCAAGCCAACCGTTTATTAAACAAAGTCTATTCCCAACAGATAGCTAATAGTTTTTAGGAAATGAACAAATGCTTCTTCATTTTTGAAAGCTAAAAGTTTAAATTAAATATTATAAAGGATGCAAATTAACCAGTATTTTTGTGCCTCCAGAGAGATTTGGGTGTAATGGAAAAGTTTCCTTAACCATGCAGTGCAGAATAAAAAAAAAAAATTTAAAAATAAATCTCCAGTCACATGAGGACCTACAGTGAAGTGACACCTAAAAGAGCACTTGGAAATTCACATGTGCTCCCTGCAGCCATGTATGTCACCACAGGGCAGTGATGACACAGGCCTCATTGTTTTTGAATGCCACCAATGAACCATAGAAATGGTCCCATCTCTGCAGACCCAGACCTCAGCAGGGGCAGCAACTTTGGGAGCAACAATTGTACCAAAATGAGCCACAACCCGATGGAAGGGTCACTTTTCAGAATCACAGAATGGCTTCTTTTCAAACCCCTGGGCACAGAGACTCAATTATAGAGAATTTACTTTCTCTGTCTTCCCATGGAGAGCAGAGGCACTGGTGACAATGACAGGGAGAAGTCACCTGCCAAGACCTGGCTGTGAACATCCAGCTGGGATCAGCTGAGTGCCACTCTCCCAGGAAACAGCATGGGATGGGATTTGTAACATCCTTCTACTCTCAAGAGCTGTGCTACTACCCATGTGTCTGCACTGGTGATGTGGGGTCACCCCCAGATTACACACCTGAGAGCTCAGACAGTGGGGTGACACCAGATATCCTTGGCATGAAACAGCAAGACATGAATTATCTCAGCCAGATCAGCTAAAGAAAGAAAAAAAAAAAATCACTTTGTACCTCTCAAAATTATTTCTCTAGAAATTCATTAGCATGGACTAAACCCCTTGTGATGAGGGTGGTGTCTGAAGGAGGAGGTCAGCATTAAACTACGGGAAGTCTGTAATTTTTCAGGCAATCTTTTCACTTGGTTTGCAGAAAAAGATACTTGGAGATGTGTAAATTCTGGGAAATGTATTCCAGTGTACAATGGCATTGCTCACATTTAACAGGGAGAAAGAAAAATGTTTCCTAATCCTTTTAGAAATGTAAAATTTCCAGGTTTAAAAATTCAGGATCAAAGCAAGTGCTTCTGGTGATGCTTGCAGCAGAACAATAGACCAGAACAGAAGAGAAACTCTATTTTCTTTATTCAGGTAAGAACCTCATTAAAAATCAATAGGCCTAATTTATCCCTGATAACATTCTGTTGAAGTCTGTACATTTACCCTGGGGATTAATTTAGCCTAATGGGTCTTCATGCGCAAACAACACAGGCAAGGCTTGATTCTTGGAAGTTACAGCATAGAAAATGCTACTGCAGGACTTGATGCTATCACTGGAGAAGACACAGAGGGCTGAGGAGTCTAATAGGCTCAAAGCCCTTGAATGATGTCCAAATACAGCCTGTGGTGAATAAATGTTTCGGGGCCACTCATATATCAGCGTGAATCAACTTTTTAATGGATGCTGCTAACCATAAAATGACAGAACTGAGATTAATTTATACACTTCAAAGGAAAAAAATAAATTAGAAAAAAAAAAAGAAAAAAGAAAAAAAAAAAGAGATGTGTGATCTTCCATCCCTTGTGGACATGGGCAAAAGTGAGTCATGCTGACCTGCCATGATCCTTGGAAGGAGATATTTCTCTCTAGACCTAGAAAATGAGCATTTGCTTTGTAAGGCTCTCCTCTAGTAAAAAAAAAATAAAAAAAATAAGTGAACACTAAAGAGCCTGGTTTCACTGAGAATACGTGACAGTGAATTAGTGGCCCTCAGGTGTCGGTATACAGACCAGCGAATTAAATTAAGCTCTTTGCTGCTGTTCTAATGTAGCAGAACTAATGCAGTCACGGCTCAGCACTGCAGCTCCTCGAATGTGGGCACTGCTGCTGCCACAGGGAGGGGAACCTGCTCTCCATCCCTGGGGAGGGCGGCTGGAGTCAGCCAGCAGCCCCAGGAGCTGTGACATAACGTCTGAAGGCACGGGCACCAGGGGCACCAGGCAGCAGAGGCAGCTCCAGTTCCAGCCCTAACACCATTAGAGAGGAAATCGAGGCCAGTGGCTTTTAAGAACAGTCGGAGGGACCATCAGGCTGGGAGACTGGGAAAAAAAAAAAAAAAAAACCCACTCAAAATCCCAACAGGGCTGCAGTAACCCTTTCACTTCCTCAGGGAGAAAAAGGCATTGCTTGGAGAGTCTGAAAAAATCCTTATCCATATGGCTGCAGCTGCCTTGGTGGTGATCTAAGGAGGGTTTGTCTTGAGAACATTGCATGAACCCTTTAAAACTGCTGGTGACAGAAGAAAGGGAAGGGAAGGGAAGGGAAGGGAAGGGAAGGGAAGGGAAGGGAAGGGAAGGGAAGGGAAGGGAAGGGAAGGGAAGGGAAGGGAAGGGAAGGGAAGGGAAGGGAAGGGAAGGGAAGGGAAGGGAAGGGAAGGGAAGGGAAGGGAAGGGAAGGGAAGGGAAGGGAAGGGAAGGGAAGGGAAGGGAAGGGAAGGGAAGGGAAGGGAAGGGAAGGGAAGGGAAGGGAAGGGAAGGTCTATTTCTCAAGATTATATTCCCACATATTTTGTGCTTCCCTGACTGTATCTTTCACTTTCCTGCTCCTGCCCCTCCCATCACCCTTGTTGCACAGTAGCAAGCTGGGCAAATATTAACTACGATAGGAAATGATTAATGAATTATCAATCGCAATCAAATTGCATAATGCAAAGAGCTGGACAGCAAGGAAAAATACTGGCTGCTGTGTTAATGTTATTATATTGGAGAGAAGGTGGAGGCAGACAGTAAGTTAAGAGGCTGCTACATCTGCTGCAAATCCTGAAACTTAACTTATACTCTGGCTATGCCAGGTAACTCCGTGGTAAGTTGAGCGTAGCTACTCATGCAAAACCCTGTGTTTGATTTGCATGTAGCAGTCATTAAGACAGTGCATTAAAAAAATCCCATTTTTGCCTACGCAAATGAAGGGCAGAAGCGTGTATGGCAACTTCTCGTGCACAGCTGGGCTGTAACAGCATGTGCCTGGAGAAGGGCAGGGCTCCTTGGCCAGGCTTGATCCCCTTTCATCAGCAGTATTCCCAGCTGGTTAATGAACAAACACTCTGAAAGCTCCTCATGAGGTAGACAAGATATTTTCCCTGAGAATAGCCAAAGCCTCACAATATCAAGAGCTGCCCTAACAAGTTCCTCCAAGGGTAAACTGAAACTAAGAGGTGATAAGGTCGATATTTTCCAATGGTGTTGCTTAAAATATCCAGCAAAGTCAATAATAATGAAGACAACCACTAATTTGGATTACCACATTGAGGTGTAACTACCTGACATGAAACTTCCATGTTTGAAAACACGGGCCCTGAACCATTTACTTGTGGTTAAATAGTGGTTAAGGAGCACACCTGTGCTGGTTTTAGGGCCTGACCACTAAAAACAAGGCATGGAAAAGGCTGGAAAAGCAGTGTGAGCACAAGAACTTGCCCATCTAACTCCCCGAGAGAGAGAGCTGTTCCCTGGAAAAGGGCTGGGTTCTGTGTCAAAGTTACTCAGAGAAGCATGGAAACTCCTCTGTGGTCCAGGTGCTCCCATCTGGCTCTGGAAAAGAGAAGTTTTCCCTTCTCACTGCCTCTGGAAGCACGAGAGCCAGCAGCTCAGCGCTGACTTCTTTCACATTTGGACATGGATGACATTGAGTGGCGTATCTTTAACAGCTCTTGCTTTTCTAGTTAAGCATTAATGTTTAACGAGATCAGCCTGCAGTTGCTCGTTAGTGTGCAGTGCTCCAGCTAATTAATACATCACTGGGAGAGCCAGCCTGGGAGAGAGAGAGCAAGTGCATTCCTGAGGCATTTCTCAGTCTTTAGAAAAGAAGGGGGAAAAAAAACAAAAAAAGAGGAAAGTTTGGGCAAAGGGCTCTTCAGAGAGGAGGAATAAAAGGAACTGAGCCCTCCCAAAGCTTGTGCAGCAATGCTGAGCTGACTTTCTGTGAAGAGGATGTCTCTCACCCCGGCCACCATGCTCCTGATAAAAGATGAGCATGTAGCCCACAAGAAGCAGCGCTGGCGAGGCAGCTCGAGTGTCAGAAAAACACATCAGCCCTGACAGCCACACACATTTTCCAAGCAAGAAGAAATAAACAAACCATCTTCTCGTCCCCCTGCATCCCTGCTAGCTTCTCTTGCCAGCTCACCTCCCGCAACGGGGGTCACAGGGAGATCAGGAAATTCTTGTCAGCACCTGGCTTGAGGCTGCTCCACTGCGCTTGGTAGGGCTGATGCCTGCTAAGCAGGCAGGGGCTTTTAATTATTTTATATTTTTAGAAATCATATGAACTGCTGCTAATGCTCACAAATGCAACGGGTTTCCCATCAAATTTCAATTTATTGCATCCACAGTCCCCTTGCCGCGCCAGGCGATGATTTGTCAGCCTCGCTGCTGAAGATAACATCTTTAAAGTGCAACTCCAGTACTTTCTACTATTTCAGAATCCTGCAGGAAAATTGAAAGACCCTTTTGTGCTTACCTCAATTCAAATGTCAGCACAATTTTCAAACCAGAGAAGTACATTTGGAGCTACTGGATGAAAAAAAAATTTAGAAATCTGAGGTCAGTCTTACTTCAAATAGCATGTTAGAGACTTGTGTTCAGGGTTTTTTTATAGCTATTTTAGAATGTAAGAATGGAAAATGTAATTTTCTCTTTCTGTAGGAAAAGACAGCTACATGGTGCAAGCCCTCTATTTGTATGTAATATGAGAGATCAGGTGGGGTCATCAGAACCACTGAGCAGAAAGTTTAGTTTTTAAACATTTGGTCTTGGGAGTGTTGGAAGGAAGCAGAGAAATGGGTCAATGTGTGTATTGCAGACATAGGAAGACGACCCAGCTTTTCAAAGGAATGTGTCTTACACTGGCTGACATGGAAGAAAGGGTTATTTGGTACTGAATCATACATGATTTAGGATTAAAAATCATAACTATATGTGAGCCACTACAACAAGCAGCATTATAACTGGAGTTGCTAATACTGCTAAAATCAGAGTGTTTGAGAATTGTGGATGAGGCTCCTTAAAATCTGAATTAAAATCAGGCAAATTAGATTCTATTTATGTGCCTTCTGAGTTTCTTTATAATTTAAGCCTCACCACTCACTGATACTGATGTAGAAAAAATAAAATTTAAAGAAAAATTGGGGGGAGAAAAATACAAACCGCTGCACACCTCATAGAATAACATTCTTAAAAATCACATGAATTGGCCATGGAGGTCCCAAATAAAAACTCAGCCCATGCAAACCCATTGTTCTAATTGTTCTTCCAACTCTGGATCCAGCTGAGCGCTAAGTGGAGAACACATGTAGGAAGTTAATATTCAAATGCTGATGCTTGGGAAAACTGAAATGAACAGGGAAACTTCAGAACTTTGGCAGAGCAAGAATGGAAAGATTTTCACTGCTACATATTAAATGTGGAAAGCAAATGGAAACTATGTTCCATCACCTTTTTCATTACTGGTTAAATGTTGGTGGATACAAAAGGAAAATTTGCTACTAACATTGGAGATGAAGAAAAGGAGGGAAGTGAGAGAGGAAGAGAGGTCCACATCTTCAATAGGGGACAGCTGGGAACAAAGTTAAATGGATTCTCCAGTAAAAGAGATCATCTTCACAGCATCCTTTCCACAGCAGTAAGTAAACCAGGTGAAGGAAAATTCTAACACTCATTGGACAACTACATTATTCAAGAGAAAAAAATAAGTTCACTCACTTTTAGTCTTAAATCTCATAGACAAAATCACTTATGTACATAAATATGTTAATGCAAGCTTTGTTTTCAATAGCTATAAGGCCTGAGTTGTTGGAATAACTGGAATCTCTTATCATGATTGCTAATGGATTTCTCCTGGCACCAGTCTCTGAGATTAGGAAGTTCCTCTACTGCCTCTTATCAGATGAGGAACTCAGAGCCAAGCTCCAGGATTACTCAGCAAGGCTGGAGAGAAATAGAGTTCAAAATGATTTTCAATGGGACAGCAAAGGCCAAATTCAAGGAGGAAACAATTTGGCTCATCATCTTGGGTAGATAAGGAAAAGTGAAAATGAGTACGGAACAAATAACCTCATTATTGTTACAGAAAAACAGAAAGGGCCCCTGTTCAACTGAGATGCCACTGTACACAGTTTGGAGAAATACAGGTCAAGAGACTTGGAGGAACTGAAAAATAGAAATAGTAATTTTGAGAAAATTACTATTTACTTGTAATGCCCAGCAAATACATGTAACTTCTGCAACACCCAGATGGTGTTTACACAGGATTGGAATCAGAGACAACACCACTGCTGCCATCAAATCCTGACTAATGGCCATATTCAGACACTGATGATTTCTGGAATTGCTGTACCTATCCATGGAGCCAGTGACTTTCTCTTCTGGCAATTGGTTGATAAACAATCAACACTAACAGTATGAGTACTGAACAAAGCACAAGAACTTTCATGTATGCCTAAAAACCAACAAATAAACAAAGAAAAAACCCAAATAACCAGCAGCACAAATGGATAACTTTTCCACAAAATTCTTCCACAACAATGCTTCATCATCACTTGACATCATTGCAATATGTCCAAGGGGAAACCTAAACACACCCCTAGAACGACATCGCTATGACCTGTGATTGTGTCTACCAACAGTGCAGCACACAAAGTCTTCAAGTCCTCTGATGTCCTAAAATTGCAACTCTCTTGCTGCCTCCCCTACTAATTTGGGTTTTCCCCATGATATTGCTGTTGCTGGAATGATCATAGAATGATTGAGATTGGGCATTACTTTCTGCTCATGCTGACACAGCCCACTGTGCAGAGGGAGTCACAGAATCATTTAGGTTGGAAAAGATCTCTAAGATCATTGAGCCCACTGTTAATCCAGCACTGACAAGGCCACCACTAACCCATGTCCTCAAGTGCCACATCTACATAGCTTTTAAATCCCTCCAGGAGCTGGCCAGCCTGTGTGGGCAGGGCAAAGATTTCAGTGAAGAATTTTTTTCTAATATCTGACCTAAACCTCTCTTGTTGCATCTTGAGGACATTTTTTTTGCCCTTGTTTTCTGGGAGAAGAACCCAATCCCCACCTGACTACCTCCTTTCAGGTCAAGAGCAATAAGCAATGAGCAATCCTGATCCTTCTTTTCTCCAGGATAAGGACAGCTGGGCTGCTACTGCTTCTCAGGGAGACTTTGTGCTAGGCAGGAGTGGAGGCAGCACCCTGGGTAGTGCCCAGCATGTGGGACCACTTCATCTCACAGCTTATCCTCACTTTTAAGGACTGGTGTGCAACAGCACACCTGGAACGAGATTTTTAAAGATGAAAAAGTAGGAATCCTCTTCCCAAATGATAAAAGCCAGCAGGGTTTCAGCAGTGCACTGAAAATCCCCCTCCTCTGAAATGAGCTCGGTGGGAGTCTGACGTGCAGTAGGGGAGGCTTCAGCTCAAACACAGCCCAAACAATCAAGTGAGGGACTTATCATAGGAACTGACAGGCAACCTCAGCCATAAGAGAGATCATCAGCTCCATCTAAACACTTTCTTTGAAATATATCTGCAAGGGAATAAAAACAGGATGGCAAATGATTCAAGACTAAATACTCCGACATATCCTGCAATACCCTTTGCACTCTCTTTTTGACTCCAGGAAAAGCCAGGAAGCTGAGTAGCAGCCCCATTTCCGTTCCCTTTTCACCTCCCCTCAAGAAGAGTGACTTTTAACCTTATTATTTATATTAGCCTTGCATCTGCAATTAGGCACTGCACAAACACGCGATCTGAGGGAAGTACCTGCCCCGAGGAGCCACAGATGGGCAGAGGCAGGGGAAGTTTGATAACCCCTCTCACTCCATGACACAGAGACAGCCAGTTGTGCTGGCCAGACCAGGCTGGGTGTCACTGAGCCCCTCCTGCAGTGACACAGAGCAGACACGCGTCCCTGCCCTCAAGATGCAACAAGAGAGGTTTAGGTCAGATATTAGAAAAAAATTCTTCACTGAAATCTTTGCCCTGCCCACACAGGCTGGCCAGCTCCTGGAGGGATTTAAAAGCTATGTAGATGTGGCACTTGAGGACATGGGTTAGTGGTGGCCTTGTCAGTGCTGGATTAACAGTGGGCTCAATGATCTTAGAGATCTTTTCCAACCTAAATGATTCTGTGACTCCCTCTGCACAGTGGGCTGTGTCAGCATGAGCAGAAAGTAATGCCCAATCTCAATCATTCTATGATCATTCCAGCAACAGCAATATCATGGGGAAAACCCAAATTAGTAGGGGAGGCAGCAAGAGAGTTGCAATTTTAGGACATCAGAGGACTTGAAGACTTTGTGTGCTGCACTGTTGGTAGACACAATCACAGGTCATAGCGATGTCGTTCTAGGGGTGTGTTTAGGTTTCCCCTTGGACATATTGCAATGATGTCAAGTGATGATGAAGCATTGTTGTGGAAGAATTTTGTGGAAAAGTTATCCATTTGTGTTGCTGGTTTTTTGGGGTTTTTTTCTTTGTTTATTTGTTGGTTTTTAGGCATACATGAAAGTTCTTGTGCTTTGTTCAGTACTCATACTGTTAGTGTTGATTGTTTATCAACCAATTGCCAGAAGAGAAAGTCACTGGCTCCATGGATAGGTACAGCATATTCCAGGAGAGGGAGGTCAGGCACAGAGTCCCTTTCTTTCTGCGGGGCTGGATGCAATTAGCCCGAGTCCTTAGAGCTGCCTTCGTGCCTTTGTTACAGCTGCCTTGGTGCCTTTGTTAGCCGCATCACTCCTCCCATGAATCCCATTCTGTCCATGATGCACTCCCTCTGCTCCATAGGGTTTCACCAAGGCCAACTGCTCAATGGGGACTCTGGAAAATGAAGACCAAATACAACTTGAGCAGCAGCTCTAAGATTTTTTTTTTTTACCCTCAATTCCAGCCCTTTTTATCTTTCCTCCAATTCCTCCCTTTGTAGGCATCCATCCTGGGGGCCCACAGGCTGAGAACCTTTCATCCTTTTGCAGCTAGAAAGCAGAGAGATGTTTATTTTCTTCCTCTATTCTCCGACTTAATGAAAGCTTTTAAACCCAAATGGCTGGAGATTCACACCTCTTCCAGAGTATATCTGAATTCACTAAAAGCTCTTGGGTTTCCTGTCATCCTGTGAACATAAACAAAGTGCACAAACAGCCACACCTCCCCCTGGAAACTGAAAAAACCAGAGAGAGCTAAAACCAACATGGAAGACCTTTGGCTAAGAGGTTGAGTAACAAACACACACACGTGTACACACACACACACACACACACACACACTCCAAACCCCCCTCTACCTCGTTGGAGACTCAGTCCCTGCACTGGAATGTGTAATACAAGCACAACAGCTGCCTATAGCACTAATCTAAGGAAAAGGTTAAGGAAAGGTATGTACGCAGCATTCGGTTTGAAATACGCTATAAGGAGAATGTGGTGAGGGTTTGTTTTTTTTTTTTTTTCTTTTCTAATGCCTTTAGCATACTTCTCCACGGCCTTTCTACATGAATGGAACCAAGAGAATCAACTAGGGTTCTCTCTGGTATTAAAGATCACACTCTGAATTGGGCCATTTTTGAGTTCTTTTCAAGGAGGAGAGAAGGTACAACCTGCTCTGGGCAGAGAGTTGCTTAAATATTATTAAGCAATGGAATGCAATTGCAGTTTCTGCATGGGAAAGATAGTGGTGGTCTTGAATGAGGAGCAGATGAAATTTTTTTATGTTTTGAAGTTGAAAGAAACTTGCTAATGGATTTGAGTGACAAGGGAAAAAATAGAAATTTTAAAATTACATTCAAGGAAAAAAAATCTAGATTGGTGCTGTACATGGATAGCCTGCTCTATGGACACTGCCTCACTCTGAATTCTTCTCTTCTCAAAAAAGAGAAGAATTCTCTACAGGACAAAACCCTCTACCAATAAGATTAGAATGTAGCTTTTCTCTTCTTTAATTTCTTTAAGAATGTGAAAGGAAAATAGTAATCTTTGTAACTCATGTATTGATAGCAAAATGTTTAACATTGCAACCCTAAGAAGAAAAGAGTAAATTCACAGGAATTACTCAGAGACTTGGCCTAAAAAGGATTCTTTCTCCACCCCTACTATTATTATTTTTTTGGTGGTAGATTATTTTTCTAATAGGATTAACATTACCCTCTTGGCTTCTGTGCAAGTGGGCGAGTTCACCTTGCCATAAGCTATTTTAGTGTGAACAGAGAAAAGAGAATTCTCAAATCCTTGAAGTATTTTTTTAAGAAGTCTCCTGATGGCCTATTCTTCCTACAAAAAGAGACATATTCATTCATTCATTCACATTGACTTATGATGGAAAGATTCTCAGTAAAGCCTGTCTCAGATCCTACCAGTGAAACTTCAAGGAAAAGGTCTTGCAAGAACTTGATGGACTACAAAGCTTTTGCCATGCTATAGATAAAGAAAGGTACATAGTCGAGGCCCAACACTGCTAAAAACTGCTCAGATGGGTTTGCTAAACCTCCCTCTTCATTCCTTCTGCTTGCAAACCTGTCCCACTTATTTTCACTCCTTTCCTTTTGTTGGGGTGGTGCCTTTACATAATCAGAGAAAAAGTCTCCATTTGGTGTTGGGACAAACACAGAGGATTCCTTCAGGATGAAAGGTAAGAAAAGCAACCTATTCCATCAAGCTAAAGAGCAGTCCTTGCAGAGCAGGCAGGCCATTTGCATGCCATTTGGGTTCACTGGGAGGGAGGCCTTCCTTTTTCTTCCATTCCTGCCTCCGCGTCCATGGGTGAACATGGGGCTGAAGAGGAGAGTCTACATTACACTCCAAATGCATTAAGGATCCCAGCACATTGCTATAGGCCATCAGAATAAACCTGGCAGTGCTTTGAAGTCTGTAAACTGATTCCTAGATAACTGCTCAGAGTTTCTCCCCTCCCCATGCCCCAAACAGCTTTTCATTTGATGTTCTGGCACAGAGCTAATCTGAGAAAGGATCAGAAACTCGAAGCTATTGACAGTAGTGACAGGAGTGTCTCAGTGTGACAGCTGATTGAGCCCCTCTCACATTTCACTGACAAACTCAATTGCTCCAGTAAATCGAGTGAAAGTCAATACAGGCATCTCCTCCTCGAGCCCTGGGTACATCCCCCCTCCCTGAGCCTTCCTGGGGGCCCCTTGCTGCTGCCAGCACTTGTTGGACCCATCTGAGAGCTCATCCCTGCGTGGAGACAGGGACCTGCAACTCAGGTTTGGGGTTCTGAGGGCAGCAATGCAGTGCTTACCTTACTGATATAAAGCCTGGTTTGTCTTACTTCTCCCCCTTCACCCATTTCCCTTTTTTTTTTTTCCTGTTGTTTTTTAATAGAGATCTCCTGGAAAATCAAGTTTCATCCTACATCCTCAACCCAGACAGCCAGGCAATGCTGGAGGTGCAGGAGAGCGTTGTCTGCACATCCAGCCCTCCCCAAGCAATGCCCATATGGCAGTGCACATTGGGGTTAAAAACAGGAAATGCAGGTCTGTCTCTGCTGCCTTTTTCTGCTGTAAATCAGCAATAAAAGCCAGCTGCGAGGAGTAAAATCTTATAAAGGTAGAGGAGGTGGGTGAAGAGGCTCAAGCCTCTTGCAGATGGCAACCTCGTGTTAGTCCTGAGTAACCAGGCAATTATATCAGTGACTTAACAGGCTTTTTCCACACTTTAATTGTGAAGCAGGGGTGTCTGTGGCCCAGAGCAAGCAAACCACAAAGCAGACTTAGCAACACGCATGGGGAACCTGAATTTTCACAGAATAAGGCACAGGGAGACGGGGTACATGGTGAAGAACATACGCAGGCTACTGTTTGCAAATGGAAATCAAATAGGCTGACATTACCAATAATGAAGTGTGAGGCTGGCGTGGTTTCTCTCTCAGATTTCAGCATGGTTTATTTTTATAGAGGCAGCTTCCTCGTGCAAAGTGCTGGCAAACAGGCTGCTGGCAGGGGAGAGGGGCAGCAGGACAGACAAGGCTTCTCGGGGAGGACTCAGGACATTCCCCACCTGCTGGGATGGAGCACTGAGCAGCAGAGATGGAGCTCCCAGAGGAAAAATGTGACATTTCTCAGACACTAATGGCCTAGATACTGATCTTGGTTGGTGAGAGGAGCAAGGGAAGATGAAGGAGCAGAAGGTGGAGAAAGTAAAATGGTGCTGAGCAGGTAGCAGGTGCTGAAAGGGCAAGGGTTAAACATGACAAGCTCAAAGGTAGAGCTGGGCAAACAAAATTAGAGGCTCTTTGTAGCATGAAGTCATATGGACAAGTCACCAAAGGCGCCCCTAACTAAATATGCTCCCCTGTCCCCAGGTTATTAGAGCACATCAAGCTTTGCCTCTATTTACCCTATCCAGCAAACAGCTGAGGACACAAAAGCTACGCTGTCCCGCCTGCCTTAAAAAGAAATCAACCTGAACATGACCACACCTCCATCCCAGAGCCCTGCTCTGATGCCAGGATCAACACACAGATGGTCCAGCCTGCCCTGCTCCCACCACTGCATCCTGCAGCCAGAGCATCCTGCAGGCTTCCCTGCCTCCTGGCCCCGCAGGGACACATGTTCTCCCCACCAAGTGACCTCATCTGGACTGGATTGAGCCTCCCAAGTCAAAATAAATACAGCACATAGAAACTGGCAGTGATTTTCAAAGGTTTAAGTTGGGTCCTTCTCAATTTTCACTCAGCACTTTATACATTTTTTTTTTTAATGCTATGAAATTGGGGGCATTTTATATTCCCCGCTCCAATGCATATTTTATAAACCTGCCTCTTATGCAATAATATTTTGGTTCCAAAGTTAACTGGTTAAAACACATATTAATAGATTTGGCATGGAAAAAAAAAAAAAAAAAAGAGAAAGAAGAAAAAAAGGCAGGTGAAAGAAATGCTGGGGGAAAAAAAATAGCAGTGGTGTTTGGAATGGCTCTGGAGCCAAGACAGCAAACCTGGTCTTTTTAATGGGACCACCCAAGTAAGAAAGACCTTAAGCTCTTACTCACGTGAGTTATGTTCATTGCAGTGTAATTCAAAGTCCAGAGGGGAGTTAGAAAAAGTAGTGGTGGGGTTTATTAAGGGCTTAGCAGATGAGACAAAGTGCTGGGCTCCCACCAAAGGCCATTCCCAAATTTGCCAGCAGAATGTAATGTGATCTCAAGCCTGGTTCACCAAACACAGGGGCAGGAAGAGTGTGCTGCTGGAAGAACCTGCCACTGACTGCCTGCACTTTGCATAAGTCAACCGTGGTCCAGCAGCTTCTCCTGAATATACGTGTTGGGATTTTTCCAGAGGTAACATCACCTCCTCTAAACACATTTCTGAGATCCAAAACAAAGAAAATCCCAGCAAACCCCAGCAGCCCTTCTGAAGGCCTCTACACAGAACAGCATTTGAGGTTGTGGTATTTTGTCCAAACAACAACCTATACAGGAATCTTAATTATTCAAAAATAATTACTTAATTCGACACCAAACCTTTATGAATTGTTCAGTTGGGTTGGCTGAGTCAGAGCTAAGGTTCATTTCCAGGTCATAATTAAAAACATTACCAGTGAGGGAAATGTTTATGGTGTTATAAGTGCCAAGATAAGAGAAACTAAGAAGTAATAAAGGAAAGAGAAGTTTAGAGAGCCACTTTAAAAAGAGAAGTGGATGGAGATAGAACAGAGCTCCCAGCAATGGCAAAGCTGGGTTCCTAGATTACTTGCTCCTATTGCTTTCTCCAGCCCTGCTGAAACACTCCCATCAGCAAAATCCTGTCATTAGATTTAGTGATGGCATCTCCAAGGGCAGAGCAACAGCCATATGCAGGACTGGCTGTATCAGTGTCCCTGGGATTACACTGTTTGTACCCTTGCCTCCAGGAAAGAGGATGATTGATGTACAACAGTAGAGGAAGGAGGAGGGAGACTACTGGGAGGGGCAGAAGATGGCAAAAAAAAAAAAAAATCTGGTGCCCAACATGAAACATTTAAGCCCTAAACTTCTGGGGGGATATGATCCTACCCTGCAGTGTTGCTATTTTTTTGCCACAGAATTAAAAAGAAGGACTTTTCCTGGTGTCACTGCAGGCCACAGAGGATAAATCCAAATGACAGGGCTTAAGTTATGAATATGGGGAATTAGAGATGAGAAGCAAAGCAGTTTATAATGACTCTGCCTTTTGCTCTTTGGATCGCAGGCTTCAGTATTGATTTTGAAATGCCCTGTCTTCATCCTAACAGCTTCTTGAAAATGCAGCTTGAGAGTTTCTTCACCTTGCAGCCTCTTCAGCATGATTTGATAATGATAAAAAGCGAACACAAAAGCTTTTGCATCAGGTATTATGATATTCATTCATTCCCTTGTTTTCTAAGCACAACCACTGATCTGCTGAGAGGGTGTTGAGAGAGAGATTTCAATTAACTTCTTTATGAGGATAGCCAGTGTTCAACTCAGAGCCTTTATTCCCAACAGTGACAGTGCAGGGTGCCTTGACAACAGCTCATTCAGTCAGTGACCCAAAGTTCAGCCACAGGAGTGCCCTGCAAAAGTCCTGCAACAGCTCCAACCTTGCTGCACCAGGTAACACAAAGTTTGTGGAAAGTGGTTACCACCTCCACGTCATCTTGTTCACAAAGATACTCAGCCAGCCTCAGGATACTCACACAAGTCTTGCCCCACAACACTACAGACACCACAGGTACCAATATCCTTTTGTTTTCCCCTGAACAACACATGACATGGTAAAAGATGGAGCAGCTCAGAGAGTACTGAAGAACACATAGGGTTGGCAAAGTTAATTTTATCATCTATTCTGACCCCAGATTTGAGGTGAGGCAAACACATTTCCCACTCAGTTGCAAAACATTTTGAGCTCTTTTTAAAGTGCTTAACCTCTCCTACCAAAGTAGCCAAGATGGGCATCTTTGGTGGGACAAAACACCGGGCTGCATCCCTCATAGCTTTTTCTTGTTTGCTCTCAGTGTTGTGCAGGTGGAGTCTAACTGGTTCCAAAAAGGGAGTGAAATAACTACTCTGTCAAATAATTCACCTCCTTGGAGAGATAAGGCTGAGAAGGAAAACTGAGGTGAAATAACTTGGCTGAGTTTGCACAGGAGATCAGTGCTGGAGAATGAGAGTCAATTTCCTGGCCTCCCACTCCAATACTCAGCTGCTAGGTTGATCCTGCTGTCTTCCAAAAATGAACTTCACTACTCAAGGACAGACAGCGAGGTTTCCTGTGGATTTTCACTTTCCTCTCTGTGTTTTTCCTCAACAAAAGAAAAGCCATTAATATTCAATCATTCCTGCATGTAAGATGCAGTTGCTAAAATGGTTTTGCACTTAACAGCCTCCAGTTGTAGACTAAATTGATGACACTTAAAACATGCCCAGGAGCCATAGCAGAATGATCCTATTACAGCAGTGCCTTAGTAATGTTGTGTTAGTTAAGGTTATGTTGGCTGGTTCTGAGGGTTTATAACCCAGCTGTGAATATATTCTCCAGGCTGGGACCAGTTGCCAAGGGGATTTATTCCTGCAGCGAATCATATGGCTTTTTGGGTTGGGTTTTTTTTTCTTTTCCAGCTACTTTAGATCACAATTTTGTCTGTTTCTTTTTAAGATACAACATAAAAAGGAAAAGAATAAAACATCCCTCTGTCATGAGGCTAGTAGGAGCTGTACTATATTGCAAGCTAGAGTTAACCTACCTCAGGCAATCTCTACCCCATGCCAATATCCAAGTACTCCCCAGCCTTTAACATGAAGGATATCAGTGCTGCTTTCACTGCTTTCTTTATAAGAGAGCTGAGGTTTTCCAGGAATTAAATCACCATTGGTTGTGTGGGAAACCTCAGTGACAGACTGAGCATCTCTGAAGGGTGAGCCATCTCCATAGGCACTGAACCTCCTCTTTTTCCACCTGCTTTAAACACTTTCAAACTACAGCTTGAATGATTTCTCCCCTGCACAAGGGATCTTTTTTTTCTTCTACAAAGAAAATTTTGGTTACAGTTCTATTTGACAGAGCTTTCTGAGTGGTTTCCAGGAGGTAATGTTTTAAAAACTGATTTGGCCTATAAAGGGAGACTTAAAACCCAAGGCACACACATATCTACTGTCACTTACCAAGCCAGATTCGTGTGCAAGAACAAGAAAACCATGAAGTGGGATATAGTAGGGAGCAAAAGGACATAAGGAACAAAGGCCTATTTGGATGGAGCAATGCAAAATGTTCCTCTCACCATGGTCAACCCAACAGCAGAACAAGCTCCCCAAGAGCTGGAGCTGATGGAAAATTTAAATGAATACATTTTCCATCCATAACCAGTGTCAGAACCAAATATTTGCTGAATGCAGAGCAAACATATTGGGTACAATTCCAGACAGACGACCTGCTGAAGTACAGGACCTGAATTTCATCGTCTTGACATTGGCTCTGGTAGGATGTCAGTGAAAGGAGGGTGCAACCTGCCACCATTCTGCTGGGCTTGCATTTTGCACCCAAGCTGCCTGACACAGGCGTGAAGAGCTCCACAAAGCTTCCAGCACCACACTCCAACCAACAAGGCAGTTCCTGCTCTCCATCTGCCACCCTCCACAAAGCCCTTGCACCTCCCTGGCAGCTCTCAGCAGCTCTGAGAGGGCTGCTCAGTTTGCACCAGCCTCAGAGGGGATGGCATCTGGGTTCACGTGGCATCTGCCATCTGAAAGGCGGCTGACTGGGGCTGACCCTGCCCTGGTGTCTTCACATGCTAAGGGGAAATGGTAACAGGGCAGAGGGGGAAAGGCAGCAGAGGTGGGGCTGCTCAGCCTGGAGAAGGGAAAGTTGTGTGGAGACCTCATAGCAACATTCCAGTATGTGAGGGGCGCCCAGAGGGAGGCTGGACAGGGGGTCTTCTGCAGTGATAGGACAAGGAGTAAGGGGTACAAATTGTAAAACAAGAAATTTAGATATCAGGAAGAAATTTTTTGCTGTAAGACACTGGCACAGATTGCCCAGGGATATTCTTTGGATGCCCCAACCCTGGCAGTTCTCAAAGCCAGTTTGGATAAGACCTTGAGCAGCCTGGTCTGGTGGGACGTGACCCTGCCCATGGCAGGGAGGGGTTGGGAGTAGATGGTCTCTAAGATCCATTCCAACCCCTTAACATTCTGTGATTCTGCGATTCCATGAGAAGCAGCCAGAATATCAGAGGATAATGAGGAAAATGATCCTTCTTATATAATTATCAAATGGACAAGTCCAAATCTTCACCCAGGCCTTTTCCTCATCCATCTGAGTGTTCTTCCTACCTTGGCTGAATCTCCTGACAGAAGGTAAGCTGCTAAGGCAAAGAGTATGGGATAACTCTTTCCCTCTCCATCCATGCAGAGAGATCAGTGAAAACAACAAAATAGTTATTAATTCTCCCTGGGATTTTGAAGCCTAAGTTCCACAACACAGCATTTTCTTCAGCTGCTTTAGCTCTCATTTAACATGGTGTTTGCCTTTGAGGAGTACAAATGACCCTTTCAAATTCAGCATTTGAGGCCAGGGATGACAATTGGTAACAATAATATTTTTCATGTTAGCAACACTTTTCATTCAGAGGGCTCTCAAATTGATTTTAGAAATAGTACGGCTTCCCTTCATCCAGCACCAAAATGAACCTACCTCCAAGGTGGAACAAAGGACCCATCAATGTAAGATGGCAGTACACAGCAATTTAGGGCAGGAAGTCCAGAATTACATGTCCCACTGAACGCAAAGGGTCAAGTAAAGTTGGCTGAAAGCATATCCTGAATAAGAGGCTGGACAAAACATCATCACCAGCTCCAGCTCAGGAGGGAAAGTGCAATGGGATCATCACTCACTAGAGAAGGTCAGAGCCCCAGTCTTTACGTCTTGAACTGGGGCAGGGCACTGTGTTAATGCTCACATTCAGAAGTGCCTCAAAAGGAAAAGAAAAAAGGCAATTTGCTGACTGCACTTCTGAAGCCTTTGCTGCAACAAAGAGAAAGGGCACTATGAGTTTTTGGTCTCCCTTTTCCGGTAGAAAGGAAAGGTTCTATTGAACTTCAGTCTACACTGTGCTGCACTTTACAGGAAGCCCAACCCACTCTGAAATTAATATGAACAGTAAGAGGAGACCATAAGGCAGAAAACTCTTGAAGTGAGTACAAGACTATTCATGAAATGAGTGAGAAAAGGAAATAGGTGATTATGAAAGGTCATTAGAAATGTCAGCTTACAAATGGCATTGTGTGAAGGGAGGTGTAACCCACTGCAAGACAAACCTACCACAGTTGAACTTGCAAAGGACATCCATAACTTCAATCTCTTTTGTTCAGAGGTTTACATTTAGGAAATTTCTTTCATAGTACTATCACTCCAAGACTTACATAAATACAAAGAATGGGGACTAATCCATCCAGCTTCCATTCCCAACAGATGAATGAAACTAAAAACCTTTCCCAGCCACCAGGAATTCAGATGCCCAGCAGCAGATCCAGCAATTACCTGGACACAGCTGCTGGATGAAATTGGAAGTTCCTGAGAAAAGGCATCTGGGGCATCTGTTGTTGAAACACCTCCTGTCCCTAGCCAGATCCCACAGAGAGGATTCCAGCTTTTATAAAACATTTCCAAGATTAAATTTTCTGCAGCATTTAGGTTCACCAAGTGAAACTTCTTTCTCCTTAGAGCACCAGCAGCAGCAAGTGAATGGATAAGTGAGGGTGATCCATCTGGCTAAATACAAACCTGAATCACGGGAGGGTGAAACACTCTGTCGTGGCAGGAAGAACAAGATGCACAAGCATTACATGAGTATTTTGAACACTAAAAATTTAGTTGGTTAGATAAGCGTAATGACAGAAGTATAAGGGTTGCTTTTAATAGGCACCAGATCCAAAAGGGATGTGTTTATCAGTGGTGCTATATATAACACTTCTATGAGTTCTCAGTAACTGGAACACTTTCCTACAGTTCCAAGTTCTTTGTATGATCTTCTACCTTGCTTTATTATACCAGCAAAATACTTTTAAGAGCCCTTTACTGCCCAGATACCATAGACATTTAACAGTCTCTCTTTAAATTTTACTTCTTGTTTTAGGTCTTTATAACCTGTGCAGAATCCAATGATTTTTTTCAAGCAGAGATTCAAACTCTGCCATAAATGTGGGCACAGGAGATGGTGGACAGCATACACTCACTCCTACAACTCTCTTCTCCTGCTTCATTCCACCCGTGTAATTCCAAGTTAGCCAATGCTTTCACTTATTTTTATTACTCTTATTTCTTTTAGCTGAGAGAAACATTAACTGAGGGGGTGTGATCCAGATTTGCTCAGATGAAGTACAGGAGCCTTTGCACTCCTTTATTTCATGCCTTGGTGCATTTCTTGCCAACAAGTGGGAGAAATGCCAGGGAGAGCCAGCAAGGCTAAGGCAGATTCTCCAAAATTTGGTCTCAGTCCTCTGCTATGCCCTCGGCAGATATAGCAGAGCTGGCTGCCAAAGGAACTTAGCCCTGACACAATTCAGCCCAGGACAGTTAGCTATTTAAAGAGGAGGGTTTATTTTGCACACTTTTCACCCTCCTCCCCTACAACCTCCTACCCTGTTTTTTTCAGATGGGAAATTATCAGTTAGCCCTGAACATGTAAAATTTCACAGCAGCTTACCAGACAATTTGTATTGGGCCCTTCATCTTTGTGGCTACTTTTATTCTTCTATAAATTCCTTCAGCCATTAAACACTGTTATTCCCACAACAATTTTGGCAAAGATCAAAATAACGTGTCAGGTTTGCTCCAATTTTCTACTGCTACCAGACAGGTAATGAAGAGCTAGATGGAGACAAAAGATGTTTTCCTTTCCTTTTCTGTCCTAAAGGATTTTGCCCTGGAATTCCAGACAGCCAGTGAAAACATTTTAAAAAGTAATTAAGGTGGACTTAGTGGGGTGAGAAGGTTGTGGAGATTGGTTTCAGTCCAGAACTTAAGTCATTGTGCTTTTGCTGAAACAATGACAACATCAATGGATAGCACAGCCTTACCTTTTTAAAAAGAACCTGAAAGTGCTAGGGAAATAATTACGAATTAAGCTACTACCAGAATAATTATGAATTAAATTACTGTTTACTCTCAGCAGACCTCTGGTGACTGAAAGCTCTGTTCTGACATATATATATATGTATATATATAATTCTGCAAACCCCAGTCCAGTGACTTGGAGAGAGAAGTTTGACTTCTCACAACTGTTTTGCACAAGATGAACATCACCACATGCCTCACCTCAACAGTGTAGCGTTTTCTTCAAAGAATCCAGAAATCCTTAGAAAGAGTTCTTGGTTTAGGCTCTGCTTGGTGCCACTCAAGTCCCAGGGAGCTAAACTCTTGGTTAGTCTCACCAGCTGTAGAATCCTGCTGCAACCAGGATCTTAAAATCCTATCCTTGCAAGGACTGCACATGCACTAGATTATACTGAAATCTACTTCGGTTTGAAAAGAAAAACAAATTAGCAGACAAACAGAAAAAGTCCAAGAGAGAGATTATTTAATCCCTAACACTGAGTTCAACCTTTGGAAAGAGTCAGAATCTCGTGAGGGTTCAGGGGAAAGGAGGACACTCGGATGAGGCCGAAGCAGCCCACAGGGGAAGCTGCCTATTTCATTTCTGGAACATGGGCCATGTGCATCTATTTTTAGCTTTGAACTGAGCTCCTCTGCCTCCTGCCAGAAGTCCTGAGCCCTGTGCTGGTGCAACGAAAGCAGTGGCTCAGCCATTCTCTAATAGCTTTTACTTCTTAATAAAGAGCAGCACTTAGGCAAAGGATGAGGTTACTGTCGGAGGGGTCATGATTAATAATGATTAATCTGATCCTTGCCAACATGAACTGGATCCACCATTCACTAAATAATTACTCTGCAGCATGGATACCATTTCCAGAGGAGGCACATGTTTGTCATATTAAAACCAGGACCAAACACAGGGAAGGAAAAGGGGATCTGACTTGTCAGTAACACTTGATCTCACAGGAACCACCAGAAAAGTTAAGCAAAAAGGGGGGAAAAAAAGGAAAAAAAACCCTACAACAACAACTGCAAATCAAAGTATAAAAGCAGTTAAACACTGAGGAGTCACCCACCTTTTGGGAGAAGCAATGGAAAGCAAATAAAACTAAACCCTCAGAAGGGAGAGCTGCACGTGCTGAGGACATGGTGCCTCTGCTACTTCTGGCTCTTAACCTTATGCATAACTCTAATATGCACATTATTTGCCCACCCACACATTTCCCTCCTGTTCTTAAATTACATTTTTGTTTTCCTCAGAAAGCACACAAATGAAATTGCTCCCTGGGAAGCATCTTTCCTTCTTTATGCTAGTATGCTACTTGGCACAAGGAAATCCTACTCCAGGACTGTCATTCTTAAACAACAATGCATCTCAAATAATAAGGAACATTATAACTTTATAGCATTATGGGGAAGCATAAGCTAATGGGAATCTAATAAGCACTCCAAAGGGCATATATGAGCCTTACAATTACAGCAGGATGCTTGTGGTGCACAGACTTGGTTCTGGGCCTCAGAGCATGGATAAATTTCACTCCCACAAAGCACACAAACAACAAGCAATGCTGCCAAAGGCAGACAAGGATATGGGAGTTTTGCTTGCAAGAGGTGACCTTATCTGGGGACACCTTTCCATCATCTTGCTTCACTGACCCAAAGCTTCCTCGAGACCATCCAAGGGGGATGCTACTCTAGCTCTTCAGTGCACTCAGCTCTATTCCCTTTGAGGTTTTCAAAGCTTTGGTGGGATTTATACTGCACTGTTTACCCTACCACGTCATCATGCAGGGTTTGATTTGGACTGGGAGGCCACAGCACAGACCACGAGTCCCTATCCTGGGCTGGGGCAAATCCAACAGGTTCCTTGTGCCTGTTGTGAAACCCCAGCCCCGTTTAAGCCCATTTGGACTTCTGCCCTTGACAGGCCCAGGTTTTACACGCTGGTGACTTGCAACATGGAAAATACCATGCAGATAGTTGGTGTCCTTGCCAAACTCAGGGAAGCAGGGCGCAGGTCAAGAAGTGCCATTGCTTTTAGAGGCATCCTGGAGAATCACAGAATCACAGAATGTTCTGAGTTGAATCAAGATCATCAAGTGCAACACTTAGCCCTGCAGAGACCCCCAGCAATCCCACCCTGTGCATCCCTGGCAGCGCTGTCCAAAGGCTCCTGGAGCTCTGGCAGCCTCGGGGCTGTGCCCATCCCTGGGGAGCCTGGGCAGTGCCAGCACCCTCTGGGGAAGAGCCTTTCCCTGAGATCCAACCTAAACCTCCTCTGATTCAGCTTCATGCTGTTTTCTCAACTCCTGTCTGCTCACAAGAGTGAAGAGATCAGTGTCTGCCCCTCCTCTTCCCCTCACAAAGAAGTTTTACCTACAACGAGGTCTCCCCTAAGTCTCCTCTTCTCCAGGCTGGAGTAAGAAGTGTTGGTAAATTAAATCGTTGGCAATGAGGTTATGATTTGGTTAAGCTGGGGCAGTGTATTTAGGATTTTTTTGCCAGTTTCCAAATTCACTTGAAGTAATGAAAGAAAAGTCAGCTCTTTGCTAAACATCACCTCTCACAAAAATTTCAGCTGAAAAGTAGTTGGTGACTTTAAAACCAAGCCTTTAAATAGCTAATGGTATAAAAACCACATACGTATTTATGCATACATTCATGCAAATGAAAACTAAGTTGCATTTTCACATAACTTTACAGAGGCACCAGAGTGAAACACAAAGCAATGTAGGGGAAAAAAAATAAAAAGGTCCCAACAACAATAACAATAATGAAGGTAAATCTTTAAAATCTGAGACAAGGTGCAGGAGGCAGGGGTAGAGCTCTACAAACAAAACTAAATCCAGAGCACTGTTTTTCCCCTTCACAAAGTGAAACAAGCTGCTCCTAAAAAAATGCTTCCTTGGTTTTCTGGCAATTAGTGTCCTGGAGGATTATCCTACAATCATCAGCAAGTGTTTGCCTTTCCCAGCCCATGTCACCATAGAAGTCTGTGTTTATCTACAAGGCCCAGGGGATAATTTATAAGCTGAGTGAGGTCCTGCATTCACAGACAAATGTTCCACACTGCCACCCACCCTCCTGTACTAGTTTCCTCCCCATCTACCTCCTATCCCCTGAAATATAGACAGGACCCTGCCAGGAGCATGAAGAACGAGCTTTGCAGCCTCTGAAGCGAGCACTTGCCCAACAGTTTATGTTGATACAGCAAATAAAGAGGTACTGATATGGTCAACACATCATCAGGCATCAAAAATTAGATTTCAGGAAGTAACTGAATGCAAAAAATATTTTATCACTGTTCCAGAAACCATCAAAGAGAATGGGATATTTTTTCCCCTCTGAAAACTGTTGCCTACACTCTAATTAAAATATTGCCATTTGTGAGTTTGAGGTCTACTACACAGGGTTTGCTAGAGATAGTGCTTTGTAAAACCTCTCTGCAATCAAAATCTTCCAACTTTATTTCTAATCAATGCTACCAGTGCTTTAATGGTTTTCCGGTCCCCCTTAAAGTAATTCAACTCAAGTACATCAAAATACAAAAGACTAAGATTAGTTAGAGTGTTTACTTCTAAATTAATTTTCCCCTGATGTGTTAGAACCTCAAAATGAGAATATTAAGCTTGCATTTGAAAGAATGGGAAGCTAGTCTTTTAAAGAAAAGTGATATGAATCCTTGTCTTGATGGTAAACTGATGATACAGTTCATGACAATTAATTTGTTAATTTGAAAAATCTACTAAAAGCACGAAAGCAAAACAAAGGAAATCAATGAAAGACTTAATTCTAAAAAGAATTTGTAAGTGTGACCAACAGTCCTCATAACAGGGAATACTGCAGAACAGGTATATTGATGGATGGATAGGTTTATAGATAAGATAGATCTGTTCTCAAATCTCAAACATTTACAAGACAAGGCTTTGAGACACTATTGTTAATTAAAGTTGATGAACATGCCTGTTGAAGGTGAAAAACACTTTTCTTCCTGAGAATTCACCTCTTTTCCTTTCAGGAAACTATCAGGAGTTTCTGGAACTTCATGGACACAGTTTGAATCTGCCCCAGGTCTAAACCCAGTCACAGGCTGTCCTCAAGATACATTAGAGAGCAAAGTTCCTTGATAATTGAGAACTTGCTTCACTCTGCTACATTTAACATTGGGTGCCCTGATTTTATAAAATGTTTATGCTCAAATTTTGTTTCATCTTTGGAAAAAATGATCTCCAGATTCAAACTCATCTTTAGCTACGAAGACAGGAGGCCATAAGGACTAAAAGAAGATTGTCAGGGATGAACTTGGCTAGTCTGAATGAGTGCCAAGTGGTAGGGGGAAGGAAGAGACCACCAGCTGGCTGTTATTCCAAGCATAGTCCATCTCACTTGCAATTACTGAACCCTACCAGTGATCCCACCAATGTCAATTTGACCAATTTTAGAATAAGGGGCCATTCATTCCAAGTAATGAATATTGAAACCCGGCCATCAGTTTGTGAACAAATGTCATGAGGAACCCCAATAAAGAATGTCCTTGTAATGGTGTCACTTCAGAACAAAAGCATGCAATGAGCTACCACCCATCCAGGCAGCTACAGTAGGAGACCAAAGGTTGCATGCATTTAGCCAGCAAGGAAAAGCAATATTCTTTAAGAGAGGCATTGCCTGGAGTGGATTCTTATAAAGAAACAGAATTCATGAATAAATAAACCAGATGGGAATAAGCCAGACTAGGGAATTAACATCTCCTAGTGCAATGAATCCCCAACCTTGCTTGAGGGTTTTTCTACAAGTAACAAACACAAAAACATTAATGTTGTACCATTGTCAATCATGCCAAGGATTCTGTTTGTGTCCAGGAATTCTGATATGCAACAACACAGATCAAATCCACTAGGCGTTAAGACATTCTCAGATTTCACCAGTTAAGGTACATATTGACTGACCTGATCTGAGTCTTTCACTTGAGAATTTTTCCCTTTTCTGCAACCACAACTCATAAGCAGTTTTGAATCTCCAATGACTTTTCCCTATAAGAGATAAGGAAGGAAAAACATCAGCACACTCTGAACCACTGAAGACCAAGAGGCTTGTATTTGTGATCAGGAGCAGGGGAAGAAAGGGCAGCCTGTGGACCCTTCTTGTGCTGCTGGGAAGTTCACTTTCACTGAGGGAGAACTGCCAATCTGCCAAGAAGACTTCCCCAAAGGATAATATCCCAACATTAGGGAAGTCATACAGAGGCAGAAGGAAGGCAAGGTGTGTGGAAAACGACAGCGGTAAAGCAAAGCTGAAAAGAAATAAATTTTATTTTAACCCATGGTTCTCATACACTTGCATGAACAGGAACATGTCTAGCATACTCACCCCAATACCAAACAGCAGTGACTTGAGGAAAAGCTCATACACTACTACTTCTGTTCACCTTTACCAAATTAATGCCTACTTGCTTCTAATGTGCCCAGATTTGGTGAAATAAAGTCCTCAGGAGAGATTTGCTCCCAGTAGAACAATGGGTCCACATCACCCCTGGTAAACCCATGCCAGGAATCCAAGAGCACACTCTCACCTGACACTGCTGGTGCAACTCTGCAATGTCTGTGACATAGACACATAGAATGTTTGTCTTGGAAGGGACCTGAGAGATCACCTTGTTCCAACCCCTGCCATGGGCAGGGACATATTCCCCTTGACCAGGTTGCTCCAAACTCTGTCTAATCTGTCTAATCTGGTCTTGGATACTTCCAGGGACTGATGCTCAAACCAACAGAGATTTGCAAAGAAACAGAGTCCTCTCACTGTCCTTTTACCTGTAACCAACAGTCTGGGAGAGAAGCTGACCTTTATTTTTGTAGAAAACCCATCAGACTGACTGAATATGATCCAAGCAGCAAGGTTCCTCATGTTAACAGGGTTCTTTTCTGGGAATTATTTGTCACTTTGGTTCTTCACCAAAGTATTTTTGTTGCTTATCAAACCTGGACATCTTGATAAATCACCTTGGCAGAAAGGAGCTGAGATTCCAGATGTCAAAATGCTGCTTGAATTTAAACGGTATGGAGTCAAGAAGAGCCAGTGAAGTCCCCACAAATGTATCACAATTACTTGTTTTTCGTTAGGCGTGCACACAAAGACATTGCCTACTTCCAGACTTTTGCTGTCCACAGCTGAAAAATAAACACTCTTGGCATCTGCTGGGGAACAGAGGGAGAATCTGCTCGTGCGCAGCCATGAACAGTCACGAGATTTCAGCTGGATTAATTTATATAGAAAAGAAGATCCCAACACAGTCAGTGAGTTTAGCCAAGTGGAAGCGCTCTGCCCTTAATGATGAGGAAGGGAAAGGGCACAATTAAAAGGAATTGCCGCCATTGCTCAATGTCAGGGCACAGCAGAGAGATGACCCTTGGTGGCAGGAATTAAAAACTGGCAGATAAACTTTTGGTCACCTTGGGAGAGTCTGCAACCTGCCAGGTGTGGAGAGGTCTCTTACTTGGTGAGCTCAGCATCTCACAAATCTCAGCAAGGTCACATAATGTGCAGAAAATATCTTTTTCTCTCTTTCCAAAACAGAAGCTGGGAAAAAACTACGACACTGAAAAGGTTGTACTGATACCTAATCTGATAACTACCCAAAATTCCTCATGTTTGGGCTGATTACAAACTGGCAGACTCCGAGGTTTTCAGGGGACTGCTTCCAACTGGCCTCCTCTGCCTGTGACTCCCATCTGTCAAAGGTGTTTCACTCTTGCCCCATTACTACAATCCTTCAACAACTGGTCTGTAATCTATTAAAGTATTTTTTTTCCTCAGAAAGAAGTGCTTAAACTGTAAATTAAAGCAAGTGTATTAAAATGCTGTGTTAGAGACAGGAAACTGAGAGGGGAGAGACCCCTTTGTCCAACCACAGAGTATCTTCTAGACACCCCTCAGCATATGAGACAAGTTGGAACTATAAAAAGAACTGGGAAAGACTCACACATGTCCCAAAAGGCCACTGGATGCTTTGGGGTGGCTATAGAATAAACATACACTTGTGGTAAGGAAACTATATCCTCATATGTCTCATTGGTGCTCAGCTTGTCCCACCATCCACTGCAAAGTTGTGATGTCAAATAAAATAATCAACCCTTCTTTAACCACAAGCCAGGGGAAAAACATTCCCACTTTTATACCCTTCCATGGGTCTAATGCCACCTGAGCTCATGGCAAACCATGGCCATGTTCTCCTGTCCAAACAGAAGTATCACCAGTTTTATTTCACAGAGAGAAATTACAAGATGTTGCCCATACACACATGGAAAATCAAGAGTACAAGGAAAATATGAACCCAAAACCTGAGAGCTTTTTCCTTTTCCTCTGACACTACAAGAATGAAGGGGCTCTTCAATTCCCTAAAAAAACCCAAATGAAAGCAATACACTGGATAAATAATCCCACCTCCGTTTCCAGCTGCAGACGCGCCTCTCTTAATGTGCTCTGGACGAATGAGCTACTACCTCCACCTTATTTTAAGAGAACTCCTTATGAGCAGATGATTAATTTGCAGATAGGTGTCTAACATTAGGCAGCTAAGTTGAAAGGCAAAAGGGAAAAAAAAAAAAAGCATATGGACAACATTTGCAGCCAGTCGCAACTCTGTTCCAGAGCAGATGGAGGCCTTGTCATTCAGGGGTTTCCTCACATACACCAAGCAGTTCAGTGGGGATAGGGAAAGGGACTTCTGTTTGGATGCTTCTGTCTGGAACCAGATTAGAGGAAAGCATGCTTTTCCACAGCACACGCCTTGTGTTACATTAAACATGCATGTGCAACTTCAGCTTTTATTCAGCGATCTGAAACAGAGCCCTGCAGGGTGCTAAGGGTTAGGGAGTTTTTGTTTGTTTATCTGTATGTTATTTCACAGTTTCTAGTGCCCAAGGAGTTCATTAAGAAATTAAAACACCTTGCAGGGGCTATCCTGCTGTGGTTGTTGCGTCCCAATATTTCCCTCCTTTCTTCATCTAGCAGTGCTTGATGTTCACAGGGGAAAGAGAGAAAAAGAGAGGAGCCTCATCTGACTGGGTATAGATGTTTGGTCTTAATTCATCGAGAATAATTTCTATGTTTCCTGGCTTTTTGATAACATGAGGTGCTATTGTTAAGAAGCAGGTAGGCACAAGGTTTTCCAACAGGGAAGATTGCTTTGCCTTCTGCTGACTCGCATCCACCGCCAGACATCACCGTTCACAAGGCAAAAGAGCAAGAAGGCTCCTTGACATATGTCCCATTACCTACCTCTTACAGGGAATCTGGCTGGCCTCACCCACCTCCTTGCACCATGGGCTCCAGCAGCTGGCCAAAGTTTGCAGAAAAATAAAAAAAAAACCTCCGTAATAATAGTAACAGGCTTAATTATCTCAACTGCACGGGTGACAGGAGCTGAGCAGTTGCCAGTTTTAACAGCCTGTGGTCGAGAAAAACTGAACTGCATCACCCAGAAGTCAAATGAGGGTCGGTCACAACTCGTTTCACGCCAGCAGCTCCAGGGGAGATGCAGGGCATGCACAAATCATGGCAGCGTTGCCCAGAGCCATCCCGTGTGGAGCTGCCAGCCCTGCTTAAAGGAGTCAGACACGAGGCACATGGCACCAGCCGGCCTCCAGGGAGCTGCCAGGCTCTCTGCTCTGGAGCTGCTGGCTGGCACTGACAGTAGGATCCTGTCTTCCAAGCTTGTGGCTGGAAAGCTCAGCCCCAGAGGTGGGCTTGGCTTAGCACTGTGCCATGCACCTTGCAGAAGCTGACAGGTCCAGCTGGGCTCTAACCTGCTTGGTTTTCATTAGCCTTTCTCTCTTTTGAGCAACGGCAATTGAAAATACTGGAAGCAGCCTTTTCCCTAGGGAGCTGGCACAACTGCTCAGAGGGTGGTCGGGCACTGGAACCACCCCAGAGAAGGCCTCAAGGCCTCAAGGCCTCTGGCAGAGAAGGACTCTGCCAGAGTCCAAAAAGCATTTGGACAAGGTTCTTAGGCACACAGTATGATCCTTGGGGCTGTCCTGTGCAGGGCCAGGACTTGGAGTCGATGATCTTTGTGAGTCCCTTCCAACAGGGCATGTCATTCTTTGAGCCTATGTATAGCACTGCAACAGCAAACTCTAAAAATCCCCTGGCTGCATAAACACCATTAGGAAGAACAACACATTCAGTGTTTGTTATGCTTTTTTTGCTGTTCTGTCAGGGTGATCCACACATTTTGAAGAACCAGTACCCAAGTGCCTACAGTGGTAGAGTGGGAGAGAAGGGGGGAAAGGAAGGGAAACAAGAACTGAATCCAAGGTGGAGGCAAGCAGCAGTACAACAGACAGCTGGTGTTTGGGTGGTGGTAAATCACCCTGAAATGAGCCTCTTCCCTCAGCTCAATGAGGCCTAAACAACAAAGGAAGGCACAGCTTGCAGCCGGACAGCCTGCTAGCCAACCACAGACACACATGACAGCTTCATTCAGGAGCCCAGAGTCAATACAAAAGCTCCGAAATCAATCCGACATCCTGCGACCTCAAACAATGCGCCAAATCTTCTCAGAATTGGAGCCCCAAATGAGGGGGAGCTGCATTCAAGGGAGATCAAAACGCAGGGCTGGCATTGAAAGGGACTAAAAAGGAGAAGAATGTTCCCAGTTTATTAATGGTGAGGTCTGGCCGGCTGCATCCCAGCCACCATAGGTTACGTTCATTAAAGGGCAGCGCTTTGCACGTATTATGCAGAGCGCCTGGAGAGTATGTGTTGTGTGCGTGTGTCCGCCAGCGTGCCCCTCACTTGCTAGAGATCAGGATGTGCCTTTCTGCTTAGCACTGTTGTCTCCATCAGAAATTCCTCCTGTGTGAACTGCAAACAGGGTTTTTTCCCACTTGAGCGACTGTATGGGCACAGACGCGCACACGTATGCATGCTCTCTCTCATCCCTGAGCCTGAAAAGCATAAAGGAACTCAGACAGACTCTTTCCAACTTAAAAAAAAAAAAAAAAAAAAAGACAACATTTCACATCCCCTTCCCTCCTGGCCATACTTTCAGCTCATACACACAAAATCTATTACAAAAGACCAAAGCATTATGTGATTGCCACTACTGCTGATGGAGTTGATTGCTCCATAAACCCCACTCCTAACATGCCATAAAAGACCTGGTCCCACAGCACAACAAATCCACAAAGGAGAGCAAAGGAAAAAAAAAAGAAAATCTGCTTCAGTCCCTGGAGTTGTCCCCTCCGGGCAGGATTGCCCCTGCTGGGGTAGTTTCACTTGCAGAATCTGTCTCGCAGCACTACACAAAAATGGCACCCTTCCCCCTTTGGCAACAAAAAGGCCAAGCAAATCCCTTTTATCAGCTTCCCTTTGAAGGCAGGTGGAAAAGTATAATATAGAGATACACGGGGAAAAAAAAATACCATTTGCAAAAGTACTGTTTGGATTTGTCTGTCCTAATTATCTTTTTTTCAGCTGCCACATTTAAAAGAAGCAGACCTTGAAAGTTTTCTCCTTCTCAGATGCACAGCCCAAGACGAAGGGCTTGCTAGAGGAGGTCAGACTTGAAAAATATTTCTTTTTTGGTGCTGAAATGTGAGTAGATGAAGAGAAAGGACTGAAATTTTCAAAGCTATCTATGGGTCTTGATGAACACTTCCCATGAGTTTTTACTGAAGACATGTCAAAGCCTAATCACCTTTGCTTTTCATGTGTCACACTGATCTGATATTCAGAGCAGACATGGCTCAGGAAGTGAGCAAGCTTTCTCAAATTTGGGGAATCTTACACAAACAGAAACTGAAAACATTAACTGCTCCATAGGATGCAGCAAGTCCCATATATTTTATCTCAAAATTAGGGGGAAAAAAATTATAAAAATTGTGCAGACTCCTTCCCTGGAAGTGTTCAAGGCCAGGTTGGATGGGGCTGTGAGCAACCCCAGTGGAAGGTGTGGAAGGTGCCCTGCCCGTGGCAGGAGATTGAAACCAGATGATCTTTAAGGTCCCTTCCAACGCAAATTGTTCTGTGATTCTATTAAATGAATGACAAGGGTCCACAAAATATCTTTATGTTTATTCACACTTTATTCACACTGTCACAAGTCTACACTGTTTTTGTGACCCCTCTGGAGTCTTTGAAGACCACAAGTATGACCTCTGTCCCCTCCTTTGAGGAGATATCCCAAATTTTACTTTGTGGCAATGTCATACAGATGCCAGAGGGCAACTGGGCAAAGACAAATGTAGCAGATGCAAACAAACTTTTTTGAGGTAGGATGGAAGGTCACCTCTAAGGGCAAGACAAGATGGGGTGAGGTCCAAACCCAGGCAAGAACACTGGAGCAGTGCTCACCTGGTTTACCAACAGTAAGTCAAAAACCTTCTCCAGTAGCATTTGTAGAAAGAGGAAAACTGCATGCAGTGTGGGTGAGTGCCCAAATACCTGCTAGATGAATGGTAGGAAATGATGGAGGCTGCAACAATTACTGGCACTGCAGATGAAACAGAGTCTGCAGGGATCAAATGGAAAAAAGATTCAAAATTAGGGTTTTTTTATGAGGGTAATAAAAGTGAAAACTTTTTTTTCAGATAACTAGTGGGTCTAAATGTGCAGTTTTCAAATTCAGGAAAACTTAGCTTTTATTTGCATGAACTGCCTTTTTTGTTTTGTTTTATTTTATCTTGCCTGCTTTAAACTCTGCTATTTAAATAATTTAACAATCTATCTTAAATATTTCACCAATAAATCACAGCCTTGTATTTCTGTTTCATGTTAAAACTCATCAGTGAAGGAGTGCCTGAGCTGTAAGTTAAAATTCTGCTCCACCAAGCCAGTGATGCACAATCATTTCTCTACAGAATCTCTAGTGAATAAAAACTTCTCTGCAGAATTAAAGCCATATAAAAAGTTCTTTGTGCGGGCTTAGAGTGCAACTGCTGCCCAGGATCATCTGCACCCTGCCAAGAGAATCAGGATTTCCAGAGCTAATTGGTGCGTGGAGTTTTCCCACCCTGGCAAGCACAAGCATGGAGCTCACAGCTGAATCTCAGACATGGGCACACCCACCACTCAGGATGCTGATAACACGCTCAGAGCTCCAAATGGTCCATGTGTGTGATGATTGCATTGGGATCCCATGCTTGTTCTCATCAAAGAGGAGCAAATAGAGCAAAATTATGATGTTGTTGACCACAATGGATGTTTTCTTAAGAAAACCTCTAGAATTAAGGTGTTGAGAACACATACCAAGGAACACAAAACCCACTAAGCATCAGCAGGAGTATGACTTCTCAAGTTCCTGCCATTGTAAACTACATTTTAATGAAGCTGAGATTCAAAAGCAACACATTTACAAAAAGTAAGAAAAGTACACCTACCTCTCCTCACTCTCTACCAAAGTCTGAGTACATCAAAACAAAGACAAGAAGCCTCACGTATTTATAATTTAGTGTAATTCCCTCTAATTTTCTTCCTAAATCATTCAGGACACATTTAAGGCAAGACTCCCTTTGGTCTTAGTCCACAAAATCCAAAATGCATGAACGATGTGACTAGATAGCCAGAAACTGATAGCTTGCACATTGAATCCAAAAAGCAAATTGAGACAGAGAAAAAGAAGGCCAAAACAGAAGAGAAGGGAAAAGAGGAATCACTGTCACATGCATTTGCTTCAAAGGACTGTTTAGTGGGTGATCTCACTTTGATGCCCATAGGAGCAAAACATACACAATCCTATTTGCAAAGGAAAAAAAAAAAATCATCTGGGCAGCACGACTCCACTTTTGCAGCTGGGCAAAAAAACCCCTCCACATCCCAGGTCCTAAACCTGGCTGAAGCTTGCCTGGGACAGGGGGAGTGAGATGGAAATCGGAGACATGTCCTCCTCCTCCTCCTCCTCCTCCTTGTTTGGAGGCAGACATCCCCATCTCTCCTTCCCATGTGCAGCCAACAAGACTTCCTGCACCAACTGACTCGGAAACAGCTAATTTACTGCTTTGTGTCAGGAATGCAGCCAAGGTTTCAGTCCCCTGTGCCCCGGACTCCTCTCAGCTGGGCTGCTTCATCTCAAAAAGGGTCTTCCCTTCCTCCTGCCCCTCCCCTGCAACACACACTCCTCCTCCTCTTCTGCTTTTGTAACTTATCTCCCTGCAAGCCACTTCCCAACAGGAGTTGAAATTAAACAGGCTGCCCATATGCCATGGCTCACTTGTTGTCTGTTCCCCTCACTGCCATCTGGCCTATTTGCTCAGCCAAAGAGAAAAACAAAAATAGTGAAAAAAAAAAAAGAAAAAAGAAAAAAGAAAAAAAGAAGAAAATAAAATAAAAGACAAGAAAAAGGGGTGGGGGGGGGGGGGATAAGGAAAAGAAAAAAAAGATAAATCCAGACACAATGAAGACGATGAGGGAGGTGATGATGCTGTCTCTCACATCTGCTCCTTGGCCAGGCTCCCAGATAGATCAGTAATGGAGAGCAGTAGAACCAGTGACAATTAACCCAAACATAGTCCTGTTTATTTAACCTGTTCACAGAGATCAGCCCATGTGCTGCTCCCCTGGCAAGGAGGCACCACACTCCAGCAAGGAGATTCCCACTGAGTGACTTCCAGCCAGAGGAGGAAAAGGGAGATCCTCATCTCCTGAACTGGGCTGGCAGGCAGACTGTGATGCTGGGCTAAGATTTCCTTTAACTCTCCAAGTCACCTCATTTTATCCTAGAGTAGCACAGGCTAGAGCAAGGAGAGGTGTGACTATGAGGGGGGGAAAAGTTGCATTGGATTTTGATGCACCTTCACTTCCCAAGCTCCTGACCCTGCCAAACCAGAGGAAAAGAAATTAAGCAAGTTGCAATTAAGACATAAATAAAATACACCATTATTTCCACACTGCATCTTTTAAAAAAATCATCCCTGGAAAGTGCAGACAGCAGAGATTTTTGGTTTTTTTCTTTTGGAAAAGGGAAAAAGAAAAGAGGCTGGCTCAAGGAACTGCATGGCTCGCCATCACAAAACATTGTGGCAGGGTGGGAGTAAGTCTGTGGGCAAAACAGAAGTTATGTTTGTTTTTCAAGCTGAAATGAAAACTTCAAGGTTAAAAAAAAAAAATAGATTAGCCTGAGAAATAGTTTTCTAAACCAGACAACTACAAAGCTGTTTAAACAGCAGAGTGAAAAGAGAAAACTACTTTTTCAACATCTTTGACTGATTTTTTTGTTTTTCTTTTTTATTTTTTAACTTGCACTGAGATGTTGCATACCTGTGCAGATGGGTGCCAAAAGCCATACGGTTGGTTCCTCTGGAGGCAAACCCCACTGAGCCATGAGATGATGATAATTACCACCAGAGCTGCATGAGATCATGCAGGGGAATCCCCTGCAGGGAGAGGCAGCTGGGGAGGAAGAGCAGAGCTCCTCTTTCCAGGGGTTGTGCTTGGGCACAGATGCTGCCCAGAGGAAAAGGTGGTGCACAGACTGCTAGGGAAGGAGCACCTGGATTAGCTGTGTGCCTGCATCTGAGTCTTTCCCAAACACAGAGCAGAGATGATCCTCCTGAAGGCTGTACCTTCTGATTCAAGGTTGCGTTTTTCCATTGACCCAACAACAGAACAAAACTGAAGAAATTGAATGCTTTCACTCATGATCATTCCTCTACTTGCAAGCACTGATCTATATGAACATTGTCAGTCTTAGGACCCCTGTTTATCAACACCCGCATCTGTACGTGTAGGGAAGCAACATGCAGAGTGTGTCAAGGATTGCTCCAAAGGAAAGGCTGCATTGAGTTTTCCAGCTGTTGGTATTGTGATCCCTAATAAAGAATCAAAAAATCATAGAATGTTCTGAGTTGGAAGGGACCGACCACAAGGATCATCACATCCAACTCCTGGACCTTCCCAGAACAACCACAAGATTGACCCCAAGATTCATACCATGTGCCTACTACTAGAGAATTACTCTTTCCCCACCCAAACAGCCCACTTGCAGTGGTCAGAAAGAAGGAACTACTTTGTGAATGCAAAATACTTTGTAACAGGGGAAACAGAAACCAGTAGTTCATGTAAAACTGAAACACAGCAGCCTTTCCATCTTTAACACTTGCTGCAGTCACCCTGCAGAGGGGTCTCCATATTTGGGAACCTATAAAAGCAGCAACAGACAGGGAGAAGTCCTGTGAGGGGACAAATTTCACCACAGGTTTTGGCTGACATCACCAGCCCATCCTTGCTCCACTGTTGCAGTTTACGACCTCACCATGAACCACCTCTGTGGAGTCATTCCCTCCTATCTCACTGCAACCCATCCATTATCCTCTGCCTAATTACTTCCACGGCGCTGCTGCAACAGAGATATTTCCTACTGCTGAGCATTTGTATTCCCAAGAGCTGGCACCTGCCAGGTCAAGTTCCTCAGTCTTTACATTTGATGTTACTCCTGCAGGAAGGTGTTCCAGAGAACAGAGAAGCACATCAAGATGACAATCAATTGATTCTCCCATTTGGATATTCCTTTAAACAAAAAGGGACTTGCTAAAGATCGTATTACATTATTCTACAGAAATAGGGTGGAAGGAAAGAGGAATTGTGCTGACTACAATCTGTCCAACACTCCATTAAATCAGAATTCTCTCATTAGGGATAACAATGAACTGCAATAAAATCAATGGGAAGGCGGTGCAGCATGGAAAACTGGGAAGGGTAGGGTTATTTTTTCTTGTACTTTCATTTTGAGATGTGGGAGCTGGGAGCAATCAACACCGAGCTAATAGCATCCAAGTTGACTCCTGAACACTGCATCCCCTTTGAGGTCACAGTTTTCCACAAAACCAACTAATTCATCCTGTGAAGGGAATGAGGACCCTGGGCATTTTGTAGCCCGCAGGGAAAGCCCCAGAAGATCCTCTAATGTGCTCACTCACAGGATGCCACTTGTGGCAGGTCAAGGAGCAGCAAGTACCAACTTTCATGTCTCTAACTGGAACTTCTGAGCATGAAGCCATCCCAGAAGCACATAATTTCACATTTACACTCTGTAGCAAGGTTTCAAAATACTCTGCATCTGTATGTTGTGATAAGGGAAGATGTTGTCCTCCCATGACTATTGGCGTGACACTGAGAAATTTTGGGGTCCTCGACTTGCCTTACCTCTGAGAGGTTTTTGTATTTAAAAATCACTTTCACTGTCTCTGATTCCTTCCCTTCTCCCATGTTTAATGACAAGAAATCTTTTCATTATAGGAGGACCTGAGAGTAGTTTTTCAAACAAATAGTAGGATCATCTCTAAACTACCACATCTGAGGTGTTCAGCTGTGACTCCTTTATTTATACAACACCTTCAAAGTTCTCCCATCCAAATATTGGATTATTACAGGCATATGGAATCCATCTAGACCTGGATAATTCACCTCCAGCACCTGCAAGACCACTGGTGGTGAAATTTAAGGGACCATGTTTGCCAACTTTGGCCTCACAAGGACCAAAGGACAATGGTCACCCCTAAAGAGGAGCTCCCCCAGTGCCACATCATGCCTAAACCTGTGGGCAAATAGGACAACACACTCAGGGACTACTTCTGGGACAAGCTGCCACTCACTGGCCAAGGAAGCCCAAGCACATAATCTGTATGAAGGGTCAGAGATATGAGAGGAGTCTGAAGCCTCTCTGGTGACCCATGACAGGACCCCTGAGAACTGAATGAAGCTGTGTCAGGGGAGGCTTAGGTTGGATATCAGGAAAAGGTTCTTCCCCCAGAGGGTTGAACTGGCTCCACAGGGCAGTGGTCACAGCACCAGCCTGGCAGAGCTCAGGAAGTATTTGGACAATGGCACATGGTGGGATTTTTGGGGGTGATCTGTGCAGGGCCAGGAGCTGGACTCAATGACCCTTGTGGATCCCTCCCACTTCAGGATATTCTATGATTCTATGAAGACCTGAGTCCCCTTATCCTGACAGTCCCACATCTCCCTGCCACAAAGCCTATGGGTGTTAGCGCAAGGCTGACAGGCTTGTCTTAACTAGTGGGTCTTATCAGATTCTCAATTTTAGGGGTGCTTTAAGGCCATCTGCCACCCCCAACTTCCCGTATCAGCTGTCTTAGCATCTGTCTTGGAAGTTCAAAAAAAACCCCCAAAGCTCTGAGTCACAGTGGGCCACAAAGCCACTGTGTAAGGCTGGACCTAAACCTACGCCTTTCTGCTGCTGCTAGAGCTGGATCTAAAAACTACAGGAAACAGCATGGCCACATGCAAATCAGTGGCAAGCATGGAGAGATAGCCAGCTGCTGTCCAGGCAGCCTGCTCTGCCTCAGAGGAGACAAAACACGACCAAAACCTCCTTAATTCCCAGCAGAGGCTGGGGACAGATCAGGCAGAGAAAGCAGAGTGCTGGCAGACACGGCTCCAGCCTCCTCCCTGGCCTGCCTGCAGCTTCAAAGGCCTAAATCAAAGCAGCAGGAGGAACTCGAATGCTTGGAAATCTTCAGTTTGGACTTGTTTTAACAACGGTGTCAGTGAATAAATAAATAAATAAATAAGTACCCAAATGACCTCTCTTATCTAGCCAAATGTGGCCAAAAAAAGCATGTTTGTTTTCATTCAAATTCCCTAAAGGCAATGTAGGGTTTTCTGAGAATGCCTGAAGTCCAAAAAAACACTCAAATTTCTGTGCATTTTTGTTCTTTGACAAAAAACCTACATTTTTAGGGAGGGCAAGGTCTGCTTTGCTTTCATTCAAAGTCTGAGAGGGATCTTTCCAACCAAACTTATCAAAATTATCAGCTTCCACCCATGTTACTTCACCATCTTTCCAACATTTGATGTTCACTTTCACCCAAGCTTGGTTGTTGTATTTCCTTGAGGTGTCACACGCAAAATCAGTGGGGGAAGGACGAAGTACATTTGTAGTTCCTAAAATATTCCAAACAAGCAAAGTGTCTTTTAGGAAGCATGGATGATCTGAGCCTCTTTTCTGGTTGTAAAATGTTATAACAACAGGGCAAACAACTGAACAATGACATCAAGATATTGATAGCCCTTACTGCAAAATCCCATCCCTCCCTTTAGCCCCAGATGTTAGGAGCTGCACTGCTTTGAACCGTTGTTACCCATTCCTCCCACCCAATCCTCTGAGAAGATAAAAATCAAGGTCTGGGCTGCTGAGTCAGATTACAAACACCCAAATAAGACATTTACTCAGACACAGTTGTTTTTGGTCCCTGCTCCACTGAAACTCTGTGTCATGGGGCTTGTAGGAGGCTCCTTTAATTTCTTTCAGAGAAATGAGTTGCTGAGAACTAGAAGCCACACACAGTGAGGAAAAAAAAATCAAGAAATATGTTTATTTTGTGAAGGCAAATTTCTAAACTTCTGGTCAGAAGCTGGTTCTCCTTGATATAAGATCCTGAGCAACTGAGTAGACAGCCCTGTAGAAATATAACAGCCTGAAAGTAAAGCACTAGCCTGAAAATTGTGAAATGTAAGCTTTTTGGAAAAGCATTGCCATGTATGAATAACCTGTGACATCTTGGGTTACAGCTGTGAGCCTCAGTTTTCCCTGAAAACTGATAACCAAAGTGGTCTGGTTCTCCCTACAAAAAAAAAAAAAAAAAAAAAAAAAAAAAAAAAAAAAAAAAAAAACCAAAACACAAAAAATGGAAAAAAAAGAAAAAACCCAAAAAAATGAAAAAAAGAAAAAACCAAACCAAACCAATCCAAACCAAGCCAAACCAAACAAAACAACAAAAAAGCCCCACCAAAACAACAACAACAACAACAAAACACCCCTCTGTAGTAAGAGGTATTATGGGAATTATTTTAGGAATCAGAATTTTTGAAGTGACCAGAATCATCAGTCCCCTGAGAGAAACTCTTCTCTTTTTGTTGCATGAAAAAGTACAATTTCCCACTCTGGGGTGATCTTAACCTTCAGGTCGTTACAGCTGAAGACACCCCGACAAAGTTTAGATTTTCCATTTCTCTTGGGTTTCTCCAAGGCTCCTTTTTAGTTTCAGTTTATATTTCCTGTCTTGCTGCCCTTTCATTTTCAGGGTTTCAGATTTAAACAAAAAAACAAAAGCAGCAGTGACTCAAAATCTTTTTGTGTTTCTCTCATTTTGACTAGAAACCAGAACAGACCAAATAAAATGAATGATATCACTCTGGGGTTCAAAGTGCTTTGTAGATTTAACTCTTTTCTCACAGAGGATGGCGTGTGCTGTCATATCCTTTACTTGAAGGGAAGGAGATCAAAACAGAGGAAGTTTAACTTTCATTTAAAGCACAAAACCCATGTTTCCAATTCCTTGACTTTCATGCTGGATACACCTGGGTTTTGAGGTCCAAAACTCTTTGGAATAAGAACCCCAAACCTTCATGCGAAAATGAAGTGGCACATGTGCTGAAAATATTAATGATTAAATAAAACCAAACCTCCCTTCCTCAAAACAGAAGGGATAAATTTCCCTTTTGGAGGTGAACAGGGGCTCGTGGCTGAGAACCATGGTCCTTGCGGCAAGACACTTTTTTTTTTTGAAGACATAGTTTTGTGTTGGTCACAGATGTGCTGGCCTCTTAACATCCCCAAAACAAACAAACAATGACAAGTTTTTAACTGAATTTGATTGACTTCTCATCCTCTTCCTTGGGTTTTTTTTTTGGTTTGTTTTTTTTTTTTCCTGGCAGGGTTACAAATGAAGGATCAGCTCTTTAGAGACTGCAGCTAAAGCTGTTAAATCTCCCTCGCTCCCTGCGCTGTGAGGAGTGCAGAGGATGAGTGCTCACATCTTTCTCCTAATTTCAGCACCTGGGAATTATTTCCCTTATCCTGCAATTTTGACCTCTTTTCCTTTCAGTGCCACTCGCAGTTAGAAAGCAGAAATCCAGTCCCAGGGGAATATATGGGATGTTTTACATCCCAGAACAACACTTCAACACTTTGTTTTGGGACTGCAAAAGGAGGCAAGACAATCACCTGCTTGAGTGAGCTCTTTGGACGAGGCAAACAAGTGTCACTTTGTTCTCCCTTGTGCAACCCAGGCGCAGACTGAGGGGGGTAAGGGAAGGTCAAGACAGACCCGGGATTTAAAGGCAGGAGGATGGTTTGATGACTGAATGAGTCAGGGGCTTCACTTTCAGCTCATGCTGACACAGGGCATTATGCAGAGAGAGAGGCACAGAAGCATGGAATCTTTTAGGCAGGAGAATACTCCAAGATCATGGAGTCCAACCATTCCGCCAGCACTGCCAAGGGCACCAGTGACCCATGTCCCCAAATGCCACATCAATGTGGCTTTTAAATCCCTCATGGGGTGATGATACAGCCTTTTGGTGAAGAAAAATGTTTAATATTCAATCTAAACATCCCCTGCCACAGTGGAAAGCTGTTTCTCCTCCTGTCCCTGTTCCCTGGAGCACAGCCCGACCCCCCGGCTGTCCCCTCCTGTCAGGAGCTGTGCAGAGCCACAAGGGCCCCCCTGAGCCTCCTTTGCTCCAGGCTCAGCCCCTTCCCAGCTCCCTCAGCCTCTCCTGGGGCTCCAGCCCCTTCCCAGCTCCGTTCCCTGCCCTGGACACACTCTCTGTTAGTGCCTCAGTTTCCCCACAGTAAGGTGTTGACTGTGCTGCTTGATTCCCATCACAGGCCTCCTGAATCAAGGCAAAGATCTGCAGTGCTGAGCAACCAGCACATCAGCTGCTTCATAGCCACAGCTAGGAAAAGAATAATCACTTGCCTTGCTCCAGCATCAGGAATATTGCCCCAACCCTGTGAACTGCTTTCCAGGAGCAACTGTGGTGCGAGGCCAGCAGAACGGAACCCTGGCAGCCCTCAGCATGCCTCACTGGAAGCTGATCCACAAAACCAGGCAAGCTTTCCTTCCTTTTGCTCAACAATTCTGGAGCTGTTGATAAATGCTGAAGCCTTAACCAAGTTCATATTGACTATTAGGAATCTCCTGACTGCCTCTTGGGCATCTTTAAGGAGCACATGAGATTCCAAGAGACCAAATGCAACACAACTTGCTGGCCACAAACTGGGTACACTCCTGCCAAAACTTTCCTCTGCTGCAGTTATGGCATGCTTCAGAAAACATTTTATAAGTCAGCCTCCCAGCTTTATGACAAGAGCATTTAGAAGGGAACGTAAACTTTTCTGACCCTCATGCTGCTTTTTGGCTTGAGGAACTGTTTCTTTTTACATCTTTCTTCCCCTACTCCCAAACTCCTTAACTAAGACCATATTTCTAAGAAAGAAGGAAATTGCATTAATTGAAACCTTCTCAGTACATTATCAGCTTTCGAATGAGCATTTGGGGAAGGGAAAAGCAGAGGGCTTAAGGCAGAGGGCATTTGCAGGATTAAATGACCCCTTGAAGGAAGATGTCAGGGTGTGAAAGGCCAGTGAACTGCATTTGGTGACATCAATCTGGAATTTCCTCCTCACAAGTGCCACCAGAGCTTCCCACTCACATCCAAGAGCAAGCAAGGAATGCCAGAGGGGTGGCCCAAGGCAGAAATCAGTGCAGTCAACCTGCAATGCACCAGCAAAACAGAATTTCTCTCTCTTCACTTCCACGATGACTGTAACAGTCCTGTCCAGGCACAAGGCCACCACACATTACACAGGCTTGAAACACAGCTGAGTATTATCCGCATTACAAGCAAACAAAATCAAGGGTTGAGTAGTTGTCATGTTTTATCAATATATCATCAAATCTCCTTAATCTCCTATCCGGCAGATGAGAGATGGATCCTCACAACATCTGGATTTTTCACGGTAGCACCTCCATGCTATAAGCTAGACTTCCAAAGAAAGGTTTGATGGGGCTTGGGCCAACCTGGTCAGATGGAAAATGTCCCTGACCATGGCAGGGGCTCAGAACAAGATGATCTTGAAGGTTTGTTCCAACTCAAACCTTTCTACAATTCAATGAAATAAAGACTTCTGTAGCTACAAAAACATCAAGAATTAGTCAAATTTTGCTTGTGAGACACGTCAGGTTCAGAGGGGCAGCAGTTGCATGGCAAAAATGACCAAGCAAAAGGTAAGCCTCAGACTCCAGGAATTTCTGCAAGAGTAAACACAAAGCTTTTGGAAACCTTTAGTGGGAATAGTGTTTTTATTAAAGTTCTCCCATCCTTCCCTCCCTGGCTGGTTGACTTTCCCTGTCTTGATCTGCAGCCTGCCTGAATACCACCCTAAATATTTTCTCAATTAGAGGAGAAAACAGGAATTTGCCACTTGTCTGCCTCTATTCTGCTGCCTGTCAGCATTCAGCAAATATTTCAATCGTAGCCCTTTGCATGCTGCTAGCCCTGCTCATTTAACCTTTGGCCCTTCCCTAGGCTAATCCATCGGCCTTTACCTTCAAACCTTTACAGCCAGGGGCTGACTGCAGGATGGGCTGGCAGAGAGGGGAGGATGAAAGGGGTGTTGTGAGTGATAAGTCATGCCAGATTCCATTGCAGTTTAGGGAGGGTGAGCAGAGAGGATGGAAATTTCTGACCACGGTCTTCAAAGAATTCAACTGCCAGCAGTTGAGATTTGTGCTTCCACATCCAGGGGATGGTGAGGAAAATGAAAAATTTTTAAGGGGGGGAAAAAAAAAGGGGAAGGAAAACCTCCATCATCTCAGCTCTTCTTCACGTGGCTGGCAGCATCCTGAGGCAGGTACCTAATTGCCCGTGGAGCCTTTGCTCTGCTGCCTCACCCGCTCTCCTCCCCGCCACACGTGTTGCTGAGATTAGTAGCTAACAGTTCCGCTGTCAAAAGCGCGTGTGATGAAAATAATGCCCAGAGCGCTGCCTGTCAGCCTCAAAAATGTCTGCTCAGCCTTGATGGTGCAGGACCCCAAAATCTCTGCCCACCTGGCCTCCCGCTCAGCCGAGCATCCCCTGTGGCTCTCCAGGGGCCGTGCCCAGCCGCCTGCTCGATGAGAAATCGCTGACCCTTCCATCACATGGACGCTTTAATTGTTCACATCGGTATTTTGTTTCTCTCTACTGTAGACAGTTTGCTGTCAGTTATCTGTCCTTCATATGTAATTAATTGTCCTGTCTCCTGGCTCATTAGAAACAAGCTCCTCTCCTCCCCTTCCCCCTCTCCCCCGGCCAAGTCACAGTGTGCATTATTTAGGTTAAATCATGTTTAAGTAACTACATAAATAGTAGGTCGAGTTTGCCTTTTGTCTAGGCTGAGGCTGTTGCTTGGCTCCCTTCTCAAAGCGCCAGACCAGGAAAGCCCTTATCCCTGGAAGCTCTGGAAGGGAAATCCTCACTGGGCAGAGCAGCCATGCCACCCCAGGAGCAGCCATGCCACCCCCAGCCCAGAGCACCCAAGGTCCTCTGAGCAGAAGGCTCGTCCAGTAGGTAACAAAAAGGCATTGCCAAACTTTAATAAGGCAGGCACAAAAGTCAGCACTGCAGAACAAAAATCCTGCCAAGGGGATGTTCATCATCCAGCAAGAGATAATGAGTGAGAGGAAGGTGAAGATGGTTTGCTTTTTTTATTTTATTTTTTCCCCTCCAGAGCTTATTGCAGCCAACAAAATGCAGCTCAAGGGACATCACACATAATGGGTCACCCACTACCACCTTGCAACTACAGCACTGAAACTCAAGTGCTGCAACGCACATGAAAGACTTCTGAGTGTTCATTCAATTAAGAACAAAATGAAAGCTTATGAAGTGGATTCCCTCAGTGCACCAGTTACAAAAAAAAAAAAAAAAAAAAAAATAAAAAAGATTGAGGATGTGGGTATACAGGTTCAATCAATCTAAAAACCAAGATGAATCATCACCTTGAAATCAAACACAACCTGCACTAACTGTGTTTTAGTGTTACAGCAGTAAAAGTGAAACCTGTAAAGTTCATTTGCTTATTTTTCTGGGCCAAAGCTTTATGTCCTTGTAAACCATTTTCCTGTGCCAAAGTACTGCTAATATCACCTTATGCAAAGACTTGAGGATTTAAATATCTCCTTCTATCTGGGAATAACCACTGACAGAACGAGCATGATAATGCTTGTTTCCTCGAGATTTCCAGCTTAGCTTAAGAGATTTAATCATCTGGAGGAGCTTCGGGTGAATCACCTGAACTTTTGGATACCAACTGCAGCCAAGACCTCCCATCCTCCTTGTGTGTGCACATCCCCGCTGATAGACCTGGGCTAGCCAAGTGCTTTAACTGATTGGACCAGGCTCAGCTTTGCTGGATTGCCTGCACAAAGGTTGTGAAGGGCTTCTGTGAAGACTTCCACATGAAAAGCGCTGCAGACATTTCCAGCGCCGTTATTCAAAACTAAATTACTGCTAAGGGAAACTGTTTATATCAGCAATGCGAGAGGCAATGAAGTTCTCTCTTGCTACCACAATCTGGGCACTGATGGCAGAACAAAAGCTTTCCAGGCTGCCTGAGACCAAGGAATCTGACCAGTGACATGGGAAGACCACCACAAAGAGCCAGGGGCTGGTTCAGTTTATCTACAGCTGGTCCTCTCCTCCACAGGGGTTTAGAAAGGATGGGGTCACTAAAGTTGTTTTATCAGAGACCTTCAATCTAAACTTGCTGCCTGGGCTTATCACAGCTGCTGGTCTGCCAGGGAGATGTGCTGCTGTTGAGCTGAACCCCACAAAATGGCAGTCTGGCTTCCCAGCTCGCTCTCCTAACCCTGCTTGTACTGCTTCAGGACACAGTCCTCCCACCGCTTTGTCTCATTTTAGGCAGACAAAAATATAAACTAGCCACAGCGTGGCTCATCAGGAACACACCCAGCTTTTAGGTGATGTTGTATGATTATTAATATATGCTTTAAAAAAAAATAAAAATGTTCTCAAGAAGAAAAGGGGAAAGGAAGGAAGAAAGAAAAACATGCATGAGTGGGGGAAGGGGGAAAAAGGACAACAATCTGAGACTTTCAATGGGAATGTCCAAAAATAACACAAACAGGATCTCCCTGCCATCTGCTTCGATCCTCTCTGAATGGCTTTCAAAGCAAAAAGCCTTGCCAAAACCTGACAAACAAAGCAGTGAGCATCACTTTTAAAGGAATACCAATACTGTGCTCTCTCTTCCCCCCTTTTTGCTTCATAGATGCACACCTTCCACACCCCTCCAGCTGCTAAATAAATGACACTATGCAAAAAAATTTGCTTCGGTTACGAAGCTGAATTAACAAGAAATAATTTTGCAAGTGGTCCCATATGTCTCTGCTTCTCTGCTTACAATGGACACTAATAAGATTTGCCATAACTAATTCTTTCTTTCACACCACTACCCTATTCTCTAACTTAAAAAAAAAAATAAATTATATTCTGCATATCCCATGTGCATTTTTCTGCAACTTTCACACAGTTGAAACACAAGGGTTTCAATGGCAAAGCCCACCCTTCACAGTGCAGACATTTTCAACTTAGTTTAGGTCTTTCAACGAGGCTTAAATGTGAGTTTTACTTCAGCCTAAAATGAACAGAGGAGCGTCTGTCACTTGTTTTGTTTGATTTTCTATTCTCATTTAAAAAAAGAGATGTCTAATGGGGTTGATGGGAAACAGGGAGGCACAGGAGAGCTGCACTCTTAACACCAAAGGCACTGTGTTAGTGCACATGAAGTAGAAAATCTTGACTCCAAAAGCAATGTGCTAGCACATATAAAACAGAAACAAAATTCATTGGCGGCAAAACCCAGCCACTCTCCTATTTTCCCTTCAGCCAGCTAAGCAAATCAAACTTCTTTAACTTCTTTTCCGTTGCTTTTTTTTCTTGTTTTTTTTTTTTTTTTGCTCAGTTGGTAAGTTTTTTGTTTGTTTGTTTTTTGTTATTGGTTGGGCTTCCTCCAAGATTCTCATCTCGCCTGACAAACTTGAGAAGCAAACGCAAAACGCTTAAATCCACACTTCTTCCGTGCACTTTGTCCTCCCTGCTCTCGGGATATTTTTATGCACCACGAGCACACCTTCGCCAGCGCCGATCAACCTTTCTTTTTGCTTTTCTCTTTCTCAAAAAAAAAAAAAAAAAAAAAAAAAAAAAAAAAAAAAAAAAAAAAATCTGAGGCCTAAATTACTTGAACAAACAAAGGCGATTTCCCTCCCTCTCTCCCCCGCGGCCGCCTCCCCCCTCAGAGCCGGGCCTGCCCCTCCTCCCCCGGCACACAAATGGCCTCACACCAGACGGAATGGAGGGAGGGCTCCCAATTACACCTCTTTATTAACGAGGGGCCGCGGCGGGGAAGGCAGGGCAACGGCGTGGGGTGCAGGCCGTGGCTGCCGGCTCCTTCCTGTCCCCCAAACCCCGGAGCAGAGGTCACGATAATCTGCTGGGGAGCGGCGGAGTTTGGGCCCACCTGCCGCCCACGGTGGGTGGGCATGGCTGTCCCTGCCCGCAGCGGCACATCTGGGAAAGGGTGGCAGGAAAAGCCCTTCACCAGCCCTTCGAGGCAAGAAACAACAGGGGAGCCCTGTTGTTTTTTGCAGCTTGTGGACAAGGAGACCTGGGGCATGGTGGGGGAATCACTGACCTAGCCAGGAGCAGGGTCCTGGCTGCAGTGGTGTGATGCCTTCTCCAGTGGCCCCGGGTGATACACCTCTGTCTGCCTCAATTTTCTGCTTCAAAACCTTAGGAAAAAGCTGAAAACCTTTTCTCTTTTCTACCAACAGAGGTGACATGGTCTAAAGTTGCCTCTGCCCGTGGCAAGGGTTTCCAGCCCAAATCATTCTGTGATCTATAACAGTTACAGAGCACTGCCTTGATTTTTCTGTAAGTACCATCCATCATATAAGTCCCTTTTCCCTGTCTTTGTGGTGATTCATTTTCATGTTCTACTAGAAAAGATAGGAAGGTGTTTTTTGATGGTCAAAATCAAAACCCTTTCTTTCTCTCCCGCTTCAGCCCCAGGGCACCTTTTGCATTCACCCATCAATGCTGTGGTCTCACACCTGATGGTAAATGCACTGAGCCCCTTGGGCCTCTTATTTACCCATCAGACCCTCTCCAGCACTGCCTGCATGGCTGTCTCCATCTGGCAGAGCCCAAATCCTCCTTTCTCCTTACCTCACTGTTTAAATTCCTCTCCCACTGGGCTGCTGGCTTTTCCTTGGGAACAAAGCACAGACCCCTTGAGCAAACACTTCTCCCCATCTGTGTCCAACAGCTATGACAAAAACAGCTCCCCTTACTCCTGAAGCTCTCCACAGTTTTCCCCCAAACCTCATAACACACTTGTCCTTTCTGACTCCCACCCTGCTCTCAAAACTATATTTGGTCACTTTGTCCAGACTTTGGGCTTATTTATTGACAGACCTTCGTGCTACCTGTGGTCCTTGTTGAGTCTCTTTGGTGTCAACCTGCATCTCTTTTCACACAAGTGGCAAGTCTGCGGGCAGGCGGTCAAGATGTAGAGAGAAAAGCGGGCTATAAGGGGAGCATAAAGCATTGCTACTTTTTCTAACCAGGGATTAACACATGGTTTTTAAACAAGGGGACTCCCTTCCCAGCTGACAGCAGCAGCTGCAGCTTCTGACTTGCTCACAGAGTGGCAGGGAATCGAATCAAAGAGAAAAGAAGAAAGAGGACAACCCTTCCTTAGGGAGCAGGAAACACAATACAAGCTATTCTAAAATCCCTGAAAATACTGGCTTGGTTTTAGGTCAGGCTCTCCTTCCTCCTTCTGTCCTGTGTGCCCCCACCCCCTCACACGCACCCCACTCAACAAAGGGAAATTGGTATTTTTCAAAATTCTTATGAAAGCCAACCCGGCAGATGGTTCTTTCCATGCCGGGGAGGAACAAAAAGAAAAACCTGCCAGGATACACATCACTGAGATGTGACAAAGATGGGCATGGTGGCTGGCCTTTGACCCAGAGATTTCATAGGCCTATTAAGCCATGTGGCCAAGATGGACTGAGTCGACTTCTATCTCCAGCACACAGCTGCTGTACCCCATGGGCTCGTGCTGAGTATATTAGATTAAGTGAGGTCAGATCGACTAAAAAGAGACAGGGTTTCCATCTCCCCCCTTTTCACTACCTAAGGACAATCCTCAACACCTAAGCAGGTCAAAGCAAAATTCAGTGGCCACAGTAATGTATAGATTGTAAAAGACTTATTTAGAGAGTAATTTGCAGCAGTCCTACTTTACCAAAGTCTTGCATATATATCAGTGATATCAACTCCAACAAATGCAGAAAGCCAGCAATAAATCACTGCCAGCCCTTCTATCACACTCAAATGCCTCAGGTTGAGCTGTGTATCACAAGCTGCCCTCCTTTTTCTTTAGAACATCCTCTAGATAACACGAACAGCCAAACTGCAGCCCAGAGCTCCACATCCCAAGGACCCAGGCCAGATCCAAGGTTGAAGCATGGCTTGGTAATGCACCACAGCTGCCAGCCACAGCACAGGGAGCAGAAAGGACGTGCTGCCCTCCCTCAGAGCCACCCTGTTCTGTCACAGATTCCCAAGGAGCATACTGACAGTCGCTGGCCCCCAGTGACTAAGTGCAGCTCCTGCCCACGCCCAGAGCTGATGGCCTAAGGACAGATCGGTCCCTCCCCATCACCCTCTCCTCATTTTTTCCTGTGATGTCTGTGCTGTAGTCACAGAAACAAATAGGCTTTCCCATGCTACCCCCCCTCCAATTTCAAATCAGAAATATAATTACAAGTGATGCAATGGAATTAAGACCAAAGAGAGAAAAGACTGGAGGGTATTTGTCCTGCTGATTACATAAATTATTGAAGAAAAATATCCCATGGAAAGCAAGAAGCTGTCTTTGAGAAGAGAACTTTACCAGCTGTGTGCTGGTGGACACAATGTCAGAAAATGGACAGGACAAATTAATTATCACCATCCAACGTGCACACAGCACAGGATATAAGAACCAGAATACCTTGTAAATCCAACAGCGCCAGTTCCCAGTGGAAGATGCAATAAAGAAGTGCCTTCAAGCTCCCTGTTAATGCAGATTAGATAGGTGACTAATGTAGGGACTGTCCCTGCAGCTGAATGGACTTTGGTGGGAGGCAGAAATGAGGGCTGATCTAGACCCTATTAGTGCTGCTGCTCCCCAGTATGTCTGCCTCAGGTATACTTTTCTTAGTCTTAAGCGTGACCTTTCATCAAATTACCCACCTGGGAGTACAGCAGGTAAAGTTTTGGTGAAGCCACCCAGGCTGGCACAATGTTCTACTGAGGAGCAGGGGACACTACTGATTATTTAGTAATCTCAGTGTAAGCTCTACCTCGGAGGTATGAGGAAGCTGTTTCCTACACATCCTCCTGGGAAATGTTTGCCAACCACCGTTGGTTACAGAAGTGCCTTCTCACAGAAGCACCAGCTGGGGAAGCAGTGACTCGCCCTGCAGTGAGGCGAGGGTGTGATCCTGGTGACTCACTGGAGTCCCCTGCTCGGCCCTCTCCTTGTCACCAGCATGGAGAGAGAGGGGAGCTGTGTCCTCTGGCTCATTTGTTTGTGCCACCACATTCCTTTGGAAACCGAGAGCATTGGGCAAGTCAGAATTACCCACCAATCCCCTCCAGGCTGATTCTCATCTTTCAGCCATGTGGAGGGAGAGCAGCTCCATGAAGTTAGGATGCTGCAAAGTGCTGGAATTCCTCAATGAACCACCCAGGTTTATAGTGGTAGAGTTTTTGTAACACCCAATGTCGATAAAAAGATACCGTCTCTCTGTAAACCTTGCCACCCAAGTGAGAGACAGCCATGAGAAACTGATGAGAAGATAATGAGTCCTCCAGCAGATATTCCTCATTCAACTCTTACCACATTTTAGAGTTTACAGACCAGAAGGGATTATTAAGGGCATCTAGGTCAACTGATTGCATGGTGGCCCCAAAACTCCACCCCCTGATTTCTGCATCCAGCCCCAGCTCTTCCCTGAGATAAGTTTTATTTTTAAGTGAGCAGTGAAGATACAGACAGTTAACTATTTTGAAAAAAAATTATCTGTTTAAATGACAGCTAGAAGAGGACTGGTGTTCTAGAAGGGCTCTGCATTCCATGCTTGGAGATCAGGCCACCCCTGGGAGACTCAACTGTGTCGTGGTTAAGTAACCACAGCTCAGTGAAAAAAGGTTTGAGCATTAACCCGGCCTGTGACAGGTTCCTTGAGTGAGTCACTTAATCTCATTGCTCTATTTCACATTCTGTACTAAGAGACAAGATGGTTCCATTTATCCTCCTCACTACAGAATTTGTGAAATTCTTGTGGGGAGACAGGCTCTCCTGGTGCCTTCCTTTGTACAGGACCTGCCTACAGCAGACATGGATGCACAGCAGCAGCGTGAGACACCAGCACCTTAAAACCCCATTTTGTTCAGCTGTGGTTGACTGTCTATCTTGAATGACCATGTCCTCATCTGCAGCTAACCTGTCTTGGCCACAGTCCAAGCCAGATCTCAGGTACACAATCCCATTTGCAACCTGTAGTAAGACACCTTAGCCATCATGCTGTTCTTTTCACTGCTAGCCCACAGCTCCAAGAAGAAAAGAAAAATAATAAGAAGATATTTGGACTGATACTACTCTGCCCAGTCTGGAGAAGTAGAGTTTGCAGTCCATGTGAAAAGCAGTGTCATGCTACTGGTACACACACCATGGCTTGAGAATCCCGTTCCTCACAGCAACCACCTGCAACTCAGAGTCCAAATATAACCACAGTGTAGAAATAGCGCCTTATGTCCTGAAATGAAGAAGCCAACAGCCACGAGTCTAACTTGTGTTAGAGGTCATGGCAAGAAGTGGAAAATAAAGCTCTTACGAAAACACAGCTAACTGGACTTGTCCTCGAAGGTCACATCTGAAATTGAATCATTTTAAGGTCCAAGAAAAGTCTCAGCATTAAAAAAGCAAAACAATTCTTGTTTATTCTGGATATTTTTAGACCAGTTTCCTAAGGAAACAAGGCTAACATGGTCACACGGTGTTTTTGTATATGTGAATGCACACACAAAGTCCTCGCCTGACTGCACAATCCTCTCTCCTTAATTTTTTTTTTAATATTTTGTCCAGTGTTGATCAAATGTGATACAAAAATCACAATCGTCAGGATAAAACATACTAACGTATTTTGTTCAAATTGTTCTCTGGCCAGAAGAAAGGGAACTCTGAGAGGCTCCCAAAAAGGGCTTAGCTGAAAAGTTCATTCATCACCAGACACCAGAGAAGTCACATAGAAGGAAAGTGGCCAGAAAGTCTCTGTTATCTTAAAAAAAGCAAAAGAAAAGACAAGCTGAGGGCACCAGGTAAAGACAAACTTTCCTTCAAATGAGCTAAGATGGGTCCATCTCTCAGTCCCACTGTCTGGGCAGAGAATGGGGTCAGCAAGGAACCCATCTGGGAATGAAGCATGGGAAGAATCAGACCTGACCTGAGGGGCTAGCTGTGTCTGTGTTGTGTGTGTGTGTGTTTGTGTGAAAAAGGAAGTCAAGATGAAAAGTCTGTAAGTAAATCAGAAGGTATCTGTGGTCAAGTATGCCTGGCAGGGGAGGAGACGAAGCACTGCAGGCAAAAGCTGGTGCTGCAAAAACACAATGATGTATGTGAAGGACTGAGACCCCAAAATCTCTGTGAATGAAAACACACCCAGTTTGCAGCCCTGGGTGTACATGCCAGCACATCACATCTCCATATCTGTTAGCCCAGAGGCCACAGTGCTTTTGAAACAACACCAATTTGGCCAAGGCTTTGCACTCTGTTCTCCTGTATGACACCTGTAGTTTGGTGAATGGGGCTAAGGATCTCCACCTGGACCCCCAGCTTCCTGCACTTGTCCCACTTGCTTCGTTGCAGCATCTCCTCAATCCCAACACCTGGTCTGTGGATATTTTGTCATGGTTGGAAGAGAAAGACACAGCACAAGTAAACAAGGAAATGTCACAGAAGGCCATCGAAACTCAGCTGTGGGAGGGAGAGACTGCTGCAAAACAAAACCTGTCCTCAACACAGACAGCCTCCCCAAGCCCTGGTCATATGACAGCTAATCAAGTACACCAAGTCTTCCTTGTTTGGCACTCTGTGTTCAGCAGAAAAAGCCTGCTTACATTTCCTCAGCCTATCCCTTTACTGACAGATGTTTGCTTCTTTAGCACCCACTTGACTAGTTGAAAAAAAAAAAAAAAAGCACAATTCTTTGGGAGCAGACAGAACTAAGGGATGGGCATCAGCTGGCTCAGGCAGAGCACTGAGCTGGAAAAGACTCTCTGCATTATTCCTGTGACAAGATATCCAGATATCCAGGACATGATGCAAGACAGACACTTCTCCAGCAAGCTGTGGAGGAGAAGGAAGGGTTAAATCTGGGATCAGCCCTCCACCTCTTCATGGAGAGGCTTTGAACCACCTTCAGGTGGGACCAGCCTCCTCCAGATGGCTATGTGGGGGATCAAGATGACTCAGCTCCCAGTGTCAGCACCTCAGGTGCCTTCATGTACCAGGATGAACCTAAGTTGTCCTCACCTCCTGGAAAAACTGGTTTCTTAAGTGAAAAAATAAGTTTTTTTCAAAAACACAAACCAAAAAAGCCCCCACCATTCATTCTTGCTCTTTTTTTGCGGTGAGCCCAAGATACCTGACGTGGGAGACCACCAAACTGCAGCTGTTTCATTTGTGCCTTCAACAATGTGGTAGAAAGAAAAGCTAGCCTGAAGGGCACCTGGGATGACTATCAAAGAGCTGAGTTTGTGTATCTTTGCACCCATGCACTTGTGTAGAAAGACTAAAAATGGCAGGAGCCTTGTGCCTGTTAGAGCAGCTCTGCATTGATCTCTCAGCTGCTCAAGAGCCAGCTTCACCTTGGAGGCAGCTGGGAGAACACTGCTCCACTGTGCTGGCACTTCTGGGGCTCTATGATTGTGCCATAGCCTGGGAAGAGGCTGAGCTCTGCTCTGCTGGTGTGAGCTCCAGGTAGCCACCACAAGCATCACGCAGAGCTGCTTAAAGGCTTTACAAAGAAATTACAAGGACTAAACCAGCAAGAAACAAGTCCAAGCTGAAGGGACTGTGGATGTTCCATCCTTTGGGGGGGGGGAGGGGGGGGGGGCAGAGGGAGGGGAAGAAAAATAAGCTGTAAAACAAACCCCACCGCTTCAAGTGGGGTTTGTTTTACAGCTTTTTGTTAGGCAAGTGCCTTCTTTTCCTCACTAGGCCAAGCACTTACATCAACCCCCTGGGCCACGTTTGGGATCGCAACAGGAAGAGCTGACTCAGATGACATCTTGCACAGGGATGCCCCTAGCAAAGAGGGATAAGCATGCACGGTGAGCAATTGGATGATCATGCACACAAATCACCGGGGAGATGAGTCCGGCACAGGGGTAATGCAGCAAGAGCTGCGGATGCACACGAGAACCTGGAGGGAAAGTGCAATGTGCAGTCATCAATAAAAAGAAGGAGGAAGGAGAGGAGGGGGAGCGCTTATGATCCTCCGTGGAAAAAGAAGGCGGGCAATGATGCCTTTTTGCTGGTGCTAAAATCACGAGCCAAACACAGTGAGGTGATAAAAAGGGGTTACCTTTACCAGGATCCTTAGGTGCACAGTTTGACAGGTGGAAAATGCCAAAGATGGACCCGTAGCATAACACATACATAAGTTTTGTATGTTTAGCAAATTGGCAATCTGACAGAAATCCCCACTTAGTGAGAGGTGGGAATCACCTCAGTTGGTGGGGAGGTAATTCCTTCCCAGTTCAACCTTCTTTCAAGTCCCTCTCTTTTAGATAGGAACTTAAGTTTATGAAAATGTGGCTCGAACAACTAGTTTCAACCTTGGCTTCCCCAAGAATGTAACCTTGGACCCCCAGCTTGGAGCTGATAGGGAATTCGGTTTATCATTCTAATAGGGTAGGTAAAATGCTAGCTATAAATACTTCGATAGGTTACAAATATATGTGTAAAGAATATAGAAATATAATAAAGGAATATAAAAAAAAGGCAAAAATCAATTTGGCATCAGCAATGGTGAGAGCTCGTGAATGAGAGAGTCTTCAATGAAAGGTGAATCACCAGAAAAAGTTACATATGTGGGGCAGTGAAAAGGAAGACTGTGAATTGAATTTCAAGGGGGAAAGTGTTAGAACTGCTTCCTGCAGAGAAATGGCAAACACCTACAAAAACTCAAAGACAAAAAAAACAACATTGCTAGAAAATCCAGAGATAGAGGTTCCTCTGACTACACACAAGGAAGCTTTACTTCCAACTGACTTGCTGCTGTGCTTATCTCTCAGCAGTAAAATGCATTCACCCATCCCAAGCTCTCAAAAAACCCTAGTGCAGTAATAATTACAAAACCACAAGCTTACATCCTCTGAAGGACATTATGTGTATGATGAAAGCTGCAAGGAACCTTTGTCAGGCTGTGCCTAAAGAAAGAAGGGATGGGAAATGAAGTGCTTACAGATACAAGGGAATAGGAAAAAAACCCAAAAAACAAATACAGGAAGGGACAAAAAAAGGAAGCAAAACAAAACCAGAGAAATAACTGTTCATCTGGGACTTGTTAAATGCTACATGGCAGGCAGGGAATGCTGATAGGTTGCTTCATTGCATTTGGTGCCGCACTGTTCAATATTCCTGACTGATAACATGTTTCCTTATCTGAAGGTAAAAGCACTTTTAATGTTGCTGAGGTGGTTGACTCGAACAACCCTAGTGCAGGTGAGAGAGCAGCAGCTGCTGGTCTTGCCAGCCTGCCAGCAGGACATCCTCTGGACTCCTGGCTTTTTTCTTCCCTCCCTCCCTCCCTCCCTCCTTCTCCAATCAGACTAAATGAAATTGAGCTATTTGTGGGTTTAGAAGTGGCAACAGTTCAGCCCACTCCATCCTCAGGTGCCAAAGGGTTGAAACAAGAGAAAACTCTTACAGAACATTTGTGCACTTTCCAACTGCCACACAAGCAGCCAAAGAAACAGCTCAAGCTATGATTCAACTTCTGAGCAGCCCCAGGAAAAGAGTTAGGAAACTACCCTTACTCTTTTTTTTTTTTTTTTTTTAAGTAAGGGAAGCCGATGTGAAACTTGGCATGGTCTGGACTTAAAAGAAACCCCAAAAGTTGTTCCGTTGCAGTCAGGCATTCAAGCCAGCAGAGCAGAGGTTCCCAACGCTGGTATTCTCTCATCCCCTGCCTCCCTCCCCACTCTGGGGCATCAACAACTGCACCCAGCAAGATCCTCCCCTGAATTCCCTCCCCTCCCATTCAGGATCGAATAACATCCCTGGGGCGATTGCTCACACGGAAAAGCAACATGAGGAAAGTATTTAATGCATGTTTATGTCTTTTAATATAGTGTAGCAGCTGGAATCAAAGGCAAAAACCCAGGGCCTCAGCACATGAGCATCGTGGCTCTCCACAGAGTCCCCTTCTAATCACTGCTGCTCTCTGGACCACAGCTTTAGAAATCAAGCACTAACCCCTATTGCCTAATTAGCAGAGCAGTGTAAAGCTTAGAAACAGGCATATCTTCTTCCTCCCTAAGTGGCCACTGAATAAATGCTATATCCCCAGTTCACAGTCCCTTTTTACATTGCTGGCATTACCAGTCCTTTGTGTACCCACATGCTGTTACTTAAATTGCTTCCATGTTTTCATTACTTGCTCTCTGTGCTGTGTGTATTGAAACTCCTGCAAGAATGCTGAAGTGGTATTTCAAAGCACTGGGGATTGCTGGAGATGTAGCTGGAAATATTATGCAACAAGCTAACGGGATTTTTCAAGTCCTGATAGAGTTTGCACTTCCTCAGGGGAAAAATAAATTTGGGTGCTACTCCATGATGTGCAGGACAACCACTCCCATCCACCAGAGGCACAAGAATGGCACTTGCAGCTCAGTCTGTGTATATTCTCTGCATCCACAAGCAAGGTGGTAAACCCAAATAATGCTCCTATGTGCAAAGGAAATGTGTACATTGGGCCAAACTCTCCTGGCAAAAATCCATAAAGGACAGTGGATTGATGCCAGCTGAAGGTCTGTCCCGCTCTTTAAATGTGTTGTTCCCTCCTTCTGCTGCCAGGAGCTGCTTTTCTGGAGCTTGTGCTGATTAAAGCAACAGGCAATCAAAACAGCCTAACGCTGAAATTTTCAAAACCGCCAAAACCATTTAAATGTGACAAATCACTTTTTTTTTTTCCCCCAAAACCATTACTGCAGCTCGCAATGGTTCTGCAAGTTAAAGCAGAGGGTTCCTGCATGCTCTGCTCTTCCAGGGAAACACCCAGATAGACCAGAGAGCTACATATCCATGCAAATTTCAGCTTGCTGTTTCCGCCTAATTATCTTTCCTCCTAAAATTTCTGTACCCACCACAAGATAGATATTGGCCATAGAAGAAATCACTTTGCCAGCACCAGAACTTTTGTCCCCCTCTCTCCCAGCCTCCCTTTTCTGCAGTGCCTTTGATCCCCCCTTGATGCGAGGGGTTCACAGCCTGATCCTGGAACCCCGCGAGCCGAGGGGCGGCCGTGTGTGCAATCGCCCGGGCTGCAGGGACTCAGGTTATTCCCCATCCTGGTGATGCGGGCTGCTGGTCTCCAGGCATCAGGCACACCCCTCGAGATCACAGCGCTGGGGTCTTCCAGACCCCTGCCGGGGACATCTCTGGCGCAGCTGCGGCTCAGCAGCTGCCGCGCGGCAGCCGTTGGGTGTTATGCTAATGGTGCACCGGGGCAGCAGCCTTCTCCCCATCTGCTCACAGCACCCACCTGCTGGGTGCTGAGGTTTTTTTTTGTTTGTTTTAATGGCCAGATTAGACCAGTGTTGACCCAAAGCGCTCCCAGCTTGAGAACAGGGTGTGTGTGAGCACAGCCCCAGCCAGCTCGGACCTCGCAGCGCAGGTGCAAGCTGGATGCAGCCGTGTCTGAGCCGTGGTCTGTTTCTTTCAAACTCCTTATCCTCCTGCAATAAAGTCATCACCCTGAGCACAACCATGCTACAAGGTGTTTTTTTTAAACTATTGTTCCCACTGGATTTGTTTGGTTTTTGTTTGGGGATTTTCTTGTGCATAACTTCCTTATGCTTAGTTTTATTTATTCAGCCTTTTGGATGACCACACAGAAAAGAACACACCTTCCATGACCATCAGGCTGGGTGATACATAAAAATGAGGGCTCTGATTCTGTGCAGTCATATTCTCCACCCCATGCATGGTAAGTAGGGGTTTGCTGTTCTTTTTTTCCCCTCTGCATTGCCAAGGAAGGATTGCTTGTGACATCTTTGCTGTCACTGAGCATAGTCTCATAAAACTGCTGTTTCCCCTGAGACCTCTACAAACATTCAGGGAATACAGGAAAGTGGAAATTAGACACTGCGTGGTGCTAAGAAGGCAGCTCATCCTTTTCAAAAAGTGGGAAAATCTCAAAGTGTTATAGGGCCAAACCTCTGCTGTGTTAAAAAGAGCTACCTCTTTCATGCCCATTGACTACATCATTTAAAATATTAAGAGAAAAAAAATCCCCTTGAATTGTTTTTTTTTAGTTTGTTTTCAAGTTCTGTTTGTAAGAAAAGTACTCCAAAAGTGAGTGATGTTAATCTCCCTGGGCTCTGCCTTGAATCAATGGGAAATATCAATGCTCAAAAAAGTAATTTTGAGTCATGACAATTTTGGTGTACGTCCGTCTGCCAAGAGGATTTCTGCAGGAAGAGGTGGAGGAGAATTTCTCCAGGCAATTCGTCTCCTCAAGGCTTCACATAGCCCTTTGAGCACCCATCACATGTGTAAGGTGTGGGAGAAGGATCAAAGCTGGATGAGCAGGAAAACCAAACCGTACCCAAGCCCTAATCAGAGGGTGCCTAAATCCCAGATCAATTTGTCCAGGTTTTGGAGACACTTGTGCATCTTTTATCAAATCTGGGTTATGTCTGAACTCATCATGAAATCTAAGGAGGCAGAGGTGAAGTATTTTTGCTATGACCTGACCAAACATACTTGGCAAATGCTTAGGATAGAAAATACCACTTATCCAAAAATCTGTGTCCCCAGCAGTGCTGCTTAATACACTCAAACTAAATTTGGTCTATGTTCTAAGTGTAGGCGACACTACAGAAAAATCAAGCCAACATCAAATCAAAAGGGTGCTCCTGAAAACAGCTCATATGAAGAAAGGAATTTCTTTCTTTTCTCATCCTTGAATAAGTGAAAAAATAAAAAAAAAAGTTCAATTTTTACCCAGACTTAAAGTACCAAAAATTTCTCTGGAAGGATATTTCAAGAAAATGATATGCATCTGGAAGAAAATTAGACTTATAATGGAAGTATTTTTTGTAGCATAACTATAGTGCTACTCACACAATGCTGTAATCAAGAATAATGGAGCCCATCACCCAGAATACAGGAATGAATTCAATTGTTCACCATGCACATACCTCAATTTTAAAAATGCAGTTGAATGCCTTAACTGCCAAAAGGCTTGAGCATTAGTGCTCAGGCATAAAGCAGTTTAGAAGTGGGCTCCTTCATTTCTCACTCATGTAATCATTAATCTCAAAACTCAATTACATACAAAAATAGAAGAAGCCTGGTTGAACTTTTGATCTCTTCTGAATTGGTTCATCTGAAGGATAGTTCAAGATCATTCCCCATGCATACGTGGCAGTGCAGGATGATATTTGCCCTGTGCTGCTCCAAGGCCAAATCTTGCAAAGGCTATGCCTTGGACACAAATTGTTTGAGAGGATCCATTCCTTCCCTCTCCCTCTGCTTCAGGAATTATGTAAAAGAATGGGACCTACCTTCTTTTTGGAGTGTGATCTGTCCTCCTCTTTAGTTGTTTTGCTATTTTTCCCAGTTCTGGAAAGTTTCTGCTCCCCAGACTGCTTGATGGTGATTTTGATCTCGGGAGGGCAAATGTAGTTCTCCAAGTTCTTTGGGGGCTTCTTCGCTCTCTTGGTGGTCTGGATCTTTAGTTTTAAACTCCCCTCCGTGAAGTTAGCCTCCTTGATGGAAAACTCCTGCTCCTCCAGGCCATCTCCCGCCACCCATTTCTCGCTGTCCGCATTGGAAGTGGAATCCACGTCTCTCCCGGAACCCAGCTCATCCTCTTCCTCAGGCTCCAGCCTCTCGCTGCTCACCGGGATCCCTTTCCCCGCTCCCGACGAAGACAGCATCGTCTCCCCTGCGCAGCCCGAGACTGGCGAGGCCTTCGTGGAGGTGACGGCAGCTGGCAGAAAGTCTGCCTCGCCTCCCCTTTGCCGGGAGCTGCTCAAAGTCTCTCTGGGCTCCATGGCAATATCGCAACGCCCTGGGGTTTGGTTGGAGGGAAGGGGAGCACGGAAGGGGACGAGGGAAGTAAGGGCGGATATGATCCCAGGGAGCGAGTGGCAACTGTCCACCAAATTCAATGTCCCGGGCACCCAGAGGCTGCGAGATGCTCAGAAGAGACCAAATGTGCCACTGTGAAAAGAAAGGGGAAAAAAAAAAGTGGAAGTTAGCACATGCACACACATATCAAATCAGTGTGGAGATGTTTGAAACAGGGCACAGGGCACGCTCAAGTTTCCCTTGCAACATCTCAAGGGTTTTCGTTGGAGAAAGTGGGAACCAAGGCTCACCAGCATTTCTGAGGGCTGGATCTGTGAACAATTGCCATATCTATTGTTAAATTAATGACAATGGGTATGTAGTAAAAAAAAAAAAAAACAAACCAAACACCCAAAGTGTTGTCTCAATGCAAACATCTTCAACTCGACTTATGCAATAAATGAGAGGACAACCAGCTCTCCACACCCGTGAACCTCCTCATTACCTCAACATGCTCACTGTCACAGGGTTTCCAGCAGGGGAAAAAAGTAAACTCAGATACTTGCCTTGGGTTAAACAATAACCCAGTGATCAGAGCACAGAAAACATGGTGCTGCCCTCTGAATCAGCAGCAGAGTTTCAAACTCTCTGTTTCCTCACTTCCCAGGTGAGAGAGACATGCCCTTGGCTGCCAGCTATTCTAAGGGTAATCCTGCTTTGGATGAGCGATTCATTAGAGAGCAACTGCAGCCCAAGATGCTCTATGGGATACTGGAATTGCAGGAGGATCCACCTGGGCTTCTTTCAGGGCATGTCAGTGTCCCAAGCACTGAGGTGCATGGAGAAAAGCTAAACTCAAGGTTTTCCAGAGTTCTTCATGCCCTCATTCCACTGTTTTGTGGAAAAGTCTTGGGCTGGATGATGCACAGACTGTGCTCTCAACCTTGAAAATTTTTAGAACATCAGAGATGGAATCCTTTGAGATGGAAACACTCCTGCTTGGTACCTTACAAAGCCTCAGTTAAAGGGAGAAGCTGTGGATGTTCAGTTGAGGCAAAAGTTCTATCACCCAAGGAATTCTTGTTATTAGTAATACTCGTGGGGTGTTTTTAAAGGCATTGAGGTACTTTCATGCACCCTCCCTAAAACTGCCCTATTGCCATCCCACACACACCCCTCATGGCGAGCCAATTTCGGCCACAAAATTAGCAAAAGAATCCACAAAAAAGTGTAAGTCTACAAAATTAGTGGAGAGAAATAAATATATTTTCTGGTACTTTAGGAGAAACAACGAGTAACACTTCTGGCAAATGGAGAAGGAAACGGGAAGGTGCTGCCAGGAGTAGATGCTGGGAGCTCAGACTGGCTCTTTCAGGAGTAGCTCACTGCTAGATTAGCTCAGCTACACTTGACCAACTGCCATCAAGACCTGAGCACAGCCAGGGGTTTCCCAGGTCATTCTTGGCAGCGATATGCCAGAGAGAAAAAAAAAAAAGAAAATTATCTTGCTGCCTATCACCAAATCAGAACAAGAGTGCCAGTGTACACTGCTGTAAAGCACAGCTCACCTAGAAGAAACAGATGTCCTTGTACCACTGGCTTCTTTTTGCTTTCTAAAGGTACCTTTCAGGGGCTTGAAATTCAACAAGAAGTAATAACAAGTGTCTTTGATTAGTTATAGATACACATTTTCACTGGAGTGTGGCTGTCTGTCGCTTTTCTGACCTGGGCATGTAGGGCTACTAGTGGAAAGTCCTAAGTGTCCTATAGCTCCATGAAATCACTTGGGGACCAGGTCTCAGCAGACACAAATTCAAATAAAGTTCCCACAAATAGCACGAGCTGACAGCCCAAGCAGAAAGAAAAAAGAAGAAAAAAACCCCAAACTTGGACTTGCCATCTGGCCTTAGGGATGGTTTCCATAGCTCACAGGAGATAGAAAAGCACCACAAAAATATTTATGCTTGAGTTGCACATCTGGCAATAGTGGAGAGACTCATTTCCCAGAGCTGATCCTCCTGTGAGATGACCTTGAGGAACTGATAGCTCCGAGGTCTCATGCATGCCTGCCCTGACTCACCCTGTGGTCAGCCAGTCCCTCCAGTTCACCTCTGGGAAACAAGGATCGCACTTAGATCCCTCAAACCCATTGCAGAGTGGGTTAGTTAATGCCCTTACAAAGTGCCATACATATTGAACACAAACCATGTGGTAGTTGCTAATTACTAACACAATTAGTACATGAAAGCCACCCCGGTTGCAAGGAGCTGCTCCACCGAATTGACTGACTTTGCACTTTGCCTCTCCTTGTGCTCGTGGAGGTGATGAGAGTCAGAGACACCTTCCAATCAAGGAAAAGAAAAAAAAAAAAAAAAAGTCTTATTTATCTGCCGTTTTACATTGTTAATCTACGCGGAGAGGGACACAATGTACACACTCTCCTGGGCTGCAACACAAACACAAGGTGGTAAAAGCTCGGCGCTGCAGCATTCCAGGGAGTTACCGCTCTGGTATGCACGCATGTACAATGGGCACTGTGTGCCGGCCTCCGCCCACGGGCTTTTAACCTCTCTCGCTGCTGGCTGCAGAGAGCAGGCTCTGGAGCAGCTCAGCAGGATGAGCCCGCAGCCACCAAGGGTGCAGGAAAGGGACAGCTGGAATTGCCTTTGTGAGCCAGCCCTCCTGGGACCCTCGCCTGCACGGGAGCTTCAGTGCAGCTCCTGGACAGGAAGAGTCATTCAGGGTTTGAGCCATTGGGTAATGTTTTAGGGAGCGGGAATAAAAAGCCAGGTTTCTGGTTGTGGGACCCAAATGCTGGGTCGTAATGTCCAAGTGCTCATCCCTGCTTGGCCGTGTGCCTCCAGCTCAGCATGAACAAGCAACAGATAAATAAAGCCGTAGCATTGCACCCGTGTCAGATGAATTCATGCCAAATCCACCTTAAAACCCAACTTAAAAATATTGGCCTCCTGTTCTGCCAAGAGTCTGCAGATGATATCACCAGACCCACAGGTAGCAACAAATAACCCTGCACTCAAGTGCTGCACCCAGAATTAACTAGGTCATTGTTCTAGATATCTCCTTACTCTCCTTCAGGGTTAATAGTTAAATGACTTGGGTGCAGGGACATCATACTCGTCTTTCTAGTTTGGGCAGGCTACCTGTGCTTTGACTAATTAGAAACCTCACTTCAGGCCTCTGAATGTGTAACCTCTGCTGGAAGCCTCCCCTCTCCTGAGTGCCTGTGAGCAGAATCACAGAATGGTTTGTATTGGAAGGGACTCTAAAGCTCCTATCATTTCACCCCCCTGCTGTGGGCAGGGCCACCTTCCACTATCCCAGGTTGCTCCAAGCCCCATCCATCCTGGCCTTGAACACTTCCAGGGATGGGGCAGCCATCAGCCAGGGCTTTACCACCCTCACAGCGAAGAATTTCTTCCCAACATCCAATTTAAAGCAACTCTCAGTTGGTTTAAAGCCATTCCTTCTTGTCCTGTTGCTGGAAGAGCTCTATTTCTATTTTAAATACCCAGGACAAGGGGTATGTCTGAACTTCTAAGTGTTGATCCAGGCTGTCGTTCCAGGCCTCCAGTGCTCACCAGCATCAAGTCCTGTTCAATAAGCAGCTACAGAGGCATTTTACCATCCAAATTAAGCTCGCTGAGGAAAGTGTTACTGCTAGCAGGCTTCCTGCAGTCAAGTTAAATTTGAGGAGGATAATTCACAGGTGAATGACAATAAATTTCACAGAAGTTGGCATTAGCTCTTAATTAGGGAGAGATTCACACTTCCTCTGATAAGTACTGAGAAATAATCAAACGCCTGCTTGCTCAGCCTTGTTACCAGTGCTCAAGTTTCTTATCAGCTCCTCTGGGCACCTCAAACACTCTTATCGAGGCAAAGACCTTCAAGTGCAAAACCCCCATTTGGGTCATACTGGATGTCTCCTATTAGGGGTTCTGAATATGCTCCCTTCTTCTGCCTCAGGCAGCCTGGTGCTTGTGAGTATTCAGATGCCCCAGCTATAAGGTGATTAAAGTGAAATTTTGCAGAGGACAAAAACAGAGGTGAGAGCCAATAGGAGGGAGGGAAAATCCACCCGCTTGGGGTTTTCTGTGAATTGAAAGTGGACATAATACTTGGCACAGCTTTTGCCTTAAGCTTGGCCTCAGTGATCTTGGAGGTGGTTCTATGATTGTGTGATTCTAAGTGGGACAGCAACCACATTAGGAGCAAGCAAACACTGTTTTGACACAGGCAAGCAGGGCAGGCTCAGCTGTCCAGGGTTTCTGCAGTTCCTCTGAACTGCTCAAGCACTAGGAGCACCAGCAGGGAAGTGGGAGCAATGTTAAGAGGTGCTGTCCAAATTCCTTCTACACTAATACCACTGTAACTACTGAGACTGCTTTAATTTCATTCATAAAATCCAAAGTGAATGAGTGAAAAAGAAAAAAGTCTGTTAAACAGGTTCAAGTCAGTGGAAACTAAAGCACAAGTCTGAGGCTGATGGGGGATGCAAAGGAGAGGTCACAACTTTTCAAACTCTGTGCCTATCAGGTTGCCTTTGGATTTTCCATTCTTCCATTGGACGTTGCATTAAATCCCTAATCTCTGCAAAATATCAGGAATCACGGAACCTTCTTTACACTCCATCCTCCTAAAACCATTCATCACAAAGCACTGGAGACTATGCAGCAGTGTTTAATGATGAGATTTCACCTTTCACTCCAAAGACTCCCAGGTTGCTTCCATGGTCATGGATGACACTGTGGAAATGCAGCTGCCTCTGGGCCAGAAGCCAGTGGACAACCCATGTTGCAGCCAAGGGCAAGTTTTGGTCAGAAACCTGCTTTTATGAGCAGTGTCTTGAAACTTCAGAATTTGTCATGGGTCTTAAAAACCCAACATCCCGGCGTGTGACAAGCTGTACTCAACCCAGTTAACCCATACTGGAGTACAAAAATGGCCCCAGCCTCTTCCTCCGTTATTGTTTTGCAAAAAGAAATTGGAATTTCATGCTTGGTTGTGGTCTCTGTCCATGCACTGCCAGATAGCCAGCAGCATGACTTTGATGCTGCTCAGGAACAGGCTTCTCATCACACTTCTGTGGAATGGGCAAGCACAAAACATGAGGCTTAAAATTTCCTTTGTGGTGACTTAAAGTCAGTTCCAGAGGATGGGAAAATTTGTAAGCCATAACGCCTGAGTGGTGCAGACAAGTGACATAACATGATACAATACAAAGTCTTCTGGGATAAAATTAAATCTGCAATTTTTTTTTTTTTTTGAGCAAATTTGAACCAGTAGGAGTTTTTACTGGATCAGTATCATGTACCAGTACTGTATTTAATCCACAGCTCAGAGCCCTGGAGATGGATTTATGGCAACTTTGGACCACAGCCTCTCATACTTCCTGAGGGCATGATCCTCTGAGAGAACAATCCAACTTTGGCAGGGAGCTCAAATAATGACTGTGGTAGTTATTTTCTGTCCACATTATGGATCACAGAGGAAATACCCTCTCCCTGTCACCTGCCTTGTGTCCATCTAACTAAGGTATGTAATTTATTAGTAGGGTGAATTAGAAGAAATTTGATTGCTCTTCATATGGTCCCCCTGTCTCCAGCTCTGCTTTTGTTCAAATCTTCTAACTCTGCCTCTGATTTTGCATGCATTACGTGAGGAATTTCTACAAAGGAACAGGATGCAAGTTGTCCCAGAGGTGGGTTATCCACGTGGAAACAAGGAGCAAGAGTTAATATCAGTTGCCAGAAATGTAATCTTCACTTGTTTCCATCAGATTGTGCTGAGTCCAAGAGCTACCATCCCTCTGCACCTCCTGAGCAACACTGACTGATGGCTGTGCCTCCGTGTGCCCAAGTGTGGCAAAGGGAGCCAGGAAAAGTCACACTGGAGGGGAAAAGATGTGGTAAACCAAATATCTGTCACAGCCAGATGAAGCTGCAAACATCCTGCCCAAGACAAAGGGGCAGAAATAATTGAAAATCCAAGCACACCTGTAATTACAGAGGCATGTAATTGTGCACATTACACACACACACACACACACACACACACACACACACACACACACACACACGTATCTGTCTTCTCAACATAGACACATTTAGAGTAGATTATGGAATCATATCTGACTCCATAATTAGGTTTGAGACTTTATAATTAGATCAGATAGTCACCTTTCTATGTAAGTAACTAGCTATCATAGAGGGCTTGCAGGAGGGCCAGCTGAATGATTAAACAACTGACACGGCCATAAATCACAAGGACAATAAAAGCAATACTGCCCAAGGTACAGCTGTGGCCAGCGTAGCAAAGCACCCCTCTGGAGGAGCAGGAGAGGTGCCCATCATGCTGCCCAAGGGCTTTTACAAGCTCCTGCCTCAGAAATCTACCAAGGTTTTGTAAATCTACTCACTCATAACGTAAAGCTGTGTCAGTGTTGGGAAAGGGAGTGCAGTCATCCGACCTGTGAACACCTTCTCACAGAGGCTTCTGGTCTCTAAAATGATCAAACTCCCCCCATTTGTTCCCTCCGAGGTAGGCAACAAAAATTTGGTTTGTGTTGGAAGGGACCTTAACAACCATCTTTTTCCAGCCCCCTGCCATGGGCAGGAACATTTTCCACTAGACCAGGTTGCTTCAACCTCAAGTCCAACCTGGCCTGGAACATTTCCAGGCATTTACAACTTCTCTAGGAAATCAAGGGTAGTGTTTGATCCTAATGACATCCATAGCTGGCATGTGGTTTTTGCCCATTTTCCTTGTGAACGTCAGGCCTCCAGGACACTGAAAAGCAGAAGGAGATGCCAGCTGTGCCTCAGCTCATTACAACACAAAAAAGTCAAGCTGGTAAATTTGCCTAAGTCAGATCAACAACAGGTTGCTGAGCTCCCAGACCAATGATCATCACTCTCAGTGTGATGCACGATCAGAGGTGACTCCTGGCTTGACCCAGGAGACCACCCTGAGCACTCTGCTGGATGCAGCTGAGTGTGTGCCACTGCAAGGATAGAATTTATTCCATTAACAACAGCCATAAAACTCTTTGGGAAGAAGTGTCAATGTGCACAGAAGGGGACTTAAATACTTAGTATGTTCCAGCCAGCTCATGCCAAGCACACCATCCTGGAGGTAGCAGCAGCTACTCCAGGCTACAAATGGAAAGTTTTATGGGTATTTAGGGAAAGGTTATTGGCACAGAGATCAGCCACAGAAAGCAAACCCCTGTACAATTCCATCATCTGTGTTACCAAACTTTCCTAGATTGACTCTGCTCTTGGAGAGCTGCCATCATACACAGTAGCCTCCTTCTAACACCGTCATGGCAGAGCAACAATCTCTTCTTCTCCCTCTGATCAAACATTTCCCTCTGCACCACAAAATGTGTGGAAAATTATTTCTCTGCATGAATCATTAATGAGAGTTTTGTTTTTATTTACTGCTGCTGCCACAGAACTCCTTCTTTCACCTTTTTTTTCCCTCCCCTTCTCCATTATTTCATTTTTGCTCTCTCATGTGCCAAATAGACCAGCTTCCTCTTCCTTTGGGAAAAACAGAGAAATAAATAAAATCTAACAGCACATCCGATGGGGAATGCACCATGTCTTGGCTCAGCATCCATTCCTCAGAGCCATAAGTGATGGCACAAGGAGGACCTAAAAGGCTTCAGTCCAGGATCTATCCCGTGCCCAGTCTGGAGTCTGTACAAACAACACATCCCATGTTATTCCATTCTGTGTGCTTCAAACCATGCTGGGAGTAAGAAAGTTTGGATTTTGTCCATCCAGGACACTGCACTGTGTGTTTCCATGCTGAGTAAGCAGTGGTGCCTTGCTTGGTCCTGTAAAATACACCAAGCATCCCCAACACCAAGAGGGGACTGTGAGAAAAAGGGTGTCTAAAGGGCATACAAGAATAGCAATAATTTGGGGTATCTGAAGGAAAACATTGGGAGTGCTTTGTCCTGCAGAATACATCAAGTTTTTGGGGGAAAGAGAATGTCAGGGCCAGAAATACAAGAAATTCCCTTAAAGCCTCATAGATAGAAGAAGACAAAGATGAAGAAGACGAAGGAGAAGGAGAAGAGGAAGAGGAAGAGGAGGAAGAAGAAGAAGAGGAGGAAGAAGAAGAGGAGGAAGAAGAAGAAGAAGAAGAAGAAGAAGAAGAAGAAGAAGAAGAAGAAGAAGAAGAAGAAGAAGAAGAAGAAGGAGAAGAAGAAGAAGAAGAAGAAGAAGAAGAAGAAGAAGAAGAAGAAGAAGAAGAAGAAGAAGAAGAAGAAGAAGAAGAAGAAGAAGAAGAAGAAGAAGAAGAAGGAGAAGAAGAAGAAGAAGAAGAAGAAGAAAAGGAAAAGTCAGGAGGCAAAAGCTGCCCTGGACACTGGTGGATGCAGCTGGATGCACACGGGACAAAGAGCAGCTCACAGTGCTGGGGCAGTGATATCAAGAGGCACAAAAACATTAGCTGGGAGCATGCTGATGGGAAGACCTGAGGCCAGGAATAAAGGCAAGATAGCTGATAGCTGCTGTGGGCAAAGAGAAGGAACACCTTTGCCTCTAATGAGGCTGAAGAGGAAGTGGTTACAGAAGTGCTGTGTGAAGTTGAGTCAGGAGGAGATAAAAGCCTGCTGAGTATCTGCAGGCCTGAAAGGCCTCTCCAGCTCAATTACTTTACTGTGCTCTTTGCACACATCGGGCTCCCTCCAAGGCAGCACAGAGGGTCAGGAGCCCCAGATTCACCGCTCAAATCCTTATTGAAGCAGGACCAGCGCTTTGGATTATTACTCCTATAGACTCATAGAATCATTCAGGTTGAAAAAGCCTTCTAAGATCATGGAGTCCAACTATTCCCCAGCACTGCCGAGGCCACCCCATGTCTCCAAGTGCCACATCCACACATTTTTTTGATCACCTCATGCATGGTGACTTTAACACTTTCCAGGGCAGCCTGTTCTGATGGCTGACCAACCCTCCAGGAAACAATTTATTCTTGTTATCTAATCTAAACCTCTCCTGGAGCAACTTGAGACCATTTCCTCTCATTCTGTCACTTGTAATACTTCTAACACTGACTCCAGGAGGATGTTAAAGGTTGGGAAGGGATCAACACTTGAAGAGGAATCTAGTGTTGAGTCAGTCATGGTTACCACCTCTCTTCACCAATGAACCTTGGATTGCCGTCTCTTAATCTGAATCCTTCACTTATCTCCCAGCCAAAGTTTGGTCTGTTGGCTGTGATGGGCCAAGAGAGCCCTGAACTGAGGTGTCTGTGCTGCTGCTCCTCATCTGGAGATGGCTGTGGGCTTGAATAAGTTCTCAGCTCCTACCTAGAAGCATGCCGCAGCTTATTGTTATTTCATTTTTTACTCACACTACTTTTTTTAATCAAAAGTTTTCCTTAAGGACTTTGGGAGGTCTGTTTGCTGAGCTAAGGATGAAGAAAGTGTTCAGAACGTGTTCTGTCCTAAAAGCCACACCTACAAGACAGCGTGTTTTAAGAGCAGATGTCTCTTCCACGCTGGTGATAGATGTGGAGGAGCAGGACTCATGCTCCTGTGAGTACCTCCTATGACACAGAACTCTAATCTAATGTACACAACACCTGTGAAAAAAAGCCATTTATGACTCCTATCCAATTTGGATTTGTTGGGCCAGTGCCCTTCTCTTTAAGCCAACAGCCTACAAGAATACCATTAACTTCAGGATGTCTACACTCCAATCTGTCATGGCATCAGGAACCATGGCCTCCAATTTTTGTCTCACTCAAACACCAAAAGATGACAGAGGCCATCAAGAAACCTTACATCCATAAGATAGAGACTACTGTCATCTTTAAAAGCATGCAGTTAGAATAATTAAAAAGAGAAAGTGTTTCCTTTTTCCACTCTCACTTTTTCTGAATCGATGGAAAACAAAACTGATAGCTGGAGAGGCTTATTCAACTTTTCAGGAAGAAAATTGTCACGAAACAGAGAGAAAGCATGCCATTTTTCAGCCCATTAGTTGAAGATTTATGGAAATTGCAAGGATGTGGATGTATGGGTTAATATTTTAAACTGATTTGCAACCTTAGGAACAATAGGCATGTATAGTAACACTTTGCCCAGATGCCTGCTATAGCACTTTACATGTGTACAGTCCTGTTTGAACACTTACTGAACTCCCCCAGTTAAGCTTTGTGTCTCTGATCCCTTCTGAAAAAGGGATTCAGCAGAGAATTATTCCCAGTATAGAATTCTATTGAATTCCCACTATAGAGCTCCATAGGAAGGCTTTAGAGAGAGAGAAAAAAAAAAAAAAAAAAAAAAAAAAAAAAAAAAAAAAGGGGGAAAGAAAAACTACAGGAAGGGTTTCCTTGTCTAGGAAACTAATAGGATTTCAGAGGAGTTTCAGTAGAAACCCCACCACATGCTCCAAAGCCAAGTATTTAGTGAGTCTTGAGGAGAGGTAGACAGGGATCACAGCATCACTCCAGAACATGCTGGGTCTGGAAACACAGAGGGAAGTTAGGCCAGTGTCCAAGTCTTAGAAATCACATCAGTCGGACATTCAGGATATGTGGATTCATATTGAGGGAAGACATGCCTGTAACACCTTGCAGCTTGACCTCTGGTTTGAGTGTCATCATTTTCTCCCTTCCATCTTAAAACTGGCTTCTCCATCTGCTAAAGTGCCAGGGCAAAAAGAGGATGATTCATTGTATACATACATATCTCAGTTTTAAAGGTTAAGGCTAACAAAAATTTCAAAGTAACTTAAAACCTCAGGCTTCCAATCTTTAACCCATCTCTAATTTTGAGGTGTTTGAGTGAGTCCTGGGTTACCCCATGCTTGCCTACCACACATTCTTCTGAAAAGATTTCCCAAGCACTGTTACTAGTTATGCCATACTACAGTAGAAGAAACTTTGCTGTCATTGCTGCCATCCTCGCAGAGCTCTTGTCTGCCCAGGATTGCACAGCAGCCCTCACGGAGCCAGGAATACCCTCTTTTCAGAAGATGAGTAAGTGGCCCCACGACAGTATTTAGCCACAATGCCATCTCCTCCCAATGTATTGCAGAGCCAAGCCTTGGGCCACCTCATGCTCTGGTGCTCACCAGGGCAGGTCAGAGCCTTATCACCACCTTGTGACCTCAGGGTTGTGTGGAAATTGGCCTCCTCTTGCATGGCTTTTCCACTCATTCAAAAGGGCACATCACACTCAGCAGCCCTGCACAGGAAAGGTAATTCATCCTCACCACCTGCACAACTCCTGTATTCCCTGAAAAACCCCTGTGCTGGATGGACAAGGACACAAGCCCCACCAGAGTGCCTGCTCATGAGCAGGAGTAAACCTGACCCAGGGGTGTGTGAGCAGCACCAAGGTCTGTATTCCCAGAGTATTTCCCTGGACACCTTCCTCTTTGGTCACCTGCTCTTCAAAGTTTCTGCTTGGTCTTTTGAAGAGACATAAAAGACAACAAAACCCTAAATGAAGTAATGTCAGAAGGTTTCTTTTCATACCCAGTCATCTCAAACCTTACTGAAAAGTTCATCATTGCATTTGGACAATTTGTCCTCCAAAGTAAATACAGCTCCAAAAGGGCAAAATACCTCCTAACCCTGCTCTCTCTCAAGAGCCGATAAATAGAAATTAGGTGCTTCCTTCACTCATTTTCTCAGCTCTGAAAGATTCTCTGACTGCTTTTATTCAATTTAAGAAATTATTTTGTCTTCCTTTATTCCCTCAGCTGTTCATTCCCTAAACTTTGTACTCTCTACAACCAGTCAAATGTGAATTCAGAGTCCAGCTGCTTGTTGCAGAGCTGTGCTTGGTCCCAGCACCCAGCAGACCTCTAAACAGGTCCAAAAATCCAAATGAACTTCAGGTGAAGCCTTCTCACTGGGAGGAGAAAGAAACAGTCTCCAGGTGTTGCTAACCACATACACTTGCAAACTCATTTAATGTCTATATCAGAACGAAAGAAAAGTCCCAATATCCAATGTTTGCAAATCGCTTTCAGATCTGACAGTCCCCCCAGGCTCAAACACTGAGTTGAGGGGTTTTGAAGTTCATCTTTAATCAAGGTGACAATTTCCTAAAAGTGTAAGTCATTTTATTTCCTCAGCAAGAATAACGGGAAAGAGAGCCTTTTTCTATCAAGCTGGAAAGAAAGTAATGAGAACAGAACCTACAACAGCAGCAAAACCAGTCCCAGTAGAAACCACAAGCCCTGCAGCAAAACACTGGGAACCTTCTCCACTAAGGTTCTCCCACAGAGTCTCTTTGCACTAGCTCTAAACTTTGTGTTTATGCTGCCCTAAGGTTTCCTGGACTTCCCAGCAATGAGGCTAGACCTTACCATGGATTTCCTCTGTCTACTTATTATTTTATAGGTCACCTATATTAGAAAAATATTGCTCCCTGTTAGGGTGGTGAGGCCCTGGCACAGGTTTCCCAGAGCAGCTGTGGCTGCCCCTGAATCCCTGGGGAAGTTCAAGGCAAATTGGACAGGGCTTGGAGCAGCCTGGGATGATGGAAGATGTCCGTGCCCACGGTGAGGGGTGGAATGAGATGATGCTTAAGCTCCCTTCCAACACAAATCTCTGATTCTGTGATTTTTACACACAGATTTGCTGCCCTCATCACCTGAAGCACGCTTAAACACAGCACTTAAAAATCTAAAACCCTGCATGCCTGCATGCTATGGTGGGCAAAATGCATGTTCTGAGCATGGCTTAAAATCTGTCCCCCCGTGCTTCATGGAGAGCATTTTGGCAGTTATTAATCCTGCCTTTCAGCATTGCCACAGGCCCACAGATCACAGATACTCCAGAGATGGGTGGTTGATGGGGAGCAAGGAAAACCGCCTAGGCATATGGTTAAACAAATCAGTCATCAGTTCACTGGGACATCTTTCATTTCCATCACAGCAATCTGTTGGATCCCAGAACTGTTTTTACGTGGTTCATTAGACAATAGCCTTTCTTGCTACTAGTTAGGTCAAGAGTCAAAATTGCTGCGTAATTGCAAGTCTCAGGGCACAAGGCAAGAGTTTTCAGTCCTGGAGGCTGTTGTCCAAAGGGGAAAGAAAACAGAAGGGAAAGATTATGTGTGAGAAATTGAGCCCTACTGAGAGGGAAACAAAGTCACTGAAACTGGGATTAGGCAAATCTGGTAATGGAAAACAAGAGTCCTGTTGGCAAATTGGCACTTGCACCTAAAGGATGTGTGTGGTAGGGAAAAGGAGCTCAAAGGATGGGTCAAAAAAGAGCAGAAGAGGAGATTAAGCAGCATCTGAAGCCAAAAAAATTATGGTTGCACCTTTCTGAGCATTTAATTCCTTGAGTTAATTAAGCACACAGCAATAGCAGTTGTTAAACAAGAACAGTTCCCAATTTAATCAAAGTACAATATTATTGAAAACAATACAGAGCAACCTCAGCAGAGAAACCAGTGTATATCAAATCAAGCTAAATAGCTCAGTTATGATCATTATTAATAATAAATCATGGCCACTGTTTCTTTTGTTTGCCAACAACCAACATAGTTTATGGCTCTGCACAAACCTAACACACCATTTTATAGCATTTCAAAAAGTGCATCCTCCTAAAATGATAATGTGTTAATAATCTATGCTGGGCTTTTTGGCAGGAATAAAAAAAGCTCAAACGACTTGAAATAACATCAGCTAAAAATTATTTATTCCCTATCCCTAGTTGCAGAGAAAACAGAGGTTTTCTTGGCTCAGTTACTTCTCAATAGACTTCTGGTTTCAATTAAAACTTTGAGTCTGAGAAGTTAAAAAAAAAAAAAAAGTTGAAGCCAATAAGAGATGGAAGAGAAGTCTCCATTCACTGAGTGTTTCTGCCTTTGTTTTTTCCCTATTTTTACATAACCCTTCTGAGCTAAGAGCACAGATTAAAGTACAAGTCCATTGTGTGGATGGGCTTTTTTTTCCATCTCCTTTCAGCTAAAAAACAAATGGAGATGGAAAAAAGTTTCTCCTTTGAGTGGAAGGAGCTTCTGATGAGGGTGTAATCTCAGCAAAAGCTGAGGAAGTGCAGAAAGCTGTGCATGAAACAGACACTTGCACATTTTCCCATGAACGTGTCCAGTCCCTGGAAGGGTTTGGGGCCAGGCTGGATGGGGCTTGGACCAGCCTGGTCTAAGGGAAGGTGTCCCTGCCCTGGGGGAAAATGGGGCTGGAATGAGATGAGCTTTAACATCCGTTCCAACCAAAACATTCTATGATTCTGTGATCCCCTGATAAGAACTTTTTTTTTTTTGCTCTCCACAACACAGGCTCCACTTGTTTCCTCAGGTTCATACTGTCCCTACCTGTCTTCAGACACCTGATAACACCATTTCTGCAGCTTGCGCCGAGTCAACCCTGCATGCAGGGGCTCCCAAACCACCGATCCTTCCCATTTGGGCCGGCAATATTCCACCCAGGACTGGCTTTGCCAGCAGCCCTCTCCTCCTGGAACAATTCCACCCACGCCAGGAGGCTCGGATGCTCTCCCCGACAGCGGAGCACTGGCCAGCTCTGCCCTCTCCTCTGCATCCTTTCCCGTGTGTGTGTGTGACAGACGGACACAGAAGGACACACGGAGGGTCCCCCCCACCCCAGAGCGGGGCCGGTGCCTAATGAAACACCTCTGCACGCCGCGGGAGCAGCCTGCCAGGCTCTCTCCATCCTCCATCCTCCCTCTCCTCCCAGAGCCCGGCTGGGTGAGCCCGGCTCCCGGCAGCCGCGGGGACACCGCCACCCCACGGCACCGGAACGGGTGGGCGCTCCCCTCGCATCCCCCGTGCGCATCCCCAGGGCACCGAACCCCTCTCATCTCCCCACCGAGGCCAGGGGAGCTGCCCGCCGGGGGTGTCCGAGCCGGGTGTGCCCCGTGTCCCCCCCGCCTGCCCGGCTTGGGCTCCCGGCGGCCAAGTGCCTTTCGAGCATCAGGCGTCAGGCCCGGGATTATCGGGGCCGTTTATTTGAAGCGGAAACGAATCGGAAATCCTTCTCTCAACTGCCTTTTGGAGACATAAATACAGCAGGCAAGCAGGCAGGCAGGCGGGCGGGCGGGCAGGGGCAGCGCGGGGAGCGCCGTGCCCGCTGGGGCGCTGCGATGTTGGGATGCGAACACACGGGCACACACACACTCACTCACACCGACACACGGTGTGCACCCGGGGGTTCGATAGGGGACCCGAATTCCCCTTGCCCTGCGGGGGAACCCGGCGAGGAAGGGGTGTGAGTGCGAGTGTGAGTGCGAGTGTGAGTGCGAGTGTGCGAGTGCCCGCTCCGGGCAGAGCCTTGCGCCAGGGCTGGGGCTGACAAAAGCCGCCCGAGGCTGCGGCTGCGGGTCAGCCCCTGCTCCCGGAGCAGCAGCCCGGTGCCACGGCCGGTGCTCAGCCTGCCCACGGCCCAACTCCGCTCCCGCCCCCGGCGGGGGCTCCGGGGCCGGCGGGTCCCGAGGGCGGCGATCCCCCCCGTATCAAGAACCATCATCCAGCACCGAGCGTGGCGGTGGGGCGGGATGGGGGGTGTCCCGCTTGGCTAATGACTGCCCCCCACGCCGTCCTCCTGCCGCTCCGTTGTTCCCCAAACCCGCGGCTTTTCGGGTTGCTGCGCGTCCTTTTCAATGTCAAAACACGGCGGGGCCACCCCGGGGCAGCGGCGCCCCCCGGTTCGGCCGCGGAGCCCCGCGCACACACGCAGCGCTCACGCTCACTCACACTCACACACACGCACAAATCCCCGTAAGGTTACAGCGCTGCTCTCTAGCTCCACTTAACCTGCAATTTACGGAGCGGGGGGGGGGTCGTGTCCCTCTCCCTCCCCAATTTCCACATAGCTGCCACCTACACGTACAAACACATGTGGGCTACCCAAAGCGGGGGCCGGGAGAGGGGGGTATATGGCGGGGGTGTGGGGTGGTGGTGGTGGTGGGGAATAAATACATTATTCAAACTCCTGGAGAAAAAAATTCCAGCCCTTTCCCGGTCTCGGAGGCAGCACCGGTGCCCCCCACCCCACGAGAGCCACACACACACACGCACACATGCTCCCAAGGAGGCACAAAGCGTGGGGAGGGAAGGGGTCGGAGGGGATGGGGAGGACGACTCGCATGCAATGCACGGAGGAGAAATGTTCCCCCCTCCCCAAAAAAAAAGAAAAAAAAAAAAAAAAAAATAAAGCCCTTTCCCGCGCCATTGCAAAGTCGCAACAGAGAGGAGGGGGAAAAAAAAAAAAAAAAAAAAAAAAAAAAAAAAAAAAAAAAAAAAAGGGGGCGACATTAACTTTTGCATGCAGGAGGGGGAAAAATAAAAAAAAAAAAAAAGAAAAAGAAAAAAGAAAAAAAAAGGGGGTGAAGGAACAGGAGAGCAGGAGAGAAGCGTACTATCCTCCCGCAATTCCGATCATCAAGGCAGACCTTTCCTCGATGCCTCAGAATTTTCCTTCTTTTTTTTTTTTTTTTTTTTTTTTTTTTTTTTCCCCGCATTTACTAACCCATATCCCCAAAACGGCAGCGGGGGTCTTCTTAGCAGCTTCCTCCTCTTCTTCTTCTTCTTCTTTCTTCTTCTTTCTTCCTCCTCCTCCACCTCCTCCTCCTCCTCCTCCTCGTCGTCGTCGGATTTCCCCCCTTCTTCTTGTCTGTTCTGTTTTAGATCCCGGTTTCAATCCCTCGCCACAGCCCCCAAAGGTGCTTTTGCTTGTGTTGCGGCAAACCCATGGCGGTGTTCATCTGTCAGATGGGGATGAGGGGAGCGCCCGGCCGCGCCGCGCCGCGCACGCAGAGCGCACAGGGAGGAGCGCGGCGGGAGGAGGAGGAGGAGGAGGAGGAGGAAGGCACAGCGGAGAGAGAGAGAGAGAGCGATGGACGGACACACAGACGGAGACACAGCCCGGGAGATGAGAGATAGATGGATACGGAGGGGATAAATAGAGCGAGATAGTACGAGGGGAAAAAAAAAACAAAAAACCGAAAAACAAAAAAACAAAACAAAAAAAAAACCAAAAAAACAAAAAAACCAAAAAAAAAAAAAAAAAGGGGGGGGGGGAAAATGGCGTCTTGGAAAGCCGGAATCCCGGAGTAAATCAAATTAACACGCAACACCCAGAGCAGTCCCGGCTAATTTTAGCAGGATCCAAAATAAAATGGAAAGGAAAAAAAAAAGGGGGGTGAGTAGGAGGAGAAGGGGGGGACGGGGGGGCGGGGGGTGAAAGAAAGGAGGAGGGGGTAAAAAGGAAAAAAAAAAAAAGAGAGACCGAAAAAAAAAAAAAGAAGCCCCTCAATGCACTGGATAAAATCCTGGATTTGAAATCGATGGAACTGGTCTCCAACTCTCTCGCATTTTTCTTTTTCTTCTTTTAAAAAAATTTTTTTGGAGTGGGGGGGCTCTTTTGCTCTCTGCTTGCTGTGGTTGGTTGGTTGGTTGGGAGCCTTTTTGCAGGGGGGGCGAGGTTGCGGGGAAGCGTTTTCGGTTTTGCTTTTCCCGGCGAGGAGTTTCAAAAATATTAAAAAAAAAAAAATCAAGAAAAAAAAAAGAAGAAAAAGAAAAAAAAAAAAAAAGAAGAAGAAGAATAAAAGAAAGGAAAAGAGCAAAGCCCCGCCAGGAGAACAGGGCTGCTCGGCGGCGGCGAGGGAGCTTCTTGCCGTTCTCGGCGCTCGGGCTGGGCTCGGAGCGGGGCCGGGGCTCCGGCGGGGCTGCGCCGCCCGCCCCGCTCCGCTCGCCGCGCTCCCCCCGCGCACGGAGGCGGAGGGAACCCCCCCTGCCCCCGGTGCGGCCGGAGCGCCGCTCGCACCCTCCTCACCCGGCGCGCTCGCACACCCGCATCCCCTTCCCCCGAGACAGGGCGTGCGCCCGGGGGCGGCTGTTTGCTCCCCCGAGGGATTTTTCCCTTTCTCTGTCTTTTATTTTGTCTTTTCGGTCTGGTTCTCTCCCCCCCCGCCCGCCCCGCGCTCCTGCCTCTCGCTCTCCCTCCCTGCGAGGGGCGGCGATTTGGTTAAGCAGATCTGGGGGGCTGATGTCTCTCTCTTCCCTCCGCTTGCATCGCTCGCTGCCGGAGTCCTGCGGCACCGGGGGCGGGGGCGAAGTGTGGGGGATAAATGGGAATGATCAGGCGCAAACACACACGCACACGCACACACACGCGCGCACACACACACGCTCTCACACACACACTCACACGCAGACACGCTCTCGGTGTGGCTGCAATGCTCGGCTCCGGGTTAATGTACTCAACAGTGCCACTACCTGACACAACTGCAGCACTGATGGGGGCAGGGGAGGGAAGGCAGAGGAGGTGAGATTCAGGGCAGGGCTATTTATCCCATTTATCCCACCCCGGGCTCAGCCTCTCCCACGCCCTCCCAGCCAGCCCCCCGTGTGCTTTTCGCGGCGGGTTCTTGACCCGGGAGAGGCATTTTTGGGGTACAGCGGCTGCTGCTGCTCGGGCCGCGCTGAGAATTCCCTCTCTGGGGCTGGGGGAGATAAGCAAGGACTCTCGACCCCTGATTGAAGGACTAAATCCACCCCCCCAACCCCAGCACCTTTCATAATGGACCAGCAACAGTGTTCAAAACACAACACAAACCCAGCAGCAGGCTGGTGGAGCGGGGCAAAATCGGAATTGTTGGGCTGTTCCTTTCCAACCCTCGCTCTGCCAGCAGTCTGGATGATGCTGCCCTTTGGTCTGCCAGCTGGGCAAACCTTTGCTCACGGGAATAAATTTCTGGTTTTCCTGAAACCACAGAGAGGATGAGGAGGAACCCCCGGAGGAAGGAAGACCTGTGGAATGGAGCTGTGGAGTTGTGCTTAGAGATGAAGATAGCATTCCAGGGGCAGGAGGGGGAATGTAGGGAGTACCCCACTGTGCTCCTTGATCCCTTGCAAAGGTGGTGCCACAGGGCTCCCTGTCCCGGAGTGCTGCAGGAGGCTCAAGGAACACCAAGTCTCTCCTCTTTGCTCTGGGACAGAAAGTGGCTTCAGGCCATCGTCCCGAGTGACCTGAATTCAGTGTGCAGCTGATGCAAGGGTTGGATTTATGCGCACGTGTCCTACGTGGTGACCGTTCAAAGGACCATCCCTTTGTAGGATTTATGCACCATGTAGGACACGTGTGCATAAATCACCGACCACGGAGGCTTATTCATGTGCCATTATCCCTTACATCGTAGAATCATTGAATTATTTGGTTTGGCAGGGATCTTAAAGACCTTGTCCCACCCCCTGCCATTGGTAGGGACACCTTCCACTATCCCAGGCTTCCCCAAACTCCCATCCAACCTGGACTTGGGCACTTCCAGGGATGGGGTAGCCACAGCTTCTCTGGGCACCCTGTGCTAGGGCATCACCACCCTCACAGCGAAGAATTTCTTCCTAACATGCAATCTAAACCTGCCCTCTTTCAGTCTGAAGCCATTCCCCACTCCAGGCCCATGTAAAAGTTCTTCTCCAGCTCTCTTGGAGCCCCTTTAGGCTCTGGCAGGGGCTCCCTTAGAAAAGCTTTCTCTTCTCCAGACTGGAAAGCTGCAGCTCTCTCAGCCTGTCCCTTCAGGAGAAGCAGCAGACACACAACCTGGGTCGCGCTCTAACCCCAAATGGGAGGAAGAGATTTGTGGGCCCACGAGATGCCAGCACAGCCCTCCCAAAAACCCTCAGCAAACTCAGCTGCCTGGGTGAGTGTGTGCCCTCAGCCCCACTGTGCTCCTGGGGAAAAATTCCTGGGTAAAAGCCACACCAAAGCATCGCTTCCCTTTGGATATCCCCGTGTGACTGACATCCACCAGATACCTGCAAACCCCAAACACCTGAGCTCAGGTGCAGCAGCCTGTCCTCCCCTGATGGGCTTTTCCTCATGCTTCTCTCCAACAGGAGAAAACAAATAAATCAGTAAAATGCACAAGAAGCCTCCCAAATGACAAGCAGCAGATCAGCCCCATCTCCATCCCAAACAAACACGGGACTCGCAAACCCCGGGATCGGAAATGTCACTCCGAGCACGCCGACGTTTCTGATTGAAACCAAACAGGGATTGTCATTTCCAATCCGCTCTTTGACATGGAAGGGAGGCTTGTTTGTTTGAATTAAATCACCCAACTGGAGCTATGTTTTGTCATTTTGTATCTAAACAAAAGGGAAAAAGAAACAGTTTCAACATTTCTTGGCAGAGCTGGCACTGACATTTCCCCGCGAAGAATTCTGGTTTTGAAATGAAAACTTTTGGCAGGTGAACTCTGTATCAAAGAGCTCCGCTGACCATCATCTTCCTCCTTGGAATAAGCTCACAAATGGCTGTGAAATAATTGGCGTGAATAAATTAACGCAGAAAACCAAATTATGGAATCAAATACTCCCGCAAAAAAAGAGAAAAAGAAAAGGAAAAAAAAAATCACGTTTGCTTCCCCTTTGCTAGAAAATAATATTTTGATTATATCCAGTAAATTTAGGATAAAAAGTGTTTTCTAAGCCTTTTCTCTTTTTAATTTGTGTTTATTTACTTCTGGAGAGGATACATATACATAAATGTATTTAAGCAGCCCCACAAAAAATAATTTCAAAGTGAGTTCAATTTAGAAAGCAATAGAGATAGTGGCTTATTTAATGCTCACTTTGAAAACATGGCAGAATTTGAAGAAACAAAAATAAAAAAGACTCAGACCTAGCAAAGGAAATTTGTGATTCACCCAAAGTTATTTTTAGGCCTGTCATATGTATAACTGAAAGAAAAAAAAAAATCACACCTGGTTACTTTTACTTGTAGAGATCAAGCTCTGTCAGGATAAATTTCATAAACAGAAAAAGACCCATCCCTTTGAGTGGTCACCATGCAGGACACGTGTGCATAAATCACCCTGGATCAGCACTGACATCAAAGCTTTTCTGACCTGTGGTTTTGTCTTCTAGTTCTAGAAAATTTTCCCTCTTTTAAACAACCTCCTCCCTCTGTCTCTGCTGTGTGTCAAGGAGTTCAATCTGAGTGGATAATCTCAAAGAGGAAGCTCTCTCCTCTTTGTTCTTTCCACTTAAAAAAAAAAAAAAAATAAAATATGATGGCATTCATAAAGTTGGTTTGGTTCTGCAGAAGACCTGGCATGAGTTTCCTATTTGTGACTAACAGTCTACACATAACCTTGACTGCATGAGACAGATGTGTTGTAATGAAGGCCATGAGCCTGTTGTTTTTATATAAATAGCATATTAAGTTAAATATCTATATAACTCTCTCAAAGTTCAAGGTATGAATTAAAATAATGCAGAATTATTGGGTGATTTGTAAGTCAATGTAAAAGATACAAAAAAAAAAAAAATCTCGAGAGGCCTGCAGTAAGACAGTGGCAACTTTATAGGATACAAAAATACAATCAGATCATTAAAAGTATATATTTACTATTAAAATTGCTTAAAACAGATAGTTTCCTTGTGTGCTCTGTCTCATCAGATATCTAGCGCATTTCTGAGATTTATGTAGAAGACTATCTATCTATCTATCTATCTATCTATCTATCTATCTTTCTATCTCTCTCTCTATCATCTTATGATCATTTATCTATTTATATGTACAAACAAATTTCAGATACACAGTTTCCAACTCCTTGTATCCCACCATAATCAAATTTCAAGACAAGTGTAAACGGGGGGAAATGCGAACATACTTCAATACTCTCTTTTTCTTTCCCATCAGAAAATGGTAATTCAACTGTTTGGACAAATTAGAAATAACAGTGATTTTCAATGTTACCCTTTTATTTTATAAATCTTTCAGACATCTGGTATCAAGTTTCAACATTGTTGTGTGAGCAATGACAGGCAAGAATCAAAATTCAGGGCCAAGGGGTTGGAAACCAAGTGCAAAACTAATTTTGGAAGACATAACTCCCCTATTTTGGTTGATTCTCCATGGTTTTAGGACATTCATACCCACAGCATTCCCACCCCAAACCATTTCCCTTGCACATTATTTTGATAGCTCAGAACTGACACCCTTGTCTCAGCATCCTCATGATGCTGACAAAGGCTGTGTCGTGTTGGTTACTGCCCAAAAACAAGAGGATTTTGTCTCAAATTCCTCAACCAGGACAAAGAGGAGAAAACTTTGGTGGCTTAACAGCCAGGGAGATCATGACATGGGAGTCTCAGGCTCAAACTCAGGCTTTTCTTATTTGTCTGATCTTTCCACATCCTTCTCTACCCCTGTGGAGGTGGTGTCTAAACATTTCTGCGCGCACAAAAGTTGCAGTGCTCAGCGATGCAGCACTTGCTGGCACCCCAGCAGAGCACCAGGCCCTGCCCTTTGCTCAGACACTCCTGTCCTTTGGAAACCCTCTGAATATTTGCTCTTTCAACATCCGCCAGTTTGCCACTGCTTTTATTGTGTGTTGATGTTTCTCAGTCTTCCCCGAGCAAATGAGTGACTCTGATCTCGTAAGTGCATTCAATTCTTTCCCTCATTAAAAAAAAAAAAAAAAATCTTCAAATAAACTAATTGCTAACAAGCATCAAAACCCATCCTGGATTCTCGTGTGCACCTTTGCCTTAGGGTGGTGTGGATTTCCATCACAGTTTTCACACAGGTTACAATTTAGCATCTATATGTACATATAGCCTTCAATGTGTGTACTTACTTATATCGAAAGTTTATAAACTATCACAGGAGCAGGAACATGAATAAGAAGCACAAAACCTCAGCAGAAATGTGGCATCAGTCAATGAAGCACAAGACAGGCAGGAGGCAACTGAAAGCTGTGTAATTTAGGACAGGGAGTGAATGGAATTACTGGATCTGTTTGGGAATTTTGGCTATAAAGAATGGCTTAATCTAGTTGGGGAAGCCATAAAAGGAATTGATAACCAGAAGTTGAATTCAGAGAAAATATCACATTGAAATGAAGATGTACAGGGTTCATAGCAATTAATCACTTCAGAAGCTTAATGGGAGGGTGGGTAAAAATCACCATCTCATGACATTTTCAGCTTGGAGAGTGGATGGCTTCCCAGAAGATATGTTTTAGCCAAGCAAAAGTAATTGGGTTCAGGACAGGAGCAGACATGAAATGAGTTAAGAACTGCCTAACTGACAGATCTCTGAAAGCAATTGTCAATGCAGAATTATGGCCAAAGAAGAGTGTTACTGGGGTTTCCTCCTATGCTATTCATCAGTGATCTGGAAGTAAATATAAAACTGCTCCTGATGACATTTGTAGATGACATTATGGTCACTGAAATAGCAAAGAATGAGAGTCCATGGCCTGATGTAGCAAACACTGCCTGGCTTGGGCAAACAAATGTGTTTTATTGTACTAAGATGCTTCTTACAAACCCCGAACAAAAACCTGGACAAGCCTGGCACTGCCAGCTCTGAGTTGGAACCTCAAATCTGAAAGTGCTGGTGTGAGTCTTGGGCTGAATTTTAGAGGCTGTCCAAGCCACATTTTATTACATATGGTGACAAAACTGGAGAGGGTATAGAAAAGAGTAACAAAAACAAATACTTGGGGAAAATGGGAAAAAAGTACTTTAGAGCAAGGGTTGAAGAATTGTGTTTAGCCATCAGAAATATGTTTGATTGCAGATGGTAAGAGGTTTGTATGTGAGAAAATTGAATGATATCAAGGGACTGGGCATAGGTTCCTAAACTCTAAAGGAAGAGGACTGGGACCATTCTGCAACATTTCACATATAATGGTTTAATTGACTCTTATTCTCTGTAAATTCAAATAATTTCTAACTCGGTCCACACACTGCAATTGGAAAACCTCACTCAAACATTTGGGGTCCACATTGGGGCTGAGGGTTACATCAGCCAGGTGCAATTCTGGATTTGATCTGAGATTCTTTTCTGGAAATAAAGTTTAACTGAATAAAATATAACTATCCTTTAGCCTAATCCAAGCTGAATCCCTGATCACAGCCTAGATGGCCTCCATGATCCTTTCTGGCTAGGCAGCCTGGGAAATGAATTTGCAAAAGAATTGTGTAAATGTCCCTTGAACTTTGCTGACAGCAAGGTGCATACAGCGCATTTCTTGTGGGAGCTGCCCTGTAGCACCAAGCAAAATCTTACTACTTCAAGGTGAAAGTGGCCAACCAGGGACTGAAGGAATGGTTCAGCCATAAGGTTAGGTCAAATCATGACTTTTCAAGAACTTGTTGAACCCCTTAAACAGCAGGGTTTTGGTTTGGCTCTGACAATTTGCTCAGAAAATTTGTCTCAGAAAATTTCTTCAACCCAAGGTAGACTTCTTGGTATGGAAAGGGACACAGCCTTGCCTTCATGGTTAGATCCCACTGGTGATGTGTGATTTCATTTACAACCTGTTAAATCAGAGCAGATACCCAAACCTTGTCTTCCAGTCACTGCTCCAAGAATGACACAGCTGGCTGTTCTTGGGTGGGTCTGCCACTTTATTTTATTAGGTTGTTCTTTTAGGCATAGATAACATTATTTGAATCAGAAATTATTGATTTATCTTGTCCAAGTATGTTCTCAGTCCCATGGGGGGGCCAACAATTTTTGTTTCTCATGAAATAATGCAGAATGGCGTTGGTTTTATTAAAATATGTGTACCTCATCCAACAAAGCCCACACCAACAATATTAAAATAATAGGAAAATGTCTGCTATCTTTGTCTGTATAACTTTCTTGGGCCAGTCACAGGGCAGGAGACACAAGATAAAATCAGCAGTAAGAGGGTGAGCTGATGTTGGCCCCAATGATTATTTGGAGGAAATAAAGAAAGAGCATGTCCACATGCTATTAGTAATGTGTAAAGTCCTTCAGATGGCAGTGGATAATATCCATATGGATATCCATCCATAGATAATATACATATGGAGAGTAACCTGTTCTCAATACCTCTGCACCTTCTTTATCTAAAATTTAAATCGCCTTCCCTTTCCTCCCAGGGCTTCGCAAAACTTGACACATGGATGCTTTTTATGCTTAAATTATTTATCACTGTTGTGGGACACCCGAAACTTTTGAAGATGGAAACACGAGGAACGAGGTGGATCTCGTTTCAGAGCGGAGCTCCATCTGAGCAGCAGTTTGCAAACATTCTCCAGGGCGTTTGGCACCGTGTGCCGCCCCAGCCCATGCGCACGGGGAACAGGATCCCGCAAGGCCAGGGTGCAGCACCTGACAGGAATAACTGCTGGGATCAAGCCTCTGTCATCTGTCCCTGCTGGATCTCATCTGCAGCAGGGACAGCCCTGTTCAGGCACCAGGTTGGTCAGGGCACAGGGTGGGAGGGTTGAGCCCTTTATCATGGCGAGCTGTAGCACATTGCGCAGAAAGCAGATTGTGTTTGTAAATCCCAGGTGTACAGCAGAGCCTCGGCATACCTAATTTTGCCTTTTCTCCCTTTTCCTTGCAATTGCCACACCCTCACGGGCATTCAGCAGTAGTTGATATTAAGCAATGAGTGTAAGCTTGACTTAGCCATAGCAAATCTAGGGTGGGTAAATCCTGTGCCAGCCACCGCGGTCATACAGGAGACCCAAATTAACTTTATAACAGCACAAAGAGTGGTCACATGCCATCCAAGTAGCTGAGATTAAAAAGCAACTGAGCTGTCACAAGCCCAAGATGCCAATAAGGCCTCCCCATCAAAGGAGATCTTAGAACAACGATTAATTGAACTCCACAAAAGCTCAAACTGGGATTAGATAACCCTGGCCCTAAATCTTGATGCTCACCCCTACTAAAGCATCGGCCCGAGAGCTCTGACACATTTCCTGGCACTCCCAGGGTGACACCCAGCCTGGCATCGGGTGACACAGAGATGCCCTGATTCACAGGGAGCATCCCGAGTTACCCGGGCTCTCCGTCCCGAGGGAAAACCGGAATTCCAGGTCTGCAAAACCAGAAAGCCTGATCGATTCCCTGTGCTCCAGGGAAAGTGCAGCACAACTTTTTTAGCTCACTCCTCAGTCATTTATCAATGTTCTCTTTCTTTACCACCGAGATAAATTTTGAAAAAGAATCCCAGAAAACAAAAACCTAAAAAACCCCAAAACCCAAAAAAAAAAAAAAAAAAAAAACCCCAAAAAACCGAAAAAACCAAAAAACCAACAACAAACAACCCAAACCTACACGTGTGCGTGGGGCTGAGGCGGGTGGGATCTGCCTCACGGCTGCTGCACTGCCGTGCCTGCTTTTCTTGCCCTTTTCGGCGGCAGGCTGTGTGATGCGCGGAGCTTTGGGCGGCTTTGGTTGAATAGCCATGAAGCATTGCCCTCTGCCGGCAGGTCGCACACCTGGCTGCGAGCGGCTCCTGCTTGGGGGGAATAAAATCTCAAGCAGTTTATATAAGGGTACTTAAATTTTGGAAAAGAAAGGAGGGCAAAGCCAGGAGGAAAAAAAAAAAAAAAAAAAAAGAAAAGAAGAGCATCAGCAGCAAAAGGATCGCTTCTGTCCTTAGAATTTAAAAGAATTTAAATTTAAATTTTCATGTTTTGGGGTTTTTTGGTTGGTTGTATTTTTTTTTCTTTTTTAATTTTATTTTGATCATGCTTTAAAATATCAACTGACAAAGCATTTCTTGCTACAGCTGCACAACATTGTGCTCATGCAGCAGCCTGTGCCTTTGAGAGAGGCTCGGGGTGCAGCCCACTGTTCATTAGAAGTGAAATGCAGGCTAAAAACATGGATGTCAAAAAGTCACTGCCAATAAAACAGTTGTCAGAGGATGCAGAGACCTTTGGTGCTAATTTGGCCCTTTCTTACAGCAGGGCCTGAGCAATTCACAGTCTCCTAAAAAAACATTTATCCTCACAATCTACAAGACTTGAGGGGGATTCCAGTGCTCCTATTTTTCTGACAAGGAGGCAAGTCTTAAAACAAAAAATAAAATTATTTTCCTTGGGTTGCAATGGGAGCCTTGGACAGGAGGGCTTGAATTCATATTTCTCACACTTTTCTAGTTCATACATGAGCTTTCTGTGCTCTGAAGTTTGCACCAACTCTGTCCAGCTTAACCTGAGAAGAGTTTAGGAAACAGGATATATTTTTAACATTTTTCACTTTGATGAAACTCTGCATCTTAAATAAATTATATAATATAGAGCAGGAAACTTCTTCCGAGAGCAAGCTAAAAATATAAGATTTTTTTTCTTTTTTTTTTTTTTTTCTCTCCATCACAGCTCCTGTTCCCAAATTACACTTGCCTTGCTCAGTCTTAGAAAGTTGACACAGAACAAAGTGTCCTATGTAAATTGCAAGTTTCCCTCCTGATTGACAGCGATCCACAAAGATGGATTAATTCCAGAGGAAGTCAAGCGGAGACTGCGCCATAACTATTAACCCAATTATAAAGACGCTCCAAATTGCTGTGGAGCTGCCAGCGCGCCCTTCGTGCGATGCCTCACGCAAGTTTGAAGCGCGGGAGCCAGACAAAACGCAGGTGAGGGGGATGCAATGGCAAACACGGCCGTGCGTGAGCAGATTTGGCTCCCTGGGCTGCCCCAGCCTTGCTGGGGAGGGACAATCCCTCCCTCCCTCCCTCCTGGAGACTTTGATCCTGAGGAAAAGCAGTGGGCAGCCAAGCATAGGAGCTGCTGCATTCTTTCTGCTTGTTTTGGCTGCTCTTGTCCTCAAACCAAAACAAGTCATTAAGGGAGCAAAGACAATTATTCTCTGAAATTTGTGCAAGGGGAAGGGAGTGAGAGCAGGGGCTGCTGTGAGATTGGTATTGTCACACAACTGATGTGATCGTGCCACTCCTGACTGCAGAGCCGTGACTGAGTTTATCAAGGTCTACTTTTGCAAGTGATAATAAACCTAATAGCTGCCCACAACTTAATATTTTTTCTTGCACCACATATGTTCACTTTTGGTCCTTGGATTATTTTTTTTTCCCCTCCAGTCTCCATCTGTTCTTTTGCCTTTGAGGTACTTTAGTTACCATGGAAATGACAACATCATCTGGATGGGAGGAGCTCCGTGCAGTGTAAAGTTGGTTTCCTACATGAAGTGTTCAGCAAGGTATGGGGGTGGCTGACAAAATTACAGCATCTCATGTGATAGCTTTGCATGCTCTTGGTGTGCAGCAGGGAGATACCTGTGTGTGCTCACGAATGCACGGGGTCTGCTCCAGGAGGGGGGATGCTGCTCCTTTTTGATCTGCCAGAAGAAATCTTTCACTTGGGCCCTTCATGACTGATTCCTCCCAACCTTTAGCTGCAAGCTGGATTTAACTTGTCAGGCTCCAGCTGTAAGACAGCTTCTGAGTGCTGTGATTGTCAGATGGGTCAGGCAAGGAGGAGAGCTCATTCCCTGGAGATGTGTGTCTTTTGTCAGCGTTGCCACAGAGGAGAATAAGAAGAGTTAATTCGGTGGGTGGTTGTTACACAGGTTTTTGTTGTTTGGTGATGTGTGTGGCATTGACTCCTTGGCCTCTGTGAGGTGTCTCGTGCCTTCAGCAAGTTCTCATGACAAATGATCTGTGCTTAATGCAATCCAGAGATCACATAGAGCAACTGTACATGCACATCACAAGTTTAATCCCAGCAAATCTGGTGAATCCAAGGCAGAGCCCTTTTTTGTACCAAATCAGACCTTATTTCACTAGTGACTCTTTGGACTTTAATACCGAGCCAGAAGCTATTATCCACTATTAGCCCTTACAGCACCGGGCAATATTGATTATACAACCTTGTGGAGATGAAGGTATTTTAGATGAAAAACGATTTTTGGCAAAGGGTACTAAGAAAATGGCCAGATATGTCAGAAAGATGAGAACTTGGCCCATGACACTCAATATTAGGGTCTGTACAGCCTCCAAAATGCTTTTAAGCTAGTTCATATATTCTGTGGATGTCTCTTAAAGAATCTGAAGTGCTCTCTGCTTGTCTCATCAGGAATGTGGATGAGGCCAGGGGATGCATCACAGAAAAGGTTTTAACAAAATTCCCACTGAGACCAAAGGAACAGTAAAGTGCTAATTCATCAGAACATCTGCAAACAAGGGGTTCTGGTGGAGTGTCTCAAACACAGGCAGTTCTGGATGGCTCAGCATTCACTTCTTAGGACTTTGGTGGGGAGAAGTTGAGGAAGTCAAAGAGAATCATGGTGTCCCATGGAGTCCATGACTTTGGTCAGTGCTCTGTGTCTGCTCAGCAAGGGAGCTGAAGGTTAAATCCTTGGATCTTTTATCCTAAACTTACTTTGTCATGTGGCTAGAGTGATAGTATTTGTTTATTTCTATTATAGTTATTTTTAGGTGCTTTAACTCCAGCTGCAGCCATTTCTTGCTGCAACAATCCTTTCAAGAAACATCCTCCCCAGCAACACTGAAAATCTCTTCCGTGGAGAAAAAAAAAAAAAAGCAAAACCAGGAACTAAAATAATCTAACCAACTCAGCAGTCAGCATTAGAAATCATTTTCAGGGGCACATCCCAGCAACAAATAAACTCATGATTCTCAGAAAGCTCAGAAAACTGCTGGTGATGCTGGGAGTTTTTGCAGTTTATGAAAATCGATCATTTGGTCAATCGTAGGCACTGAACTCGAGGGCTGGGAAGGCTTCAGCTGTATTCTTTGAAATTTTTTTTGTGTTCTTTGGCTGTGGAGAGCCAGAGCATTCTCATGTCAGGCACCATCCTGGCCAAAGCATGAGCAATTTCACCTGCAAGCTCTGGAGTGAAGAGTGTGCCCTGCTATAAGATTTTGGCCAGGTGTGACCATAGTGAAGGGAACACAGGAGAGTGCTCATCAGGCAGATGCATCAGGAGAAAGTGAGGGCCTAGGGGGGAAAAAAAGGCTGGTCTCAGCCTTCCTAGGGGTGGGCATGTCTGGAGCCACAGCTCTGCAAAGGCTGCAGGCAGCGCTGCGGTGTCGCGCTCCCGACACGACAAACTCCTTAAATAAACCAACAGATGCTCCCAGCATTGGTTTGTCTCTGGAGCAGCTTCCATGTGAGCCCAGTGGGAAGCATGATGGAGTTACAGGAAGCAGAGGGAGAGAGGCTCAGAGAGGCCCAGAGCGAGGGTAAGTGGTCACCAGCACAGGCCCCAGTGCTCTCTGACATGGACCATGGGGAAAACACCGGAGCCAACGAGAGAGACTGGAAACCTCTGCGACAGACACGAGCAGGACCAGCAAGAACAAACAAAAAGTCCTCTCTTGCTATAATATGGCAGGCAAAGAGCATGTGGGCATTCAGCAGCAAATGGCCTCCAGGCACCTCAGTGGTGAAATGAAATCCTTTTGCTGCTCGATGCTCAGCTTTCTTTCAACTCAGACTTAAAGCTGATTTTGCTGGTGTTGGTTCAGCAGTCCTCAATCACTTTTTTTTTTTCCCCCTAAGCACCGGTTCTCCCAAAGTCTCCCTAGCAGGTTGCAAAAGGAACTGTCAGGGTGCTTGGCCACCACACATGGCCTTCACCCGTGGCAATGATCCTCACAAGGACACGGGGTGTTACAAGGAAGGGGAGGAGGAATTCATCACCCAGGAGCTCACTGATCTCCAGGGAAGTGTGCGCAAGACACAGATCCAAAGGCAGATTGGGTGTGAGGAGACGTGAACTCATCCTAGACATGCAACTCATGAACTCATCCTAGACATGCAAACATGTCTTAGATTGAAGGAAGGGTTGTAACAACCTGAATTCCAGTTGTCTCCTTCCCTTGAGTTGGTTGGCAGTGGGAATTCAGCAGCTAAAAGGGAGGTAGTCCAAGTGCAGGACCCAGCATTGAGGTTTTTTGTCATCTCCTGAGCAGTTGAAGCCACAGGGAGGTAAGCAGGTTTCTCATTTCACAACAGGTTTTTCCTTCACACTTTGTAAGAGGCGTTTTACACTTCAGAGGTAGCAAGAAGAAGAGTATGACTTATTTTTTTCGGATATAGAACTTTATAAGGAAATAAATTGCAAAAAAGTTAAAATCTTTTGAATTTGTCTTTGAGGTATCTGTTTTTTTATGAACTGTTTGTGTTCTACATTTGGATTACAGCTTGGTGAGCAATCAACTTCTTGAGTTAAAGCTCTCAAAATAACATGAATTTTTTTTGAGGTTATTCAGGTTAGGGGTTTTTTTTCCTTGGTCTTTTTCCCACCAAAATGGTAGACTGGGCAGGGTGGAGAGGGGGAATATGTTAAATTCAGTGTGGCTTTTTTTTGGTTTTAATTTCCTAATTTTTAATAATTATGGGAACTAGAGAACATGAAAATAAGGTATTTTGACTTGAAGAGATAAACCTTTTCTGACCAAATAAAAGAAAGCAATTAAATGAATGAAATGTGTATTCACACATCATTTTCATACATCTTAATCTGGGAGTTTGGGGTGCTTTAGGGGTTTATGTGGAGGAAGCACACACCTCTCTGCAAAGTGCCACCACTTTGATGACACTTATAAGGATGAAGATATTAAAGATCTTATATCCTTATAAGAATATGTAAGATATAGATCTATTTATAAGATATAGATCTATATATAAGATATTAAGATCTTATAAGGATGAAAATATTAAACCAATGTTGAAAAGCAGGGTGGAAGGTCTGGTACGTGGGTTTTATATGTTCAGGGTTTCTTCACCCCAGCAGGAAGTGGGGAGAAGTGGTTTGCATCAGCTGCACTCTCTACATTGTTTTCTCATTCGTCACCAGATGCCAGGAGCTGCAGTAATCCATCCTGGAAGTGACAAACACATGATACCGTGTGGCCTGATCCTGTGGGAGGAAGGGTGGAATTTCCTATGGGTGCAGATGCCTCAAGAAAAAAGTACTTTTTTTAAGCCTTCAGTCTTTTCCTGGCTGTCCTGTGCTGGTGACAAATGGATCACAAAATTTCAGGACTTTGCGCTGTTTCATCAGTCTCCTCTAGTAATTTCTATTGTTTTTGTTGTGAGTTTTTCTCTTTTGGTTCCATAGGGACCATGGTGGATTTGGACTGTGGAAGGAATCATTCCCACATAAACAAAGAATAAAGGTTGGGATGGTTTTTTTCTCCCTTAATTTACTGATTAGGTATTAGGCGCATCTGTTATTTGTACCCTCGTTGCTCACAATCCTGTATCTGTCAGAATAAACTCTGACCTTTAGCCATGGGAAAAAATAATCTTGTAAAAGGATTTACAATGAAAATGTGTACTTGTTTGATGAAAGCTGCTGGAATGGCAGCTATCCTCTTAAGGGCAGGATTAAGGTTACAAAGGCAGATGGAACATTATTATTCCCTGATCTGGTGAGTATTGAACAGTCCAGCCAGAAGGTTATTTCACATCCTGTATGATTTATCCATAACTGTGAATGGAAGTGCTCAGAGCCAGGCTGGACAGAGCTCGGAGCAAACTGTTCTGGTGGAAGGTGTCCCAGGCCATGCAGGTGGAACTGGACTAAATGAGCTTTGAGGTCCCTTCCAACATAAATAATTCTGAGATTTTACAGTGGAAAAGGGGAAAAAAAAAACCAACAAAACCAATAAACAAACCTATTTTATGGGATTGTTTAACAGATTGTCCAGATAAGCTGTGTGGTTTCCATGTGCCCATCTTCCCTCTCCTTCCTCACACCCCTTTATGGCATGGAGGGCTGAGCCATTTGGAGCACAAAGATGTGTCTATCAGCTCTGGGACCTGCTGTGAGCACAGCTGGGGGAGCTGAGGGGGCTGCAGGTTTGTGGCTGCACATGGATGGGCAGAGATGTGCAGTTATCCCCATCCATGGGTGTTCAGTGATGTGCTGGTGCTGAACTCAGACCTGGGGAAAGCCCTGCTGAAAAGGGCTTTGCCCTGCTGCCTTGGCTGCGAGATTGGAGGAGCCCTGCCACATTTTGGCTGTGGATTCTGGGGTGCTGCTAAGCCTCTGTCTTCTCCTGGGGTTTGGCTGGGCTGCTTTGGGCATTGTCTTTCAACACATGGACAAAGCTCCTTTGGTGGGGATGGAAAGTATCTGCTTCATAAAACACAAATGCTTTGCCCAGACAAACCATCGTGTCTCTGCATCACCAGCTCACCTCTTTCAGGAGTGACACTGTGCTGGTCCCCAGGCTGAAGAAGGGATGCAGCTTCTTGAGAAGCAGAAAAGAACAGTGCCAGAGCCAAAAATTTACCATTTCCATCACCCTGAGGACTGCTTGCCCACGAGCCCTGCATCCTCTGGTTGGAATTCTGGATACTGTCTCTGGCTCATCCTTCTCCTTTCATCACAGGAGCACCTGTGGAATATAAACCCACAACAAAATCCCTAAATCCAGTCCAACATTTTCACTCTGGAATTTTGGTTGTTTTTCCTGAGCAAATTACATTGTTTCTCACACCCAGCTTCATACTCCATAGAGCTGATGAAAGGATTTTACAGATGTGTTCTGTCCCGGAAGAAATTAATCAAGTTTTTAATTTTTTCCAAATTTGTTCTGATTCAAAATTGACTTTATAGAAAAATTCTTTTCAGAATTATTTTCAGAAAAGTGTGGTTAATACAGTCCCACCCACACACGTTAAAAAGTCCCAAATAAAAGGATTTGCACAAAGTTCGCTCTGTACTCTCACTATTGTAAAAATAATCCAGTGGTGATCCTGACTCAGTTGCCCACCTATATGGATTTTTAATATTCTTGATGGGACAAGGAGTGTGTGGTGTACTTCCAGGGGCCTGAAGGAGCCTTCTGCCTTTCTGGGACAGCCCATAAAAATTTTGTGGAATCCTCCAGGACATCTCAGATGCCCACAAACACCTGTGTGTGAGTAACAGAACTGAGCTCTGAAGTTGTGCAGATTTTAATGTGGGGGTCTGTGAGCTCAGTCCTGCTCCTCTCTGCCTTTTTGCTGAAGTTGGATCTAATGAACCTTACTTGGTTTTGGCATTGTGATGATTTCAGTACAGGTCTAAGAGATTGCCCACTAAATTTCCTGCATGCCTGTGTTTGCTAACCTGGGTGGAAACCTAAGAAAGCCACCTGAGTGCTCAGCGTGAGTCTCAGAGTGAATGTCTGAGTGAAACTTGGCTTAGACTTGACAAGTTTATCCCTGTAACACCGCTGTGGCACTGACAGCTCTGGTGCCACATCAGAAAATTTCAATTTATACCATGTTCCTCAAAACTTTGCAGAGCCTGGGCCAGACAGATATCTCCAATGTTGAACGTACGCATCCTAGTATGCAAGCAGGGAAAAAAGAGGCAGAGCAAAAAAACAAAAAGAACAGAGCAAACTAAGATAAACTGGGCTCACTTCTTTTCAGTCGTGCTCCTCAACAGCAGTGCCTTGATGGATCTCCCCTTTCCCCATTTGACCTCCTCTTTTAGGCCAAGCTGTGCCCTTGGGTGACCCAGCTCACTTTACACCTTGGCCTAATTACATCCAGAGGAGCAGGGGCTGGAATATGATAACTGCCCACGTCTTTACCATTGGTGGAAACAGGCGGGGTGATCATTTAGGGTGGCTGCAGTGGGCAAGGCTTGGAGTAATGAGATGGAAAGTTTAGATTGAATATCGAGATAAAATTACCCACAATACATTCTTTTAGGCAAGAGGGTGTATTAAGTCTCAATTAGCGTCAGTATGATCTAATAGCACCACATCTCCTGACAGCATTACGGCCCCGTGGCCTATTAAATCATCTTTCAAAGAAACCCATGGAAAGCTGAACTGGGAAAACCACCAGTAACTGTAATATAGAGACTAATCCCATGATGGAGCCAGAGTGGAATAAATAGGCAATTTCCACATCACTCATGAGGAGGTATTGCACCAGGTCATGATATCCACCAAGACCTGCTTCTGCGCAAAAACACCTGGTAGCACTTCAAAAACTCTCTGAGTGACTTAGGAGTCATCACATAATTTTTCAAACCAGTAATTTGGTAATTTAGGCATACAAAGCCTATTGTATTACCTAGCAAGATTAAAAAGTGCTTGGGTTTGAAATGTCCACCTAGCTCATATGTAGGCAGAGTATTTCAGATTTCAGTCTCTCTCTGCCTCTTCTGTGGAATGAAGGACTAGGAGAAAGCTTGGTACAAGACAAATTAGGCTCCTATGTATTTTATTTTTTTTTTCTTCTTGTTTTTGGTACACAAAGGCAGCTTGCTTGCAATTAGCTGTGCGAGCAAACCCTAAACAATGATGAAACTGAGATGAAGTCTCCCAAAGTGGCATTTTGTGGGATGTTTCTTTCTGAACGCGTGTTCTGGTGACACACGTACCACATGAATCAGTGTATGTCACCACCAAATGTCAGACACCTTTGAAGCAGACATAAGCTAGAGCAGGATGAACATCCAACTCTGAATTGTCATGTCATTGCCACAAGCCTGAACGCTACAGAAATCCAGAGCATCAAGGGTATTATTGCAATTTGCATAAGTAGAAAACACAGTGATTAAAAGTTATCAAAGAAAGCTATCTCTCAGTTGTCAGCTCCACAAGCAGATTCCAGTGATGACTTTCCAGCTCCTTCATAATAATCTCCATAAGTTCTTGCTAAGAACTGCATTGAAGTAACCTGTCATTTACCCTGTCTTTCACCAATTTAGCTCAAAGAGATGCACCAGCTGTGATCACTTGGAGTCAGAGCTGCTGTGTTGCAAAGCACTGCTACAGCTGCAGGCAAAACACACGATTTGGAGATCTGCTGAACCCAAAAGCCATGGAAAAAGCAGAGCTGTGGCACTGTGGTGGCAGGCAAAGAACCCGCCTGGGAGAGCAGAGCTCGGTCCCAAGTGTGTTTTTGCATGTGACGAACCAGGGCACTGTGTAGGAAGGCGTTCCTTGGTCTGAGTGGCATCTTGTCTTCTTTTCCCGTGGCTTCTGCTGGCCTCTGCTGTGGAAGCAGGGCGAGAAAAATGCGGAAAACACAGGTCACACCTTGTGGGTCTGGAGGATCTGCTGCTTTGTTGATGATGGGTAAGTGTTCATCTGATTCTGTTTCCACAATATGCACTGCTGAGTGCCACAAAACCAAGGAGGTGTTATAAAGCTCCCTCAGGCAAGATGATGTCATTTCCAGCCTACATTTGCTTTGACAGGATTCAAAAAATGACATTATCAGTCAAACATGACCTTTCAAGGTAGAAAATGAGACTGAAGAATAGGCTGTTCTTCCCATGGACTCATTTCTGTACCCTAGAAAACATCTCCTGATACACATGCTCTCAGATGGCTGGGCTTTGGTATCCCACACTCCAAACTGTCTCTCCCTCTCCTTCTCCCTGTCCCTGTCCCTCTCCCTGTCCCTCTCCTCTTCATTCCCTTCCACTCTCCTCTTTGCTTTTAAGCTCAAGTGTTCAATGTGGACCAGTTTAGCACAACTGCAAGTTGATGCAATTTAACTGAGATTTCTGGAACTGACACCAGCTCTGCACCCCTTTTTCTGCCAAACAAAGCTCATTTGCTAGGCTAAAAGGGGGAGCAGTTCTCCTGCTCACCCTGAGGTGAGGGGATAGCCAGAATGCTTCTGTGCTTCCCTCAGATGTCTCAGCACCCTCTCCATTTCCTTACCCTCTGCCTAAGGACAGAAATATCTGTGTGTAAAACACAAACACCCCTGTGACAAGGTTGTCTCAAACACTCAGGCTTCTTAGAAACCTCGGCCTATCACCTCAGCTAGTGCAATCATTACATTTTCTTATATAGAGCACATTATCACCATTATCTGATTAAACTTTTGCTAACCATCTTTTATAATTACTTCCAGTCCTCTTCAGACATTGAAAAGCAGGAGGTTATGAAGCAGTGGTGGCTTTCTTAGTGCTATCACTGCCCAGAGATTGGGTGCCAAATGGTTCAAGGCCTCCTCAGCAGGGAAACCTCTATTAGTCTGGAACCAGGCAGACCTATGGAAAAGGCATGGGGCATAAGGAACAAAAACGAAAGAAAGACTCGTGGGCTTTTTCTCAAGGGTCGTAGTTCCTGACTGATGGTCCAGGTTACATTTCAAACCATGTTTGTCACAGCACACCTCATCTCAGGACAGCTTGATTACACTGAGGATCTGGTTCAGCACAGTTAGCCTGCAGAACTTGATTTGTTTTGTTATATTGCTGATCTCTAAACCAGAAGCATTTTAGACTTAATTTACCAGGTGATTTGTGAGAGAGAAAAACAACGAAGGAAGAAGGAAAAAAATAAAATAAAAAGAGAATTCCAAGCTATTAATGAAGGCTTTTGGGGACCAGAACTATGTGAGACCTCTCAGTGGGAGTTAATCTGAGTGGTTTTCTCCACATAATTGTGATGGGATATAAGTCTCTTGAAGTTTGGAAAAGCATGTGGCCAGACTTGCATTCACATCTCAAAGCCTGAGGGACTTCTCTGTGCTCTCTGATGGCAATACCTGAGCACCTTCGCTTTTCTATTTAGACAGATGCAGATAACTGTATTATTTCCAGATGAAACGTGGAGGCACAGAGAGCTGTGTAATCTCCATTGGATTTACCCATATCCGATAGCAAATCTGTGAGAGAGACAGAAAATAAGCCTGAAGCTTACCTGGCCCACAGAGGCCTTCTTCTCATCTGTAATTCATCTTTCTGTGCTCAGACCAGTATTTTGAAGGTTCAAGCAGTTCAAGCAGAGCATGCAGAAAGCTGCCTCTCCTTATGAATGAAACAGCACTGCCCTGATTTATTCCAGGGCAGGATCAACACTCGCTGGTTCTGAGAATCACCCTGAGGCTGAACTCAATTTTCCAGTGCCTCCAGTGCTGGGTTGGAGCTCCAGGGCTGAACACCCTTCACAAATATTGCACAGCAACATCCTATGGATCTGCCCACGAGCCCAGGAGAGACCCTGAGCAGCTCCCAGTGACCCTGGGCTGGATTTGCAGCCCAGCCCAAGGAACCTGCCCAGCTGCTTCCCACACCTCCTGTGTTTACTCTGGCAGGGGGAACCTCCAGTGCCCACACCTCATAAAACCTACAGGTGGTCCCAAACTACATAACTTGGTTTTGGATCAAGATTCATATTTCCAAGCACGTCTGAGTCTAGGATTTTCTATTATTTGGCATTCCACAGGCATGAAGTCGCCGTGGAAATGTACATTTGGAAAACAGGCAATTTCCAGTCATTCAAGAGAGGTTTGGCATTCAAGGGTACATCCATTTCTGCATCTAGTACCAGCACTGACATTCCAATATTCCACTAATGGCTGTAATTGCAATGGGGTTACAAGAGCACTAACAGGAATGAGGCCCCTCTATACTCTGAGTTAAGATATCCTAAGGAAAAAATAATAAAAAAACATGTAATATTCTTAAGGAGAAAACATGCTTTGATATTACAGGCAGGTTTGCTAACAATTTCAAGGCTATAAGACAATCTGTTTCAAAGCTGAGAACGGGAACGTATAAATCCAATATTCCTTTAAGAGGGTGGAACATGTTGATAGAACAGAGGATACTCTCTGTTGCAACTGCTGTGAACCAATTTATTCCTGGGTACACGTCCCAGTGAAATTGGGCTAACTTCCCTCTTTGTCAAATGTAATACACAAAGTTCTGGCAGCATCTGTTTTGTTTCTCGTGCTAGACCTGTGGGACTTTGGGCTCAATAAGGTCTCTCCAATTCAAGGAATAAAAGCTCCCAGGAAAGCGAGCCAGGAGCCCCCTGTTTTTACAATAGATTGCTTGGCTTGTTGCAATCCTTTCAGCCAAACTTTTTTTTTTATTTTTCCCCCAGAGCTTGAGCACACTGTGTGAATACCAAGTACACGAGGAGCTGTGATTAGCAGCTTCCCTTGGAAGTCTCCTTCTACGAGCTCGTATTTGATTTAATCTTGTCTCAGGTAAATAAAAGGAGCGGAGTGGAAATAACCTTTGACCTACTAATTAATCACTTGCCTCTGTTAACTATTCCTCCGTCAATGTTATTAAGTGGCAGCATCTGAGTGTAAATAGGCAACCATGTAAAGAGGCTTAAGTGCCATCTGGCCTTACCTGCTAAGGCTCGTTTGCCCTTTGGAATTGATCCCTTCGACTTCTTTTTTTAATTTTTTTTTTTTTTTTTTTTTTTTTGTCTTCCCCTTTAAAAAAAAAAATCTTAGGAAGATTTGTGTGCAATATTGCATGGTATGATTCAGCCCCAGCTCCAGGGCTGCTTGAGGACACTCAGAAACTGTGGGGAAATGTGGTTACAGACTGTTCACTGTTCACCTCATGGTGATGAGGGTCACCAAGGCAGCAATACCTGCCAGATTCAGGGCAGTGGTGACCAGCAATGGCTCATGTGAGTGTTGAATATTAGAAGTATTTACTCATAAAACCCTGATGAGGACTTGCAGTGAAAGATAAGCACTCCTTCCAAGAACAAGCCTGGAGGAATGCTTCCCTGTAGGACTCATTGTGCTGGACTGGTCAGAAACATGGCTTTAGGCCTAATTCATTACCCACTTATGGCATTTGTTTGGTCCTGTCCAAATAACTGGCTGTGTTTTCACAGAATCATAGACTCGTATAATTATTTGGATTGAAGGTGACCTGATAGATCTGATTCCAAACTCCTGCCATGGATAGGGATAGCTTCCTCTGTCATTTGAGTGGAAGAACACATCTAAGGGAGGTAGATTCTGTCGGTCCCTCTCTGGCACATGCTCCTACACGTGAGTTGAAGGACGGGGAAGTTTATCTAGTGCTTGCAGGTGCTTGTGCAAAATGACTGTACCCTTATTCACACAGACAGTGGTACCCTACTCCCAGTTTTGTGATCCTGCCTGGATGCATGTTTCTGTCAGGTGGCCTGACACAACCTTATTCTGTGTGTTTCCAGGTACTGTGTAAGGTATATTTTTAGGCAACCTGTTAAGTTATACCAAACAAGTTCTCTATTTCTGCAGAATGAAAGACTAAATGAGGTGGTGTGCAAGACTGCACGGCATAAATCTCAGAGTTCAGAGAGACCAGTAGGACTGCTTTGTGTTTGCAACGCTCACAACTTTATCTCCACAGAAAAAGCACAGCAGAACAAGACCCTGCCAACCTTCACATCCACTGGCGACTGTGGGAGCACTGGCCCTGGTCAGATTTTAAGTTTATGGACTCCTATCATTTGAGATTAAACTGGGCCCATGTATTGTAAATTGAATCATAAACCAAGTGTTTTTACAGCCCTGAGGCCGGGTTTGTTTTTGGGATCAATACTATTTACTGGAAATCCTTGCAGAGGTACGACCACCGTCGCCTCTTTGCCACGAGCTACCCACAGATGTGGTGGGCTGCCTGAAACCCTGCGTGCTCACAGTGCAGAACCAAAAAGTATTGCTGCTAGTGGAGTTTCACAGCCTGGTAAAATGACCTTTTAATAAAATTGTCCAGAATCAGTGGAATTGCAGTAATATAATTGAGGTTACAGCCAGGCTACCAAGGCAGAGTCCTTCCCTCTACCTTAACGCATCAGAGAGCAGAACCTGGCCCTGAGCCTGTAATCAGTTTGAACACGCTGTCAGGTGCTTTGGGATTTGGAGGTGAAAGGTGCTGTGTAAATGTCAGGCATCATTTACTGGGGCACTACATCCAGGCTGAGAAGCACAGCATGCCAGAGACTCTCCAACGTGGTGTTAGGAGCGATCTTGGGAAACATATTGTGCTGGATATACGGATGTCAGTCGAGCAGCGTCATGTAATTTCAGTTGCTCTAAATCACCCGATGCATTTTCCTTTATCTCCCTATTTTATCTAATTTTCTCCCCAGTTTTCCTTATTATTATTAAAATGAATCAAACCGAGTAGCCATGAACTAAGATATTTGTTTATACAAAAGGGGTGTGATCCCAGCTCCCTAAAGCTGCTCATATAAAACAGCAGATCATTGCGAATCATTTAAGATGGAAGGTTTATTTGGTTGTGGCTCGCTCTTTTTGGGTTCATGAAATGTTGATGAGCCAATCACAACATTCGCACATCTATTTGTTATTGCAAACAACCTACAAAGTAATGAATAGCTCGCACTAGGCTGGGGAGGACATTCACTGCTGAGGCTCCAAAACACACATTCTATTATTTACACTAGTCACCTGCTTGTCTCGCTGCTTCCTGATGGCATTACTCAATTAATTAGGCAACAGAATATGAATTTGGAGCGCTGCATATGTATTCACATATATGCATATGTGGGTTGGTGGTTGCTCTCAGGGATTTTCAGTGCCTCAGAAGACTTGAATCCAGTCCCAGATAAACAAGTCAGTTCCAGGAGAGGGGGTGTGCTATGAACAGCCTCTTCTGTGGATGTTGTTTTTCCTTCAGTGAGGACTTGTGACTTTATCTTGCAGGTTTGCTTTTCAACAGGCTAAATCCTCATAAAAGTGAGTGTAGAAACAAGGAAGGGACGCTCTTCCTGTTTGGTTCCTGCGTGGCACGAAACACCTTTCCAGGTGAGAAAGTGAACTCAAATTCATTTATCTGAATGTCTGCAGAACACTTTTCAAGCCGTGTGGCATCAATAAAGGGCTCCCCTTTGCTTTTATGGAGCAAAGCAGGTGGTAAAAGACGCTGCACACAGAGAGGCTGCACAGCAAGAGGCAGCAAGGCTGGGCAGGGATGAGGGAGATGTTCTGCTCCAAGTCCCAAACGCATGGGAAAGTGACTCTAGATCAGGAGAGGTTTCTCTCCCAGCCTGTCCCTGGGTTCTGTGCCCAGCCCAGCTCCCCTCAAGGGAAGTCCTGGGCTCTGCTGATGCTGTCTTCAGGGGGCTCTGGGAAAAACAGCTTCAGGAGAGCCTTTATGAGACCTTCTCACCTCTCACTATTCCTCCTTTTATGACCTCAGTTCTTCATTTCCGTTTTCCTCTTTTCCACTTTAGTTTCTACTTCAGCAAAACCAAACTCAGGAGTTATTTGTGTTTTCCCCTTCAATTTTAGTAAAAAAAAAAGTCCTTTCACCTGCGACATACAAATATAAGTTTTTCCATAGACAAGAGCGTGTTTTTAGGATAATTTAATTTCAGTGTCTCTAAAATGATGGAATTTTTGTCTCCTCTATATCTTTAGGTGTAAATAGCATGTAAACAGCATCCAGTGACTAAACACTGCAGAGGTAAAGTTATCAGCAATATCATCTGGGAATGCACCAATCTATAAGTATCAATCTAAATTTTACATATTCTTTTAGTGTATAATTATCTGCCAGTGGAGCATGTTTGCCTTTTATAAGTAAAAAAAAAAAATAAAAAGACATATGAGAATCTTACAAGCTAGAAAAAAAAAAAGGAGATACAGGAAATAGAGGCTATTTCTGGAGTGTATTTTTTTTCAAAGCAGAGTTGTTTTGGTTTGATTTATTAAATAGGAAGGTCAAGAAAGGAAAGAGAAAAAATAAAATTAATCTGTAAGAGAGTTGTGTTGTTAAAAGTGTAAGAGACAGAAGTTATTACTAAAAAAGGAATAGGTCCTCAATTTTGCATGTACTAAGGACTCTAGAAACTATTTTCCCATTTAGAGCCTGAAAAATAAATTGCTTTTTGGACACCTCTTAATTATTTCCCTTTTTCCCCCAACACTTTTAGAATCAAAATTCAAGTTTTCAGCCTTGTCAAAAGGGCTTAAAAGTTTTTATTTTTCTTAATGGGAGAAAAAAAAAATCCTAGAAAAGTTAGAATATTTGGGTTACTCAATAAAGGCAAATGCTTTAAAATCTTTTCAGGACATAAAGCCATTATTTAAAAATTAGATGAAGATGCAAGACATTCTTCCACTCACTAATTTTTTGTTTCAGCATTTACCATATAATGGCAAGTTTAGAGAGTGAATCTGGCAGCAGAGACCTTAATGAAATGATGGCTGTTTTTATGAGACATAGTTATGGTTTCTCCTCGTAAGCAGTTTTATGTCTCCTTAGAAGATGTTAAGGATGGTAATCACTTTGAGAGAGTATATGTGAATATAATAAAAAAGTTGAAAAATAAAAATAAATTAAGTAGCAGATTTTGATAAATACAATGTAACTTGTTCAAAAAGGTTAATTTAAAGGAAATTGGTAATGAATTATTTAGTTCTTCAAAATTTGGATACAACCATATGTTAGCTAAAATATCCCAAAATAAAATCATATTTTGGAAATGTCTCAAAACTTCCCTTTTCACACAAACATGAACTCATAAATTATCCATGGTTTTAGCTGAATATCCTGCACACATAAACATTATTTTGTGTCACAACTAAGTGGTGGAAATTTGTGTTATTCATATTAGAAAGATGAAGCCAAAGAAGTAGCTAGAGGCGAGAGGAGAGCTGGAGAGGAATTTGGGACAAGGAGATGAAGGGAGAGGATATGGGGGAATGGCTTCATGCTGCCAAAATGTAGGGATGGATGGGATATTGGGAATTAGGAATTGCTGGCTGGGAGGGTGGGCAGGCCCTGGCCCAGGGTGCCCAGAGCAGCTGTGGCTGCCCCATCCTTGGAGGTGTCCTTGGAGCATCCAAGGGTTTAGTGGAGAGTGTCCACCCAAACCACAATGATGTGAAATTTCTTGGGTTAACCTTCCACTTGCAGCTCCGAGGCCCAAGGAGCACTTGGATCAGTGTTTGAAGGCATCTGAATCACTTGTTGTGGTTGTTCAAGTTCTGGAATTTCCAAAACCCTCTGTGAGACTCAAGTTCATCATGCGGCACTCAGGATCGCATCTGCCCTTGGCATGGGCAGCTTGGTTTGGGAATGGGGCTGATGTCACAGACCAAAGGAAATATGCTTACTTTCTTGCTGCTCTTTCAGACCTGTCTTCCCCAGAAATAAATGTTTCTTGGTAAGAATGAAAAGTTTGATTGTCACCTTATTAAGGGCTGGGTGCAGAGCAGCACAATCCCACAGAGACTACAGCAAAATTATTCTCAGAACAAACTTTAGCATTTTTGCAGCTCCTGGTAAGCTCAGTGTTGGACACCTAGATAGAGAGGACAGAAAGTCAGGTAAAACCTTGACTTGCTTGTCAGTAAAAGGCAGTAATAAATCAATACTCCTGCTCTATGATGCTGGCTGTGGGGTTTGAATGACCCTTGTGTGTATCATCCTTCAGATGAGTTATACTTGTTCAAATTTCACTTTTTTTTTTTCTCTACCTGTCAGAACTTTTATTTATTAGGCAGCTGGTTGCTGTTGACGTTTTAATTTTAAATCCATAAAACCAAAATCATAAGATTACTCTGTGCAAAGCACTAATATTATTTTGTGATGAGTGTCTTTCCCTTTTTCCTGTGACTGGTCTAAACAGCCATACCATCAATGCAAATTATTATTATTATTTTATTAAATATTTATTTGATTATTATTTCTGCATGGTTATGTAGCTTCTAATTAAATGTGACCTGAAGTTTCAGAGGCTCCTTACCCCTGAACTTTTGTGTGAGGCTTAGTACAGATCATCTCTTTGATGAAACACATTCAGAAAGTCCTTCTTGAAAAGCCCCAAATGAGGAGTGTTGAATGCTTGTTGGGATCTTGATGATCTGGGATGTGGAAACATCTCTGAGGTCTCAGCTGAGCCTTCCTGTCTTTTATATCTTATTCCTAGGCTAGAAAGAGATGTTCAGGCTGCCTCTTTCCTGGGGGAAATAACAGAGCATCCAGTGTTTTTCACCTTTACTGGTTAGGAAAGGAACAGAATATAAATTCTATTCTTCATAAAAGAATGCAGTCTGGTCCTTAGGATCTTATGGTGTTGTTTCAATCAAGTTTAGATGTTAACTACTTGCATGAAATGCTTTTTAATGGAACAAGTTTTTGCCAGATGGGAGAAAGTATATGCTGCTTGCTGCTATTTTATTTTTCTGCATTTCCCTCAGGCTCCATCTATATAACAGCCATAACCCAATCTCCAAACTCAACTGCAATGAGGCTGCCATCTTACCCCAGCAACATTTCCTGAGCTGAAGGGATCTAACCATGTTTCTGGAACAAGAGGATACCTTTAATACCACTTGCATTTCAAACAGCTAGCAAGATCAAAAGGAATTTGTTAGTACCTCATTAGTCCTCCAGGTTCAATCATGTTCAACCTTGTTTTCTGGCTGTAGTTATTTGTATTTTAATGCAGGTTTTGGGTTCAGATCTCTCAGCATGCAGCTGTGTGGGCAACCATGCTCAAGTGAGCACCAATCCTTGATGATGCAAGCTGATAACACAAACTGCAGGATCAAGGGTCCAGCAAGAATACTCTTGGTTTTTGTCACCCTTCCCACTTCAAAGGAGACAAAGCTGTGCTGGAAGCCCAACTCATAAATCCTTAAACAGCTCCAAATTTTGGCAAAAGTGGGTTCATGTAATTTTCACCCACAGGCAGCAGAACCACCTGAGATCAGGCAGGTCTGTGCCTCAGATTGGCTCCTGGATTTGGGACATGGGAAAGGTTTAATGAGAGGGTCATGAATTTAACGCCACACATTTCAGATCACTCTTGGCTGTGGCTTGCAGTGCCAACAAGGATATGATTGCAAAGACTCAGACCAGGCTTGACTATCAGTATTTACTGCTTCCTGCAGTTAAATCTGCAGAAATATATGCCAAGTGCTTAGGAGCCTGAGCCCTAAAAGGATTTTACCTTTCCTCGCTTTTCATTGCCCAAGGCAACACAGTTGCCTAGAAATAGTTAATGGTGCTCCTTGCAAAGCCCCATTCTCCTTTAAGGGTCATCATTATCTCCATTTTAAGGCTGAACTGAGATTTAAATATAACTTTACATTATTGAGATGCAAATCACCTTGGTCTCATAAGTATTATATGTCTAAATCATATTTTTCATCATGAAAACCTCTCTCTCCTTTTTTAAGTGTTTCCCTTTAAGTACATTTTTCCATTAAACTAAATATATGTTTAATGTTTTTTTTCTCCTCCAAAGGCAAGGTCCTTTCATTCATGCCAGTGTTATTATTTCTCAAAACGAGTTTCATCTTGATCCATAAACATTTTATGCCAAGAATAATGCCGTTTTAAAGACAATAAGTGCCTATTTCTGCCTGAGGCCATCGGGAACCCTGTAAAGGAGGCAGTAGGAATTAAAGACACTTAATCATATTTCCCCATTTTTAACTGCTATTTTTTTACACTTTGAAGCAGTTTTTCTATCCTTGCTGAGTCCTATTGAATGCCATAAATCTTAATTAAAGATGTAATTTTTTTTTTATGAAATCTGAGCTGGAAAGAACATTTCTTACTTTTAAGACCAGCACTATGTATAGGCTCATAAAGCAAGCAAGACTTTTACACTCGCAGGGTTTCAAAACCAGTTATTGCTGTTATTATGTCGAATCAGTGCCATAATTATTATTATTGCTTGGTTTGGTGTTTTTATGATTATTGTTAATGCCTGAGCTTTGCATTTTCTGTGCACAAGACATCAAGGGGAAAAGAATAGCTTACACTAAGTGCATATCTGTATGCAAAATGGAGGAAAGCTTGCAGAAATATACCCACCAGCACAGGAATTTGGATTTAACGTCTTCATTTTAAGGTTTTGTGATTTTTGTTGATGTGTTTGGGATTGTGGTTTTTGTTGTTTTTGTTTGTTTGTTTGTTGTTTTTTGTTTGGTTGGTTTTTTGTGTTTTTTTTTTTTTTTTATGCAAAAGCTGTTTCAGTTAGGTAGGCTTAAATAACAGCATGTTTGGTGTAAACTTGCACTATTTTATTGAAGCCATGAAGCCAAGAGAATTACATTGCTTTATACTGCAAAAAATGCTATCTGTCACAATGTCATTTTTCCAGCGTTCCATGTAATTTTGCTATTGAGAGGAAGGAGGGGAGCAAATCTCCATTGTCTTATCTGTATTGGTGGAAAGAAACAGGTACTCCACACCTCTCAAGTCACGACCTGAGTGTCTGTAGTATGTCCCTGCAGATGAAATGGGAAACACTGCAAAAGAGGTTTTGATCTGAAGCCTGGTAAATTCAACAGGAAGATTTGTGTCGGCTCTTGGTAACAACCAATATTTGCTCTCTTTTAATGGTACCTGCTGGAAATACATCACCTGACAGGTCCTTGTTCTGAGCCCTGGGGCATTTTAACAGCCTGCTCCAAAGGAAAATCAACACGAATTTTCCCAATGATTTCAACACCATTTTGGATTGAGCTGCTTTGGAGGCAGATACCATTCCAAGGAACTTCACTTGGTAGGAAGCACCGGCCACCATGCTTTTTCCCAACACTTCCCACCACTGATGCCATCAAAGAGGATGTCACCAAACTTACGCAGCACTCCTGATGTGGAGAATGCAGCAGCACAGACACATCCAGGGGTGTAGCCCATCTATTCACAGCCTCCAACCTGACAGGTGCTTAAAGAGCCCTTTGGCTCTCCATGGCATAATTTCAAATTTCACGTTAAGTTAGTTAGGCATTTACATTCTGAAATGCTCACAGTCCTGCTGGTTGGTAATGAATTGTCCATTTAAATTTGGCTACTGTATCTGGAGTTTCTCCAGTTAATGCTAGTACTTTTCTGTGTTTTAGAAAACAGGACAAAATAAAGGGTGGAAGTTTAGAAGGCCGAGGAGCTGGTTAAGGCTTGAGTGACTGTACCAAAATATGATTCTTCAGCCACTATTAAGCACATCAATAATGTTGCTCCTGTGAGTAATGCTGCTGAGTCCACAATGAAATATTCATGGGGATAAACCTACCTATGGCTGAGGCTTTGTGAGGGTGTAAGCTTGTGCTCTCACCTTCTGCTGCAAGGTCACCCCAAGGTTTCCACAGCTGCCAAGCCAACCAACGAGACACTGGTGGCTTTTATTAGATACTACAGTTGCTGTTCCTTAACATAACATGACCTTCCTCAATGAAGCCTGAATCAAAAGGGCACTGATTTACTGCCTGTGAAGTGATGTTTCCTCACTGGCATCTAATAATTTATTTAAGGCATGGTTTTGCCAGGAAAGTCTCTCATTATTTTAGAACCATCTTTCCTCTTCCAAAGGCATTTTGGAAGATAGCAAAAATGTGAAGAAAATATGTTTCCCATCACACACCACTCACAGAATTTATTTTGGGTAGCTTTCATGCCTGCAGCTACAGTATCTCACTTCTTCATGGGCACTAAGTTTGGGAGAAAAGCAGGAAGCACTTATTTTGCATCACAAATCAGTTGCTGTATTTGGTAGTTTCCATTTCATTCACGGTAGTAATTACGTGGTTACAGCTATTCTGAAGCTTCCTAGTGAAGGATCATAATTTTCATGCTTCCTCTAATTTATAAAGGGTAAAAAAACCCCAACCAATCAGTATCATTTTTTTTCTCAAGCTGGTATAATTTCAGGGGCAAAGTTCATAAAAGAGAAATTAAACTTTATTTTGAGGATATCCTGATGAGTACAAGTGGGAGGAAAGGCCAAAAGCATTTCTGGATTATGCATAGTGGGGTGAATAAAAGGTTCCCAGTGGGGTGACATAATTATACAAACTGGTCTGAGGACAGGAGAGATCAACAATTCCCAGGATTCAAAAATCCAGATAAAGTAATCTGTTTGGACACAACACCAAAATTAAAGGAAAAAAAAAAAACAAAACAACACATCTAAGGATAATTTCGTCCAGCATTACTGAAACAGACTCTATTTAGACAGAAACTTTGAAGGAACAGGGTTTGACATTGAGTACCTTTTTTTTCCTTTTTAATTGCTCTTTGTTTGTTTGTGTTTTGAGCTTTCATGAGGTCTCTCAGTTTGTTTGCTTGGGGGCTTTGTTTGTGTTTATTTTTATTTTGTTTCTGGGTTTTCTGTTCGGTTTGTTTTGCATTTTGTTATTAATTCCTGGGAATTCACTTCTGTGTGATCTTTCAAGGATTTTGGCAGTCATTCACAGGCCCCATTCTGACACCTTCCAGACACCCAGCAGTCCATATACTGCAGTCTGAGAAACACAGGACAGCACAATTTCTCCAGGCTCCAGCTGGCTTTATTTGCTATAAAACTGTGATTTTGCAAGTTCTTGGGTTTACAAGTAATTTAATACAGGTGAGCAGGGAACTGACACAGGTCATTTTGGGCTATTTTAGCTTAATTTAATTTTTCAGTTCATGACATCTCTTGTTGAAAGCTGATTAACTCTGTTTGTGATTGACTGTTATACCACCTTTCTTTTTATTTTTTTTTTAAACAGTCATGAATAGAAGGCCCACAAAAATAATAATATTAACAAAACCTCCTTCCACAACCTGTGACAAAGGTTAATAAAGTTTTTCTATGTTTTTTAGTATCTAGGTTTTTTGTTGTTTTGTCAGCTATGCACATATGCACATACACATATATATATGTATATATACACCTATAGGCATTTATTTACATGTATATGTGCATCTATCTATAAAAATATATATTTTTTAAAATTTATCTTTTATTTTCTTCAATTCCTGAAGTTAATTGATGGGTACTGAGTTAGAGTGTTATTAAAAAGAATATTTTGTGGGAAGTTTAAAGATGGTTTTTCCATATGAACGCTTTGAGTGCAGGTCACAGGTTGAGAGGGTAAATACAACTCCTGGACTGGTGCAGAAATGTACTTTATCCTAAAGCACTGCTGAAGCAATTCCATTGACACCAGATGGCTGTTCTGTATCTGCAGGATGGTCAAATGCTTCTGATGAGTGTCTGCAGCTGATGAGGTTAGCTCTCCTCCTGGCAATCTGGTAAGGAAATCAGTAGGGCATTTGTTTTTTTCTTTTTCTTTTTTCTTTTTCTTCTTCTTTTTTTTTTTTTTTTTCAGTAAAACTTTTTCCTTTGCGATGGTGAACCTGGTACTACTAACCAAATGAGAACAGAATATTCTTGTTTTCATTGAGGATCAGGGGCAGCCTCAAAACTGGGTTGTGTGGACAGGTCTAGGAAGATCTTTCTATTTCTCTTATTCTATGACTTAAAAGAATTTTTATATTTCATATTCTGTATCGAGTGTTTTCCAATGGTCACTGGCACTTTAAAAAGTGAACTGTCATTTAAGGAATACTTCATACTTAAAAAGTCACCTAGTCTTTTCTAGGTATTAGAATTGCTTATTTTATTATAAAAATCTCCTCTGTTGTGAACTTTGATAAAATTCAGAAGAATAGACAATGCTGGACTTAAATTATAAATGCAAAATCTCAGAACATTAGACTTGAGAGATGATGGGACTCAGATTTGCTATGATAGTTGAGGTTTGTGGCTCAGGTGCCTCTTTATAATGACATTCTGTTAACTTTAAAAAGACTTCCCAGCAATGTAATAGGCAAATTATAGTAAATAATTATTAGCTCTCAGCTCAGTCTCTATTTTATTTAGTGGATATAAGCAATGCAAGTACCTGAATTATAGGGTTATTTATGCAAGGGCATCTTTGTCAAATATGTTTTTTAATAAAAAAACAACAATTTCCTGATGATTAAATAACCCATGAATAAAATTTTATGTTGATGCCAAGCATGACCAGTCTGCCTTGAAGAGATGCAGAAACCTTTCCATGAGACTGTGAGCTCCTTGTCTGCACATCTCAACTTCAGAAATTCTACTTCTGGATGAACCAAAGGATGTCTTTACCCCACTGAGAACAATGGAAGGAGTTGCTGATGCCACAAACACAGCCACAAACCTTCAGGGATCTAACTAAATCCATAGGTCTAAGGAAGAAGTGGCCTTGTGAAGAAAAGGCCTCCATTCCAAGGAAAATGCAGATATTCATCCTTTGTGGTTTCATCCTTTTCACCACCATTTCCTCGCCTCTTGTTCGGTTTCTACTCTCAATTAATTTCTTAACCAAATGGTGTCTCCTGGAAAATACCATTCCATAATAAATGAAAAGAATTATTTCAGAGGTTTTTGAGCAGGCAAAGTGGAAAGACATCAATTGAAGTTGTTGTTGTCTGGTAAATTTTTCATTTCAAGAAGGAAAAAGGGTTGTCCCCTGACTTTTTAGCCTAAATAAATTTTTGACTTCTTAAATAAATTATCAAATTTTTTAGTAGTTAATTTTTTAAAGCAGAATATTATGGCAATAGCATCTCATAAAGAGTACACGTACACATATAAATATATAGATACATATATTTATATATACACCTACATATTTGTATATAGGAATATATATAAATATATGTACCTAAATATTTATATGTTTAAATATATATTTTTATATTCTTACCTTTTCTATATAAAAGTAAAGTACAAAATGCTACTTCATCAAAAATTAATTCTTTGGGGTCCCAAAGACCCCAAAGACAAGATATTTTTGAAGTCCTGCACGTTTCCTCTTTTATATTTATTTTGTGACTCAGAAGAGAGAAAAGAAAAAGGTTTTTACAATATTAGAGCTGCATTGGGATTATTTGTAAGTTTAAATTATCTTCCTTTCACTGTGCCTCACCCTCACACCCATGATGGCCCTGCAGGAGGCTGGACAGGGAGCAGGATGCTCTTGAGCTCCAGGTTCTGCTGCAGCCTGGGTTTGGACAGTGAGTCCCAGCTCTCCTGAAAGAACTTGCATTTGTGATCCAATATATGACCTGCCTGGAGGGTTTAAACCTCTGGCAACAGAAAAGGGACAAGTGGTGCTCATATTGAGCAGAAAACAGACATCACCTGCCTCCAGAGCCATGTGGCAGCACACTGTGTCTTCTGGGACTGTGGATGTGACAGAAAAAAGCAGGGTTGGGTTGAGGCTTTGCCATTGAGCTGGGGAAGGTGCTGTACTCAGAAATGTTGCATTTTGCACTATCTATGTTTTTTTTTTTTTTTTTCTTGAGAGAGGCTGGATGTATAAACCACAGCAAACTCGGGTGTCCCCCACCAGCTGTAACCATCCATATCTCACAGTGTGGCACTCTGCACTTTAAAGGCAGCAAGGCTTATGCTCCTGACAGGAAATTGTCACAGATGTAATTACTCAAACGATATTGGTAAATTCCAGTGCAATATGTATTGTCACCCAGCAGTTACAATAATCACTGTACAGATACAATCTGTTCCTTGATAAAACGCAGAGGTTCGTGATGCACATTGAGCTCACACATAAAACCCTGCCTGGGACTCAAAGTCCTTTATCCACTCTAATTGTTATTACTTGTAGCTGTGTGGTACCTGGGGACAATTATTCTCATATTGTATGTTCTGAAAGAGCAGAAGCCATTCAAGTAGCTGAACTGGTAAAATGAAAGCTGGCAATCTGGATGGGGGAACAGGTTGTCCTGGACAGGTTCTTCTTACTTACTATTCACAAGAGGCTTAAAGGCCACTTGTGAGCTGGATCACAGAACAAATCAGTTAAAAAGGACTGCTGAGGGACATCTACCTCCAACTCTCTCCTGTTCCTTGAACCACAGAAGGGTTTGGGCTGGAAGGAACCCAAAATCCCATCTCATTCCAATTCCCTGTCATGGTCAGGGACACCTTCCACTGTCCCAGGCTGCTCCCAGCCCCATCCAGCCTGGCCTGGGGCACTGCCAGGGATCCAGGGGCAGCCACAGCTGCTCTGGGCACCCTGGGCCAGGGCCTGCCCACCCTCAGAGGGAGGAATTTCTTCCCAGCACCTGATCTTAATCTCTCCTCTTTTAGTTTAATACTTTTCCCCTTTTTCCTATCACTAAGTGCCCATGCAAAAATATTTCTCAACTCTGTTTCATGAGGTTAGTCTTTCCCAGATAATGGGCTCTGGGAAATTCCAGTTTCTGCCAGCCAGTTTCTCCAGGCCACATAAGCCGCTATGCGTAAGAACTTTTGCCAGCCTCCCAGTCCAACATGGTGTGATCTACAAACCTGGTGAGAATGTACCCCATCCCCTTTTTCAGGCTCTTTATAAAGAGCACAGATTCTGGCTACAGGCTGGACTCTGTATCACTGTCCATCACCCTGAAACCCATGAAGTATTGTTAATTTTCTACAATCCAGCCAATTTTCCACCATCATCACATCACAGAATGTTTATTCAGTTTATGAATTGGCAATTTGGCTATGGTGTATTCCAGCAATCTGTGTCACAATCTCTGCTGGAATCAAGGTATGCAGCTCCTGCTGCTCTCTCCCTGAACCCAGAGCCATGATTCAAATCCCAAACACAAAATATCATGTTAGGTGTGCAGAGAGGGAAATGGAAGCACAGGTAATTAAATATGCCACTGGTTCCAAGACTAGCAGTAAAGGATAATAAGAAGGTAGCTAGAGATTCTTCTAGGCTTTGTAAGGTTTGTGACTTTCGTAGGGGTAAGGAATATTTTCTGCATCTTGGTAAGAGGAGGTACAGTACAGCTCCTTGTTTACAGAGGGCTGGATCTCAACAGCACACACCAATCTGTCTCTGTGTGTGATATATCATTTTAATTACCCCGAGTTTACTTTCTTTATAGGCATCCCTTCCATTATTTAAAATTAGCCCTCCATGTGTCACCCCACTGGCATGGATGAAGAATCCCAGCCAGAAACATTGCCCTAATTCAGCTAGATCAGGGCACACCATATTTTTCAGTTAAACAAAGGCAACTCAATATTTAGATCATCTTTCTTGTTCCAGCTGCTGCCCCTTGCGTGGTGTGTAAATTAAGAGCTCTTGTGCTAACCATTGATTTTTCTTCCCAGGATCCCAAGGGGACACATCCTGCTAGGTTTATTCTTGAGGAAGCCCATTCCAATGCTGCACAAAGCTGGCATTGTCAGGAAGATTTAGCTCCCGATGACAAAACATCTTTCATTGTGAATTCTACTCATCATAAGGAGCTTACAAATCCTAAATCACAGTGGGGCCACCCTTTCTTTTGCTCTCAGTGCACCATCATAACTCTTCCACCTTAACTATCAGAGGAATGCTGCCTATGCCTCTTATCAGGCCTGGGTCAAAGGTGAATATCTGAGCTTCTCGGTCACAGTGACACCAAGTGCTGTGAAATATGGCAATAACGATCCTTCAGGAATCTCTGGGGCCATTCTGTAAACCCAAGCGGGTCTGTGTGATTCTGCTTTTTGTCTTCCACTGCAGATGTGATGCTACCTTGAAAGAAGAGGCTAAAAAATCCCCCTGAAAGCAGCTTCTGTGTTTGGGGTGGTAAGGGGGAGAGGGCTGGGGTTTAGCCATTGATGGGATGGGAGGAGAGCTGGGAGAGGGGGTTTGTGGAGCTGTCTCTGGTCTGGGAGCTCAGCAGTGCAGATCACCATTGTAAATAGACACTGATAACTCCTAGAGACATTCAGTAACCTTTCAGCACTCCTTCCTAAAATAGACTTCTTTTTTCTTGGGAGAGAACAAAATGAAACCGCAGTATCATCCCTGAGGTAAAATCTTCTAATTAACAATTAACCCACCTTGAAATAAGGTTTTTTTTCCCCCCTTCTTGCTGGACTTCTAGCTTCCAGTCTGTTCCCTGCTAGTTTTCTTAGATAAGAAAAAGGGAAGGTAGGATATAGAATCATTTAGGTTTCAAAAAAACCCCTCCAACATTGTTGAGTCCAACAATTAACCCACATAAAATATTTTTGGATCACGAACACACCTTGAGTGAGGAACATCCAGGCAAATGACAAAGAGGAGGAGAGGAGATTCCCTGAGCTGGTGGCAGGCAGCAGGGGAAGAGTGGAGGGTCTGTTGCACAAAGTGCTCTTTATTCTGCAGAGCACGGGGAGCTGTGTGTGTGCAGGGTGATTAGAGCAGAAAGGCCAGCCACTGCCAGTGTGTCCTGAACCTGTAATAATCACAACAGAAATAAAAAACACTGTGAGATGGAACATGATTTCCTATGTCTGGGCACGCAGAAGGAGCAGGGAGGCTCGCTCACCTCTTGCTGCAGAGATTAGGAGGCACAAAAGAGATTTTCCTCTGTGCATTTAGGTAATGGGCAGAATCTAAACAGGCTCTATTGCTGCAGACAGCCCTGTTGAAGCAGTTGAAGGTCACTCCCACAAAGACCTATTGCATTTCCCTAACCCTTAAAGGAATTAAAATAAAAATGTGCTTCTCTCTAGCGCAGCAAATGTGTTGTAATAATACTGTGAGGCTAAATTTAGCATTTGCTCAGTAACAGCTTGCAGTCCCATCATCATGGAATACCCTGAGCTGAAGGGACACATAGGGATCACACCCTGTGCCTGGGAATGCTGTCCAAACACTTCCTGAGCTCTGCCAGGCTTGGTGCTCTGACCATTCCCTGGGGAGCCTGCTCCAGTGCCCAGCCACCCTCTGGGATGTTAGATATTTATCTGATATCCAACCTAAACCTCCTCTGCCACAGCTTCAAGCCATTCCCTGGGGTGCTGTCCCTGTCACCAGAGAGAAGAGAGGAAGCTCCAGACCACAGTGAGCTCTCCCCTCAGACACATTCTGCCCCAAACCCCCTTTTGGCCTCACCTTTGCTCTCCCTGCCTCTCACACTCCCTCTCCTGGGTCACATCTGACTCCTCCTCCCCAGTGTGCTGAATAGCCAGAAAAACCTGGTCACTAATTACTGTGGTGAAGATTTGCAACCTGTCTGGCAGTGCCAGGAAGTGGGGCACAGCCTTTGCAAGTGTGGAGGGATCAGTCAGGCTCAGGTCAAAACCAGAGTGTTTCCAGCCAGTTCTGGGGGTGGGCGATGACAAGCACCATTGAGCATGGACGTTTGCCTGTCAAGTGTGCAATTCATTTGGGAACTCACCCCATGGGAAGGGCAATGGGATTTTTTCTATTTTACTTTTATCTTCCATACTCAACTCATTTGATCACACACACCAAGGGAAAAAAAAAAAAAACCAAAAAAAAAAACAAAGAAAAAAAATGGGTGGTGGTGGTGGGGAAGCTGTCCATGAAGAGTTTTCAAGTCTGTTTTCAATCAGACTGATATATCTGTTCCCAAGGTTGGTGTTCCTGCCACTCTCTGGCCCAGCTTCCTCCACCCCTTTTCTGAGCTCTACCATGAAGTTATTTTTCTAGGGGTTGTGTGAAAAGAGACTTTGCAGACTTCAGATTTTTAATGTCTTAAAGTGCAATTGGATATATGGGAGATATGATGACTAAACGATAATTAAGGTCTCAGGCCTGGCTGCTTTCATAGGATCTTTTGACTGCATAATAATTCTGTCAGTATTATTAAACAATATTGTAGTAGTAACAAAGAATAATAGCCAAATGTCAGAGATTTAGTATGCTATGTGGAAAAAAATTAGATTCTGCGTTAATTGAATAGTCAGGAAAATGTGAGAATGAATCCAAGTTTTCATTTACAGTTCTGACAGAACCAGAAAACAACAGATTTTAAGACCAGAAATAGACAGACCTTAAGCTATCTGCTTTTCCAACCTCCTATGTAACAAAGCTATGTATCATCCACTTTTTCAAAGTAGAAATAGTAGTTTATTTTCCATTTTCTCCTTGTTATGTTTTTAAAAATGGGAGAGGAAAGCAAAGGTGTGAAAAAAATAATTGGTGCAATTTTTTACCAAGTTGGAATTTACAGGTACAAAACTTGTGGTTTTGGGCCACACTCATGTATATCTATGCACCAGAAACAGGTCAACAGTCTGATCATTTTTATGTATCACAGAATACTACAGAAGAGAAGATCTGTTCTGTGGAAGTGGCAAGAGGTCAGCCCCTGTCCTAACACAAGCATGATGAGAGCTTGTGGAGGGGCTCCCATTTGCTTTTGCACATCACATCAAAGAAAAAAACTCTAATTCTACCTCTTTATTCACCCTTCTTGCAGAACAGAGGCACTGTGGATGCTTGTTTCAAATGCTGTGAATGGATGACCCAAAACCCACTTGTTTAAAGACCAAGTGAATTTGTTTGTGGCTGGTGACCTACCTGTGGGTGTCCCCCCTGTACTCCATATGAGAATTTCTATATACAAATGTTACTTTTTCCTTATGCTAATAATACTGACAATTGTATGAGAGGGAGAGTGATATGCTTTTAAACTGTCTGTGACACCTGCTTTGCCTAAATCTTGGGGGATGTTCTGAACAAAACAAGAAGTTCCCTGGATATTGGAGAAGTTGTTGCAAAGACAGTGAATATTTTTCACATTTAATTAGTTTGTTTAACCTGTCTAAGCAACTGCGGCTGCCTCTTGTTTCCAGTCATGAGTAAGGGCAAAATGATCTTGAACAGAAAATAAGAAATAACAAATTATTATTCCCTTATAAATTGCTGTGTATAGTATTTCATGTACAGAGAGACACATTCAGTCATAGATATGATAGAGAAAAGAAATCAAGTCTAACTTTTTGACTTAAAAAGTATTAATTTGTGTTTCAGGAAGCTGTCTTTCATACTTCAATGCAGGTATAAAGGGGTCTTTTTGAGCTTCTTAAGCTAATTAATAAATCCAATTAAAAATTATGTGTCATCAACTGTAATCCTTTCTACAATATGTGTCTTATGCAAAGCAAAATTATCAGTTGAATATGGTTAATGGCAGACAGAAATCACAGGATAATACAATTTTGGAGGAACCTTTGGAAGTCAAATCTTCAGCTCAAAGGATGACTTGATCAGATCACATAAACCAAATCTCTGCTGAAGCAATGAATAAAACAGTAAGGCTTTTTCCCTTGAATTACCTTAATTTGCAAGTTATTCCTGAGCTTGCATTGTGCACCACCTGCTATCATTGAGGTTTGTTAGGTGCCATTGTAACAGACCCTGTTAAAATGTTTTTCCTCTTTCCTATAGGCCCTCTTTATGTACTAAAAGGCCACAATAAAATCTTCCTCATTATGGACTGCATAAACCTATTCTAGTTTCTCCTACAACAAGGAGAAAGCAAGACCATGGTAAATGCAGTTGCATGAAATTAGGTGATTTATTCAATTTTCAGTGCCTAGATTTGATTTAGTATTTTCCACCTTGGATATCTTGAACATTGCTGATATGTGGGCAAAATTTACTTATACGTTGTCTCGAGATGGAAATGGAAAAGTCCTTACAGAAAACTCCTAATGTGGCTAAGGTGGGAAACTATTACTATTGCAGTGTTTTTTGTCACCTTCTATCCCTTAAAAATTGTATTTTCTTTCACTAACTCGAACATTCATATATAATTCAATTAACTATAGACTAAATTGGTTTCTTATTCTTGTTCTCCAGAAATATAAAGAGCTCTGGAGAACATAATGCTTGCTCCTTTCCTTGTCTTGACTTCAGGAGTGGCAAAGGTGGCACAATTTCAAAGAAAGGGAGAACATGGTGGCTGCATTCAGTAGTTCTGGCAGCAGTAGCCCTGAGGACTATTTCTTCCTCAACTCCAAGTACTTAAAAGATTAGTTTAAGCCATGAGGCAGGAAGGATTACTTTGGTATGATAATAGGGAGAATTGCGCAGGATTCCCTTCTGAGTATGTTGGTTTTGAATTTAAGGAAAAAAAAAAAAAAAGAATTTCAGGTCAAAACAAAAGGAGAAAAAGAAGCACATTAATAAAACTGAAGTGATGATATTCTGGTTCTCAAACCCGCTCAAAAATTGAAGTTACTTTAAATAGAGTATTATAGGAGGTCAAGAAATTTCACTTCTTGTTGAAAGAAAACAGAAGTCAAAGCTGAGACATTCTAAAATAAAATCTTGAATCATATTTTCACTCCATAAAAGTTAATTTTCTCAGCAGTTGCTTTCTCTTGAGCTCATTGGGTTTTATTTATGACTGCAGAATTGCCTATGATAACAAAAACCAAACCCATACCAGAACAAAACTACTGTTGAAGAGATGATCAAGATATTTAGTAATTTCTTAAGAATCTTCAAACTTCATACAAAAGTGTGACTTTTGTATGAACAGGTAGAGTGGAATTTCACTGAGCAGCTTAATTAGCTCTTCATGCTATTTAATGTTATGTTAAATGACTTACCAGAAGTTATTAATTAAAGTATTAAAATCTCATTATTTGTTAGTAATGGGGCACATGGGAAGAGGGAAAACAACAGGACTTTATTATTAACACATTTCAGGGAACACGCAATAAATTGCATAAACAGAAGAAATATACATCTGGCTGTTTCCACTTGTTGTATAAAACATCTGATAGTTTATACTTGTTACAGGAATCCTATAAATACTCATGCATTTCCAAATATATTAAACTTCTTGTACTATTGGTTGGTAGTTTAAATAAACCTTTCCATAACCAAATTTAGGAAATCAGGGCTTCCTCAAAGGGATTCTCAACTCCTTAAAGAACATCTGTCTGTATTTAGCCACACACTAGATCCATGGTGAGAATGTATGTTTCATTCTGCCCTGTTTTTTAATAGTGGAGATGGCAATTGATTTACTTGTTACCGGTCTGATTAAATGCTGTGTGCCATGGTGACATCTCACCTATTTTAAAATGTCTATATTGCATTTGTGTGTTTGATCTGGGAGCAGTATGGACTTGAGGGTGTGAAATTATGCCTAATTTCTGATCAGGTGAGAAAAATTTAGCTTGAATGCTATTGATAATGCTGACATTTTCTTTCTTCTGTAGTGGTAATCCAGATAGATTTTACAGGCAGATATGACACCACAACATCTTCAGTCATGGTGCAGCAATATCAGCCCAGTTTTTATTTGCCTGTGTTTTTCCTGCGATGTGCATTGTGATCAATGTAAATGCAATGTAAATCTGGGTTCATTCAGAGTGCAAGGAAAATAACCCAATCCATCAGTAATGAAGGCTTGAATTTCTCTGTCCAGTTCACACTCTGGAAGAAAGTGTTGCTTCACTGGAGGAAAATATCCATGTTGCATAATTTTGCAGCTTGTAAATTAAAACAAAACAAAACAAAACAAAATAAAATATCTAAACAAACAAACAAAAACAATAAAAAAAACCCCCACAATAACAAAACAAGCAAACCAGAGAGTCTAACTGTACTCCTTTTAGCATTCAGTCAATATTCTGAATGACTTAGATGACTTACATCACTATTGTGATCTTCTTATCTTTTATGAGTGGTGTCTCATTTAAAGCTCTGTTTAAGGATGCAGCTCAGAAATCATTACCTTGCTGCTCTTAAAAGTCAAAAGCAGTTCTGGTTGTGTAAAGCAGAGTGCCTGTGGGGCCAGTAAATGTTTTAGAACTTCTAGCTGGACTTCTAAGGAGTGTGAAAGAGGCAGGAGGAGACAGAATACCTCAGGACTCTGATGGTACCCGCTGTCTTAATGAAATTAACAAGCAGATCTCCAAGGGTTTGCATAGTTTCTGCATATTCCACAGGAAATCTGAACAGATAGACTCAAGATGAAGCTCACAGCAGGTCTGAAAGTGACCTTGAAAATTTTTCCTAGTGAGCAGAAATCATAAAGGTTTAAACAAATGAGTCAGCATGGATTTTGGTCTTTGTCCTAAAAGAGATAAGAGATGCTTGGATGGTGCTGTTTCAACAGTGGGATGAAAAGAATAATTCTGGTCCTGTTGGACATTTCCCACCACAATATTGCAACAACCTTGGGGGAAAAAAAAAAAGCTAAGATGGGCAAAACGTTGAATGCATTCACATGCAAAAAATTCCATAGGGTTTACGTTTTGGGTTTACATTTTGTCTAATTATGTAGCAAAGGATAATTAGATGGAGGAATGGAGGAATATTGTGCTCAGCTGTGGAAATATTTCTGGTCACTGAGAAGTATTTTGGCTAGGTGTCCTCCCCACATTCAAAGTATACTGTGCCAAACTGGACCTCTCAATTGGTTGATAAATTCCAAGTATATGCATGTGGAGGAAAAAAATAGTGCATCCGAAAAGCATGAATGCAAAGTAATACTCAGGAAAAATATCTTCAGGAGTGTGCTAGCATAATTAAGAATATTTCATGTTCAAAAGAAGTGAGAAATGTGAATAAAATGCTAGAAATTACCAGGGAAAATCAAACTAACAAGGGAACTTGAAATATCAGTTATTTTATAGGTTCAAGATCGTCTATATTTGAAATTACTCTCAGAAAGGATGTGGGAAAATAATACAAAAAGTAGAATGGTGAAGATTGAATTCCATGAGGAGGTGCAAGACTGTGGTTGTAACAGCTTCAATATTAGACAAGCAGGGCTGTCCATGGTGTCCAGAAACTCAAGAATGTTTTATGGGGAAAGCACATTGGAAATAATAATTAGTGTTTTCACAGTTAAGAAATAATTATCAGAGGGCACTGGATGAAATTTTTGGGCAGAACTTTTAATGCAAATCTGATGATGAATTACTTTGTAATGAAATGCATGGTTAAACTATTAACTCGATGCCAGAACATATTGTGGAGGTCAGACATTAATTATTAAATTTAGTCATTGAGAAACAAGCTGCTGCGTGTAAAGTTCATGAGATGGTGGAATAGAGAGGTTATGCCAAGAGCATATTCTATTACTTCATTACTCAGATCTAAGTTATTTTCCTAAGCATCTGCCATTAATGCTATTACAGATACCGGCTAAATAAGCCTGTGATATGAACACTTATCCTTACATTTTGTACTATATCCTTATATATATGTATCTTTTTAGATGGTTGCATGGGAATGATCATAATAGAGTGGTTAAAGAAACCAAAATGTATTTGACTGAGAAAGAGGGTCAGTAGGAACACACAGAGCAAATAAAAGGGAGAATATTTCTCTCACAAGTTAATTCAATTATTTTTGTGTATATTAATAAACATACTCAGAGGAGAGAAAAATGCACCAAACGGTTGTCATTTACCCATCTAAAACGAGCTCTTAAATATTTAATCTGGGTTAGAAGGTACACCACTTTCCTGGAGATATTTTGGACAAACAGCGCAGCTAAGAAGGCCAATGGCCCCTGGGCTGTCCCAGCCAGGGTGCGACACAGCCCCAGTGTTAAAAATAGGTTAGAAATGGTTGTAAAATAGCTGATAGAGTGTTAAGCATGTACTGTTAGTTTGGTTATTGTATTGTAAAAGGGGTTAAAAGGGTAGTTATAGGAAATACAGTACTCAGCGCGCCATATTACATCTACGTGAAGTGCAGCACTCCCAAGGGAAACGGGCCAGCCTGGACAGAGCTGTAATGGGGCAATTAAGTGCTGTAAACCTTCACGCAAATGAAGGATCCAAAAAGAAACCAATCCAAAGGGACAAAAAACAGGATAAAAAGGGGCTTCTGACCCAGTGAACCTGTGCCGCTCCATCGGGGCCATCGCTGCTGAGCCGCTCCAGCGCCGGCGCTGCAGCACCCCGGACAGGAACGCTCCTGCTCGGCCCGTGGGCCCCCTGCTTTAGGCCTTTCTTTCTATTATAATAAATAATAATATTTTCTTATAATGCATGCTAAAATCACTCTAGTACCAGGAGCTTGCTCTTGTTTTAACACCAGGGCAGGGCCTGTCCCTGTGCCGGCCCTGCTGAGGCAGCTCCAGTGCTGGGGACAGCTCTGGGCCCTCAGCACAAGAGAGACACCGAGGGGCTGGAGCGTGTCCAGGACAGGGAACGGAGCTGGGAAGGGGCTGGAGCCCCAGGAGAGGCTGAGGGAGCTGGGCAGGGGCTGAGCCTGGAGCAAAGGAGGCTCAGGGGGGCCCTTGTGGCTCTGCACAGATCCTGACAGGAGGGGACAGCCGGGGGGGTCGGGCTGTGCTCCAGGGAACAGGAACAGGAGCAGAGGGAACGGCCTCAGGCTGGGCATGGGGAGGTTGAGGTCAGGTATTGGGGAAAATTTCTTCACTCCAAGAGTTGTCCAGGCCTGGCAGAGCTGCCCAGGGCAGTGGTGGAGTCCCCATCCCTGAAAGGATTTAAAAGCCGTGTGGATGTGTCACTGGAGGACATGGGTCAGTGGTGATCTTGGAAGTGTTGGGGAAATGGTTGGACTTGATGATCTTGGGGGGCTTTGCCAGCCTAAATGATTCCATGACACTTTGAATAAATATGTCCACCATTTTTCAGTACCACTCCATCTGAAATAATTTTGTTAGTAATTTTATTTAGTACCCATATGCTCTAACTATAGATTTTCGGGAGCCTGATCTTCTCTCACAACTCAAGATCATTGAAACATTGAAACCCGGCTCTGATGGGTTTTGTAGTGCTCTTTTTACTCAGCTATTAAAAATATTTGACCATGTGTATATTTTATGTATACTAATTTAACTGGTTTTTTTCCTTTTTGTCATTAAGATGCAGACAAGAACAGCATTTTAGTGTAAGCAGAGCAGAAAAACACAAAATATTTGTGTTTGGAAAACCAGAATGTATTGGGTAGGTGTGAACTGCATCAGAGAGATGGGTTTAGTGACAAAATGCACCTTTAGCACAGGAAATGGTGAATCTCAAGATTATATTATTATCCCTAAGCCCAAAAAATGTATAATAATAATAATAATAATCATATTATAACAATAATAGAAAGATATTGAAGAATAATTGTTAGGATGTTTGAAAAACTATATTTTTGAAAATTAATTTCTGCTATATCCAGGAGGGAAAAGATGGGACTCAGAGAAGACAGCTATAGAAAGGGAAGAATTATAAACATAAAAAACGATCAGAATGAATGACATCAAAACCAAAAATGTCATAAACTGTATTTTATTATTATTTATATCTTACAACTTTTACAAAGCTTTATAAGCAAAGACTTGTTTAATTTTTTAAATATGCACCTTGGTAAACACTGAATTAAAGACATCAGGATTACAGGATAGGAAGATGTGAAAGAAATCAAGTTTTGCATGCGTGCACATTCTGAACATTTGACATTTGCTATTTTACAGCAAATGACTAATTTTCATCCTCAATTTTCTTAATGAACTTCACACAGTAACTGTGTGTGTGTGTGTGTGTGTGTGTGTGCATGTTTGGAAATCCTGCCAGCTCTCCAAGTGTGTCCCTGTACACAACTGAGGTGGCACAAACATGAACCATTTTGCCCGAACTCTGAGCAAATGTTATGAATATGTGAAGGGTCTGAGTACAGACATTTGGAGACCTTACCTAAAAAAGGTCCTGCCATGGGCAGGGATGTCTTCCACTAGACCAGGGTGCTCCAAACCCTGTCCAACCTGGCCTTGAATGATTCCAGGAATGGGATGGCCACAACTTCTCTGGGAAAGCTGTGTCAGGGCCTCAGCACTTTCTTAATAAAGAGTGCATTCCCAACATCCCGCCTAACTCTGTCAGTGTGAAGCCTGGCACTCCATGTCCTTGTCCAAAGTCCCTCTCCAGCTCTCATGGCACTGGAAGGGGTCTGGGGTCTAAGGTCTCTCCTCGTTTTCAACCTTTCCCACAGTGGAGAAGCCCCATCCCTCTAATCCTCTTCTTGTCTTTGTGGGTACATTTTAATCTGTAAAGATTTTATCTAGTTAAAGGTAATTGCATTATCTGAAAAGACTCTAAATAGTGGAACTACTTTCTACATTCTATTAGCCTCTCTTCCCATATTAACTTCTTCATTTTCTTCTTGCCTCTACGATGTATGGAGCACACACTGTAGGTAGAGGGTGGCCACTTTATAAAAAGTTGAGACAAATCCCAGAGAAATTCCAAATTGCACTAAATGCAAGATGTATGTGTAGCCTGGACTGAAGGGCTGTGTGCTTCTGGTTACCTGTGGCCAAAGGAGTACAAATTCAAGGACAAAAATGAAGCAGAGGAGGCCTTCAGGACAAGCAGTGGGACCAGAGGAGCTCTCAGGAAAAGGAACTACTGAACTAAGATGAAATCTCCTGGGATTGCTCATCCCAGTGAAGACAAAGCTGGCAGGGAAATTACTGCAATCTTTTGAGAGGAAAGAATGAAGACTTCCAGAACAACACTCAGGGAATGAATACAAGCTGACTACAAATAAATTTTAGACAATTTTAAACAATGGGAACAACAGATAAGGAAAGGAGTTTGGCAGTGCCCTCTAACAGGAGAAGAATGGGACCCTCACACCCTCAGAAAAGTCTTGCTGAAGTGAATACTGGCATGAAAATAATTTGCTTCATGAGCTACAATGTCTGGTCTGGTCTTCTGATGCACAACACAGCACATCTTCTCGTACTTCAGCAATGTGAGCACTGTGCACCTAAATTACACCAATTTCACTGCCGTGTCTCTTTCTCTTTTGTCCCTCCAACCATCCCAGCTTATAGAGGTCCTTAGATTTACGATTATTTCCTTGGATATTTAGCCAGCACTTTTTGTGACTCCAGTCAGTTACTCTTGCTTTAAGTACTACTTTAAATGACTGCAGTGCATACTGAAATGAATACTGAATACACTGAACTCAGTAAAAAATTAGCATGAAAATCTTCCATGAGAATTACTCTGATCTCTTGTGCAAATAATTTGCAAGTTTTAAATTATAAGTTTTCATACATTTATTTCCTTTTTTTTCTTTTGTTTTAATTCAATTCACTAAACCAGTCAATTGCTCTGTTTTATACAGGGACTTGGAAGATGCTGATAACATTTCTTTTCTGAACGGGGAAAATTTGGTTTCCTGCACTGAGCTGCAATTTATATCTTCTTTGTGTACACATTTGTGTTCAAATGGAGAATAGGAGGACCCCACAAGATCAGCCCTGCACTCATTTTCAAGGAGCTTTATGACATTGCTGCTGCATGTTCTTCTTTCTGGCTTGGGTGATGGGAGGATGGGGAGCAGCTCAAGGCAGCCTCGCTGGTCACATACTCACTGCTCTCGTGCCTGCATTCAGAGACAACTTTATTGACCATATATAATGAGTATTATGAGACCCATGGGGTTCCTAGGGGAACATACCTGTGCCCCAGCAGGAGATTCTCCACTTCCTCTCCATTCACAGGTGGTTGTTCTCACACTGAGCTGCTGCTGCTGCTGCTGCTGAGCCTCTGCTGGAAGAAGAGGCACAAAAGTTATTTAGTTCCCCTCAAAATGGGATTATATGACAAAACCTGAATGCAAGTAGGTCTATAAACAATGTGTAAGTCTAAGCAGCCAGCTAGAAAAAGTAATTAAAGAGGACATCTAAATCACAATAAAGTGCACAGAATTTTAAATAGCCTAAATGTATTCCTGCCCTCCAGCTAAGTCATTTGCAATCAACTTGTTGATTCTTTTAACTACACATTAAAACCTACCTCTTCTACAAAAAAAGCTGTCACACAAACACAGAGATCCAGTCCATTCTCCCTAAACTTTTTGGTTTAAAGTTTTTGATGGGAACAGTCTGCAAATAGCCAAGCTGCCACTTGACTTTCCATCCCAACAGACATATTGCCAGGCACAGATTCTTCAGGATCTGCAGGGATGAAGGAGGGTAATGATTTCCTGCTGTGTAAGAGCAGTCTCTGAAATAATTTCCAAGTCCTCCAGGCTCTGCCTCCCATCCTCTAGCTGGCCATACAGAAAACCTGTGGACTTAGTAATGCAGGCTGCCAGTGGTGTATGGAACTTTCTGGTGTCCATGGGAACTGCCTGCTTGGCTCTTCTGTTCTCAAAAGGGTTGAGTTTTACCTCAGGAACTGCCACAGTAATGTGCCCAGGGCAGCTGGACTATCAGCAGTGTTATGTTCAAATGATAAATTTCCCTCTCATTTAGCAATACCACACTGTCCCACAGCCTCGTAGAATCACAGAATAACTGAGGTTTAAAAAGCCCTCTAAGGTCATCAAGTCCAGCCATTAACCCAGCACTGCCAAGGTCACCTCTAACACAAGTGACACATCCACATCCCCATTCCCAGGGATGGGGACTTCAAGACTTATCCAGGCTTCCTGTTCCAATGCTTTACAGATACCTCTCTCTGAAAAATTTCTACCTAATATCCAATATAAAAGTCCTCTGGCACAACTTGAGGCCATTCCCTCTGCTCCTGTCCCTGTTCCCTGGAGCACAGCCCGACCCCCCCGGCTGTCCCCTCCTGTCAGGAGCTGTGCAGAGCCACAAGGGCCCCCCTGAGCCTCCTCTGCTCCAGGCTCAGCCCCTTCCCAGCTCCCTCAGGTGCTCCAGACCCACTCACGAGAAGTTAACCGATGTGTTGGATTGAGCTGCTGTGATTAACAAGTCAGAAAACTTGTGTGAGCGCCCATTGCTCTGAAGAGGTCCAAGAAGACAAGTTGTTGGCAATTCCTCTCCTTCATACACTTGTCCTTGCTTTGCTTTTATTTACACTTTTGACTGAGCTGTCGTCCTGGCAGCCTTAATTTTGCATTAATTGTCTCTATGCCTCATACCCATACATTGACACCCTTTTAACCTAGTGATGTTTTCCCTCCTTTGGCCACTTAAGGGTTAAGCTGGGATGTTTTGCTTGGGCAATAATTGCCTCAAAGCCTTTCCCAAACTTTGCAGACATGGAAATTATATTTTTACTGTCAGCACTGAGTCTCTGCTGGTCATATTCCACAGGAATGCACCTGGATGCAATTGTGCTTGGATAACTAAACCCGAGTGATGTGTTTCATTTAGCGGGGACTCCGCTGGCTTCGTTGTAAAGATTAGGGAGTGATTCAGCATTCATAGGGAAATGTGGCAAAAAATGGTGAGCTGAACAGTGCTAGAAGTGGAGCCATATTGGGAGCAATTGAAGGAGGAAATGGTCTGGATTTATTGTCTGCATTAAAGATATTGTGGGTCCCATGGATACCAGGAGTGTCATGGAGACGCAGCTAATAGGATTTTTATTGGATTATTGTCCGACTGCTGCACCTGCTTCTGAAGGGGACAGTGCAGTGGGTTTTCTGGCACGGGACTTGAGCAAGGGATCAGAAAGGAGCTGTGGGAACTGGAAGCTCCAATATAAATTTTTAAGGGAACTTTTACAGTTGCCTCAAAGCTATATCCAGGAAGGCAGCAGCCAGTGAGTACCGTACCCCTTCTCTCTCTTTACAGAATGTTCAAGTATAGAAAATATGTTATTGGAGTAAAGACACCAAGGACCTAGCTTACACACTTCTACTCTTTGCAGTCCAGATGTAGGTTATTTTTTATTTGAATTTGCTTGAGGGAAGATTGCTTCTAAAGTTTTTATTTTTTTAATAGCAATTTTGATTACTGTTGGGCTTTGTAGTTTTCTTTTGTTTTGTTTTTAGGCCTTTTTGTTTTTATGTTTGGTTTTTGTTTTCTTTTTTTTTTTTTTCACAGTGACATAGAATTGTAGGATCATTAAGGTTTAAAGAGATGTCTAAAGTCTTTGAGTCCAACCAGTAATCTAAATCACATCCCCAAATGGCACACCTACAAGTTTTTTCAAGCTGCCAGGGATGTTGACTCTACCACTCTCTTGGGCAACCTGTTCCAATGCTTGACCACCACATCAGTGAAGAATTTTTTCTTAGCATCCAATCTGAATCTTCCCTGGCACAACTTGAGGCCATTTCCTCTCATTCTACTGAGAGGAAATGTTTTCCTCTCTACAACTCATTTTCCCTGTCTCCTGGGCATTAGGTTGCAGTAAATTCCTTCTCTGTAGCCCAAATCAAAGCTTCTTCACCTTTATCTAAATTTTGCTAAAGGTTCCAGGTGCAGACCCTCTCTGGTCATTTCCATCCTTGAAGATCTCACACAGGGTTTGCCTCTCTATTTCATGTTCAACAAAGCATTTCCCAACTCACTTTTAGTTCTTTTGTTATAGAACACAGAAATGTACAGAGGGGAAAAAATGTGAGTTGTCATCAACAGTTCATTTTAATTTTTACTCCTGTTTTCCACTGACGCTGAGAATTAGAGAAATTTGGAAGCCATTGAAATTCAGGTCTCAAGATAAACATCTCTAGCATTGATTTAAGAGAGGTTTAGGAGATTTTAAGTAGGTTTGGGTGAATTATTTGTAACAAGTGATTTCATGAATTGAATCTCATTTCTTTGTTCATTAATTACTTAGAACGGGTGTGAAATTATTCCATCCAGGATCTATTACCAAACTTTCTGGAGTAAACGGGTGGAAATAAATGCATTCTGGATTAACATACATAGATATTTTATTGAATTTCTATGATCCTCCAGAGAAACAGTGCTTTAATATGTGTCTCTAATGCACAATATAGTTCTTATCCACATATAAAAATGTTGTAATTTTTTTGTCTATATTTTCTTGACAAACCAGAAAAGTCCTACTAGTGTGGTGTGAATATTTCACATTTTTTACTTCAAAGGTATTGTTTTAGAATGCATTTTTGCCAGTTAATGTAGGTAGAAAGCTGAGATCATTAATATACAAAGCCATCTACTTAAACCTCATGTTTAAAACCTGATATCTCGTTTTCAAGTAATATTGTCATCAAGGGTTACAGTCTGTGGCTCCTAACAACCAGCAAAAACACAGCAGGACACAGTCTCAACCTGCACCAGGGGACATTTAGGTTGGACATTAGGAAGAATTTATTCACAGGAGGGGTGATCAGATAATGGAATGGGCTGCCCAGGGAGGTGGAATCACCATCCCTGGAGGTGTTCAAGGAAAGCCTGGATGTGGCAGTCAGTGCTCAGGTCCAGTAGGCAAAGTTTGGTCATAGGTTGGACTCGATGATCTCAGGTGTATAATCCAGCCTAATTGTTTCCATGATTTTCTACATGCATTTTTCCCCCTCCTTCTCTTTTTTAATCTTTTCCCTCAGAGATGTAATTTATTTGCCTCTATACTAGTCTCTTATTCCAGCAATTTGGATAACCCTGAGGATGTTTATATCTACTTCTAGTTGTGTTTCGTCACTTGTTTATTCACCTGAAATTCCTAATCTTTTAAAGTGAATCAGTTACTTTCTCATCTTTATTTATTTATTTATTGGTCTTTTGGGCAATCACACTCTACTCACTTTCAGTAACCATTTCTCCAGTTCACATATTTTTGCTCCCTTATTTTATTTTTCTTCATGCATTATTAGACCAGCAATCAGCATCATATGGTAGGTTGTCCCTCAAGCATGACTGATTTCTGGTTCCTTTAAATAAATTTAAAGGAAAATAGTTTGATTTAAAATATATTTTGTGTTGAAAGATGTATGATTTAGATTCCAGATTTTATTGTATCTTATCTTTGTGATCAGTTCCTCATCTCTAAGAAGCATACCACTAACAATAATACTGTATTGGAAATGTAATTTAAAAATTTAAATTAATAGTGGAAAGATATAGGAATAATTTACTTAGATAATGCAAATTCTTTGAAAATCCTGCTCACATTTTAAGTTTACTTTCTCATTAATATGTTCCTGATAATCTAGAATGAATCATACGAAATCTATATTGGCATGCTGCTAGAATTTTCTATGGTTTGGTGTTGGTCATTGTCATTTCCTTTGAGAAGTCTGGGAATTTATATATTATTGGACAACACTAAAAAGAGATCTGGTGGTCTGTCTAGAGCTTAACAATACATGTGTGGACCTCTCATGGCATCCTCCACCCCTGCCAGAGTGTGGTTCTGAGTGTACTTTACTCTCCTCTACAGGTGAACCCCATGATATCCCAGTCTTAAGCTGTGCCAAGGGAAATGTATGTTGGAAGTTAGGTAAAAGTACTTTTACTGAAAAAGGGATAAAGAAATGTAATAGTCTGCCCAGGGAGGTGGTGGAGTCACCGTCCCTGGATGTGTTCAAAAAAAGGTTGGATGTGGCACTCAGTGCCATGGTTAAGGTCTCTTCCAACCCAGGGATTCTGTATGATATTTATTGTGTTGTTTTTTATAGTGCAGTGTCTTCACAGGAGCACAAAAGCCACGTCTCCTACAAGGCAACTGCCAACAGTTCCATTCCTTTCTTATGGCTAACAACAACAACAACAAAACAGCTTCTAAAATTATCCCACCTACTTTATAATTTGGCTTGGCTTAATCCAAGCAGATACACCCACTTCAAGATGTATTTCAGGAGTATATTTTTGTACCCAAATAATGGTGATGGGTAAAATTTAACAGACAGACTTCAGATGGCGAATTGCCTACTTTGAAATATTGTCAAGGAATATAAGCTATCACTTCAGTCACACATTTGCTTTGATGACACTTTTATTTACATACCATTAGGTGTGTGTTTACACTCTGATGAAAATAGATTTTTGAGATTAATAAAAATGAGGTACAATCCATGTAACCCTAAGGCAGGTTGAAGAATTGCTTTCTGCAGCTGCTTTATGCCTGTAAAGGTGGTCTGAAATTACTCAGGGGTCTAACTGAGATTTTTAAAGCTAGATAAGGCATAACCTTAACATTTCTCCCCTCAGTTCTTCCACCTGGAAAGTGCAGAGAATCTGAAATCTGTACTCATTATCTCACTAACATGCTTAAAATATTTAGGGGGTAAGCTTGAAGATGTGATGGTAGAAGGCATTCAAGAGCTAATGAGCCAGGCAAGAAACCTGTTTTCATTTTACCAGGGGAATGGAGGCTGATTGGATGGAGAGGGCAAGGTACTGAACTATCCTGGTAGTGACCTGTCTATTTGGGCAATGAGATTATTAGAATATGGATTGTACCTTTAAACATACCTTCTAACTAATGCAGAGCAGAGCAGAACCAAAGTTGCCTCCATTTATATTGAAAATTCTAAAACATATCTGTAATCTCTCAATTAGACCGTTCTGGGACAGCTGTCAGAGCTATTTTACCCCCAAGGATGTTATTTCTGATGTTGGCATTGGTGTGGAGCTAGCTGAATTTTGTTCTAATGATTCATGTTCATATGCCCTCTGTGCTTTCAGTGTGTGGTGTGCCTCCACCACTCTCTCAAGCTGGATAGTACCTGAAAAAGTGAAAAAGTAAGGAGAGAGATATGCGCCACAATCATGGAAACTTGGCTCAAATGATTTGAAAAGAGGAGTTGCTGTTACTCTGTGCACTGACCTAGTTCTGATTGTGTGTGAAGTTACTGCCTGTAAAACCTGCCAATTTAATATCTCTAGAGAATAATTATTTTTATTTATTGGCCATTCTGTAACTTACTGCAAAAAAAATCATGAGGATCCTGCCAAAGTGTCACCTCTGGTCAGGGACACAACATCATAAACTGAAAACAGAGTAATGGAGACACACACATTGTGAACAACACACCGCCCTGTATTGAAACAAACAAAACTAAAAAGAAAAGCTTACTTTAAGTTAAAACTTTTCCTCCCAGCTTTCTATTTTCTTAGCTGGATTTTAAAGTTTTGACCGTTTCATTTTTGTAATTCCACATACAAATAGTAAGGCTGCTACTAGAAAGCATTGACTCATAATACTCACCAATATTGCTCCTAGGAGAATAGTAGGGTCATTAACAAAACACAGTCATCGCATCTATGGTCCTCGATGGCATCAGCCCAAGCTTTGTAAGAGAGTGTTCCTCCCACAGGGGTTGTGAGCTCATTCAGAGTTCTGCCAGTTTACAGGATCAAACCCACGAGTTCAAAGGACTCGCCTTGACAATTGGCCGCTGGTTCCAGGGCTTCACTTCCTAGGTAAGAAAGGCCAAAAATCTCACTGCTGTCAGACATGATGCAGGGTATGCTTCCAGGCTCAATGCTAATAAGAGAAAGAAATTCAAGGGGAAAAACCATCCTATATGAAAACGAGACATTTACAGAGGAGTTTATTACACCCCAGCAGGATGCCTGTGTGAATTTTGATGGTTTTCCTCTATGACGGCAGAGGAAGCCGAGATGTCAAATTCTGGATTAGACAAACAGATACTGAATTCAAAGTTTGGTGAGATGAATCCTGGTCTCTGAGGAACATGTCACATAGCTACTGGGGTGGAATCAGAAGTTTGTTCCAAGCATATCCTGACCTTCTTCATTTATTTGTTTTGCAAAACACTGAGTTTGGGTGTCGAGCTGCTAATTGAAATAGCAAGACGAAGGTTCTTGATGATCATCATAAGTGTCTTGTATCGTATCATGGGTCCAGAATTCTATCTAAACATGAAAAAAATATCAAAAAATGTGGTTTGCACAATCACTGCCATGTCCCCAGGAACAGTAAGCTTTGTGATGAGATTGGGTTTGCTGAAAGATTCAAAAATGTTCAAGAAAATTTTGACAAATATAGGGAAAGTATTCACAGAGCTTGGCTCAAATTTTTAGGTAGAATGTGCCCCCTCTTTTGAAAACAAGAGTCATGGATACAGCTAATGTGGGGTGACTTACAAATATGCTTTGCAAAGCATCCATATTTTCTCATCATTTTCATATGAAAGTAAGTCACAACTATTGTTTTGGTTGCTTTAATTTTGGTACCTTTAGCTTGCTTCACACTTGACTTTTGGATGGTGTGCCTGACTCTCAGGCAGTATGAGAGACATACAGAGATGAGTTTTTAAGAATGAAAACCACAAACTCTTAGATTTGAGTAAACCTCTGAACTTTCAATCATATAATTAACTTTAAATTATTCAGTAGTTTCTCTGACATGTATTTTATCCTTTGCACATGATTAAAAAATCCATGTAACTGTGTACACTACTAAGATGTCATCATGGATCCAGTGCGTAGTCCTAAAAAATAAGAATTACTCAGTAACAATTGATTCAATTGCTATTAAAAAGTAAAATTGACAAATTATTTTTCAGCCATCTTATTCTGGTCCAAAGGGTCAAAAAAGCACTGGTTTGCATAATGTCTAAGGAAAAAAGAACTGACTGATTCAAGAAAATAGGTTTGATGATAAAACTTTTGCTTATCTGAAATTGACCCTCAGATGCTCTGAATTTGCAAAAGGTCAGCTGTATTTTTTTAAGTAATCACATAAAACATTGGCCTTCAAAATAAGAACAATCTTGTTAACAGTTGCTTAAACTGCAGAATATTATCTGTCATATTTTACTACTTTTACTGGAGACATCATTACTGCTTCTTGAGTGAGTTTTTGACAAATAGTATGAAAACTATTTAACTGGCTAAACATTTCATGACATAATTTTTAGACCAAATCCCTTGAATTTTATCAGTAGGTTTATTAATGGAATAGTTTAAGAGAAGCTCCATAGTAAAGTCTTTTTTTTTTTTTTTTTGAGCAGTAGATTAAATGGTTCAAATGAACAAAGAACTTGTCTGGTTTTTGTTTTATATTTTTGTGTTTGTTTGTTTGTTTTTTATATCAAGTCAGTATTAAGTCAGTATGTCCATGAAGTGAATTTCAAGTTTTAAAATGTTTGGTTGAATCATCCTTCCTCCTCACCTCACCATTATTTTTTATTTTGTTCTGCTTCTAAGCTGCAGGAAAGAGTACAAACACATGTATAGATAAAGACTCTAAAAGCTTATCAGACTGCATATTCTCTTAGAAAACAGGATTTTCATCCCTTCTTTGAAAAATCAAAAAGCTCAGCTGGATGAGGCTTTTGCTCCATACCAATGCCTTTTGCCAGACATAGTAGTTTATTCTACCTTGAGCTTGCTTGTAGAAGGAACTGCCCATAGGGCTGTTTTCTTCCCCCAAATACTGATTTTTGGTCAGATGCTCCTCTCTTTCCACCTTTAGTTATGAGCAGTGGATGTGAGTTTAGCTCTGCGGCGATGTCTTTACGAGCGCGCGCGAGTTTTCACGCACTCGTTGCAAAATCTGCCTTGACAGCCCCACCAAGGCTTTTCCCAGATTAAGGAATCATAAGCAGCTTTGGACCACTTGACCCTGCTGGTTCATCATTTATGATGTTCAGAAAAACGCGCATGGCCAATTTGAGTTTATCTAAACACTTAAGAAGAAGCTCTTCGATTATTAAAGATCATGCTAAGTGACACTGACAGCAAGTAACCCTCTAACCAACATGTTCTAGCTAAATCAACACTAGATGCTGGGAAAAGTCCTCTTCAAAAAAACAAAACAAAAAAACAGAGAGAATCATGTTTGAAGCAGCTCTTTCTCAGAAATATTTTTTCACAATCTTGAAATAAAAAGGTGAATCACCATAACAATTATCCTGAAAGACTTCACCGAGAGTTTTGCTCTGGATGCAATTTCCAAATGTCTGAAAGGAAAGAAAAAATACCCTTATATAAAAAGGAATGGTGCCACACTTTTTTTGGTATCAATCACACACAGTGGTTTATTATTTTAGTAAATGATGCCATATAATCTTTGTGTCACATTAAGCAACATAGCAATAAATTCACTGTGTGGTACTTACAGGGGTATCCAGGTTGAATTGAGTTGTCTTCTAGTCTTTTCCCTAAATTGTCACATTTACTGCCTGCTGTAGAAAGAGGAAGCCACCAATTGATTTCTAATTCTGCAAACCCCAGGGTGTAAATGTGATTAGTGGTAATTGGAGAAGTTCAGCAACTGTTAATTTCTCCTCTCTTTGTTGTTTTTCCTATTTAAAATATTAACGAAATGTGTATGTAGACCAAAACTGACTCTGATGCAGCTGAACAAATGATACATATTTAATCAGAGCTGTGGGACCCCAATGCAGTTGTCTGAAACAAATGTGACATGTGCTTCCTCTCAAAAAAAAAAAAAAAGAAAAAAAGAAAAAAAGTCAGGCAGCTAATAAACAGCACCAGTATTTTGTTGTAGCATTCATTGTCTACATGATGTCGAGTTTAATGGCATTAGGCTATGCAAAAAAGCCAGAAGTACACTGCTAAATTTGTCTTTCCCAGTTGGCTGTCCCTGAGGAGATTATAATGCAAGCAGTCTCTTTGTTTGTTGCATGCATAAGTGTGCACAAATTCCCGAGTTTTCGGCTGTAAAGTCAGGTGGCCAGAAGAGACATTAACCCCTGCATGGCTGAGTGTCTCCTTGGAAAGAAGGAGTTTCACTGGTGCATCTAGGACTGGTAGAAAATAAAAAAAAAAACAAGAAAAAAAATTTGCTCCCTAACTGCATAATATCTCACTTGCTTTTTTTCTAGTCGAGATTCTCCCTCATCCATAGCTACCAAGCTAATACTTTTAAGCAAGAAAATGGCTCTTATTTTTCGGCACTTGAAAGGAATCTATGTTTACCTTTGTTCCCTTGCATTAAATAAGTTTATTCAGTAACTTAGACCCAGGAAGGTCATGTTCACAGCACCGTAGTCCTATTTAAAATGGTTTGAACGTCTCAGGAAGCCAGCTGGAAGCTGGTTAACTTGGCATCTACACTTCACTCTGAAAGGCTAAAGCTAACCTAGCTGTAATTATTTTAATCAAGAGTCTTAGAATCATAGAATCATGGACTGGACCAAATAGGGTAGAATCATGATTGGACTTGGTATTTTTCAACCTCAGAAGTCCCATGATTCTGTGATCCAGTCCAAGCATTCCCCCTGCACCGCCAAGGCCACCACTAGCCCGTGTTCCCAGGTGCCACATCCTCACAAATTTTAAATCCCTCCAGGGATGGGGACTCCAACACTGCCCTGGGCAGTTGTGTCAGGACTCAACAACCCTTTCAAGTGAAGAAATTTTCCCTAATATTCAACTTAAACACTTAGGAGATTTGAGTGTTGAAGTGCAGAAACATTGATCTCACAGAGAAACTTCCATTTTGGGCATATCTTTCCCTCTTGGATTCACTTCGTTATATATAATTTATTTAACCCTGTAAATCTAACCCTGTAAATTTTACATCTGCCTGATGTCTGTTGTCTGCTCTGCTCTGCAGAGAGCTAGGAAGTTTTTGAGATAAAACACAGATGCCACCCTGAGCTCAGGAAGGTTGGCCACAGCAATATGAAGATTCAATTGACAAAGGAAGAGGCACAGAAATTAGACCTGCATTTCATTGTGAGATGCAATAGATATCCCTAGACTCCAGCTCTGTAACCTCTTGTTAATTTATAAATTCAATTTGTATTTTAATTTACATTTCTTTCAGTGGGGAACATAACCTTGACTTTTTTTGCAAACAAATGTCAAGATACTGTCTTTTTTTGCTCACTTGATTGCAGGCAGGGTCAAAAGCATCCCAGATATCATAAGGAGAAGGAATGGTCTGTCTTTCAGTATTTTTAATTTGTTTGGCCTTGTTTCTGTTTTTTTTAGGCAATAAAACCTTGACTTTGAAATAGGGACCTATAGATAAAACATTTTAATATATTTTGAAATACATTAATATACTAATACTAATATTAATATATATTAATATTATTTACTAAACATAAAATCATAGATTGGTTTGCATTGAAAGGGACCCTTAGGATCAACTTGTTCCAAAATCTTCCACGGACAGGAGCATCTCTCTCTGGGCCAGGTTGCTGAGGGCCCCATGCAACCTGGTTTTGAGCACTTCCATATAGTAATAGTAGTCATATAATAATACTGTATTTATTATATGGTATCATTATATGTACAGTATGAATTTAGGTAGATTCAAAATTTAATTTAATAAATATGTTATTTCTATACACACACATATAAAATCAGGCATGAATACTCTTTACAGAACAAATGGTGACCTTGGGAACTAAATAACTATTGGTGGGACCTCTTTTCCTTCTCTAGCAAAATGTGATTTTGCTGCTGCTTACTTAATGAATAATACTTCTAAGACACCTTTTTTAGTGTATTACAGCATATTTTTCCATCTGTTTTCCCTGGATTACATCCCAGATACACAGAGGCACCATCACTCTGCAAGTCAGAAAGTTGAAACACCACCCTTTGTTTCCTCATCTGTGATGAAGCAAGATGGGGTTGTCTGAGAGTTTTGTTTCTTGTTTCTGCTGTTAGAAAATTTTTGAATGGGGAGTTTTTTTCTCTAATAACATGCTACACAAGCTGTAGTCTACACGTGAGGATCCTGTACATGGGCTTCAGGAGAGCATTTCAGACACTGGTGGGCACTTCCTCCCTGGTGTGCACAGTTCCTTAGGCCCCCAAATGCTTACACCACCCCATTTCAAAAACACACATTTCTCTCTGCTGAGGAATAAGATGTCTATATCTAATATATTTTAACAAAGTGAATCTGCAGTTATTAGAGGAGTAAATGTGCTCCTAATCCCTCTCTGGACAATTGTTCCCTACAACTCCCCATCAGGATGGTAGAGGATGGGAGTTGGGCTCTTTTCCCAAGTAACACAAGATAGGACAAGAGAAAACAGCCTCAACAGAAGGTTTAGATTTGACATTATTTTCCATTTCTTTATGGAACAGGTTGTTAATTTCTGTAGCAGGCTGTTCAGGGCAGTAGAGGATCACTGTCCATTGGAAGTGTTGAGAAAAGTGGCAGATGTGACACTTGGGGACACGGTTTAGTAATGGGTTGTCAGTGCTGGGTTAGTGGTTGGACTCGGTGATGTTAGAGGGCTTTTCCAGACTTATTGATTCCATGACTACATGATTCTGCAGCTACTGTAGAATTACTCCCAGAAGTACCTTCCAAAAAAAGTGCTACCACTGGCTCCAAAAGCAGAACCATTTATAGCTCCAAAGGCCTTAGAATAGTTACTCTAGGGCCTCAAAACATGCAGTAAAAGAGACAATCACCTTCAAATCAAATAATAGGACTCCAAATATCTTTCTCATTTCCCCTACACTCATGAGGGAAGCCTATGAAAAGGAGAGGTTGGACTCTGGTTTAGCTCAGATGCCTAACTCACCTGAGTGATAAGTGTATGATAAATGTGTCAAAAAATATGTTAAGTATGTCAAAAACATTCACATCAAAACCATGTGATATGAGTTGTTATTTTGACTTTTTGGACCTGGGTTGAACCCTCTTAGGTTGCATGGATATTTGGAAGAAGACTTGACAGTGTGGTCAATGAAGTAATTATTTATCACATGAGAGACACTGCAAGCTCCATGGGCTGCATCTCTGGGATGATTGATTAAGATGTGAATACCTACATTGTAGAAAACTGAGGTGGGAGAAAGGAATTTGACAAAAAGATCCCAAATTAATTTTTTGCTAAGTAGAACTCTTTTCATTTTTTAATTATTTTTAAATGACACTCTTTTAAATAAAATTTAAAATACTTAAAAAAGAAAACAAAAAGTTCTGCTTCCAAATTTCTTTCCTTTTTGTTTTCAGTTTTAGCAGAATGAACCAAGAAAGGGAGCTTACAGTAAAAGGGAAATATTTTTTTTCATAGAAAGACTTGGGAGAAACAACAGTCAAACCTCTTCTTTGATCAGGAGGAAAATATAGCTCTTCACTGGATACTGTAGTGATGAAATAAATGAACTCTAATGAAGTGAAATTATAATAAATCCCACTCTTTGTAGAATAGCACCCAGATGGGAAATATATAGACATGCCGAATGAAATGCTGACCTTGTTACACTCCCAAGAAAAACCCATTGATAAATAGTTTCCAGAGTCAGAGGTTTGATTCCTTTCTCTGCTGTGTTCTTTTATGTATCCCTCTCTCCTCATCTCCATCTCTGACATTTCACTCCTCCACTCAGTCCTCTGCCTTGTACTGTTGTGCCTCCCTCTCGGGGAGTCCCCTGCCAAAGCCTTTTTGTTGTGGTAACCTTTAGTTTGTGCAGACATTTCTCACAGAAACTAATTTTCCTTCTCTCTAATGAAAAGACATTTTTTCTGTTTTTTTTTTTTTTTCTTTTTTCTTTTTTTTTTTTTTTAACAGAATAAAGAGTGCAAGAAAATTAAGGGAAGATGCTGAGAGGTGTTCACACCTGCGTGAGTCATGGATATATCTGTACCTCAGAACAAAAGAAGTCAAGGACCAGTTTCTGGCCCAGGGGCTTTGACAGTGGCTGACATCCACTGATGGTTGGAGATCTCGAACTTGCAAAATTGTCCTAAAGTAAGTTCATTGCCTTGGTCCAAGGCTGAGTCAAAAAAGAATTACCATTTTGGTGGCTTTAGTTCCTTACACTTTCTTTTTGATTTATTTCATGGTAAAGGTGGGCCCTGTGGCTTTTTATTCAAGTCAGATGTCAAGGAGGAAGAATCACAGAATGGATAAGTTTGGAAGGAACATTTTCTGGTTCAACCTCCCTGCTCAAGCAGGGTCATTCTAGAATGAAAAAAATATAATGGATTTTTAAAATATAGATCATACAGATGGACATCACTTGGTTGCAATACTCTCCACTGGTCATCGTAGTGAGTCTGAAAACACCTCCTTCCCCACACATCACCAGCACACTGTTGTTTCTGCTTTTAGGCAGCTGTTCAGGTATTGTGGATATAAATGTTGTGTAGCCATGTATGCAAATAGTTTTAGAAGGTAATTGAGCTTGTGCAAGTATTTGGCTCATTTTTTTGGTTTGAGTGTTTACAAAAATGTTGGGCTTCAGAGACGGTAGGAAAAAAAAATTCAGCCACAAAGTCTTGGTGGAAAATAAATGCTGTGCCATTTATACAAGATTAATGAGATCAGAGGAAACTTTTACTTTAGAGCACTCCCGACCTTGTTACAACTAGTCTGTGCATTTATTTCTCAATTTGCCTATTTTCTCTCTTCTTACTGTCTGCTCCACCCACATTTTCTCCCTAGAACAACCGTAAAATTGCATTTACAGCTGATTTGTAATGCTCAGAAATGCAATTTAGATTCCTTAAGTGAAGCTGTCTCCTTCTAAAAAGAGAGGTCTCTCACTGTTTATTTTTTTTACCTTGCATACATCTAACCCTGCTCCTCCAGAACAGCAAGTATGATAAATGTGTCAAAAACATTCACATCAAAACCATGTGATATGGGTTGTTATTTTGACTTCTGTTGACACCTCCTGTTCTCTTTCACCCAGATGTTTCCATAAAGTAGCTCAATTATTTTTTTTCTTTTTTTCTCCCTCTCTGACAGGAGAAACAGGCAAATCTGTTTCTAGTGAAGCTGAAAGTCTTTCCTTCCTCTACTACCCTGTGTGCAGGTGCTTTTACACAGATGAACATTTCTGCACTGCAACTGTCTTTAAGATGTGGGAAGCATTTCTGTCCAAATGTAGGTCTGATTCACAATGAACCAGTTATTCACTTCATGCAAACTCTAATGTGCAGTTGCAGATATTTAGCTTGAACAGACTGTTCCCCTCAAATAAAGATCAATTATCACAAGATAAAAAAATTAGTGTTTTGTAGGCCAACAGGTGCATTTTTATGGTTTCTAAGTCAGAGTGTTAAAGGTGTCTAGACACCTAACTGCTATTTAAGTAATTGGCTTTTAAATAGCTGTAAAAGGGTATTTCTAGTGTTTTTTTTTTTGCTTAAAAGTTCAGAACAGTTATCCAAGGCTCTGTGCCTTGTGAAGCATACAGCCATGACTTGGAAACTCATGATTCTGCTAAAAGGTACTGAAGAAAGATATCCCGTCCCTGGAAGTGTTCAAGGCCAGGTTGGATGGAGCTTGAAGCAGCCTGGTCCATTTGAAAGTGTCCCTGTCCATGGCAGGGGGATGGATGTAGATGGTCTTTGAGGTCCCTTCCAACCCAAAACATTCTGTGATGGTTCAATGTAAAGTTGCTGTGGCTGCTAGGAATGAGATGGCTAAAATAACTCCAGTGAATACCCAGAGAAAGAGTTAGAACGGCACTTCAGTACAGGTAACTAGCCAGGCATCTAACTGTGGAGCTGAAAATAAAGTTTATTTTTATTCAGCTTTTTCTAGCATGAGTCTTTCCTAAAGTCACAGTGCCCTGCTGTACACCTGGACTTCCCTTATGTCTGGTAAATTAAGCACAGACAAGGAAGCTCCTTCAGAAATTGAACTTGTTTCAGTCTTCACCTGTACCTGACCTGAAACAAAGCTGGGAATCTTTTGGTCTTTCTCTCAGGGAAGTGTCCTATTTATAAAGATAATCCAAGTCTGGGATGTATCCCCCTCTCTTCTCCCTGTCCTCCACATTCATGTTGTCTGTGAAAGAGTGTGTCCTAAAATCTGTCTTGTAAATATTTTCTAGGTCTTAAGACCAGGGGGATCTTTGTAACAACCTTGTTAAACCAGAATATTTTACCCAGTGTTTCCTGTGTAAAAACCAATGCCCTAAATTAGGGTAATCACACTTAGAAGGAAAGCCAGGCTCGATTTAAGGACTGGCATGAGTGGTAAATCCACCACATCCATTGGCAAAGCTGGTCCTGTGATTAATTGCCCTCACTGTTAAAAAATTACATCTCATTTCCTGTTTGATTTTTCCAGTACTACCTCAATTGTTTTGGTCAGAAGTTTCTTAGCTTCTACGTTCTGTCCACAACAGGAAACAGAAGTGCCAAAATACCATGGAAAAAAAAAATTGTCTTGTTTTTCCTCCCTCAGAAGGAGGAAGGAATTAAACCAGAGAAAAAGAAACTAGAGATTTGCTTGGTCTGAACACTTCTTCACCACTAATCAGTCTCTGCAGAGGCTTTATTTAAGCTAAACTCTAGTTATCAAATCTGTCTCTGCAATTTTTCTCCCAAGTTTCTGAATCGAAGATATCCACTAGATAAAGGAGCTCATCCCATCTGAATCACTGAGGCTGGGACTCAAACTGCATTAACAGCTCTATAAATTCATGTGTGCTTTTCCACTGCTGCTGAAAAATTTGGCAAGTCTCAGAAGGCTGGGATTAATCAGAATTCCAGCACTCCTTGGACTGGGTGTTTCTGATGTACCTTGCAGTTTTACAGCATTTAGCTGTGAATTCACTGACTTTCTCCCTGTGTGAATTCCCTCCTGGATTGCAGGGAAGCTAGCTCTGCTCTGGGCATATTATCCCGTGGTTTCTGACCTTCTGCCTGTGTGTTTCTGTACAGCAGCTGGCAGGAAAATATGCAGCGAGGGCACTTAGTGCACCCAGGCAGAGTGAAGCATGTGTTTACATCTTTTCCTCAGCCAGGGTCAGAGCAGAGGTTCTGGACCAAATTGTTTGTTTTATACTGACTCCTTAGCATCAGGATCTGACTTTAGCTTCTCCTCCAAGAAATGTTTTTATGTCAGCGTCAGTTTGAGGGCAAAAATCTGGTCACATGGAACATCAGGCACAATACTTGAATTGTTAGTGAGATGAAAATTCTTGAGGTTTCTTATGACTTTCTTTCCTCATTCTTTTCCTTTCAATGTGCTGCTTTAATAGCAGGATGAATGTATGTTATGCATTTCAGTTTACACATGGTTCTGCCATTAAGCACCTGGATTTGAAGCAGTTTCTTCCCTGAGGATTTCAACAAAGGCTCTGCCCCATTTTCAGGATCCAGGTTGCTACAGTTTAGCCATGTGCCACAGCAATATTAGCTCAGAGAACACTGTAGCTATTTGCACAGCAAATGCAGCTCTCCTGACGATCATAATGAAAGAAATCAGCTTGCATTTCTTTAATGACAAAGCCTCCCTGTGTATTAATTTGGCTCTACATGACTATAGATCTTGTCAGAGCAGCCAAACAAATGTGAAAACATAGGCTAAGAAAATTGTCGGTAAAGTAATTTATGACCTTTTGTTCTCTGTTGCATGGCTTTACTTCTGTTTAGGAGCATGGGAAGGCTCCCTAGAAAGGAATACGTTTATAAAATAACTTCTTGGCAATGCCAGTTCTAAAATAAACTCAGGTTTCCAGAGCCTTTTACAAAATATAATTTGGTATTCATATTAAAACATAGACTTTGATTCCTGGGCCAAATACCTGTTTTCATTTTTGATTTAGATTCATTGTGTGACAAGGCTGGGATGTATACTGTGAGGGAATGTGTTCCTCTTAGTAATTTGAAAGACTTTTTAAATTAATCTATAATGTTGTGACAGCCTAGTACATTAAAGAAAGCCATAGTAAACTGCAAACTGAAATTATGATATCAAATTGGAATAAAAAATGGAGTTTGTACTGGAATTTGACATTTAGTTTGGAATTGAGATTAGTCTAAATTATTGAATGAGTGTAATTTGCCAAAAAAACTAGTTCATGTCCTTTTACTTCACTCTCTAAAACCAAATTGGTTCTTTTATGTAATATATGCCATACTGACAAGTTACCAAATTCTTACCAATGTGAGAAGAAATTATTTTGGCTAACCCAGGAATCTCTGGGTAACATTATAGAATATTATATATTGTAGAGCATTATGTGTATTAGAATATTTCAGAGTATAATATATTAAATAGAGTATAATATATAATATTATAGAGTATAATATATAGAGTAGCATATTATAGAGTGGAATGTTATAGAGTTGATTTGAATATTATGGAAAACTATATGGTTGGGTAAGTGTACGCCATAGGCTGACAATTATAATAACCTTTTTGGCCTAAAATCCTAACAAATTTAATGTTATTGTTTTAATTTGTTTTACATAAGATGTGCTGGAATATATCCTTTGAACAGGCTTCTGCATGTAGGAAAACATGTAGCAAGTGAGCTGGCAACTCTGCTGCTGAAGAAAAAGCTTTTAACATCTCATTCTTTTGAATAGAGATGATTCATCAGGGCTCGTTTGCAAATCTTGGGGATTTGCAAAGTGATGTCTTTGGGTAAGATAAAGCAAACAAAAATCCAGAGTGCTAGTGCTTGTCAGCTTGCTGCTTATAAATGTTTCTATTCTAGGGATTGGGTTTTGAAGATGAAAAAAGAGAAAAAAAAACTGAACACCAAGACCCAAAAATTCTCCTTGGCACTGCAATAAGGAGTGTGACTTCAAGCATGAGCTCTGCCGTCAGGTTGAAAGCAGACTGTGGAGTGAAAGGTGGGGCTGTCCCAGGAGCAGGCGAGCCACACAGACACCTTTTCCACCACTGCATTTCTCAGACAGCAGGTTCATGTGGTGTGGCTTGATGGCTCCAGCCAGCAGCTTTTCCATATAACTCATTTCACAGGCTCACAGTGATCCTAAACCCAAAATATCCATACAACCTAAAATATCCATTAGTACCCAGAGTCTTCATTTTTAATTCCTGTTTGCCTAAATTTATGCATGAAGTGAAGTGCTTCAAAGGAAAGTTGGTAAATTATCCATGGTTCCTTGCCTGTGGTTTCTTGCATCAGTAACTTGTGGTATTTCAGACACATCTTGATGGTTCGAGGTGACCTCACCTTGAAGGGAAAGATAAAATCTCGGTTGCTGACATTGATTTGGCTTTAAAAACAGTAATAAAGCAAATCTCATAAATGTATAGCCAGAGACAAATACTCAAATGAGAAGAGACTCCCTTTCCCTTCCCTTCCCTTCCCTTCCCTTCCCTTCCCTTCCCTTCCCTTCCCTTCCCTTCCCTTCCCTTCCCTTCCCTTCCCTTCCCTTCCCTTCCCTTCCCTTCCCTTCCCTTCCCTTCCCTTCCCTTCCCTTCCCTTCCCTTCCCTTCCCTTCCCTTCCCTTCCCTTCCCTTCCCTTCCCTTCCCTTCCCTTCCCTTCCCTTCCCTTCCCTTCCCTTCCCTTCCCTTCCCTTCCCTTCCCTTCCCTTCCCTTCCCTTCCCTTCCCTTCCCTTCCCTTCCCTTCCCTTCCCTTCCCTTCCCTTCCCTTCCCTTCCCTTCCCTTCCCTTCCCTTCCCTTCCCTTCCCTTTCTCTAGCCCTCTGGCCCTGGAAAACCTGATGGCTGCCCTGGAGCTCAGGCTCTGTCAGCAATTCCATCACTGCATTCTGACTGTAAGAGCTCACTTGTGGGAAATTTTCAAGCCATGCTTGTTTGGTTTTCCTCTTCCTGTTTGACTTGTATCTTTAAATAATATGGTTACTTCACAACAGCTTGTTTTTTGACTGGGGCACAGGGCATATTTTTCTAGCAGATAAAAAAACTTCCCACAATTTGCTTTGTGTTATTTCCCCTTTCGAAGGCAAGGCTGATAAATTCAGGGTAATATGTAATAGATGCCTTCCTGTTTTTACTTATTGCTCTGTCAGGCTTGTCAGCCAGAAATTTATTGGCTAGTTTTGTGGCTGTAACATTTAAACAAGAAAGACTAAGCAGTACACTTAGGCTAAAGAGCAAGTGTGAGTAACAGTGCTTATGCTGTAGCCTGCCCCACAGACCAGCCTTGGTGAGGTATGATAGGTTTTTTTCCACATCAGAGACCTTACCTATATACCTATCTTAATTTTTAATGTTTATCCCTTCATTTCTACTCTGTGCTAATCTCACTTTCTGAGCAATTGGCAAGAGGATGATGGGAATATGCATTAATTTTGATTTCACCTACCCAATAGTGAGCTGACCTGGCTGAGCAATCACTCATCTTCTGTAACCAGTGGAGTCAGGAAATCTCCATGAGCTGACGTACTGCATTTATTTATTTGTTTGTTTGTTTGTTTGTGATGGATAGGATAGGTTATTCTCTGCAACCTCTTGTCTCCTCATTGCATGCAGGGAAAGCCACTGTGATTAAATAACGCCAAATGAATGCCAAAATTCAAGAAGGTGAATGCCTTGCTTCACGAGCTTGCCGTGGAAAGAAGGAAAAATCCATTAAAAATTGAGATTTTGTCTACCACATTATCCGAGCAGTACTTCTGATATTCATACATCTTTCCTCTACCTTCTTCCTGCTTATTCTGCTCTTCAGTGTCTAATGGATATATCACCTTTCTTCTGACCGAGACTGACCCCACCTGTGGAATCTGCGCCACTGTTCAATAAAAACTTTATTTACCCAAAGTGAACAGCTCAGATCTGGTGAATGGATTGGCGTTTGGCTGTTTGGTTTGTTTGTTGATTTATGTTATGTATGTATTTATTAATTTATTTTGTCTGGAACCCAAGATCTTTTTTACAGAGGGAGGATATGCCCAAGTGTTTCCTGGGTTGGAAGCTGATGAGATGATGAGTGGGAGACTAGGAAAGACAGTGGTTTTTGCAGCACACAGGCTCCATACCACACTAAAGGGTGATGGGAGAACTAAAGGGCATTTCAAATATCTTCACAGAGGTGAATCAGCTTCTGAGTACTATATGGAGCACTGACTTCTAAAATTTTGGAGAGGTGTTGGCGAGATGACTGAACATGGAAGAAAATCTGTCTTGCTGAGCTGCGTAGTTGGAAATCTTGCAAGTGTGAGAAGCATTTGAGCAGAATTTTTCCCTTTTGCCCAAACACGGGGGAAAATGCTAGTGTCCCCTTGAACTTCACAGCAGCAATTAAAATGCTTCCTTTTCTGGAATTTCTGAGTCACTTCAGCCCGCAGTAGGCAGGAAGAAGCACTGGGCCTGTAGAGCAGCTGTGCAGAAGGAACTGGTCTGCCTCAGATTCCTCCCTGCTGGAACAGTGTCAGTGGAGACAGAAACCTGGCCAGGATATTAGTCCTGCCAGCTGTCCCTACGCAGTGATGTTTTGGGCACTTTCTGTATTTGGAAAGCCCTGTTTTCTGTGCAACTCCTATCACACCCACTTAGGGCTCCAGAGCTTGCAGGTTGCATGTAAATCAACTTTATTCTACTGATTTTGCAGGCCAGGATTGTGCCCCGTTGGTGCAAGTTTGTCAAACATATCCCTTCTCCTTTCCTGCTGACCAACAGGGAAGCCAGTCACTCTGTAAACTGCACAGCACACAAGAACTGTGTGGCACTTTTGAGACAAGAGGGGCTAAAGAGGAAGAAAATCTTGATGGTCACACTGAGTTAAGGCAAAGGTCTCTTGTTATTGGTCCCCTTACTTTAACACTTGGTGGTAGCAAATGATAAGTAAAAGTATAAAAAGCAGTTTGCCCCCAGAGACTTTCTGCAGCGATCTTTCCTTGTGTCATCCAAGATCTAATTCTGGACTACAAAAATCAGTCTTAGGCTCCAGCAACCACAGTAGGAACTGGGAAAAAATTGTTGCTGGGACACTATTCTGAATCCACAATACATGTGATTCCCACAATCCAAGTGTCTGTCTGCCCATGGCATCACACCACTTTGGAAACAAAAGCCTTTTCCTCCCACTGCTCCTCTGTGTGAGTGAGCACATCCAGACTGAAGATTATTTGTTGTTGCTGTTCAGCAGCTGCTGCTGTTTTCAGCTCAGTCAATTTAGGCACTTCATTTCTTCCACTTTGTTGTCTGCAGGCCCCACCAGTTTTAACCCTGAGTGAAACACGCGAAGTTTCTTTCTAGCAACTTCCTAAAAATCCAGGCAGCATCATTTTTTTTCAACCTTTTCTATAGTAAATGGCTACTATGTTACCTGTGAACACCCTAGGTGCCTAGGATGTCATTGGTCTCAGACTACCTAAGCTAAAGGATCCCAGTTTTGAAAAACAAGCCATTTATGAACTGCTTTATGATTCAAACATATATTTGTAGGGAAAAAAGTGATCATCCTTTTATCCTGGAAAGAGTATGAGGAAATGGAAGCACAGTTTTGCAGTGCTACAGGAGGAACCTCCGGGGTGTCACTGTAATAAACTTCAAAGTGTGTCAGAATTTACTTTCCATCCCTACACCCAGACACAAAGTCTATACATTCTGTCATGACACACATAAAATGAAAACACTTTCCAGTCCAAAGCAGAGAAGGGCTTTGCTCCTTGTTCAGCAATTAAAAGGCTCAGTTATGGAAACATCGTGTGTTCTTCAATTTGAAAAGGACCTAGTTCCTCCTGGTGCCTGAAGTTATTAAATCCACATTAAAAGGACAGAGCTTAGAGAAACAGTGAAGTCATGCATCTGAATGGAATAGCACCACAATCCATTTCTATCACATGTTGTGTTTTCCAAATTACAGCTCTTCATAGTTGTAGATTGAAGGTTGTATTTTTCTATTTAGCTAACAGAAAATAACTTCTACCGATTTTCCACCAGCAGTTCATAAATCACCATAAACAGAGAGCTTATCTAGAGGTTTTTGAATACCTACTTTTTCAATTTAGTGCCCAAGAGAAAAACAGCAAAAACAAAACACTCAGTTTTGGTCTAAATTAAATGTTTCACATGACCCAAACTGTGTAATTTCCTTTCTTTTCCCCATCTCTTTAGTGAGAATATGACATTTTGAGGTATGAAAACATTTTGTTTTGAAACTATTAAAGGCTTTATGCAGAAGTGTACCATTTTCCACACTGAACTCTGTATTCCAAAAACATAGAGGAATTCATCAGGATGGTATCAGAGTCTTTCTGAAGGGGCATGGTGCATGCATTTCAGACAATGATCATAAAATAGGCAGGCGAGGTTATGACTTGATAGAAATAAAATATTTCTCATCAAAGGACAGGGAGACATTGGAAGTGCCCCAAAGAGTTTGTGAAGTCTTAGTCCTTGGAAATTTTTTAACATCAAACTGGAATAAGACCCAAGCAACTGAGTTGAATTAAATGTTGACCCTACCTTGAAGTTGAACTAGAGGTCTCATGAAGTTCTTTATAACCTAAAACAGCCTATGATTCTCTGCATTGGGCAGAAAAAAGTAATTTGACTAATCCAAATCTGTCTTGTTCAGGAAATAAACCTTTTATTTTTTTAGCCAAGAACATCCCATTTAAAGCTGGTCATCTACTTCAGCTTGAAGTACAACAAGGGACATTGTGATGAATTTGACTGTTGGTGACAATAGAGCAGAAGATTTAATGTCAGAACTGTTAGGATTGAATTTGCTACTCAAATTTCCCTTTTGTTACAGAATTCTCATTTTAAGGAGACCAATATTTAGGTGAGAACTGGTCTCATATGCACAACGCTCACATTTTCTTCCAGGAAAGGGATGTTATTTTTAGATATTTGAACTGGAATATGCTGAAGCTTTAACAATGAATAGTCTTTTCTTGTATATGGTTAAAGATTGGAGTCACTCTTTTATTCTCAAGAACAATTATTCCTGTACTTCTTGCAATTGTATTTATAATTATTATGAAGAACATTTTCTGAACTATTGTTCTTCCTTCACAGATTGCTACTAAAATAAATTGGGAATATTTTTGTGTTTTACTGCACAGAAATGAGGTTCAGCCTGGAGAAGAGATGGCTCTAAGACCTCATCGTGGCCTTCCAGTACTGATGTTTGGAAGAAATCCTTCACTCGAAGGGGAGTGAGGCCCTGGCCCAGAGCAGCTGTGGCTGCCCCTGGATCCCTGGCAGTGCCCCAGGCCAGGCTGGATGGGGCTGGGAGCAGCCTGGGACAGTGGGAGGTGTCCCTGCCCATGGCAGGAATTGTGAATGAGTGGTGCCTTCCAGCCCAGCCATTCTATGAGTCTGTGATTCCATGGTTCTAAATGGACTTTTGGCATGATCGCTGTTTACAAGGGCAACTTTGGTTGCCAAGTCAGGAAATGAAGTTACATAATGAACATTCCCCAGTCAAAGCATGCAAGAATGGAGGCCTCAGGTTTCCCCTCAACTGAGTCTGGGGTGGATCAGCAGGTCCTGGACTGGTCCAGTTACATGGGGCAAACTACATCCTGATGGTTTCTTCCTCCTTCAACTCTAACACAATGATTTGGAAATTGTAAGATTTTCTACACTTTTATTCCAGCAAAGAAAACACCAAAATTTTAGTTTTATAGAATTAATTCCATGCTGTGAGAGACTGAAATGGTTAACAGCTTAAACATTCTGAAGATCACCAGAGGAATTATGTTCACTGCAGCAAACTGTGCAAAGAAGCAGCTGCTCATCTGCAGCCATGGAAAGCCTACTCCTCTGGTCAGTGCTGATTTGGATTCAACAATGACAAGATGATGTCCCCTTTTTTAAACTTTAAGCCCTACAGAGTGAGCATGAACCCTTTCCCACCTCTCGTGGCATCCCCTGTGAGCTCTTGTGCTTCATTGTGTGCTTAGACCATGATGATTACTTGGGAAGGTACTGAGACCATCCTGAATGTTTTGGTGCAAGTAAAAATCCCAGTAAAAACATAAGGAAGTCAAGGTCAGAGTCTCCAGGCCAAGGAGCTAGGGAAAACATGCAATCAGAGAGATGTTACAGGGGTAGAGAATTACTTTGCATTATTCTGATGCTTTTCCATTACTTCCTGCAGTGCAATATGTCTGGGTGAGTCATCACAGCAGCAAGGACTAAATTTAGGATATCTTTGAAGTAATGACTCTTCACTGCCTACGCTATCTGGCCTCTGTTTTCTACCTAAAAGACTACTGACTCAAACTGTGACAGGGCAGGGACTTCAACTTCTTGCCCAATACAGGGTCATTCAGGTGAACGCGTGACATTTATGAAATAACCATCAACTTGTGTCCTTTGGCAAGTGATTTTAGAATCCATACAGTGTTACGGTGCTCTTCCATGCTCTGAAACAAATGTAGTAGCAGTCGTGCTTCCTAATGCATTCCTATAGGAGTAAACTAATTATTATGGGCAATAATTGCAGTGATAGAGTCAGTTACAGTTCTCATCACTGCATTTTCACTAGCTAGCGTGCATTTATTACTGTTCCCAGCCATTGGCACAGCACATATGAGAAGCTGGAGATCTCTGGGGGACGGCCTGCACACAAATCCTGCACAGAGCCAAAAATTAAAATAATTTTCTTTTTCACTCTCCATCTACATCCTCATGCACCCACTTGTGCGCTGAGGGAGGACAAAGTTATACTTTAATGATGGGGAGTTATACCTGGCAGCTAAGTATCTGTGGAGCTGGAAAGACCAGAAAAATCTGTGAAGGAAAGCTGGCATTTGGCAAATTATGTCAGCCACTAAGAATCTTACAAGGCATATGATCAGAGTTCCCTGACTGTGAGCCAGTGATTCCTGAAAAAGACCAGCTGTCGGCCATGAAAAGGAGAGTGGCTCCTGGAATGGTGGCTGAGAGCTAAAAACTGCAGCAATCTTGGGAAAGGCAGACCCTGGAGCCTTGTATTTCTCCAGCACCTGCAGAACAGCATCAAAGAGAAAGGCAGAAAAACGAGGAAAGGAAAAAAACCAAAAAAAACCTAAAAGAATATTAAACAAGATTGTTAGGACTTGCCTGGGGCTCGGGGAACGTGAAATATCTTCCAGAATGGATCAGTGTGATAATGAAACTTTAGAACCCGATTAAAGTTCACAGCAGTGGGGAGAAGCAGCTCCATCAGCTCACAGCTGTGGCTGAGCATGGGAGGAAGGAGAGCTCTGCCTTAAAATCCACCCAGGGAGAACACAATTTCGGGAACATCTGGCACGCTGGAGGAATTTAAAGGGTCAGCTAGAGTGGTAAGTAGGGGAATGCACCTGGCAGGACCCAAGTGGAGTTAGGTGAAAGCACCATGCAGCATGTGCCCAGATGCACTGCAGCTCCAGCCCCCTCCAGACTGAGGGTCCACGCAGCAGATACAGGAGGGAAAAGAATTTTCACGTTCATGACTGGGAGGAGAGAGAGAAATCTAAAACCAGGTGACTTTTCTTTTGGTAACAAATATTTCATGGGAAATATTAAACAAGAACTCCGCAGGGTCGAATTCTGATGATTTCAGTGCAAAATACATCTCAAGGAAAGTAGGAAGAATGAAACTTAGAAAGTGATTATAAACTACATTTCCTGAGGAAAGAAAACAAAAGCGTATGTCCCTTTGGAAAGTGAGTGCAGGAGGATAAAAAAACTACAGAGAGAAAGGGCACTCAGTCTTTTCTTACTCTGTTTTGTTGGTTTTTTGTCTTGCTTTTGGTTTTTTTTTCTTTTTTTTTTTTTTTTTTTTTTTTTTGTGTTGCATGTTGGAACCCTTGCAAGACTCCTGTCCTTTTGAGAAAGGACACAAAGAAGAACTGCTGGTGACTTGAATTGTTCATGGGGGTTTCTGAGACATATTTAGAAGAATTTTCAGGAAACTGCAGACTCAGAGAAACAGGTGACATTCTGTCCTTACTGAATCCAGAGGTGTTGTATTGCCTCTTTGGTCCCCATATAAGAGCCGTTCCAAGCAAAAGGCAGGCAGAGAGGGGTGACTCTGAATATCCCTACTGAAAGGAGGCACCAATAAGCATTTGTGTTTATGTATCAGGTGAGTTCAGGCTGTTTGGAATAATTGTGGGCACATTTAGGTCTCATTGAGTCCATGGCTAACAAAGGACAGCCTCTCATGCTTGTAGATCCAGTTTGAAGCTTCTTCTTTGATAAATGAAGAAAAGTTAAATCCTAAAGTGTGATCTAGTGAAATCTCAGGATGGTTTTAAACACCCTATTTTTTTGTGAGTAGCCAAAGTTGGAGATCCCCCCCAAAACCAGCTGTTACTCACAGAATTTAGTTCATTTGCAGCAAAGCTCAGTTGGTCCAGACAGGAGATGTTTAGAAATTTGGAATACAATTTTACTCTCCTGTTCCATAAAACCAGTCTAATGATAGATAATGGCAAGGCAAACTGATGGGAAAGGCAATTTTACCTAAGAAAAAAGCTTCCCCCAGGCTGCTGTAGAGACCTGTGCCTTAGGGCCTCTGCTTTCCCCCCTCCACCCTACCTAGGAACTTTATACAGTTGAAAAGAAATCTAAACAATTGCAGGGAGATTTGGCTGGGAATGTTGAGAGCTGGCAAGGCCCTGCTCTCTCCCTAGCTGCAGTCATTTATGATCATTAAAGCCAGTCTCTCTAGGAAAAAAAAAAAAAAAAAAAAAAAAAAAAGACAAAATGTGGAAGTGCATGAATCATACATTCCAAGCAGTAAAAACATAAAATTATAGAAGTTAGACTGTATGATTTTCCCGTCCCTCCCCCACTTCTCCTCCATTCCCTGACTTAAAATAGAAGAAAGCTGCAGAGAAGTGAGACCAAGGATTAAGTCAGTCAGGAAAGGAATCAGCAGAGCTGCTCTGTGATCTGTAGGCACAGCAGTAAGCAGCAAAAGAAATAACTATACCAGCATGTAGGGAAAAGAAATAAAGGCAAATTAGTAGAGTCACAATGGATTTAGGAAATTTTATTTAGGACCCATTTTGTTTTTCTGACCCTGAAATAATATTAGGAGATCATAAATATATTGCAAGAAAGAAGTCCTTATTTTCCAGTCTAAACATGCAAAACAGAAGGAAGTGGACAGGAAAAACCCAAATGGCAAAGACATTTACGGTTGTTCACTGTTTAGGTGACAGAATAGCCTGAAGACCTACACAGGATGAAAATTCAATTTTGAGAATACAGTTCCCTATTCATATGCTATATCACTGAATTGGCCAGCGCAGTCTGCATCCACAAGTGCTCTAAATTCCCAGAGTTACACATCACCAAGAAAAAGTGCACAAACTAATCCATTTGTTACATTTTCCTTTCTGTATCTGTGTTATTCTAATTTGTGCATCAGTCAGCCGGGTTAAAATTGAGTTAGATTCAAGAGTAACCACAATTACAGGGGTGGCTCTTAGCTCTGTTTTAACAATTTGTCATCGTGTTTTCTGGAGGACGTTTTCGCTACAGCTGATGACATTTGGGTCTGAAAGACTTTGTGAAATGAAACAAAACCAAGCACAGCCAACGCAAAAAAAAAAAAAAAAAAGAAAAAAAAAAAAAAGGACAAGCAGTGTTTTGCTCATTTTACTTTCAACATTTACTTTCAACATTTCTTTCCCTATTTGGAAAAATCCGCTCACCAATCTGACTGAAACCTTATCTCCAGTTGGCACAAGCCATCACGGATTCAGTGACATGAATTGAGTTTACACCTGCTGTGGACCCAGCTCCATGACCAGAAACCCACGAAACCTTACACTGAGTGGAAAAAGGGACAAAGTGGTGGAGCCCCTGTCCCAGAGAGTGCACATGTGCTCCTACAGAGTAAAGAAACATGAGTTTCCCCTCAGAGGAAAGTGGAGGAGGTTTCACAAAGCAATGCTGATGAAGTAAGCCAAGAAACTGCCAAAGCCGGGAAGAAGATGTGAAAAAGGAGTCGACATATTAATGATGGTTTTTTGTGTTTTCTTGTCACTTTCAGAACTCAGCACAAATCCCTCTGCTATGTAATGGAGAAGTTTCACTCAATTAGAAGGCTGATGATGTTCCTATCAGCTTTTCATTAAATAAAAATTACTTTTGAAGCTGATTTTGACTAAACCCCTAGGTTAGCAGTGACAATTAAGGAGCCTGATAAAGGGGGAAATTTTAGATTTGGAACAAGCTCATAAGGTAGAGAACATTTGAGTCCATTGGCTTTTTACAAGTCCTAGTACAGCTCTGCTGTATGATCTTGAGATAGCTTTACATCTATACATCAAATAATCTGTTTAGTGGTACTTTTTGTGAAGAGTTTTGTTCAAAAAACTGGTTTTTATCCAAAGACAGAGTCTCGTAGGAGATATTTGGGTAACCTGTAAACAAAGGATGTCCACACCCAAAACAACAGTCAACATCTGAAATGTTATGACAAACCCAAGGTTAATTTTCTTGTTCTGGGCACAAGAAAATATAAATGTTCAGTGACTCATCCCAAAATATGATGATAGCCTACTGGGACAACTGCCTGCAACATTTCTACTTTGGGACTCACAGAAAAGAATAATAACCAGCCCCAGCGTTCACTGACAGCTGAAATCAGGAAGCTGATAAGAACTGGTGGTCAGTGTTCCGTGGTGGAACCTTAAGTAACTCCCCTGTGGAAGATGAGGACACATGAGCAAGGAAGAATTTTTGAGGACATCTGGAAGCACGAGTTGCAGCAGGCAAAGGCATTTTTACTCCATGGCAGGATGCATATTTTGGCACCCCGTGGAACATCCATTTTCCTGTCAAGTCCCATCTCTCTCTTCACTGATATACTGGAAATCAGACCCAGCAGTGAGCATCATGAGACAATTTAAAGATGGGCATCATTAAATTGTGTTGACCAGAGAACAGAATCATAGAATAACAGAATGGTTTACATTTAAAGGGAGATTGAAGATCATCTAGTCCCAGCTCTGCATGGTCAAAAAGGGAAGAACAGCTTGCGTGCAACAGCTAGGGGAGTTGGATGAGATGGAGAATGGGGGAAGACAATAAGATGACAAGGAAAATTGACAAATAACAGCAAATATAATGATGACAATAATAATAATAATCAAAATAAAAATTCAGTCAGGATTGTCTTTCTTCCCCATGGATTCAACTTTCAGCTTTCTGCTCAAACCACCAGCCTTAGATTATTTTCTGGCAAATAACTGCTAATTGCTGACAAGTAACTGCTGACAGGAGGATGAGGCAAAGGTCCCACCACAGTTTTCTTGAGCAGAGAGCACTAATGTGGCACAGCTTGGACTCACCCACCAGCAGGGATGCAATTCACAAACCTGTGAGGCACTTTTGGTCTTTCAGCATTGTTTCGCTTTACAACTGCACAGCACCTGTGAGAAAAACAAAATATTAGCCAGAATTGGAAAGGAAAATGTCAGGCAAATTATCAAACCATCAGTAATTCTTTCTTTTAGAAAACAACCCTATGCCTTCTTCTGACAAACAATTTCCTGTGCCAATATCATAGAGTGCTCTGATATGCACATTAAATCTAAATTAGTGTATTAAATGTGTTAAACTGCATGCAACTGGCAGCTAATCTGACATTTATCTCATGCACCTGATATACTGCCACCCACGTCTTCGGCAGAATCTCAGTTTTGTTATACTTGAAGTAAGGGAAACAATGTGTATTTGATACAAAGTGTTATCAGAATTCAAGCCTGGAGCTGGATATATCACAGGTAGCTGTGGATATACCACAGGTGCTGTGGTTGTGCTCAGGGGGACCAGCTGAGGTTGCCGGGGATTCTGATGTGGATCTGTGGTGGGTCTTTGACATTCTCTGCTTGAATCTGAGGCTACAAACTCCAGCCTCAAGGCACAGATTTATTGAGAGGGATTTATTGACAGCTGTGGAAAACTCTGCCTCTGGAGGCCTGACCTTACAGCAGGTAGCCTAAAGTGGTTCTGTCCAATGCAGCAAAGAAATTTTGTTGTACACAACTACACTTGCCAAATGATATGGCTTAATTAGTGGAAATTTGAGCCATCATGGAAGTTATTCAAAGTAGCTCTAAAATAAACTGACAACTACAAGCCAAATAAAATCTAATTTCTGTAATTGGACTAGTTTGATTTGAGCTGTGACAAAATCGAGTCTTAGGGAACCATATCAAAGCATTAGGCAGGTAGTGCTGGACACTGAGATACAGTTTGGGAAGACCTTTAGCTGACGAAGGACGTGGCCAGAGGGAAAGAACGGGTTACTTCTAATGCCATTATGCTTTAGGGTTAAACATGCATTTTTTTCCCCCATTTAAGGATGATTATATTATCTCTTGCTGTAAGTCACCTTGAAATAAACATTTGAAATATGCTGAAAAAAATCTTGGCTGAGAATTACTACAGCTTTTACAGACTAGAGATTATGTGAATACCAGCTGGATAGAGATCACTCTTTAAATTTCAGGACAGCATCTCTTCAGGATTTCTTTATCCACTCTGGGTCAGGTAGAAATTCAGCAGCACTACACTAACAAATAAATCATTGAATGGTTTCAGTTGAAAAGGACCTCAGAGACCATCTTGCTCTAACGTCTATGCCATGGTCAGGGATAGCTTCCACTAGGTAAGGTTTCCTTGGACCCCATAAAACCAACCTACATATCTCAGCACCAAAATTACTGTAAGAGCTAGGAGTAGGAATGTCTGCTTACAAACACCACTTATGTAGCATCGTTTCATTTTTTCACCACCATGCACAGCTTAGAGAACCTTGCAGAAGTAAAGCATTTTCCAAGATTGATATAGAAAATTCAGCTTTTAATACTTTCAGTTAAAACCCATAATTTACTGTAGCCTGAAAAGTGGATCTGAGTTTTCCAGGCATTTTTTCTTACAGTAGCAAAGGGACACGAATCACGAGTGGGAAGTGGTGGGAAGGCATGTTCACTGGGATGGTGCCAGGGGATAGTTTCAGCCTGTCTCTGCTGACAACCATGACACAGACTCTCCATGCACAAAATCTGGGTACTCCCTTCCCTAGACCCAAAAAAAAAAAAAAAAAAAAAAAAAAATTAAAAAATTAGGAGAATAGAGAAGCACTGAAAAAGCTTTTAAAATGTGACACAGCTCTTTTCACTCTCTTTCTCTCTGCTTGGTAATACATCTCTTCTTGGCTTTTACAGCAGAACTGCCTTCCAGTTTGAGAGATGGTAGCAAGGGTTAAACCTCCAGTCCTGTGACACACTACATGATTTATGGACAGTCCAACTTACAGTCATCCAGCCCTTCCCACAACCCTCACCTGTGCTTGAGGAGCTCCTCTGAGGGTGTTGGAAGGTGCAGGGGCCCTATCACAGCTCCAAAATCTACTGTGGCTTTGGAAATATCCAGGGAGCAACCACAGGACTTCCTGTGAAGTGCCACCTTTCCATCTCACAGTACCCATGTTTCAGAGTGTTCCTTTGTAATTGTTTTTTTTTTTTTTGGTCACCCAGTTAATTATGGCATGAGGGAGGTGAGGAGCAGAGTTCCCTCAGAACTCTGTGAAGTGGATCCCATCAGTAGCCAAACACAGGGGAGTTTTACTCATCCATGACACCACCAGGCTTTTGTTTGCAAAGAAAAGGTTTGCCTGGCCCAGTCTGGGCCCTGTAACTCCTAAATTTCAATATGACAAAAGGGCTTCCACTCCATTTCTCCACGCAGTGGTCTCAAAACTTCCAAAGCATTTTCCAAATGATAGCAACTGCACAACGTGCCATTAATCACTGCTGACAACTTCTCCTGAGCAGCCCCTGATTGATCCTGATGTTGTCAAACTTTCTTTTTCTTTTGACATCTTTCTGATTGACATCTCTGTTCAGTGCTTTTGTGACCTTTTTGCTGTATTGATCCACACAGATCACTGTGAGCAGTTTCATGAAGGGGGAAAGTTGATAAGAAGAGGTCAAATGGTTACTGGGACCTCCACACACCTCCATTTTAATGATTGATTAGCAGGAAAGCAGAACAAGTGCCAAGGACATCAAAATTAGGAAATGATAAGGTCTCTATAAGGAGGGTGTTATAGTCTCTTTTTATGGCTCCTATTGAAGCCTCTTATCTTGCAGGATTGATTAGCAATGTGAACAGACTCCTGTTGCACTCAGAGATAATTTATAGCAACAAATTACTGAGAAATTTGGCCGTGGTTTTGGTGGTGCCAAAAGCAGATGGAAGCAGATCTTGGCATCAGCAGCTGCCCTTCCTCCTCTTCACAGGCTGGGTGGAAAGGAGGTGAGGGAAAATGATTGCTCCAGGATTTTGGGATCAGTACTGTTTGTAGCTCTGCACCTCCTGGGTGTCTCACAACACACCACAGCACAACTGAAGGGTGGGGAATTGTCTCCAGCACAAACCTTCCTCAGATCCAGACCAGCACAAACACACAGTAAATCAGCAGAATCTTCAGACAGATTGATTGTGTCCAGCACAAACACACGGGTTGGAATGCGGGAGTGCAGAACAGGGGGATCCAGGGAGAGGGCTGGATGCAGCTGAATGCACAAAATCCCCAAACAAAAGCAAATATTCCACAAAGCTGTCACAGCACAGATAATCTTGCTTTATTCTATTCCCCCTTTTTCCCTCGTGCATCACTCCTAAAAACTTGCTGTTCAGGGGGATATGTTAAACAGGGAGAACAGGCTAGCTGAGAAAATAATTTGCAGACTGGGAATCTGAAGACTCAATTTTTAATCATTCTTTCACTTCAAAGCACCATGAATTTAGTATGGGGAGCATGGATGTGAATGTGCATTTGAGTGCGTCTCTTTCCTGAAAAGTATTTTATATTTTATGAGAAACGGCCATGGCCATTTCTAACACAGTTTGTTTATCATAGAAACTAACATAGTTTCTATGATAAACCTGTTGCTGATTTCAAATACTTTGAATTCTATTGTAGAGACATCAACATTGCTTTATAATGAGAATAAATACAGTTTCAGTGCAAGGACATAGAGCACTTAGAAATTTGAGTCTTTCAAGATGGGAAGGATATGTTTTCTTTAATTCATTTTAGCCTTGTTTAGTGTCTAACACTGATCAATACCTTTCAGAGTGTGGTAATGGTCCATATTTAAATACCAAGCAACGTAGCTGTACTGTATTTTTTATTGAGATAGCTGATTATTAAATTCTCTTTTTTTTTTTACCCCACTGCACAATTTCAATAAACCAAACTATTATCTCATGGGAACCCTGAAAATTCTGAAGAAAACAAAAATAAAGACTTCTGAAAAGGAACATTTTGTTCATGTGATATCTTCCACCCTAACACTTCTTCCTGACAGATGTAAATATTTATTTAAAATTTTATCACCAAAGTCCAATCAAAACATAATAAAATATGCCTCAATAGGAATGTAAATGAAATCATCACAGATTTGCAAAAATTGTTGCATTTACTCAGAAAATGTCTTCAGCAGGGAGTATGCTGATACTTTTTAGAGCATGTCTTGAAGTCTGGTTCTTAGGGAGCATTTTTATGGCATTAATCCTCTTAGAATGGTAAAGCTACAACCTGGAAATCTAACAGTGATGGCAGGAAAGCCCATCCTTCCTTTCTTTTCCTATGGTGTCTTAAACTGGTATTGTTTTTACTTATTTTCTTGCACAGATATAAGACCTGCAATTGTCACTCTCACACTGTGAGGTGCAGGTGAGGGACCCACCACCTCCCCAGACTCACAGGTTATTTTTGGACTGTCCTGGTTCGTGTTTTTCAGAATGCCCAGTGCAGTTTGGCAATATGAGATGACATTTGCAGCACAACCCAATGTCCTGGGGCAGAACAAGTTGCAGAGTCAGAGGAGTGCAGTGGTTTGCTGAAGATTTATGGCCTGAGTTTTAAAGAGTGCTAAAGAGAAATGTAATAATATGTGGCACTTGGAAGCCTGGAAGCAAAACTACCCTGATGTCTGTACTACCAACCCTGATTATGTTCTGCTGCTAAGAAAGGAAGTTAATAATCTGCATCATAGCTAAAAGAGTTTGGGGGGTTTTCTTCTTTCCTATTTTCATTCATTTAATCTTCTGATTTGGTACCATTTATTTGGGTAACAAACATATTCCTCTTACTTTAGATTTTGGGTAGCACCTTGCTGCCCAAGGAAAAATTAAGGAATTTTGGTGAATCACCAGGAGAAGTGACAGACATCTCCAGTGACCTGCAAGATCACAACCAGTCTGAATATCCCAGGTGCAATGCAGCTTTGGGCTGTTTCTGGCTCTGGTTTTAAAAAAGCGATCCACTCATTCAAGTTTATGGACTTCACTGACATTTTATGCAACGACAGCTCTTAAATATTCTTCTGCTTAATTGCTCTGTGGAGTCTGTTTTGGTACTAATCATTTAAATGCAGCACATAAGTCTCCTGTAATAGTAGATTCTGTTTTTCTTTCGAAATTATGTGGTAACACCTATATTTTACAGCTGTTTATGCATGAAAAATGCACATGAACTTCAGTGTTTATATAGAATTACCAACTGCTTTTTTTTTTCTTTTACCTGAAAGTATTTTTTTTTTTAATGCAGCAGCTCAAATTAGTAATAAACATAGTACTTTGTGAGAAAGAGAACAAACAAAATCTCATTGCCTTTTCTCAAATTCTCAAATTCTCTTGGCCTGTGCAGGACACTCACAATTTAATCTTATTAGTTATAACATACTTTTTTTTTTTTTTTCCTTTTGATGAAAATTAATTTAGATTCAAACCAAAGAGAATAATTTCAAGATATACAGTATCATCTGCATTGAAATAAGCAAGGCTTTTGGATATACTGGGCTGTGAGAACATATTGAGATGAAACCACATTAGTTCAGAGAGATTCCCTTGTAGGATTTTGAGTTTTAGGAATTAATACAGTCAGGCAGTGTAGAAATGAACAAGAGCAATCACTCAACTGAAGAGGGCTCTGGAAAGCTCTGAAAGAAATTTGTGTGCCTACAAACTTGCTCATTTTTTCTTGACTATTATAATTACTCCAACTAAAATCTTGTGAAGATGGGCCATATTTCAGCAGGCTCTGCACTCCTGGGCTCCAGGGTTCCAGGCTTGATCCAGGGCAGGCTCAGGAGGGTTAAACCATGTTTTTAGCCCAGGCAGTGAAGCAACCACTGCAGTGGCACTGGAATTGGGCTAAGGAAAATTTGGAGGTTTCCTCCCTCGGGTTTTTTGCTTATACATCAGTGTAAAGCGCTGGGATTGCAATACCCAGCAGGGATTGCAATTAGTGTAAATACATTAGTGTAAAGTGCTGCAGTACCCAGCAGGGATTGCATCGTGCCAGAGCTCTTCCCTGTGTGCTGAGGATGAGGAGTATGTTGTCTGAGGAGGTCCCAGAATGACTTTTAAATCCCTTTTATTACAGAGAAGAGCCTTGAGAATTTTGGAAAGTCTGTCTTCCAGCTCTAATCATGGAATCAGAGATTCCTTAAGGCTGGGAAGGATCTCCAAGACCATGGAGTGCAACCTTTGACCAACCACCACCACGCCAACCAGACCAGGCACTGAGTGCTACATCCAGCTGTTCCTTGAGCACCTGCAGGGATGGTGACTCCACCACCTCCCTGGGCAGCCCATTCCAATCCTTAACAATCATCTCTGTCAACATATTCATCCTTATATCCAATCCAAACCTCCCCATGCCCAGCCTGAGGCCGTTCCCTCTGCTCCTGTCCCTGTTCCCTGGAGCACAGCCCGACCCCCCCGGCTGTCCCCTCCTGTCAGGAGCTGTGCAGAGCCACAAGGGCCCCCCTGAGCCTCCTTTGCTCCAGGCTCAGCCCCTGCCCAGCTCCCTCAGCCTCTCCCCATCAGATTTACTCTCTAAACCCTTCCCCACCCCCTGAGTTTTTAAATGAGCTTCTCTGGGCTGTTGTGAGTAGGTCGAAGAATAAGAAATGCCAAATTATTTTAGGTAAGGAAGATGCAAGGGAGACAGGGAATAGAATCTTTTAAGCAGCAAACAGTGAAATGCTGGCCTGTGTTAGTTAAGGGATCTGTAAATCTTCATCACTACTTGTCTTAGTGGGGTGTGAAGGGGAGAGGAGCTGCCAAGGCTGGGCACCCTCTGCTGCCTTCTGAATTCTGAGCTCTTTGGGGTCGAGGCTAATGGGATTCAGGATCTGCAGAACACTACCTTAGGCACTATCAATATTCTAAAAAAAAAAAATTGAGATTCAGAGACCTCAGAGGTTCTTTGATTTGGGTTTCCCTACATTCAGAATATCAACTAAAGCCAGACAAATTACGTTAGGCTCCTCTGCATGCTTTCAGTGTATTGTAAAAATTCAGAGGGTTCAGAAATCATCTCTTCTCTTACATTCTGTCTACATAAATCAGTCCCCTGTGCTATGTTTGGAGAAAAGAATCAGTCTTCAGACTAGCTCATTTTCCCTGAGCACAATTACAGAGTTTTGTTCATCTTCAAAACATCTGAATTTGATTTTCCCTCATTAGATGGGAAAGTTTCTTGAAATTATTTAAACTCAGTACAACAATATGACTCTTCCACTCCTCTCTGCCATCAAAACTGGAATGAAGATGTTAGTTTGGGGAGCAATCAGGCAATCTAAATTATTCAGATCTGAAAGTTTTAGGTTAGAACAGTTTTTCAAATTCATTTGTATTTGGATTACAACAGTCTCAACCCATGTCTGTCTAATGAAGCTCCTGCTGAAAATCTCAGCTGGAAATTCGGGGAATCAAGTCTATCCATCATCTCAAAGTCATGATTATTTCATAAGCAAGACTCGGTGTTCAGTCAAGTCTTTAACTCATCATTTGAGTTACCACAGTTTAACCATGCAGGCATCTTTTAGGAGAACTCATGCTGAACATTACTTGATGAAGATAAATCCCATTAGCAGAACAAACAGTACAGAAGCCTGTGTCCTGACACCACAATAAGATATCCTTAAATATTCATAAAGGATACAGGTGCAGATCTCTCATCACATACTGGAGCACATCCAAAGCCTCTAGGAAGAATATTAATAGCTCCTGCTCTTGCGTTTCTGTTGGAGGAATAGCTCAATTAGTCTCAGTCTGCTGTCTTTCCCTTATCTATTATACATTTGAGCAGTTACACTTTGCTTCTGGAGGTGCACATGGAAATGTATGCGTTAACAAGGCGAGGGTGCAGAGGAGAGCCCATGGGCAAACTCCTTGATGTAAGGAAGACTTCTGCCCACCTGCCTGTGCATGTGCTCCCTCTGCTCTCCTGCCCCTTCCCCACGTTGCTCCGCACACCAAGACCTCTCAAAGAATTTCGTCTGTTGTGTGCTGTGGGTGGAAGGAGAGGAAAACTCCATAGAAAGAAGGATTAAAAGGGTTAAAAAGTAATGGGAGACCTGAAATGGAGGGACAGGAGATGTTGGTGAAGAGTGCAAGCAATGTGTGAGACTGCAGCTGCAGGGAAAAGAAAACAGAGGTGGGAAGGCAGAAATGGTTAAACCTAACTGGAGGCACAGAGAGAGGTCACTTCTCTTTGAACCGTGCCCTGAAAAAATGTATTTGCTATAGTATATCTGTGGGTCTGTAAAAAATAAGTCATCTTCTAGTCTTTTGCCTCCTGATTTCTATTTCTACTGAGTCATGAAGGAGACTTGGATGATTAATGGTGTGGAATCATAATTTGTGGTAAATGCACATTCCCAAAAACCTTCTAGAGTTCAGTGAACAGGTCAATTAATAACACCTATCACCCCTCAAAATTGGGTTAATCATCTGTGGGGGATAATACTCTACATCTTTCCAAGTGTAACAACATAACTGAATGCTCTAACAAGGTTCATTTTCTGTCATGCCATCCACCATAAATGTATCCCATGTGATGTATAACATGATTTGACTTTTGAAAATCTTATAGACTACCATTATCTCCTAGGATACATATTAAAAAAGAGACTAGAACACATGTAAAAATATCTAAAGAATGTAATTTAAACTGGCCAGATATATTCAGTTAATAAATGATGGCTTAAGTTAAAAAATAATCATTATAGCTGTCAGTAGAGGTTTATTGAGTTCTGCATTAAAATAGTGTAGAATTTCCTAGGCAGAAAAATTACATCTTCCTTTCATCTTGGGGGGAAAAAAAAAGCAAAGAACCAAAAAAGTTCACAATTTTGTGATTTGCAGAAATAACACTACAAAACTTTTTCTCCAAAAAATTAGACTATTCAACAGAAAAATTACCACCATCTGTTATCAGTATAGAGCATATAATACAAGAAAGGAATTCTGTTTCTAGGCAGAAGGAAGGGTACCATGTACAGCAATAAAAAAAAAAAAAAATCACTGAATTCTTAATATTCTAAATCTTCTGTTTGAGGTAGCTCTGGTATGAGCTAGGAGTGTGCCTTGAGTCATCTCTCATTCCTCTTCAGAAAATCCATGGCTAGGAAGTAGATCAGCCTGAAATGATACTGAGACTGCTTGCATAGGGGATTGAGCCTTATTTGGGCTCCATTCTAGCAATTTCTCAGTCAGAACACTGGAATGAATATGTGAATTTATGATTTTTGACTCGACGTGGCTTGGCTTTAGGTTTGTGGTTCTCTTCAGAACAACATTGGAGCAGCAGTATCACTGACAACTCCTTTACCAAGGCTCCTGAGTTAGAGAGAGACCCAATTCTGGTAATTACTAATCTAGAGCTCTTCTAGGTAGACAATTCTTTAATCCCAGCAAGGGTACTTTCCATTCTAAAGGGTTTGATGGATTGGAAAAAGTCTGATGATCTCCCTGTAGCACTTGAGTCTTAAATGTGTTTCTTTTCTTCATGAGTGTTACAGGTAAAATGAAATAAGCCAGAAATTCTTCTTTCCCCTCAAAGGAGAATGCCTTAACCTTTAGGCTTCTTATGGGCCACGAATTTCTATTTTTTTTGGTGGAAACCCACCTCTGCTCAGAACAATTAGCAGACGCCAAGGACATCTATCTCCAAGAGCAGGATGGATATGGGCAGAAGGGGGACTGAGTCTGGGCTTTCCCCCTTCTCACTTTGAGAGTGTCTAACTCACGAGCTGTTCTGTTCCTTTCTCCCCTACCTGCTTTGAAAGGGGACACAGGTGTCTTGTTCAAATGTTTGAAGGAGAGATCAAAGACATCTCCCTGCAGAAGGACACTGTGAGCTGCAGCTTCCCTGTGAGCAGAAGTGTCTCCTTCAAATACAGAGGAAAACATCTGAGAGAGACTGAGATTTGCTACCTGCTCAATGTGCAGAAACACCATTGGGAAATTCCTGGCTACTCTTTGTTCATCTTGCTGGCTGACTTAAAATCTCTTTCTAAAGTGTCTTATCTCTTCCTCCTTCCCTGTGCATTGAACACTGGGACCTCATTCTATGATATAAATCTTGGTCTGCAGAAAATCAAATCAGACACTGTAATATTCAGGGGCAGGAGGAGGACAAGAGGCAATCAAAGGGCAATTTGACTTTCATTGTTCCCTTCTAATATTTTCTTGTCTCCTGGTGCTGTCATGGAGAGAAACATGTGCTGTACTATACTAACAGCAACCATGCAGGTACAATTATTAAAGAGGTTTTACTTTAAAAGCACAGATGAAATACATTAATGGAACCCTGGAATGGTTTGGGTGGGAGGGGTGACCTCCAAGACAATCCACTTCCAGTCCCCTTCCACTAGAACAGGGTGCTCCAAGTCCTGCCCAGGCTGGACTTGAACATTTCTGGGGATGGGATTGTGGGTGAAGATGAGAAGAGGATCACAACTTCTGTGTTGTTGATGATTGCAGGAAAGCTTAGTCCCCTTGGACCTGTGCAATATCTACCAGACCCATGAAAACATCTCAGGCAGAAATTTTAAATTCTCTAAAATGGTCCTCGACAAAGCAGGCAAATGAGTTGAGTTTCAGGGCATCTCCACTGACAGTGATGGCATTAATTTCCTAGGTCACATGTGGAAAATATGTTAGACATTATATTTGACACTTAATATGGATATAAATGCAAACTCAGCTGACTTGACCACAAAACAGGCAAGGTTTATGGCCCAAAAGAAGCTAAACTCCATTCCCAAGGGATGTAAAGCATTGGAAAGGAAGGTTCTTCCATTTCCAGCACCATCTGTAGCAAAAATGAGTGGTTCTTGAATTAGTAACTCTTAATATTTCATTGGGTGATTTTATGAGACTAGACATAAGAAGAAGTTATTTTATGCACTGTCACAGGTTTCTTGGAGAGGTGGTAGAGGATCCATCCCTTGAAACATTCATGGTTTTGGATAGGGCTTTGAGCAAAATGATCTAGCTGAGGGTGTCCATTTTCATGGCAGGAGTTTGGTGTAAGGCCTTTAAAGGTCCCTTCCAACCCAAATAATTCTATGAATTTAACATTTTATCTTAAGATCATAATAAGTAAAGTAGTTAAAATATTAGTATAAAGACAATAAGGCCTGGTGGATGACATCATTGAAATTCCAGGAAGATTGTTTTGTAGAAACTCAAAACACAACACTTAAATGGAAGAATTAATTTATTGTGTTAGGCTACCTGTGTAAGCAATTGCTTACTGTTGAAGAAGTAATACCTGATTAAAAACCAATCTTATAATGGAACAGACTTTGGTGTGCATCTTCATGGGGATTATTACTCAAGAAAATATTTATGCTTTGAGTTCCCAAAATGGAACACAGTAATTCACACATTTGAAGAATATTCTTGTGCCAGATAAGGATCTAAAACCTTATGGATAGAATATGAGAGTGAAAAAAAAAAACAAGTCTATCATTTTTGTGCTAGAGAGTGCAGTGATTTCCATAATAATTGGACTACTACTACTTAGTAGGAGTGGAAACATTTTTTGCTAGTATGGAGATAAAAAATAAGCCATGTTGAGAAGCAGAGCATCTTCATCTGGCAGAATCACACTTTCACTGAGCATTTTGGTGGGATCTTCAGAGTAACAATGGAGTGAATTGCACACCTGCACTACCTGGAAGCTTTTTAAGTTCAGGTCAACATTAAGTGCAGAACAAACACCCACCCTGCAAGGGATCCTAAGAGGTAAACAGACTGGATCAAGTAGGCTGCATCCAAGCTGCTGAACAGCTTGCTTTGACATGCAGGGTCCTTCACTGTGAAAAGAAGATTCCTATTGAAATTGTTGACAGTTTTCAAGTATCTCTAGTGCCTCTCTGCTCAGGGAGGATACTTAACCTTTGCATTTCTGTGACATCTCAAGAAGAAAGGCTCTGAAACTGGAAGGAGAGATCAGAACAGACAATAAGCCACTTATGTCAGTAAAAGTGGCTGAGTGGAAGAGAAGGAAAAAATTGTGCTCTTTGGGGGAAAACAGAACAAAACAAAAAGAACTTGAGCATATGGCTCCAAATCTGTGAGCATGCACATATTCTTATCTCTGCACTAGCACATGCTTTTATTAGCGCCCAAGGATGCTGCTGGTACACAGCAGCTTTGCAGATCTGGGTCTAGCTTGTAATGCTATGATATGGCCAGAGCCCATGAACCATCTGTATGAGCATACAAAACATGTCTCTTTTTTGTTGTTTTTCTTTAAAGATATTTGAAATGGCCCATTTGTTTCTTGTAATGTTCCATTTGTACCTTATAATGCTATATTTATACCTTGTCTTTACTATTTGGTCCAGAGTGGAAAACTAAACCTTTGTGATCTCAAATATTTATTAATCTTACTTTATGTTTATATGCATACTTTCAATCTTTCTCAAAGGAATAAACCCCCAATATTCTTTGGAAGTGCACTTTTTCCTCTGTGATATGAAATTCTGGTATTTTTCTATTGGCAGTTTTCATAGGTGAAAAAAAATAGGTCTTTCACTGTGAATACAGGTGACAAAAAATGAGTATATATACACACATACACACATTCATGCATGTCTGGGCAATGCCCAAAATTATTTTTTGAATTCACAGGCAGTTTCTAACTGCACCTGGCACAGGCTGGCTGTAGATTTTGGTAACTCCTAGACAAAACAGAAGTGGCACTTCTTGAACCCTCCAGCATATAAGGAGACACGAGGCAGATCCACTGGTCTGTAGTCTGTGTGATGTGCTTCTTCACACAGACTGGAAAACTGGGGACTGTGTGTTTGGGACGACGAGGTGGTGCCAAAAATGACAATAAAACAGAAATATAAACACGTAGAGTTAAAAAAAATGCTAAAGGAAATATTCCCGAAAGAAAAAGAAAGGGAAAATGAGCTTCAGAAAGAAGGTGAACATCCTGGTGGAAGCATGGTGGTACATGGTGGAAGTACAGATCCAAGAAGAAAGCAAACTGGCATGGGAGGTAATTGATTAATGTCAAACTCAAATCTCTTGGATTCTTCTATAAAATCTGGGGTGCAGATTCTTTATGGGCTGTCACTCATTCCATCTTATCCATGGCAGGAGGGAAGCCATGATCCTAGCTGTGATTCCTTGGTGATCAGATAAACAGGCATTACTAAATCAGTGCTTAAAAGCTGTGGAGTTCATGAAAAATACACCACTGGGGAATTAATGGGTTGATGGGAAATGTTAAATTATCATGAAATATTTGATCTGATAGAATAGTAGTTATGGAGGTCAGGAAATGTGTGATATGGATGAGCTGGGGAAGGGTCTGGAGCACAGGTCTGATGAGGAGAGGCTGAGGGAGCTGGGCAGGGGCTGAGCCTGGAGCAAAGGAGGCTCAGGGGGGCCCTTGTGGCTCTGCACAGCTCCTGACAGGAGGGGACAGCCGGGGGGGTCGGGAACAGGGAACAGGGACAGGAGCAGAGGGAACGGCCTCAGGTTGTGTTAGGTGAGGTTTGGATTGGATATCAGGGAAAATTCCTTCATGGAAAGGGTCTTCCACAGCTACACAGGGCAGTGGTAGAGTCCCCATCCCTGGAGGGATTTGAAAACTGTGTGGATGTGGCACTTGGGGACACGGGTTAGAGATGGGCTGGGCAATGGTAGGTTAATGGTAGGACTTGATGGTCTTAGAGGACTTTTCCAACCTAAATGATTCTATGACTAAAGGGAGATTCAGGGCTTCCTTTTTTTGCTATTCTTCCATAACATGGTTTTGTAAATACCTAGTGGAGGGACAGAATTATGGCAGTGGCTTTGATTCGTTCCCCTCCACACTCCCCAAAGAGATGCGCATCATAAACTTACACAGCACTTGAGAACAACCTGAGTTCATCTGATTCAAACCTCTGCTAGATTTTACTTACCACAAACTGATTCTTCTTACAGTCAGTGATTGTGTAGGACAAACCAGCCTTTAGAAGACTTGCAGCTTGCAGTGAGATGCTGGCTGAAAGGCAGCTAAAATAGCTACAGGCCTCACACACGTCCTCTGATAAATCTGAGGAAATTTGTAGAGAAGAAGCAGTGGTAGTCTACACATCTAACAAGTTGGCAGCCAAACACGGGGCTGAAAATTAGGTCAGCTACATGACCAGCCCAGTCTCTTCACAGCCAAAAAAAATCATACTTACATTTGGTTTTTTTATGTGACCTGGACCCCATGATTCCAATGGTTACACAGAATTATTTATCTTTTCCTTTACTCCTCTCTGTTCCTCACTGTTCATGTGACACCATATTGATTAGATTTCCAGAGCATACCACTCCAGACCTATTTATATGGCTGTTTCAAATGATTTACAATAACCTCGCAACACAAATATGATTTTGGAAATATAATGCCAGTAATAACATTAAATTTTCTGCTAATGGCCAGGAATGCCTGTGCCATGGGAATATTTTGCCTCTAACAACTTATCACCTGAGGGCTGTATCTTCAAGTTGGTGTAAACCAGCATGGGACCAAATTTCAGTGCTTAATGGAGCTCTCCAGAGTTATCTCAGCTGAAAGTCTACATGCCCTAATTACCCTGATAATAAAGCTGGATTAAGCACCCTGCAAAATGACAAACTGGTCTGAAGCTTGTCATGGTGCAGGAAACCAAGGTTCCTGCTCTCCGGTTTGCCAGGGAATTCCTCCTGACTGTGGAAACATTTTGGATCAACAAATATTATTTATTTCTCTAAAACACAGATCTTCCAACAGGAGAGGAGGAGATGAGTTTGTTTTAATCCAGTGAATACATACATTTTCCAAAAAGCTTTGAAATTTTTAAAGAAGGGTAATATTTCTATTAGTATTTTGCTATTCTAATTCTTGCATTACCTAGGCACAGAACAGACACTTATGATTATAGATTTGCAAAAGACTTCTCAGGAGAAAAAATATTATAGATTCAGGATTATCCAAGTTAATGGAGGGATTTCATACCAGAACCTGAAATAGCATACATATCCAGTGCTTTTACTAAGAAATGATTCTCCCTTTGGGGACACTGGATAAAAAGGAGTAATTTCTTAAGTTGATTGTTAAGGATTTATCTATGAAACCAACATGATGACAAGAAGTGTATTATTTCTGCCTGAATAGCAGCTAATTTGTAAATATCAAGAAAATCCTCTTTTTTTTTTTTTTTTTCTTGCAGAAAACTGTGATTTGAAGCTTGCAAAATTCACAAGAATGAATGATGTCTAAATAAACTAACTCTACAGTCTGTCAAAAGAACAAGGGATCAAAGCTTTGTTTGGTAGGTTGATGATTATACTAACAGGAAAAAAGCCCCAAACAACCCTTCAGTGCTAACAGAATGGAGTGTCTTTATCTCCAGATCTACTTTGGATCTATTTATGAACTCTCAGTAAATTCTTTAGGAGTTGTAGAGAAGGCGTCTTTGTTTTCCATGTTGAGGAGAACCTCTGCATTTTGTAGGGTGTTTTGGTTTTTACCCAAATGGTCTTTTGCACAAAAGACAAACCCCTCAGACACCACTCTGAAGTGTTTGCAGAGTTTCAGTGGTTCAAGAGGCTTTGACTCCACAAATGTACCACACAAATGGTACGTACAAATCTGGCAAAATCCCAAGTTTCTGCAGAAAAATTGCATCAACATCATGTCCATATAAAGCAATAATGTTCAGGGAAACATTTTTCAAAAAAATCTTCCTATTTTTATCATAAGCTTTCCTATCCTGAACTGGTTAACCCAGCTGATTGTTAATACTGGTAACTGTAAAGTCTGGCTTAAAGTCCCAAATTCATTTTTTGCAGTCACATTAAAGAAATGGATGGATTTAGCACTTAATAACTACATGAGGAAGTCTAAAACGCTACCTGAGTGTCTTAAACATATTTAAAGAGTACTGCACTTCCTGAAAAGATTTGAAATTAGGAAGTGTCAGATTTTCATGAGAATGTGAAAAATGAAGAAACTTTTGAGATTTGTGATGTGTTCAGAATAGTTAAATAAACCATGCAACTATTCAAGGTGTGAAATCCCTAATCTCCCATTTAAGATCAGATTTTAGATTAGACGCCCCCAAGGCAAAAAAAACCCAAAAAAATCTTCTCCTTTTGATTTAAATTTTAAAAAATCTATTTTAAAAGATACATGGTGCGTCTTTTAAAATAATTATAGTAGTTATAGTCAGAAAAAATATAATTTTTCAGAGGGAAACATGGAGGCAAAATGAATCCAAAATATTCAAAGATAAACATTCTGAAATGCAAGTAAAATTCAGCCAGTGTGAAATATCAAATATAATGCGGTGGCAAATATTTTAAAGTAGGGAACACTTTTCAGACATAGCTTCACTTCTTTGTAAAACAAGTTCAGTTTAGGAAATGACCAAAGAGAGTGTGCACACACACAGACACACACGTGCGTGTTGAGAAATAAAGATTTCAGGAGCAATGCATGGAGGAGTTGGGAAGATGATTTGAGCTCCCAGAAGATGTTTCACCACGTCTGCTCTTCAAAACAACTGCACCCAGTGACCAGAACACTCCCGCTAGTGGATACTGTATGATTTTTACGAATTTGCACACAAATCATAATGATGTGACCAAGCTTACTTGATTTTGTACAGTTTATTTGCAGATGAAAGAAACAATTATATTAAACAAGCATTAAAAAAATAGTAACGTATACGAAATATAATTAATACCTGAACATCTGAAATGATGAATGTCCAGGTAGAATCAAACTATAACCAAGTAGATAAGACACCCAGAGAGAAGTGTAAGTTAGAAACAATACTAAATTAAGTACAGATTAAACAAGTCAGTAAGCCAAATTCCTGTTAGGAGCACAATATTATGGAAAAAGCTGAGAAAGAAGAAAGGTAGAATAAGTTTCTGGCATTTTAATATCATCTTTAAAACCATTTCTGGCATTTTAATATCATCTTTAAAACTCCTACATACTTTTGATATATAAATAAGATTGGATTGGGTATTTTACATGCAAACTTTCTGAGGTTTTTTTGGTGTATTTCTCCATTTTTCTACATGCACAAATTTTACTATCACACATGTGGTAATGTATGTTTCTGCCACTATGGCTTTGGGATTTTATTTTGGGGTATTAGTGGAAAAAAATGAATGTGACTAAATTTCCAAATATATTAATGAATTTTGTTAAATAAAATAAACCTTTTTTCACTAGAAATGAAAATTTAGTTTTTAATTCAATTAAATTACACTTCTAATTAAGCTGCAAGAAAACTCTTAATTTTAGGGAATATTTGGAGAGAATTGAGAGTGAGGTGGGCTGAACTATTTATTTTTAAGAAAATTCAAAATTAAGAAAAGAGAAGAAATTCTCAAAATATGTTTGAGTGCTTTTTAAAAAGAAAAATATATATTTTGTGCTATTTATACAATTTTACTAATAGACATCTCATGTTATATATAGAAAGGGACTTTTCCTCTTTCCTCCTTTGCAGTCTGTTAAACTATAAGGAGAAATTCATAATCCTCTTAAAGTGTTTTCAAATAAGGGATGGAAAGCAAAGTACCAGGATGCTGTCCGGTCCAAATGCTGTTGGCAAAAATATCCAAAGTAATATTATAATTTCCATGAGGGAGACATCTCCATTTAGATAATTCAGTCAGTGCAGCAACCCCATCCCCTCCCTCACACAAAAAAAAAAAAAAAAAAAAAAAAAAGAAAAAAGAGAAAAAAAAGTGGGAAAGAAAGAAAAAAAGAACAAAAATATGGCTTCATCCAGACCCTACTGAAATCTTTGGAATTTTATTACTAATCTCAGCTTATTTAGCATAAGATCTCTAAAGTTTCAACACAAATTCTTAGATCTATGAGTACGGTTTCCATCTAAAAAGAAATTAAACATTATTAGGATGGTTCAATTCAGGAAGGGAGGTAAATAGTTTTAATTTTTTTCCTAATGCAAAAGGAGAGAGAACTGCTGAGATTGACTTTTGCCAAACACAGGGCATGGTCAACTTGCATCCCACAACAATAAGGACTTGCAGATGCAAGACATTACCTAATTTTGACAGACCACTTTTCACCAAGATATCTCAAAAGGGCTTTAAAGATGATACATCATCATCCATTCCACTGCTAGAAGAGGGAAGTGAAATGACTCACAATGCACAGAAGCCCTGGAAGAAAATCAAGATTTCCTTTTCATCCAGCCAGTGTCCAACTCTGTAGGCTGCACTGCTTCCCCCAGAAAACGTGTGCCATTTCTTTGGCAATCAAAAGGACAAAATGACGGGGAGAAAGTATAAGGAGAGACTAAAATAAATAAACAGGGCAAACACTGTGGCTGTTTGCAGGGCAGCTGCTAAAAGGCCAAATGTAAATAGTGGAAAAACCCAACACTGCAGCGAAGTCCAAGCTTCCCTAGGGACAGCAAACCTTTTCTGGGGACTGGGAGTGTCCATTACATATGTACAGGCTGTATCACAGTGTTACACTAAAGGCTGCCCTTTAAAGGGTCTTGGTCAGAGGCTTTAACGTCCACTATAAGGCTCAGGCTTAGCCAGAGAAGAATTGAGCACATCTAAGAATTTAAAGGTTTAATGAACATCTCTCATTTAAGAGTCTCCCCATCAGCCAGATACTGGGCTATAGCTGGAAGTCACTTTGGATATATTTTTGTGCCTTTATTCATCATTCCTACACAGGAAACGTGCAGATATTGACCTTATCTTGAGAAACAGAGATGGGTAGATTCTGATCCTGAGGAACTCAACCAAAAGGGTTTTACCTGGGTCTTCATAGCCTCAGCTTCAGGCTGCGTGTGGAACTGTGCATACAAGTGATCTAATTATGCATGCAAATACCTCAGCTCCATCTGACTGTTTGCCTGTGTAATTCCTGCCGTAAAGAAGAACATATTATAACCAAGCATTTTTATACGCACAACTCTAAAAATCTGAAGCTCATCAAGAAACAATTTCTTCTCTGAGGACCATAAAACCGTGGAACAGCAGAAGCAGCAGCTGTATCATCATCCAGAGGGGGCCAGAGACACCTGCTCTGAAAGGCCAGAGACCTCGCAATTAAGGCAAAGTCTGCTCAGAGGAGCAGAAAAGTTTCTTCTTGAGTCTCAGTAGCTAAAAGTTGGTATACACACCAAGGAGCACAAGAGCTTTGACCCTTCCAGAACTCTGAATATTTTATCCAAGTGTGTGCCAGACCCTTTGTAATCCTCTGAAAGTCTTGTCTTTAATAACAGACTGGGGAATTATTCCCACCAGTTTCAAAGCAGGATATGGAAATACACTTTCTTTGACATATTTTAGATTCTAAGTCAACCTATGGTGAATATTCCCTTAATCTCATATTAAAGAGGAAAGTTGAGTGGATAGGCAGGCAAAGACCCAAATTTTTCAGAATGTTTACGAAAAATATAGCCTTGGTCCTAATTCAGGTTTCTACATTTTAATTACCACTTCATCCCCCATATTCCTGCCCAAAGAATGACTATTTAACTTAGAAAAGAATTGCACAGAGACATATAGGTTGCCGAGACCCAGTTTCAGCTCCATTTCCTTCAGACTGCTTCAATTAAACACTGCAAAAATTAAATTCCTTTAGTAATTCCTCAGATTGATTTCTACTGAAGCTCAGCGACAAGCACTGCTCTGTATTCTTCATCTTTAAAAATGGGCAAATAATAATAAAATAGCAAACAATAAAATGCTTCTTTGTCACAGTTGTTTTGTTGTTTATCACATCTGGTTTTTTCACCCAGCACAGAGTAGGTATCAATAATTCAGGTCTGAGTAAAAACACTTCTGTAAAAGTTTATGCAGCTCGTACCATTGGCAATAGATCACATTTTAAGCATCGTTAGAGTCTCTTCCTATTTCATGATCTGGTTGTTATCTTCATTTCAATAAAAAAGATTTATTCTTTCAAAAAGCACACAGCTTAGGAAGCTCCACTGACACAACTTGTGGAGGAGAACATAATTCAAGTGCAAATGCCTTGCCAGGATTTGCAAAGAGATCTTGTGTATAAACCGAAGCACAAAATGAACATTTTCAAACAAGTTACAGCATTTTTGGAAATTAATTCCTATTTTCTGGAATTAGACACTTGATGATGTGCAAGACTCAGGTTTCATTCCCTGGACGCCTGGACAAATGTTCAAACCTGGAATTTGACCAGTCTAGCTACTGTACACAGATTTACTGAAGAAGAAATTCAATACAGAGGTTTTGGGCTAATGGGATCTGCATTGTGCAGCCTGACCCTTATCACACAGAGCATTTACATCATGACCAAGAGTCTCCTACACAGCTCAAGGTAGAATTAGGTGCTTCAATCCAGTGACTGCACACAGGGAAGAGAAGCAGACTCCCCTTGATGCCAGTTCTGGGACAGGAGGAAGGCACAGGTGCCAGTTTTGGGCTGGCAGGCGACTCTGTCCCTCTGCTCTGGGTTCAGAGTTCATTTTTTTCAAGGTAGGCATTTATGTGTTTTGCAAAGATCTGAGTGAAGAGAGAGCTTTTCTTTGTTCAAGGCCAGGCTGGACAGGGCTTGGAGCAAGCTGGTATGGACGAATATATCCCACCTCAGTGTTCTTTAGGGCCGTTTCCAGCTCATACCGTTTTGTGACTCTGTGATTTTAAAATCAGGACTCCTAGGTGAAGTAATGCAAACTGCTCGCATGGATATTGATGTCAAAGACCAGCAAGGCAGGAGCAGCTCACAGTTTTGCATTTTTGGGCTGCAAAGGGACAGCCTGTCAGCCCTTTACCTCCAGAGAATGAGCTAAAAGGCTTGTGGAGCTGTCTGAGGGGGCAGGGAGCAGCCACCGGCACCTTGCTGAAGCTGCAAGGAAGGACCATAAAGAGAGATCTGGAGCACTTCTGCAGTCTCGCTTCCATGGCCACTGGAGCTGACAGGCCGGCTTGCAGCTCTCGGAGTGATTAGTGGAGACTACGGATCCTGCCACTCCCAGGTTCTCTACGAGAACCCCAAATAGTGGCTCCGTCTGCTGTGTGGTGACGCAGGCGAGAACAGGACTGTGCAGTGCTGAGGTGAAGGAAAGAAGGAGTGGACACACATATGGATACCAAAGCCCCTTGCTAACTCAGGCAGGGCTAGCAACAAGGTCAGGGAAAAGCTGTTAGGAAGGCACTTATAGAGGGGAAGGGTGTAACAGACACGAGGGACCAATGAACAAAGCCCAGGGGAGGAGCGAGGGACACAATCGAACCAATAGGAATGGCCTAGGAGGGAAAAGGCTGAGGGGACAAATCATATGTTAGGTGAGGGATGATTGACATAGAAGATTCTCGACATGAGAGGGGACAGCTACAATGACTGACAGGTAACAGGTGGGAGGAACAAACCATTAGGAGGGAGAACATGGGGGGAACTGAGGGTCAAACCAAAATCTTAACTTATAAAAAATAACCAACTTTACAATAAACCCATATAAAACACACGATGCTACACACCTCTGCTATGGAGACAGGCTGAGTGTTAGGAAGGTTCAGCCTGGAGGAGAGAATGCTCTGAGGAGATCTTACGTACCCTCCCTCCTCTGAAGGGAGCTTATAAGGAGGGAGAAGGACTCTTTACATGGGCAGGTCGTGATGAAATCAGGAACAGCGCTTTTAAAATGAGAGAGGGCAGGTTTAGATTAGATGTTAGGAAGAAATTCATTACTGAGAGTATGGTGAGGCCCTAACACAGGCTGTCCAGAGAAGCTGTGGACGCCCCATCCCTGGAAGTGTCCAAGGCCAGGTTGGATGGGCTGTAAGCAATCTGGTCTAATGAATGGTATTCTTGTCTATGGCAGGAGAGTTGGAGCAAAATGATCTTTTGGGTCCCTTCCAACCCAAACCATCCTATAATTCCATTGTTTTATGTCTCTACGACTCCAGGACTCCATGATTCCATGGTTCTATGACTCTCTGATTCCATGACACTAAAAACTGATGACCTAGAGGGAGAGGACAAACTAAAACATGAGCGAGTACATGCACAAATTTTCTCTGTTTCCCATCTTACACATCCACCTGATTTTCTAATGTGCTCTTGGAAAGGAGAATGTATGGAAAAGAGAAAACGCCCCCAAAAGGAGCCCAGTGTTTAGAGGGAGATAGATTTGTGCCTGAAACTGAAAGCAGAATGGGTTCATCCATTAGAAAATGCATCTTCCCAGAGGATCAGACGGTGCTATTGGCATTTCTCTATTAGGAAATGTCAGGGATTGTCACATGCAGACACCTGACATAATGCTAATTGTTGAAGAGCCGTGGGAAACAACTAAAGTATATGAAGAGCAAGTGTGTGAAGACATTATTTAAAATAATCTTCAGAAGTTTTAACTTCTTTTTTTTTTTAGTTTTTCTTTTTTTTTTCAGAATTGCTAAAGCTTTTGCAGAATTGCTGATAGTACTCCTGATCTCAGTTTAAATCTGAAAAAAAAAAATTGCTAGCACTAATACTCTGCAGAGGCTCTATTTTCTCTTGCAGGTGATAGCTCATATGCAATGTCTTGATAACTGTAAAAGTGATACATTGCCTTGGGGAGCAGAATAGTCTATATTGACAGTAGAGATTTGTGCACAAGAAATTTGAACATACATTTTGTTTTTATTTTTGTAGCATGTACGTGCAGTAATGATGATCAAATTCCACAGTGTCCATGGCACTTTACAGCTGCCACATAAAAACACATGTATCACTCCAAATATCTCAGAGATCATATTTTCAAAAAACTTTATTTTTAAAAGAGATGTCAAAACAAATATTATCTGCTCGCAAAATGGAAAACTGAGGCATAGTGAGGGCTAGTTCTTCATCCACAAGTTCAATGAAACCAAGGCTATTTGACAGAGATGGGAACAGGATCATTTTCCCAAGCCTAAACCTAATACATTCCAGACCATCCTCCTTTGTTTTCCCTATGTCTTCATCTCTAAGCTTATTATTAAAAATAAATGCGTGGCTTTGGGTCTGTTTTCCGTATTATTTGACATAAGCAGTACTCCAGTAAATTTTGTCTAAGACCACCTACAGTGTGGAGGTTTGTGTTTGCCATTCCTTTCAATCAAGTTTCTGGTGTGCTTCAGGAGAATGCAGAGCGGCTCAGACCTTAATTGGTGCACTTGTCTTTAAAGGAATTTCTGCCTTTTGTTTTATCTTTGTTTTGTTTCTAATGTTTTGAGTGTTTTCTGTCTGGCTTGCTGCCTTCTGGATGGTTCTTTGCTTCCCGTGGAAACTTTGTGTAGTTTGTTTAGGTTCCTTTATTTTCCCTTTTGTAATAAAAGAGTGTCTGAGTAGCCCAGCGAGGCTTTTCCAGGCCTCAGTTTTATTTATGAAATTAAACTCCAGCTCACCAAAATAATTAAACATTAACTAGTCACTGCTTCTTTTCTAAGTAGGAATAAGCCCAGGTACACACATTTTTTAGGGCATGGCTTCCTGACAGTCATTAGGAGAGGAAAAGGTGACATTGCAATCCCTCGTGTCTAAGTATGCATTATGAACCAAATCTACCATTTCCCATGTGCACACAGGGCAGATAAGAAGCCAGCTGAGATATATCAAAGGGGAATAAGCTGAAAAGCCCATAATCTGTGGCTGAGATTGCCCAGTGCTTTATACAGATCAAGAAATAAATATTCAAGTCCTTGTGCCAAAGACAAACAGGAAATAAATATGAATTTGCTTTAGTCTATGTAAGGAAAAAATATTTCTCAAAAAACACTTGGGAATCTTTTGCTTCATCATAGATATATAAATATGAAGAAAGTGGCAAAGTTAATTTTAGCTATTCTGGCAAGACTGGCAGAGATTTCCCTGGCACACTGGGGCCAAGATATCTGGTTCTTAGTGCAACACATGTGTTGCACCAGACAAGAGATGTGTGGATGCCTCACGAAGAAAATGCCTTTAATTTTTGGAAAGAATGTGCCATATCTCTGTGTTTAAAAGAATTCATATTAGAGCAGAGTTTTTACATGTACATTTTAGACAAAATTATTTTCCGTGGCTTAAAGCAGATAAGATAACAGCCTGTCTCTAAAGCACCCATATAATTTTAATTTGCAGGAGGAAGACAAACAGACTTAAATATGCAATACTTTCCCTAACCTGATACTCAGGACTCAATTTAAATTTCAAGCCACAGTTCCTGTTCTGGCTCATGGTCAAGGAACAGCCTGTGCTCCACATCCATAACTATGGCATAAATTCCATTTCAGTGTGATGCCATTTTATTAGCCCATGAAAGCTGTGGTGACTGTTTAAGTCATGTGGAAATGTCAAAAATTACTATAGTAGCTAGCATTTGCAAATTGTGGTACATTCCTGGGTGCTAAAAGTGAGATTTCAGAAGTTTTTTTAAGATAATACAAAAAAGGGGAAAAAAAAGACTGGCCATCTTACTCCTGGATTTTTGATTTGAGGAAAGTATTTTTATTCTTCTGTGAAGTACTGGTGTGGAGAATTGCCACATACAAGCCCTTTTCAAACATTCAGGAGAGCTTCCTGTGGAAGTGAAAGTCACTCCAGACATAGTCCTACATGCAGCTACTTTCTTTCCCTGTGGAAAATAAAATATAGTGGCTTGGTGTAGTTCAAAGGGTCTGAAGAATTTCTCTTGAAGACACTTCTTTATGAAAAGTTTCCCTTATCCAATAAAACAGTTTTCATGTTAGCAGAGCCACCTCCAATCCCTGCACTAACCCACTTCTGGGATTGCAACACTTAAAAAGAAAATAGACTGAGGAAAGATTGACTTATACATCATCTCTGTGTGATTTGGGTCTCATGACAAAATAATTCCTTTGCAGCTGTAATGGATTTTGCCTTTTCAGTGCTTTGCCTCAAAACTCCTGCCTGCGCACAAAACTTTGCAAAATAGAGTTTGTGCTTTTCCAGGACTTTCAGACAACTGAGAAGCCCCTGTCTCATCTCAGAAAGTATGTGCAGGCAATTCAAACATCATTTCCCCAAGTGTGTGGTGTGGCAGAATTTCTCCAGCTGCAGAGTGAGGAACCACATTGCCATGTTACAATGCCTCCACTTTGAGGAGGTCAGTCAAACCAGAAAAGTAAAAAGAAAAGGAAAAAAGAGAAAGAGAAAAAAAGGAAAAAAAAGAAAAAGATTAAAAAAAAGAAAAAGAAAAAAGAAAAAGAAGAAATAAAAATAAAAATAAATAGAAAAAGATAAAGAAAAATAAAATGGAAAATTAAAAAAAAGAGAAAAGAAAAAGAAAGATAAAAAAGAAAAAGAAAAAGAATAAAGGAAAGGAAAAAGAGAAAAAGACGAAAAAGAAAGAAAAAGAAAACATCTTGCATGGCTGCTTTAATTGAAACTGAGATTTACCACTGTTTCCAAAGCGCCCTCTCCTCAGGAGAAGAAGTAACATTTCCCAGACTCTTGGATGCCACAACAAGCAGAAGTGTGTAGCTAACCCCTGCCACCACAGCCAAGAGAAACAAATGTCTCAGACTACTTTTCATCAGGGTCTACAAACAAGCCATGTTCATCTGTATCTGAAAGGTTTACCCCGTGGACAAGACGTTTCCCTGAGCTCATTTGCTTCCTGGATTATTCTTAGAAACTGTAGATGAATCCTTATTCTTCCTCCTCTCTCTTCACTCCCCAGCCAGCTCCCAGAGATTCCAGAGTTTCTGCTCCATGCCCAGAACCCCCTTTCTGCTGAGATGTAATTTTTATGCTGAGAGAAACTCAGATCACTTTTTTCCTGACAGCTTTCTGTCAAACATAGTTATTTTATCAAATAAGAATAAAAATATTTCACCCTGTCTCGATGGAAAAAGAGTTTTCCATGAGGAACATGCTAACCTAGAGAAAGAACTTTTAAAATTCACTGTAATTTATTTTTTCAGTTGAATTTTTTTTTACTTATTTGTTTTTTGGTTTTCTTTGACATAATTTCTTGGTAGATAAACAGCAGCTCCAGTGCTGCTCATGGTGTCACAACACCAAGGCATGGTGTGTACTAATACAAGCAGGAAAGACTTGTGCTAACATGCTTGCTGTTGACTGAAAAATCTCATTTTTCAAGATCAAAAAAAGTCCTGTTTGTGTAGGAATTTAGCAGTGATGCTCTGAAAAAGGAAAAGAATACATAGCTTGTGTACTAATTAGGGAAATGGCTGGTTTTTATGTTCAAGGAAAATCAAAGTACAGCTGACTGATGGGGAGGAGCAGCAGAGGGCTTGGCAGATTCTGGCTGAGCATCTTTGGTGCCCCTGAACCCTACAATGATTCCTGCCACAGCTCAAGGGAAGGATTTGGAGTTGATTGATTAAACAGGCTTTTCGTATTTTGTAATTTTTCATGCTTTGCAATTTTGATATTCCCATAATAAAATGAAATGAGTATTTTTGAAGCAGGTGCTGGGCACTGAGGACTCCCTGGATGAGACCTTTTTAAGTCACCTACCTAGGGAGTTTTGTGGCTTCCTCTGTGTTGTGAGGAGCAGGAAATCCAGAGTTTGCCCACTGTAACCAAGGGCTTGAGAAACTTGGGTGTAAAGTGGTGAAAGTCTGTCTGGGTCTGTTGGGGGAGGAAAAATACTGCTATTCTCATCTACAATGTGCATAGAGAGCGCACTGATTTGAAAACGCTTCTGGATCCTATTGTTTAGGGGAAGGGAAGGTCAAACACCTGAATTTTCTTTAAAAAACCCTCTGAGTGATTCCCCTGTGGTCAGCAGGGCTTGTAATGATTGGTAGGACAAGAAGCTGATCAGCTGTAGAAGATGTAAGGCAGCTGTGAGAGGAATATTTGAATTGTTGTTTTATTTAAATGTCACTTAAATTCTTTGCAGGCTGAACTACTTATTTTGTTGGCTTATCTTGCAGAAACTCGAAAATATTGAGTTTGAACCAGAAGCAACTCAAAGTTTTAAGCAGAGGTTAAAATTCTGCAATAGCCTTGCCCAGCCATAAAAGCAAGACACCCTTTTCTCATCCAACATAAGGTTGGTTTTCAGGGTCCTGCAGGACTCCTAATTTTTGGAAAAGTAGGAAAATAACAACAATGTCTCTTTGTGGCCTTTTTTTCCCTGCTGTTTCCTATAATGCCAGATAATTATTGAGGATTTAGAGTTTGTCAGGCCTGGAAGGACCACGTGGGGATGAACAGCCTGAATGGAATCTCAAGGTGCTGGTATTGTGGTGCCATCACAAACTACCAAATAGCTATTTGTCTGTATTTCTCTACAGATTATGCAGCCTCTTTGCACAAAGCAAGTCTGCTGATCTCTTCACCCCTTGAGGGTAGGTGGAAATGCCATTGCCAAAAGGATAGGCTGCAAATGCCCTTTGGAAAACTCAATTAATCTACTCAGAAGTGATTTATCTTTTAAATTAGGGACTGTCAAATGAGTTAGATGCTGTGGTTGACTCTCTGCCGTCTCAGTTGTCTGTGCCAGCTATAAGTGACAAGATGGTGTGTTCTGTGAGTAAGGGGAGGATGCAGTGGGTCTCTCAAGAGAAGAAGTTTATGTGGGCTGAGTGTATCCTGAGAGGTTCTCATTTGGGTTATTATATACAATATTATACACAGTGGTGCCTCTGTGCTGTCTGTTCCTGCAGATGTGCTAAGGTCCCTACCTCTTCCTTCCCTGTTGTGGTTTTTAAGGAATTTGAGGGAACAAATCCCCAGACTGTCTAAAATAAGCAAATGTGTCTCGTGGATGGCAAAAATGCTGAATCAATTACTGAATCTGTCTGGGAATCTTAAAATGACTCTTTTAGCATATAATGTCTGTTGATATAATGATCTGTTCAGGAAGAAGTAAGAGAAAGGAAATCTTTACTTGCAGATATCCCGGTGAGAAAATGCCTTCCCACACTCTGCTCCCACCCCTGCCTCCCTCATGTTCCCTCTTTCCCTTGGATAGCGACACATGGTAGGAACTAACAACTTGAGCCGCTGTAAACTGTGGCAGTAACTTCCACCCACTCACCTCATTAGGCCTTTAACACATTTTCCTTTGCCTTTCCCCAGAACTACGAAGTGGCACAACTGTGAAGTTGCCCTTTCACGTTTTAATTGGAAGCAGTCACTTGTTTTTATGCTCTGTAACTCAGTAATTATACGGTCTGTCACTGGACACTGGTCGGTCTGGTTGTTTCAGATTTTGGCTCTGTCCAGTAGCTGTTAATTATGGAGGAGCCCTCAACAGCCCATATCCCTCCTTTGTCCACAGAATCACTTTATTTCCACAGACTATTTTTTTTTCTTAAACTTTTTTAGATGTGAATGGAGACACTATGACTTCTTCAGTGGAAACATTGATATTGCATCTTGCCATGAGCTCAGAAGACCTGGTTCTATATTTTGCCTCAGGTTTATGCCACTGAAACTCTGCCACTGCCCATTTGGCATTATCCTGAATTTGCCTGTGTGTCCAGGCTGACCCAACATGCTGCTGTTTACATGGCAATTTTGGGGAATATGTTAATAAGATTTAGTGAGGGTTAGCAACTTGATTCCAGTGAGTTGTACCAGCAGTTGGGTGTTGTCCTTTAAGTGTCCTGAATTTTCCTAATTTCTTATCAACTGCGGCTATTTTAGGTTGTGTTTCCATTTCACAGAGGTAATTCACTTTACACATTTTTCCCAAAGAATGGTCTCATGGGTTAAGCAAAGACTTTGTGGTCAATTTCCTTCTTTTTCACACCATCTTAATTTTCTCCAAGAAGCAGTGTACATCATTAGGCAATTCCTCAGAAAAATGTGACACTTTCTTAGTTTACTGATAAGATGAGATACAGCTGGTAGCAATTTTGTATGATGAATACAAAGAAAAATTAGATACATTAAAAAAAAAGAACAGAAGGAGTTAAAGAAGTTAAGGAGTTAGACACTTTAGGAGTTAAACCATTGTAACCGAAGATGACTGTGGCAGGTATTTAATAAATATTGGACTTTGGGATATGTGAGTTAAACAACGAGAAAAAATTGAAAGGTTTAAAATTTGTGAAGCTCCCACAAAGGCAAGTAGTGTGATAATGCTAATATTTGCATTTGGGGCTGGGGCTATAGCTGTTGTGATTGTTGGGTACAGTTAGTGCATAAGCAGCAGTAAAAAGAATAGGAAGAACATATACACACAAGTCTATTTTTTGAGCAATAATGTAGATTCTTTTTAAAAACCCAGGCACATTTTTGTATTTTCCAGAAGAAGTGAAAACACAGAAGGATCAAGGCATAAGGGCTAATATACCAGCATGGAGTGTAGGAGAGTACAGTTCCTGTGTGTAGCTGCCTAGCATCCTACCTCGGTAGAATGTTGAGCTAGATTAATTCAGTGAACTTCTGTTCCTGCAGATGGAAAAAACAGCTTAAGGGTGGCTTAAAGTCAGTTATTACAGTGATGAAACCTAAGCCTTCCTTGTAAATCTAAACCTAGTTTTCTTTACATTACAGCTCCCTGCACCTAGTGTAGAGCAAATATTGTTGAAGTTCCTCCAACGTGTTTTGAAGGCAAAGATAAAAGTGTTGACTGAAATAAACTTTGTTCCCTGAATTCAAAAATGATCAAATGACTTCAGCTCTACTCAGAAAAAGAAGAACATATGTTCTGGTAAACAAATAAAGACAGAATCACAGGTCTCCTATTGCATTGTCCGTTTCTACTCCTAACCTGTCCAGGCCACTGTCATGGGATTTCAGATGGCTGGTCAAGTCAACTATGATGATACTGGGTTTTTTTGATGCTCTTTGATTCAAGGTATTCTTTGTTTCAGAGGTGAGTACCCAATTGTTCCACTTTACTTACCAACCTTAAGAGATCCACACACTCTTCCGTTCTCATTTCTGTCACTTCCTTTCCGCTCTGCTTAAGGAACTTTCTTGAAATAATAGGAAAGTGTAAGATTTTCTTAATTCTTCTTTTAATTATACAGATGCAAATGCAAAAATCTTGGCTTGCTCTCAGCAAGGCAGAGCAATGGATACCTGCATGATCATGGGAACTGGGTATTTGGGGTCGGGCTATTGTGCTGCTCAAGCATAATTGAACCTGAGGTGGAGATACTTCAACTGTAAACATCTATGGAAACTCTAAAAATACCCTTCTACTTCCAATGCTTTTACTTCATACCAATTAAACAGAACTCTGATGTTTGAAAATTGTGGCAAGAACCCCTACAAAGCCTCAGGAAGGAACAAAGGATGTGGGAGGACAGGTACTTGAGGTGTCACAAATACTACCCATGCACATGACCAGAATGTTAATCTGCAGCTTCAGCTTCTGTTTTAATTGGGGCTGGCAAAGCACAGCCCCAGTGCAATTAACTTTTCTGCAGTGGAAGAGGAAATATTTAAACCTTGTAAGTGCCATGCCATGCAGCTCCTAGAGGAATTCAGTTATTGCAAGAAAATTGTGTAGCTAACAATGGTGAGTGAGTTACAGAGGTCTGGAAGTGCAACAGGGAAATCAAGCACTGATACATTGATCTGTACAGGTCACTGCAAAATGCAGTTTACAGGCCATGAACATCTGCTGGCTTCAGTGAGATTTAGTATTCTTCTTGCACTCTTCAATGGATTTTGAAAAAAAGTCTAAGTTAAGGAAAAGGAGGAGTTTGGATATATATATCCAGAATGATTCAGAACCCTTTCTAATGCAAAAGGAGAATATCTTTGATATAACTGAAAGGTAAAAAACCTGGAAGAAAGACTAAGATTATTATGTTATTCACTAACTTGTAAAGCTAACAATTGCAACAGGCTGTCCAGGAAAAGGTATTCTAGATATACAGATAGATAAATAAATATAAATAGACAATAAACTGAGCCTATGAAAGGAATGGCAGGGAGAATAAAGTCACTGACAGACTACAGTAGTTACTTGTAACTGTCTTGTGTGGACTTTCTTAATTATCTCTTCCTAAACACTGTCAAAGAATACTTAATGTAGAGGAAAACATCACAGTTTAGGTATGGATGCAATTATTTTAAAATGTTTAATTTGAACAGACTCTGTAAAGAAAAGTGGAAATCTGAAGAACTGGAGTTATAATGCCTCCAACAATGCAGAAGATGTTTCACAATCCCCCCTCTGGAAGCAGAGGTGTGTCTGAGGTTCTGAGGTGCTGATATGACCCTGAAGTTCTAGGATGACCTGCACGCATGGAAAATGATTATGGCAACTGCACACAGATGTCAACACAAATCAGGTAGGCTGAATCTTCCTCATATGTCTGCTTAATAACAGTGTTAATAGAAATTAAGATTGCAGGGGATTCACTTTGAAGTTGTACTCTTAATTGTTATTATTATGGAGATTACAATAGAGTTTATTAGTTTTGGTAAGAATGGAATGGAATGGAATGGAATAGAATAGAATAGAATAGAATAGAAATAGAATAGAATAGAATAGAATAGAATAGAATAGAATAGAATAGAATAGAATAGAATAGAATAGAATAGAACAGGAGTGGAATAGTTCTTTTCTGAATTGAAAGGGACCCACAAGGATTCATCAAATTCTGGATGGGACAACACGAAGAATCCTACACCATGTCCCTGAGACCATTGCCCAAACCCTCTTTGAACTCTGTCAGCCTTGCTACTGTGAACCGTTCTCGGGGATCCTGGTTGAGTACCCAACAAATCTCTGTGTGAATTTTTTTTTTTCTTAATATTCAACCCAAACATCCCTTGACACAACTTCATCTTCATGTGTCTGACTCAAAAAAGGTATGGAAAGTAACTTAATACCTACACAAAATTAACTTCTCTGCCAGATCTTCCCTGTATAAGATGTCCCAGACAGACTGGACCCTCAATGGGGACACCTGGCTGGCTCCAGACCCGACAGGAGAGGTAATTTTTGAAGTGAGAATTTTCTACTGTTAAGCCCAAATTCTGGGAATGGTATGGTGCAAGTTCTGCCTGTAACACTTCACATATATATATATTTATAGCACTGACATGAATAAATGTTCATAAGCATATATTTACTTCACTGGTTGGAATTCTAAAATAGCTTGCACTATATTATATGTCCTATATATTGAAAGGAAGTGCGCGAAGCCGTACGTGGCCCTGAGGTCTGGCTAGCTTATGAGAGGCGGCCGATGCCTCCGCGCATCTGAGGACCAGCCCCCCTCGGCGTCCTGGCCTCGGGCTGGGCTGGATTGCGGACGTGGATAGAAGCGCGCCGATGAGTCGAGGAAAGGAGGCGACCACTTGCTGGGGTGAAAACGTTGGTTTATTGAAGGTGGACGGAACCAACCACAGGGAGGGCACCGACCAGCAAATGGCCTCGAACAGGGGGAGCAACAAGGTTTTAAAGAAGAGGGGTGGAGAAAGGAGGGACGCCCAGCTAGCCAATAACAGAACCACAAGGGAGGTACAGAACTTAATGGACATACAAGAACAACCAATAAATACAAAGTAGAGGAGGGGCCCTGGGACCACAGCCAACCACAACCCCCAGAGAGAAGAAGCCTCTAGAACAGAGGGAGGAGTGGGGTGATTGACTGGGCCCAGGGAGGAGAAAAACTTGACTTATAAGGATAAGAATGGGGAGGAGAAGTTACATAACCTAAGAGCTTAATAGCTAAGGGGGAGGGGGTAACCATGGAAACTCAACTGGCAGGAGAACAGTGGCGGGAAAACTGTGAGGGGAAGAACCATTTACAAGAACATAGGGGAGGATACGGCAAATGGGGGAGCAAACAGAAAACTTAAAAAACACACTACAACATCTCCCCGTTTCTTAACAAATAAAAATGAAAGAACAAAGCAGTCCGTAGAAACCTAAAACTCAGGGACCCGCGGCTGGTCCGGCCAGTCCTCGCCGTCTTCGAACTGGGGCCCGTCCGCCCAGGGATGGTCAGCGGGCGACGCAGTTGACCCCTCCTCTTCTGCAGCTTCTCCGGCCTCCGAGGAGAGGTCCCCCAGCTCGATGTGCTCCTCGACGGACACGGTGGCATGGTTAATGCTTGGCGAGGTGGCCTTGGATATCAGTCTCTGGACCAGACCGCGGATCAACATAAAGAAAACTAAAAGTATAAATAAGCTCAAAACAACTTTTGAAACTGATTCTATAATTGAACTGGCCCACCTGCTAAGGCCCCAACCCTTGAAAATGTCCCCCAGCCAGTCTGAAGTCTCCTTCTTGACCTGGTGGACGAGGTCCTGGAGCTTCTTGATGGAATGCCTGGCGTCCTTGGCTCGGGAGGACAGGTTCAAGCAGCAGAGGCCCTCAAACTCCTCGCAATGATGGTGATGGAGCAGCAATAGAAAATCTGTTGGCTGCCCTGTTCTGGAGTGTCGCCTTCCTTGTAATTTCCTCGTCTGTAAGGAGGTCGTAAAGCGCGGCTGAAGTAAAATTGGCTTGTTTAGCCACCCAACACTCTAGGCGGCCCAATTCACCTAGAGCCTTCGCCACCGATACCCAAGGCAATAGAATGGTAAAGGCGACGGACTTCAAATGCGACCAATGAGTAATTTCGTCGTCACAATCTTCTGTGAGATCCTTAAGATCTCTTTTAGCTCTGCCCAATTCATATGTGACATTATTTCTCTTCCAATTAACAATTTGGGTCATGTTAGGGGTAAACAGCGTCAGCCGGCCAAAAGTACACGGCCCTCCGACCAGGCCAGAGGGGATGCCTGCCCACGCTCGGTCACCGCAAATCAAAAACACACCCCGAGGAAGGGAGTAAGGGGTCCGGCCAGTAGTGGTGGGGCCGAGGATCTTCAGAACAGCCTGACACCACTGTTTGGCCTGGTATTCCTTTTTTGTCTGAAGGACCACCTCACTGCCCCTCTCTACGGGGGTGATGGCGTAATCAAACTGGAAACAAATAGAGGCATTGGCGGAGCCGAGTAGGTGTAGTTCAGTGGGCTCGGAGGCTGCAGGAGCCAGCCTGAACACTCCGTCTCTCCAGGCATTTGAGGTGTCAAAACTCGGGAGGATAGTGAGGCTCCTGGCCAAAATCGGGTAAAAGGAACGTTTGAAGGTGGGAGGGAACTCGCCTGGAGAGAATGGGATCCCCACAAGGCAAGACGACATCGGGTCCTCTGCTGCCCCGGTATCAAGGCAGATACTGTCCTGCCCTAAGGATTGAGCCAAGGCACGCCAGACATTGACTTTCAGCTGGGGGTTGACCCACGACTCCAAAGGTGTCACAAGGAGTCCGTAGGTCAGGATAATTGTTAGCAGCAGCTCAGGGTTAGGAACCAGCAATGTTGCAGCGGGGGCCATTGGGGAGATGTAACTGAAACGAAAGAAACCAGTAAAAGTATAACGAAATCACAAATAGGGTTCTTCCCCAAACAGCCAACTTAAATAAAACATACGTGGTGACATAGCTGGAGCAGGAGGAGAGTAGGAAGAAACATGGGATAACAAATCGAGGGGAGGAGGAGAAGCAGGAGGTGAAAGTTCTTCTGAAAAAGGAGGGAGATCTGGAGGAATGGACAGAAGCTGATGGGAAGCCTTCCTCCGCCGCCGCCAACACGCCTGCCGTACCTGTGACACTGCTTCTGCCTTGGTCCTCTGTTTCGGGACGAAGGGCCTGACCCACTTTGATGGTACCCACCTGGGGCCTGAGGGAGTGGACACGCAAGCGTATCCCCTTCCCCAGGTCACCAGGTCAAAGGGCCCCTCCGTCCGCCAGGTCTCCGGATCCTTAACGAGAACCGGAGGCCTGACTTTAGGCTGCAGCTGCTGGTGGCTGCCGAAATGCCGGACCACTGGAGGATTCTGGCTGTCAAAAGAGCAGTTAAGAAAGTTAAGTGTGTACAAAGCTCTTGACAGATGGACGTGGGGGGTCTCCACCTTCATTGCCGGTTGTTGGCGGGACAGGATCTTCTTAAGGCTCTGGTGGGCCCTCTCCACCATGGCTTGGCCTGTCGGGGAATAGGGGATGCCGGTCTTATGGACTATTCCCCATTGCTGCAGGAAGCTCCGCAGCTCCTTAGAAGTGTACGCAGGGCCGTTGTCTGTTTTTAAGGCCCTAGGAATGCCCAAGACAGCGAATGCCTGGAGCAGATGCTTCTGGACATCCGCTGCCTTCTCTCCTGTGTGGGCAGAGGCATAAATGGCCCCGGAGAAGGTATCGACAGAGACATGGACATAACACAATCGACCGAAAGACGGGATATGTGTCACGTCCATCTGCCACACCTCGCAGCTCGCCAGGCCCCGGGGATTTGCCCCCGAGGCCACGGTGGGCATCTGGTCTTGTTGGCATTGGGGACATGTGGCCATGATCGCCTTGGCCTGGTCCTGAGTCAGGTTGAATTGCCGAACCAGGCCGGGCGCATTCTGGTGAAAGAGCTGGTGGCTGATCTTAGCCTGGCCGAACACATACGGGAGGGGGCCCTGAGTTACAGCAGCCACGGCCAAAGAATCGGCACGGTGGTTGCCTTCCGCAATAAACCCAGGCAGATCGGTGTGTGATCTAACATGCATAACATAAAATGGATGCTCGCGGTGGGAGACCAGCTCGACGAGCCTATTCAGTAAATTAAATAAATTTTTGTTGGTAACCTCCTGAAGAACTGCACACTCAGCTCTAGACACTACACCCGCGACATACGCAGAATCTGTGACCAAATTGAAAGGTCCTGGGAACTTCTGGAACGCCCTGACGACTGCGTCTTACTCAGCAATCTGTGGAGAACCCTCCACAACAGCAACATCGGTCTCCCACTGCTGAGTCTGAGGATCTTTCCAAGTCATTACTGACTTGTGGGATGCTCCAGACGCGTCAGTAAAAACTGTCACGGCATCCAGTGGTTCCCTGCTTTGAACCTTTTTAAGAGATAATTTAAACTCCGAATTGAATAATTTATGGGCCGGCCGATCCACTGCGATGCGCCCAGTGTAGCTGTCGAGTGCAAACTGGAGATATTCATTTGTTTGCAGCAATTCTTCGAAGGTTTTCAATTTTAATTGGCCCGATTCTAATTTAATTGGAATGTGTATGCATGAAAAATCACACCCTGCCAACTCCCTGATCCTCGATCTCGCCTTGAGGATCAGTTCGGCTACCAACTCCTGTGGCCGTGTCATCCTTTTGGTCCGATTATGGCTGAGGAACACCCACTCTATAATTAAGAGGGGGTCGCCCAGGCCCTGGTCCTTTAGGCTTTGGTCCCACTGATGGATTATGCCATGGAGGTGTGGCAGCTTCCCCAGTACGATAAATTTGAAAGGCAGGCCCGGATGATATCGGTGAGCCTGCCTGGCCGAAATAGCTTTTTGAATCCTCTCCAAGGCTACCTGTGCCTCTGGGGTGAGAACCCTAGGGGAACTAAGCCCCTCTCCCCCTTTCAACAAATTGAAAAGGGGGGCTAGGTCTTCGGTCGAAATGCCTAGCCAGGGTCTCACCCAATTTAAAGACCCACACAGTTGATGGACATCCGCTAGGGTCTGGACTTTTGTCCGAATAGCCAATTTTTGCGGAACAGTGGTCCGCTTTGTAATCTCAAGGCCCAGGTATTTCCAAGGTGGCATCCGCTGAATCTTGTCCTGCTGGAGCTCGAACCCTGCAGCAACCAACGCATTGGTTGTCAGGTCAAGCGCATGGGCAAGTAGACTGTGGTCGGGCGCACACACGAGGATGTCGTCCATGTAATGATGGATGATGATGCCATCCCCGAGGGCTGCACGTATGGGCGACAGCAGCGAAGCAACATACCATTGGCAGATCACAGGGCTGTTTTTCATGCCCTGAGGGAGCACTCGCCAATGATAGCGCTTGGCTGGGGACTCACGGTTGATGGATGGAACCGTGAAGGCAAAGCGCGGGGCATCGTCCGGGTGAAGGGGAATTTGGAAGAAACAATCCTTAATGTCTATTACGGCCAGATTCCAATTTTGGGGGAGCATTGATGGGGAGGTCATCCCTGGCTGGAGAGACCCCATGTCAGCTATTATTTCATTAATTTGACGGAGGTCGGTCAGGAGCCGCCACTTATCCTTATTAGGTTTCTTGATGACAAACACTGGGGAGTTCCAAGGTGACATGGTCTCCACCAGGTTGCCTTTAAGCAGCTGCTCCTGAACGAGCTCATTGAGCACCCTTAATTTTTGCTTATTAAGTGGCCACTGTAAGACCTGTACTTGTTTATCTGAGAGCCAATTCAGTTTCCAGGTCTGGTGCTCTTCAGTGGCCACCGCCCGAAAAACCTGGGGAGCCTTTGGTAGGTCAATTCTGGCTCCCCACTGGGCTAATAAGTCTCTCCCCCAGAGAGGCTCGGTGTAATCCAAAACGAACGGGCGAATAGAAGCCAATTGCCCGTCGGGCCCCTCAATTTGAACAATGCTCCTAGATTGATTAGCCAATTGTAAACCCCCGACACCTGAAATCGTGCCTGCAGCGCTTTGCAAGCCCCAATGTGACGGCCACTCCCGAGAGGGAATGATCGTCACATCCGCGCCCGTGTCCAACAGACCCCTTATGATCTTTTTGTCCCCGCCCAACGAAAGTTGACAGGTCAGGCGGGGCTTCTCCCTCCCTACTAGCTGTGCCCAGGCCACTGTCGGAGGCGATGTCCTCTCCGCGGAGTTCTTCTTCCAGTGATCCTCATCTGGCACCGGAATGGCCTGGGCAATGACCTGTCCCCTAGGGAGGAAGAGTGGGGGTCAGACACAGTACAGCCCTACCGCGAAACGGTCCCGGTCGGTGGTTACCAAACCCGGGATGATGTAGATGTCTCGCGGCGTGTGCTTTGTGTCCCCAACAACGGTCCACCTGCAACGTCCTAGTTTCCTCCAGCGACCTGGGTGTTGTAGGTCGACAGACACCAGCTGGATATCACTGCTAGGGAGATATAAATCCCTAGTTAGCTGCAGCCTGTATGGAGAAACAGAGGACGTGGTGTTAAGCGCAGGTACAGTGCCACAGGTAGGTGATGTCACGTCTGATAGAGTAGTCAAGTCCGGTAGGGCGAAAGTTGGCGGCGGTCTCTCGTCTCCTCCCTCCCCGCTCGATGTTACGTTGCCCGCCGCATTTTTGTCCACGCGCAGGGAGGGGCTGCGCTCAGGGCCTAGTTTTTTTGGCCCTTTTTCTCCTTCTCCCTCTGCCTCCTGTAATTAAGATAATCAAGCCTCATGGGACACTGTGGCATCCAGTGCCCCATCTCTCCACATAAATGGCAGGGGTGGGTGTCGGTGGTTCTTCTGCCGGACCCTGGTGTTGGTGGCCCGGCAGCGGGGGCAGCCTCTAGGTCGAATGACTTGGGCTCAGGGAGATCGGCAAAGGCTACGGAGGTTCGGCGTGGGCGCGCAGAAAGAGGAACATGAGCCACTACCGCCTCCATCATCACCTCCACCGTGGACCGGGGAGTTCGGGGCAGAGTCCAGATGGCCTTCCTACATTCTGCATTGGTATTATAATATGCCATTTTCCTTAACATGCACTCTCTCTCCCGGTCCCCGGACACCTGTGCTTCAACGAAGCGGTAGAGGCGCTCGATGAAGGCCAGGTAGGGCTCATGCGCGCCCTGCCGCACCTCGTCTTCCTCCCATTGGGAGGTGACGACCGCGAGCCTGAAAAAGGCTCGCTCCGCAGCCTGAGCTGTCTCCACTAAATGTTGGGGAAAAAGAGCCCGAGCCTGGGCTGCCCCATTCGCCCACTGCCCCTCGCCCAACAGGTGCTCTTCCTGAACTATCAGGCCGTCCGTGTCATGAGAAGTTTCAGGATTCCCCCAAAGGTTTGGGAGAACCTCCAAAATCTCCCTCTTCCACTCCGCCACCCATATCCGGAACTCCATAGGGCCGGTCAAGCTGGAGAAGAGAGCCCTAAGGTCAGCGGGCACCAGATCTCCCCGTGCAAGGGCATCACGGAGCAACCCCCGGAAGTATTCAGACTCCCGGGAGTAGTCCTTCTGCGCCTTGCACAGTTCCTTGATCCGTGCTGGTGCTAAAGGCACCCACTGCGCCAGAGAACTCCCCTCTCCGCTCAGGGTGTACGAAACCGGGGCGGCTTCCAACAAGGGCACCTGCCCCGGCCTCCGGTCATCCACTCCCCCCCCCCCCCCCCCCCCCCGGAACACAAAGCGTGGGAACCGGAAGGGAAGGCGTGGGAACCGGAAGTGGAAGAGGTTGAGGCGGGGCCTGGTAGTGAGGCGGGACGAGGGGGCGGGCACGGCACACCACCCTTCTCCGCCCCCTGGATGGAACATGGGGGCGGAGCCAAACACGGGAGAGTGACAGGAGCAATGAAGGAGGGACCCACGGGGGACTGGATTGGGGGAGGAGATATGGGAGGAGCTGCAGGAGGAGTCGGATCGGTGGGAGGAGTAAGGGTGGAATCTGTAAGGGGTTGTACTGGGGGTGGGGGAACGGGAGGAGTCGAGGGAGGGGCTGAGTATGAGGGAGGAGCATGGGCCGGACTATCAAGGGGCGGCACCGAGGGTGGAGAAGTAGGAGGGACGGGAGGAGGATATGAGGGAGGGGCAACCGAAAATGGGGTTGGGTCAGGGGGAAGGAAGGGGTTGGTGTTGGGGAGGAAAGGGTTGGGAGAACACGAAGGAGCCTTGGCGGGAGCAACCACGTGGTCGCCACCATCTTGAGCTCCATGGGAGCCATTTTGTGAATCTTCAACAAACCGAACTAACTTAGAACGAACAACTGGGGACTTGGGGACTGGGGTAGAGGGTGAGGGACGAGAGGATGCCTGGCCAGGGTTCCTCGAAGGGGGAGGCCGAGCAGGTCGAGGGGGAGCAGGGGCAGGATGGACCCCCTGCCTCTTGTCGGCCTTTAGAATCCCCCTCGAGGGCTCCTGCCTGCGGGATGAGGGTAAGGGTTGAGGGACAAGGGCAACGGAACGAGGGGAACGAGGGGATAAACTAGAACTTGTGGGACCCTTTCTAAGCTCCCCGGACGAGCGGAGTATAGCATGTACTCTGCCCGCCCAGTATGCCACGGTAACCAGCTTCGTCTCCCCAGAATTAATAACTTCATTTAATTTGGCCTCAACGGCTGCCCAAAACCGTGGCTGTCTAGCAAGTTCTGGGGAGACTTTGGGGAACTTAGAAAAGACCCACTTGACCAATAACTTTACTTCCTGCTTGGGCGCCTTATGCCCACCAGTAAGTAACAACCCTTTAACACAATAATAAACCTCCTTTTGGGATTTTCCCATGCCTGCACCCATGGCTCCCTTCTAGCACAGAAATTGCTCTCGCTAGAAGGGGGAAAAATCCTCTGGTGACACACAACCACCCGCTCGGAAAAGAAACCGCGAACTTAAACAATGAACCGCCCGCCGCCGGCCCCTGCTCCCCCCACTGCCCCCAGGTCAGGGGTTATCAGTCCGGGGGAAAGAAGGGAATTGGGTGATGGGTCCGGCCCCACGTCTGGGGAAATCCGGCACCCACAGGGAAGTAAAAATAAGAAAGGAACGGGGTTTGAGGAGAGTCCTCAGGAAAAGAAGGTGGGGGTTAGGTCCCCAAAGCAGGGCATGTACCCCTAGGGAAAAGGTAAAAAGGCAAGGGGGAAGCCCGGAGAGTCCCCAGAAAAGGGCCCGGACTTACCAATCCAGCGACGGCGGACAAAGGAAAACGAAGCGGGGGTCCTCAACTCTGGAGTCGTCCTTTGGGTGAAAGGAGTCTCGACTCTGATCCTCAGGGAGCGCTGCCCTTAAAACAGGGCCTGCTACCACCCGAGGTAGTATGGCGTCCAACGGCACTGTAAAGTCCACTCCGCGGGGTCCGGTCAGCAGGCGAGTGTCCACCTCGTCAGGCCCCACGTTGGGCGCCACACTGCGCGAACCCGTACGTGGCCCTGAGGTCTGGCTAGCTTATGAGAGGCGGCCGACGCCTCCGCGCATCTGAGGACCAGCCCCCCTTGGCGTCCTGGCCTCGGGCTGGGCTGGATTGCGGACGTGGATAGAAGCGCGCCGATGAGTCGAGGAAAGGAAGCGACCACTTGCTGGGGTGAAAACGTTGGTTTATTGAAGGTGGACGGAACCAACCACAGGGAGGGCACCGACCAGCAAATGGCCTCGAACAGGGGGAGCAACAAGGTTTTAAAGAAGAGGGGTGGAGAAAGGAGGGACGCCCAGCTAGCCAATAACAGAACCACAAGGGAGGTACAGAACTTAATGGACATACAAGAACAACCAATAAATACAAAGTAGAGGAGGGGCCCTGGGACCACAGCCAACCACAACCCCCAGAGAGAAGAAGCCTCTAGAACAGAGGGAGGAGTGGGGTGATTGACTGGGCCCAGGGAGGAGAAAAACTTGACTTATAAGGATAAGAATGGGGAGGAGAAGTTACATAACCTAAGAGCTTAATAGCTAAGGGGGAGGGGGTAACCATGGAAACTCAACTGGCAGGAGAACAGTGGCGGGAAAACTGTGAGGGGAAGAACCATTTACAAGAACATAGGGGAGGATACGGCAAATGGGGGAGCAAACAGAAAACTTAAAAAACACACTACAACAAGGAAGCCCTTCTTGTTCTCTACAATTACCAGAAGGGAGGTTGTATGGAGGTGGGTATCAGTCTCTTCTCCAAGGTGGCAGAATGAGATAAAATAATCTCAAGTTGCACCAGGGGAGGTTTGGATTAGATATTAGGGAAAGTTCTTCCACAGAAGGGGTTGTTCAGCATTGGCGCAGGATGCCCAGGGAAGTTTTGGAGTCACCATCTGTGTAAGTGTTCAAAAAGTATGTGGATAGGACAGACTCTCATGGTGAGTATGGTGATGGTGGATTGGTGGTTGGACGTGCTGTTTTTAGATGTCCTTTTCAACCTTAAGAGTTCTACAATTCTACAATTCTATATATTTTTGTGTGTGTGCATATATATACATATGTGGTATCATTAATAGTCGTTTTGCAGTAATTTGTAATAAAGGAATTCTGAGACATCTGCACTCTGTGACTCGTGTGTCTGCTGGAGAATCTTCACACACCCATGGATGGGTGACCCTCAAAGGCCATGACCATGGCTGCTCTACCAGCAAGGTTTACATACAGCGCCACTGCCACATGACATTTTCAGCTGTAGATCTCAGAGCAATTTGCTGATGAGGCCGTTATTGCAATTCACATATTTCAGACAGGGAAAAACTGTAACATGAAAATGGTAATGAAATTACCTGTCCTGGCTGACTCTGTCACAGAGATCAGACCTTGGGAGACTTAGCAAGAGCCATGATGAGCAACAACTCTCTAATTCCAAACCAAACAACATCTCAAGGGAATTCAGGTGGCATTGAATTGTGTACAATGAGCAAAGAAGTTAACTTCCAACAACTACAGACAAAATTTTAGCTATCTTTCAAAATTAACATTTGAAAAGTTAAAGTCCCTTTCATGTCCTTTTAAAAATGCTTAGAACAAGCTGGTTTTTGCAACTTTGGAGACTTAGAATTATAGGATCTTTGGGGTGGAAAGATCACTAAAATCTTGAGGTTCATCTGATATCCTGGAAACACCATGTTGACCACTACACCCTATCCCCAGGAGCAACATTGACTTGTTTTTTGAACTTTTTCAGGGATGATGATTCCACCACTTCTCTGGGCAACAGGTTCCAATCCTTGGTCCAGTGGAGCCTTCTTGCTAACTTCTTGGAACTGGCTTTCAAATTCCTGTTATCTGTTGACCTGATAATTTCTTTTGGACAGCAAACATTTCCTGTCCAATGGAGGCTCCCAGAGATGTTTCATTCAGCCCTATTTCTTTCTTCTGATAGCTCCCAGTGTGGAGCTATTAAAGGAAAGAAATCTGGGTGGTTTAATCAACAACAATAATTGCAGACACCCAAGGTGTGACTGATGCCTGAAACTCACACACAGGAAGATAAGGAGATTGCATGGAATGAAGTCTCATGCCTAAATGACCCATTATTGTTAAAACTTCAATAAAGTTGTGGTGATGAGTAGCAGTTATGAGTCTAAACTGATGTCCATACTTTAAAGTTCTACAGAAAGTTTTGAGACAGGAGAGTTCTAAACACATCATGCAGTTGAGTGGAGGCTGTTAATGCCCTTGAACTGAAATAGAAGAAACATTACAAACCAGGTAGTCAAATTGAAATCCAGTGTCCTGCTTCCTCATTCATTCTCCTTTCTACTTTTTTTCAGTCAGATAGGTTTGATTTCAATACACCTAGAGAGAAGGCCATTGAACCAGTAAATTTTACTTCAGTTCCAGCTGATCTGTGATTGAAACTGTTTTGGTTTATTTCCAATTCACACATGTCAGAAACTACTAACCTTGAAGTAGTTAGAAATTATTCCTCTTGAAAAAATATATTTAGAAAGGAAAAGTCCATGTGACAAAGGTGTCCCTAGAGAGAACAAACCCCACCAAGAGGGAACTTGAGGCTGCTTCTTTCTGGTCCCCTGTCACATCCCAGGCAAGGTTTGAGTTCCCAGCAGCGGCAACCGTACCACTGCTTGTTTAATTCAAGGAATTTAAGAGAAACTGAGTTGCACCATTCAGATCCCTCTTGTACCACAGCAAAATTAAAGACAGCAGGAGATGGAGTGTAAGGACTGAAGGGGGTCACAGGCTTGCAGCTACGTGCACCACTGAAAATATATTTAGCACAGCAGCAGAAGGACATGGGTATTTCTATATAATGAGGTACATGAGGCTGGCTGAGAGGGAAGGAATAACAAAACCAAAGCACTCTACATTGTAAAATCACAGAGGAATTTTCAAGACCATTGTATACTTTTCAAGAATTTTCAACACCATGCCTGGTGGTAGCAGCAGGTGTATTCAATTTTGTTTTGAACCTGTTCAGTTCTCTTTAGGATTAACAAATTATTAAGCTCTGATGTGGGGAAAAATAAAGATTTTTGTGGGTTTTTTTTTTAATTTTGCCTAGTTGTACCTTATTTCCCTTTTTGGGTGGAGCCTTCCTCAAGTTTCAGACACAGCACTGAGAAATGTCCTTGTGCACCAGATGATGTGGTGAAATCATTGAGAAGAATTAGATGTGCAAAATAAGACACTGAGCACCAAGCCCACTGAGTGGGATTTCTGACAGCTCACTGAGGATCTATCCTCACACTGCTGCCTGATGCAATCTCACTAAGGGGGAAAGGCCTTTCTCACCATGGCTGTGCCTCGTGACAGCACATTATCCAGCTGTTCCACACCAAGTGTTTTAACCACATGGCATCTCTGTCTCTTCTCCTGCTCACTGCCTTTCCGCATTCTTCCACTTCTCATTTCCAACTTCCACAGCATTGTTTACTGCACTGCAAAAGCCAAATAGGATTAAACCTGATAAAGAGAAGCAGATGCATTACATCTGGCAGAAAACAAAAGATCAGCGTTTGGCACAAGGGTTTATTGTTTGTGACAAGGCTTTGGAATGTAATTAATTTTGCAAAGCCGTGCCAGTGAATGCCATTCAAACTCACCAGATGTGCCAGGGAGGGAGATGCCAACTCTTTTTCCAAGAGGACGGCTTGATGCCTGCTGACTCTCATTTGTGCAGCTCCATGGGTGTCAAATAAAATAATCTCTTTGGATGGAAACAAAGAGCAGGCTATTCTCTGCAGAGCTGCTGCATATGCAGCGACAAAAGGGGCTTTTTGCTTGGTGATGGTGTAGTTTTTCTGGGCAAATGTGTTTTTATTTATTTTTATTTGTTTATTTTTTATTTATTTATTTATTCATGTGGAGCCTATGTCAACACTTAAATTCTGCACAAAACTAGCCCTGCTCTGAAGTCACCAACAGTCAAGGACATGGACCCATGCAGGCTAAAGAAATCATGCATCCACACAAATAATTGCTCATGCAGAATGGGAAATGCAAGATAAAATGCAATTTCCTCAGAATATGGTTTTGTATCCAGTTTTTTGCTCACTGGGAAAATTTCTCCAGATGCACATGTTGCTTCTGGCAAGTGTCATATATATATATATATATATATATATATATATATATATATATATATATATATAATTTATATTTATATTTATATTTATATTTATATTTATATTTATATTTATATTTATATTTATATTTATATTTATATTTATATTTATATTTATATTTATTTATTCTTCCCCCACAAAACTTCACTGCAGCACAGATGGAATAATGCAGGACACAATACGCAAGAATGGGCAGCTGTTGGTGCTTCATTTTACTGGGATTTCAAGTTTCTGTAAAGCTGACAGCAGAGGTGACAGGCTTTTAATGGGGTAGGTAGTTTATTCCTGCCAACTGGTGGCTGCTGCTAGCACAAAACCCATCTTCTGCACTTGGCCCCAGGTGTCCGTGGCAGAAGGTTGGAGGAACCAGGTCAGGATGAAGGTGGGCAGGAGAAAGAGAAACGCACACAAAAAGCCCTAAAAGCTCAAGAAACTCAGTCCTCCATAACTCAAAGTGGTTATTTCCAAGTAAACTCCATTTTAGCACATTAACATAATTTTATAGCACAGCTGATGCTTCTGGCCTGCCAATCTTCTGCCTCCTGCACACAGCTCCTGCTTTATGCTCCTGCACAGCAATGGTGAGCTTCTGCCAAAGGGATGTTTGACATGAGGGGAGACAGAGATGCAGCAGGGATGGCAAAACAGCTCTCCCTCCTCTTGCTTCTCTCCCCAGCCCCTCCACTTCTCCTGGTGCACACCACAGCCAGCTTTGATGAACATCATCAGGTGGAACTGCATATGGAGCTATAGATCCCTTCCTGCTGTTTGGGTTTCCACATCCATGAGGTAACAAAAGTGTCATTTCCCACTGGCCTGATGTAAGTTTAGGACGGAGAAATATCTGTATTTAGGACAGAGAAATATTTTCAGGACAGCTGATATTGAGGGTGAGAAGAGACAAGACAGTCAGAGTGGAAAAACTCTGGAAAAAACTCCAGGCTATGGTGACATATGCAGGGCTGAGTGAATTTAATCCATGGCATGATAACTTTTGTATTACAGCCCTAACCCAAATTCATATTGCAGTAGCAGGTACACGTCTCCACCTCATTGCTCTCCACTAGGTTCAAACCTCATGGGCTGTTGTTAGAACATTAAGTAGGTAAACACAGGTTAGGTTTTAGGCCACATTAGTATTGCGTAGGGAATACTGGAGAATCAGGGGAAAAATAATTATTAGGGAATTCTTCCTGCTCTAGAGAACATACTGTTCAGAATTCAGAAGTGAGAAGGCACAGGAAGCCAAGGTATCTTCCATCATCAACTGTATGTAAAATGAGCTGGGGATTTTTGAACCTTCTGGAGATGACAGGGGAGACCAGCTCTTCAATTCTTTTTTGTTTGCACATGATGGCATTTTGGTAATTAAAGTTGTTGTCTTTCCTTGAGCACTTTTTAATTCAGCAGAAGTGATTGTACCAGTGTGATTTCGTTCCTGGTCTCCCACTGGCCCAGTACAGGTTCTTTCCAGTTCCTGCAAGCCCTGCTTCAGCCTCCAGCCAGAACTTGGCAGCTCTGCATTCTACAAGATGTGTTTTCCCCAGACTAATTTTCAGAGAGGCTTTATCAATTTTAATTAAAATGCTGCCATCTCTCTTGGTGCTTGCTGGTTGGACTACATGCAAACCACAAAACGTAATTCACCTTTTGCAAGAAGGAAGTGTGAAGTGAAATCTGTTGCCTTGTTATGATGGTGATAATAAAGCAAACGGTGTCTGATAATTTCTTTGATGCTTTGTTTTAGAATCTGTTTCTTTGATCTAGGTTTTTTTTTTTTGGTTGGTTCTTTTTTTTTTTTTTTTTTTTTTTTTTTTTAATTTGGGGCCTTAAATATTACTATGGGTAGATTTTCCTGAAGGAAAGGATTCCACAGGAAATTAGTGACACAGTCAGACCTACCTGAGAGAAGAAAGCATCACACAAAGAGTGATCTCATCCCCTGCCCACTTTCAAATGGCATAAATCTTCAGCCATGGTACTGTCACCAATTTGGGACCTTAGATTCTTGACTGAAGAGTAAAGCTGGAGAAAATGAAGAAGAGAGTTATAGGAATGGCCTTAGGTAAAAATCATGAGCTCTCATAAAAGATTGATCACAGAATCATGGAATAGTTTTAATTGTGAGAGACCCGAAGATTATGCAACAACCATGCAGATGAGGATGCTGGTACGGAAAGGAAATTGTGGGAAATAATTGTAAAACCCTAAAATGCAGGGGGAAAAAATAAAAATAAAGTAGGAATAAGCTATTTCCCATGTTTAATGAAAATAAGAGAATCAGATTAATCTTAAATTGTAGGAAAGGGGATATAGCTTGGAGATGAGGAAAGTTAAGGCAATGAACTCCAGACAGTCTGTGGACCTTTTTTGCTCAGGTTTCTTATAAATTTATTTTAAAAATAGCTGCCAAACTGGTATATAAATAATTGGACCAATTGGACCAATTTACACTTCTTCCAACCCATGACTTTCCCCTGGATCCACCCAAATTCCTAACCTCATCATCAGAAGGTGGTGGGAATCAAAATACGCACTTTTTGTCATGGAAATATTTGTTACACAGTGGCATAATCTTTGGGGCAGAAAAACCCCTCAGTTTAGCCCAGTATCCTGCATCTGACAGTGAGCAGTAACAGATGTTTTGGGAGAGGATGTAAGAAACTGAACAAGTGCTGAGTGGTTGCTTGACTGGCTCATCTTCCCAGGTCTCAGCAGGCTGCTGCTCAGGGACTTCTAAAGACAGGGGAAGCCCACAGAGTTTGGAATCCATGCTAAAAATCATCTGGCTTGTTCTATCCAAAATGATGCAATACTGACAATTAATAAGAATAAATAAAAGTTGGGGGGCAGAGGTTGTGTTCCCATATGCTTATATAAATTTATCTCTGATTATCCCGCTGATTTCTTCTTCAGGAAAGGTTTTAATTTTAACATCAAGATTTTAAATGCATTCCCATTCCCTGGTGCTCTTCAGAAGCCAGCTGGGAAACGGGAATTTTTTTTACAGAGGAGTCAAAATATTGAGGAGAGCTGGGAAAATGGTACTCAATGTTTAGAAATTGAAAATTATCATTTTCAACTCTATTTCTTACACAGAGTTCTGGATTTGGGGAAAGCATTCTGGAAGATGTACCTCAGCCCCCTCCAACCTGTCAATTTAAAGCATTTAAAGTTGGGTTGGAAATGGGCTCAATCTCTTCATCCCAGGAAATCTTTTTGATGACAGAGGCATCTACATTTGAAACGCTGGTCTAGAAATATGAACCTTCACTCATAGAGGGTTAACTTCATATTAATTTGTGTCTGTGTCCTGGTTGTCCTCCAGCTGTCACATTAAGAGGGACTTTCTGCACCATACCTGGGAGCCCTACATCGGTGTTCTCAACTCCCTACGTTATCTCATGTGGTATTGTAGCATCATTTGTTCGTTGGACAGCTGGGCTGAGCCCAGGGTGAATGTCTCTTCCGTGTTCCCGTGTGATGATTTTCTTGTCCTTGCAGTCGTGGGGATGTTAGCACAGGGAAGCTCTCATGGTAATTCTCTTTGTGGTGATTTGCTGCGAGGAATCCCTCTTGGATTGGGGTTGTAAGGAATCCCTCCTGGAAAACTCAAGTACAAAAGAGTGAACTACTCAAAAACACTGAACTTATTCTGTTTAAGAAATTTAAACTGATGATTCTGATGACGCTACTTGATGGCTTTATGTTTCTGAGCCTTAGGTAAAAACAGGTCAGAGTGGAAACCCCATAATTTAGATACTTTCCTTGCCTTTAACTGTTTTGTGGTACAAGGATTTAATAATTCTCTTGGGGTTCTCAGTGTCTGAGCCCTCATCTGCATCAAATGTTGGTTGAGAGAAGAGGCACATTGAGGGGTTGTGAACCTGGGTGACAAAGTAAATTTGTGGCAGAGCTGAGGATTCCAACAAAGTCTTTTTCTTAGTCCCTTTAAGCCATGGGCCATACGGCCTCTCTGCAGGTAATGTTTTTCCTATTAAAGAGCCATTGAAACTTTTGAAGAAGGCAGTTTTTGAGGGATGTGCTTCTTGGTCTCAAGAATAGAAAACAAAGGGAAAACAAAGCAACCAAGCCCTTGAAACAATCCTAGCTTCTAGCTAATCTTTACAATGCCATTTTAACATTTTATAGAGAATAAACAACACCTTGATGCTATTGCTCTGCCAGAAGGGTTATTACGACAGAAGGCACTAATAGGCCACACATATGCCAAAGTCCAACTGCTACTTGGGGCTTGGTTTTTATAGAAGGACACATTTTCACATCCGTCTTTATTGACTCCCCCTGCACCCCTCCCTCTAGGTGCTCTTAAAGGAATGCCAACATAAAACTGGCTAAAAATAAAGCCACTTCAGGCATATTTTTCATGTTATTGTAGGATAAATAAAGGTGTCTAAAGGAAGTGTGCTACTAACCATGAATCAGTGAGCGAAGCATGGCTCTTGCTTGGCTAGTGTTGAAATTTAAAAACCATTCTTTAACAACAATTCTAACAACAACCTTATTTTAGGAAATATATATATAAAAAAAAAAATAAAAATTATATATATATATATAAAAATATATAAAATATATATAGGGATGTATTTTATCTATGTATAATATATATTAATATATAAATATATATAATATCTATAATATATATTTTACATATATAGGAAATATGTATATATGTATATAAAATTTATATATATATATAAAATATTATATATATAGGGATATAGATTATATCTATATATAATATATATTAATATGTTAATATATATTATATCTGTAATATATATATTATAGATCTTTTATATATATATATAATTTTATTTCCAGATGCTTCCAGAAAAAAATAATCAATGCAATATAAAAGAAAATTGATCTTAGATCCTGGACCTACATTTCTGGGAAAAAAAACCCCTTGTTTTTGTAAACTGTTTTCTGAGCCTCCATCTGTCTCCTTTTGCCACTCCCATTTTTGTTTTCTTTCTTCTCATTGATAACATGACCCTGCTACTGGTACTTGAGGCATCCAACGAGACTGATAGAAGCAGATAAGAGGGAACAACGGATGTACAGGGTGAGGGTGAGAGAGAAGAAGGCACAGAAACTCCAACATGGAAGGGCCCTTGCATCTGACACCCCTACACCCACCTTTAAAAAACATCAAAAGAACCTCCTGGTTGGTTTTGGCAGAGTGAGCATTAATCTGACCATAACAGCAGGAGCTGAGATGGCTTTGGGAAGATGGGGTAAGACTGGGGAATTTTGCTGAGATTCATGGTGTAGATGCTGTTGTCTTGCTTTCCAACTTTCCCAGATTCAGAGGGTGCCCAGCTGCTTTCACAGGACTGAGCTGCACACAAAAAGACAAACCCATTAGTGACTGCATTTGGTGAGCAATCCAGGAGGAACTGGAGGCACTCATGGAACAGGTTTCCACACTAGATTTATGACACTAAATCTGGGTGATTGGAACTTCTGTGCCATCTAGTTAGTGTTCCTGATCACTTATAGTTCATAGAATCAAAGAAAGGCTTGGGTTGGAAGGGACCTTAACACCCTGCCATGGGCAGGGATGCCTTCCACTGTCTCAGGTTGCTCCAAGCCCCATCCAGCCTGGTCTGAAATACTCCCTGGGATGGGCCAGCCACAGCTTCACTGGGCAGCTATCCAATAAAGCCAATTTAGATTAGAGAATGAGTCAAATGACACTGGACACCAATGCTTGGGCATTAGCCTTGTCCCTAGCAGGCTGTTCAATAGCCCATTGGCCTCACAGACCTCCAGGGACCACAGGAGTTGCTTATGCAGGCAGCTGGTGCTATTTCAGAAGCTCTAGGATATCTTGCATGACCACCAAATGGCATTCCAAGATGGCCTAAGTGTGTGAATGTCATTTGAAATATAGTAATATAGCAATATAGCAATGTCTTGCAGATATCTAGCACAAAATGAGACATCTAAAATAATAATTGGAACCTGGATTTAACCAACTGAATCGCTTCTATATAGCTACATCTCAGTTATATGATACATAACTGAGATGTAGCTATTTTTATAACTAGACAACAAAACTTACCTTCCTGATTCTGGGCCTGAATCCTGCTACTTATGCATGAGTTTATCCAGGGACAGAAGAATGGCACATACCCAGCCAATAAATCCTTCAAACAGAGCTAAACTTACATGGAAGCAGAAATCTGACACGGTGAAACCAACAAAAGAATGACAAAAATTATCAAGAAAAGTTCCAGATATAGGGCATGATGATAAGAAGTCAAGGTGGAGCTCTTGAGGACTATTTATTAACTGCTTTCCAATACAATATTTGTGCCCTTTCCACCTGAGGAAGGGAAGCCCTTAGTCCTGCTTAAGCCTGAGCCCCATCACATATATTTACTTCTTCAGACCAAGGCCATGACATAAATTTAAGCAGCCACCAAGATAATACCTGTTTTTTACAGGAGCTTGAGAAGATTCAGAACAAAAGCCCTGAAAACTGAAACAGGCAGCGTCTTGTTTGAACATCTCTTAAGAATAATTACAATTCTTCTCTCATTATGTAAAATTTTAATCCAAGATTTTACTCGCATAGAAAAATACAGAGAAATAAATGATTCTTCCAAATAGCATGCTTTATTCAAACTCTCAAGTCAGGCTCCTTCAGCATAATTCTTTAATCATCTTTGAGTACCTAAAAACTCAGGGTTTTATGGGCCTTTTCATAAGTGCTTTTTTGCTCAAAAAGGTTATTGCTGTTAAAATGCATTGCTCAAATTTTCTTGACAGGCATCCCAAAATACACTTATGTGATCAGAGATGAAGAGGTAGTGAAAATGCTCTGCTTCTAAAACACTCATAATTGCACTAAAACACAGTAATCATATTCTAAAAGCAAAATTTGCAGATATTAGATACACTCTAGTAACCGGAGTGTCTAAGTAAACATTGACTTCATTAATCATTAAGGTCTACAGACAAAGGGAATAACCCTTTACCCAAACCCCAACTGCTTTTGTTTGCTTTTGTTTTTCTTAAGCTCAGCTTTTTCCTGAAAAATCTGCCTTTGGATGTGAAATTCTTGGTCCTTTGATGATTTGCATAGTGACACACACACACATAAAACAAATGCAAGTGATCAGGAAATACAAATTTTCATGCATGCTAAAAGTGGATTTTTTTTTCTTGCTAATTTGTACTATTCCACTGAGTGTCATATGAAATGTAAGGGGGTTTTTTTCTATTTTTGTTTGCTTGGTTTGGTTTTTTGTGGCTTTTTTGGTGATTTGTTTGTTTGTTTGTTTTTTGAGGGTTCTTTTTAGAAATTCACCTTCAGGAAGTTAATTTAAAAAACCACCAAAAAATCTTAGGAAACTTATAGGGATTCATGTGTTAACTGTGGAATGTGAAAGTAAAATCTGCAAGAATGCTTAGAACCAAATAGCATTGAAGAAAAAATCTAAGTTTAAGGTACTCTGATTTTTCTTTTTTTTAAATCTGTGACTGTTAATAACTTCTGATGTTGAGAAGGGTCAAAAAAATTTTCCATATATGGACAACATTTTTAGGGATTGTGGGCTCAGTCCATGCTGAGTGTGCTTAACTCAGATACCTTTGGTGTCATAGTCTATCTTGGTAGGGCTCTCCTCACCTAAATTTGATTATCTGAGTATTAGAAATGTAAGGCTGAGCCAGATGCCCCAGGCTGGGTTTGAAGTGAACAGAGAGAAATTGGCATCCCCAGCAGGTGATTCATGCTTGATCTCTCAGGATGCAATGAATCACTCTCTGAACATGACTATTTTCCTCCACTGAATGTAAATGGACCTGAGGGATCTACTCACTGACTCCAAACACTTAACTTGTAACAGCTTAAGTAAAAGCAGACAAATCGTGCCTGCTATCTCTGACTTTGAGGAGGTGATGAGCAGCACAGGCTGCCTCCTCCTCAGCCCTGCTCTGTGATAAAGCCTTGCTGTATCTACAGGTGATAGACAGGAGCAGCCTCACTGCCTGTGTTGACACCTGAAGTAGGATTTTTCTGGTTTTATTTCTCAGTCTTTTTCTAAATTTATGCAGGTCTGGTGTAATTTTTTTACGTGAGGAATCTGATTTTGCCAAAGCTCTCAATATTCCCTATGGAGTGCGGAGGAAATTTTTTTCCCTCTTAATTTCCTACATTTTTGTTTGTAGGACCATAACATCACAGAATGATTTGGTTAAATGTCGTCTCATTCAAAACCCTTGTTATGGGTAGGGCCACTTTCACTATCCCAGATTATTCCAAGCCCCATCCAGCCTGGCCTTGGGCACTTCCAGGGATCCAGGGGCAGCCACAGCTGCTCTGGGCACCTGTGCCAGGGCCTCCTGACCCTGACACAGAGGAATTCCTTCCCAATATCACATCTAACTCTGATGTCTGTCTGCTAAAGCCATTCCCCCTTCTTCTATACATTTTTCCAAAGTGAGTTTAGCAGCAAAATTAGCCAGTGACTCCCATGCTCTCTTATGAGGCTCCACTAATGCACTGCTGCTGAGCTCACTGTCAGGGAACTTGTACCCATTATCAGTCCCTGTGAGGTTCTGTCATGACCTAGGATAAAACCAGTCTTGCAATGTGAAATATTTATTCCAGCTGTTTCAACCAGCTCTGTTGGAGTCACAGAATGGTTTGTGCTGGAAGGAAATGTCAAGATCATCTCTAGTTCCAACCCTCCTGCCATAGTCAGGGACATCTTCCATTGGAAGTGAAAGTGAGACAACCTCTGGAATATGGCATTCAGAATGGAGCATGAGAGATTCAGTGTTAATTTATAACAAGTTAAGGACCATCTGTACTCACTGCTAGCCATCAATATATTCCTGTCTTTTGAGAAATTTGTGGCACAGTAGTAATTTATGGTTCTGCAGGAACTTGATGGACAAAAACATTGACAAAAGAAACTTTCATCCATGAAATTAAAGATGGAGCTAAAATAAATGTTCTTCAGTGCGTCCAGCAAAATTGTCATAAAAGGTGAGTCCGAGGTGGGAGGATAATCAGAATTTTCCAAATGCTAATTTTTCTGTTGATGAGACAGCTCTTGCACATGGTTGCCACACACCTGTGACAACACAAAACTGCTTCTGAAGCTTCAGGCAGCCCTGGACACCAGGAGAAGCACCACACGGGCACTGCCAGAGAAACTGGCTTGGTGATAATACATATTATAACAAAGGCTCTGTCTAACTGTTGAGCTAATAGTAAAGAAAATAGTCACCTAAAAAGCAGTAAAGACAATTGGATATTTACAATTACTATTTTGACACAAGGAAACTATGTATTTTGCTCTGTGTTCCAGTTAATTGCAGGATTATGAAATAATTGAGGAAACTATGGTTGGGAAATAAAAAAATAAAAAGACAATAATGGGGAGTGAAACTCAATTAAAATTTTTTTCTCCTTTTTGTTCTTGGAAAAGATTCTTCATTGTGCCATTTAAATGTTAAGTACACAGTGTCAGATTCTCTTATTTTTTTCGTCACTGGTGTAGAGATAGTGTACATATAGACCTCTCAGTCTGTTGTAGCATGATGAGTTCGTCTCTGGCTATGTCTGCTCCTTGACGACAGAGGGTGATTAACATGTAGATAGCTTACACTAGAGCACTGATCCTGAAATTTGCATGATTAGCACTACAGCAAGTATATGAATTCCAAAACATTTGGGTTCATTTAAAAAAAAATTCAGATTTTTATTCACTCCAGTACTAGTACACTGAAAATTGCTCATTTCCCTGTTCCCTGGCTGTGTAACTCGTGGTGTGATTGTTTTAGTAGTGGATTGTTGTGTTATGGAGAAAAAAGTGGAACAAAAAATAAGAGCAAAACTTTTAGTATTTCAGCAGCCAGTCTTGATTTCACAGCAGGGTCAAATAGGAAAAGAAAATAAAGTTCTTTAGATCCATGGTCAAAAACATCTCATTCTTATGACATCTGAACTGCTTATCTCATCCTTGTGTGATTGGGCACCCACAGTTCAGAACATCTCTAACACTTATATAATAGGCTGGTGGCAAGGCTACCATAACCATTAAAGATAAACACTTCTTGATAGCACATTTGCTGAGGTTTATTCCAAGGAAAACATCCATCCAGCTGTTTCTAGAATAATTGGCCCTGCTGATTATCCCAGTTAATCAAGGATACTCTCATTTGATGCAGAGCTGTACATTTTCTAGACACTTTACTTCAATGCACAGACTGCTAGAGTTGACTATTACCATTCTAGTGGTTTCAGGAATCACAACTAATTTAGTAAAGGACAGTTCCATAAAACTATGAAATTTAGGATTTTGGTTTTTTTGGTTGGCCCTTTTTTTAATTCTAAATTCTCAGTCATCCTTGTGTATTCTTCTTAAGTGCCATGCAGCTCTGCCCATCAGCCAAAAGAAATTTGGCCCTTAGATTTTTGTTCATTCCAGCAACTGCTTCCTGTTTTGGGGAGATTCTATTCAGTGAATAAATACAAACAGCACTCAAAGTAAATTTTTGTGGATTTTTGTCACACAGTGAGAACTTAATGGATACATCAGCCAAATCATCTGTGGTAGAGATAAATTTTGTGCAGTTGTGGATATCTACACTGCATCTGTCCACTACTGATACAGTTAGTCCATGCTTGAATTACAAAAAATGACAATTAAGATCAAGAAACTTGAATACATGCAAAAGTTTCATTTTGAGATTGATTGTAGCTTTGGAAAAACATTATGGAGGTCCTTAATCCTCTTCCAAGAGCTGTAGAAAAGACCATGCCAGAGATTTGCACACAGTGAAAGAGCAGAGCACAGCAAATGCCAATTGCAACAGAGGATATTTCCACTGAATATTATAAAAATGCTTCCCAACACAGTGGTTCCCAGCAGAGACAGAAATTCAGCAAAAAATCTGGGCTCCCCTCTGCAAAGGCATTTGCAGCACTCTTGACTGGACAAGTAACCAGGTCTTTTATTGAATTTAGCCTGCATTTAGGCAGGATTGTAGTAAGTGAGTTACACAGATCTCTTCGCGACTAAATTTCCACATGTTCCCATGAATTTTATCCTTGATACGAGGACTTCGTGCCATTGAGTCGCCAATGTTGGCTCACTAGAAATGGAGACAGTGGGCCATATTTATCTTTTATCAGACTGATTTCAACCTTCATTCCTAGAGCAGCAGTAGATTATGTTTACAGACTTAAGTAATGGTCTTTCAAGATCTATTATCATCACTGTTTGTGAAAATATAGAATATATTATTAATTTTGTTTAACACTTGCACAGTCATTTGCATTTATAACCACAAAAACTCCTGCTAGTGACTTGTACAGACAGAACAGTGCCAACTTGAATTTTCAAAGTAGCACAAAGGAATCAGGAATAGAAATTGAAGAAAAAGTTAGGACATTCTAAATTTCCAGGCCTTGCAAAACTAACCACATGTCGTATAAAATTATGCCTGAGTTTTGACCAGAATTTCATGCCTCTGCAGGTACTTAGCAGGGCCCTCAGAAATTTATTTCAGAGAATAATTCTGGATGGGCAGGTGGAGGGATTCCATGAGTTAGAGAACACCCATTATCTCTTATTCTCTAAGGGAAGACACTGTACACACATCTTTGGAGACTACAATGCATGTTCTGTTTAGTAACTGATGATATTGTTGACCATTCACCTAACATGATGAATCACAGTGAACAAGGGCATAATAACTTTCCTTTTTGTCATCCTTCAGTGCTCACTGCTTTTCACTGAACATTTCTCAAGAAAACCTCCACTATTTTGCCTGTAGGGAAAAGGGGAAGTTTTATAGTAGCAGCAAGAACTATCTCCAAAAAGTAATGAACATCACTGGATTGCCCATCTCGTGAAAACCTGTTTAAACTAAATAACTAATAATGGGTGCCTGCAGCACTTATTGCTTTACACTTGTAACCATTTGGATGAGGAATAAACCAAAAAATGCTTTATTACTAAAAGTGGAAGCAAAATGTCAAATTGGGGGTAAAAAGACCTTAACCTGAATGAAAATCTCTAAATTTTCACAAGCACACAACAGCAGTGTCATTGTCAAAGAATGGTAATGTGGATGATTGTGACAGCTTCTAAATCAGAGACCAAATAGATCAGGAATTTTCGTCAAAAGGAGATATATGAAGGGATTAAAAAAAAAAATTAACAGAATTTATTGTTGACAAATGAAGCAAAGCTGTCAAGGAAACGGAATGAGTTTCTGCTGTTTATTACAGCATAAGAACATGATGAAATATGAGTAAGTGTAAAGCAAGGGAAGAAAATATATTGGAGAGGTGTTTGTTTTGTTTTGTTTTGTTTTGTTTTGTTTTGTTTTGTTTTGTTTTGTGTTGTTTTGGGGGTCTTTGGTTTGGTTCTTCATACAGGATGCAAACGTACTTGGGAATTGAGTATTGTAGGATTTTGTGGAGGAAAAAATCAGAACAGAAAAATTTTTTGAAAACAGGCCCAGTATTCAACAATAAAATCATAGTGGGGATTATTTACCTAACAAAGGAACTTCTAACCAGAACTTCCCCCTAATGGAAGATATTTCAGTACCCTCTTTCTAGTAATTTTGTGTCTGCATTAATTACTGACTCCTGTTGCAACTGGTTTCTGCCTAAGCAACATCTTAAATTGGTCAAACTAGGATCTTTTGTTATTCACTTTTGCATATTTTCCATTATTTAGATTCTGGTATTTTTAATATCAGTTCTAGAAAGACATCTTGCAGTATACTGAACACTTCATCAAACTGTTTATGAAGAGGAAAGACAATATTTTTGCAATTTCTTTGTTAAATTGCATTGGTGATTAGACACTCTTAGATCTTTGGAGAATTCCTAAAACCTTAAGGGATTTCACAGCAAAAAACTATAGACATGTAAAGTGTCTCTGTAGCTGTATTACTTGAATTCCACAGAGGACAGCAGAGATCCATACACTGATTCTTCAGGTTTATCATCAGGAAGCTTATTTGTAAGGAGTAGGCTCCCAAGCCAACATGAAATTGTGAAATTATTTAGTCAGAAATTGGTTGTCTTTAATCACCTCGTGGCAAAAGGTTTAGAGAAAAAGCAGTAATGACAAATTCTCTTTGGCTGTCAGATGTGTGAATACTGAAGCCCTTCTGGATCTGGATCCTGACGGGCTCTCTCAATTTTCATTCACTTCATTCTCTTATGGAGAAAATATTTTGTTATAACCTGATTCAGACCTCATTGTACTCAATATAAAAAAATGCACCAATTACTGTAAAAATTGGCTCAAGCCCACAATAAAAGGCTTCCTAATTTAGTTCTCCAATTTTCATGGGAAGTTACTTTATAGCCATCTATATATGCAAATTAAAATTGTGAATGTTATGGATGCTGTTTATCCTTATGATTGTTTACTCCAGTTAGCTCTCAAATTTCTTTAATAATTTGTACTATTGCCCTCTAGATCTGCAGAGAGAAATCTTTCATCTAATTGCTAGACTCTATATGCAAATACTGTCAGATTTAATTAGTATTTTTCCCCTTGAAATGATGAACAAAGCTCAAGAAACTTTAGATATATCATGTTCTAGAGATATTGCATAAGAAATCCAACGATGCTCCACAACAGATATTACAGCTGCATCTCCCCAGAGTATTAATAAACATAGACTTGGCCTGTAATGAGTCTGTTGGTGCACACACTTCAAAATGTCACATCTGAATGGTACAGTGGAGATTACTGAAATCTGTATTAACATCCACCAGAATTGGTAGTCTACATGGTAAGACACAGAACTGTAATGAATTATGAGTTTAGCACCACTACCCTCAATAGGATAGTTCATGAGCACAACTGATGCCAACAGATTATGTCAATCTATATTTTATGTGTGTGTATTTGTTTAAAATGTACCCTTAATATGTTCATACACATACCATGTGATCTGCTTGTAAAACTTCAATTGGATTTTGCACCCTCTACCGTAGTTTCCATTTTCAGTTGAAATGGGATGTCCAAAGTATGTACCATAAAATTATCTCTGCAAGTGCTCTGTTTTTTGCTATACTTAATGGGTTTAAATAGGAATGAAGCTGAATATATTCTCACAGCATGCCAGGAAGAGATCAAAAATAGAAGTAAGGTGATTCACTTTCCTTCTAGACTGCCCATCATGGCATAAATCAGTCTTCCTTGACTAAAGAATGGGGCCTGACAGAAAAAGCTTCAAGTCCTTTCGTGGTCCCATGGCCTTCCTTTCTTCAGTCCTTGTGTTGGCCCATTACACACCTGTCTGTGCAGAGTCTGTCATGAACAGCAAATTTGTGCCAAACCTCAGTGTTTCTTCTTTTGACAGGGTACTAAACAGGTATTGTCTTCCTCAAGAGAGGAATAAATCTAAAGGAATACTCAGCACACCTTCCAGTGATAGAAGGAACCAAGTAAACTTGTTAATTCTGTATTCCTGGATTTTATATGTTTTAAATCCAGTAAGACTCCTTCCATCCAATCATTATATATTCAGATGTAGATTTGTTCTGAGTAACTCAAGTAGATTTGCTTTAAAGGCTGTATGCAAGCAGATGGAACACCAACTTCTTGCTGAGACTTAGTTGATAATGCCCTGTGTTACATGCCAGTGTAATTCTTGTCCTCATCCATTCTGTTCATGACATTTTTCTCAACAGTGTATTTTTCAGACATTTGCACTTCTCTTGAACCGGAATTGTGGTCTTTCACTGGGGTTGCAGTCATTTAAGAAATCTGGCCTACAGATCCAGGTTAATGACATAGTTACTCCATTTCAGGCACCAATTCCAGAGACACTGGCTAGCTCACTGAATGTATCAATAAAAAATTCTATCGATTTAAAATAAATTTTAGCCTAGTTGGACAGTTAATCCCAAGGACCCAAAGAGCTGAAATCCCGACCTTTAAAGGCGAGTGTGTTATGTGTGCCCCAGTGCATTGTTTGTCCACAGAGAAGTAGTAACTATTATTACAGCATAGTTTTGATCTGAGCTGTGCCCCCGACAAGCAGAGCTGGCTGTTGGTAAGTTTCAGTGGTAAAGAGGCTCACTGAGTTATTGTTTCAGGCAAGGGTGAAAGAATAAAGCAGGTGAAAGGATAAAGCAAGTGAAATTTCTAATGTCCAAAGAGGAAGAGGATAAACTACAGTGACCTCAGCATGACTCCAGTTTCAGAGTGTGCCCATAAAAACAGAATATTAACATTAGTCTATTAACATTGGCCTTTGCCCAGGCTGGCAAATGCTTCTCAAAGAACCCATATCTGCAGAGGGATCATGGTGCCCAGTATAAAGAAGGCATCCTAGAAATCATATTTATCCTACTAGGCCTTGGGAATTGTGTCTATATAATTTGGTTATCCACACACTTGCACAACTACTGATTGTAGTTTTCCAAACCCCAATTAGATAAACAAAACAAAAAGGAAAATAATTTTGTAGACCAGGGCTGGGTGGAGGCAAAAAGATATCAAAATAAAAGCAAGGAATGATCCAGCCTGATTTAGAGTTGACTCCCTCAGGCTATTGCTCACTAACTCTGCACTGCAAAGGAACAAAAACAATTCACTTGTTCATCCTGGAAAACGGTTTTATATTCCCATAACAAACTACTTTTCCAACAATCCAAACACTTTCCTACTGGGAAACATTACCAACCGAAACAAATTTTGTTGCATGACTGTGAGTAAAACCTTCAAAGTTTTTCTTAGGTGACCCTGTAATGGGTTGAAAAAACAAAAGCTGACAGAGTAAGCAAGAAAGAACTCAACTTCCAGGTGAGCAATCCACAAAAGGCATATAAAAGAGGCAGTAACTAAAGACAAAACTAACAAACACAGAACTGCTCACTCCAGACAGCCAAGGTTATTTTCAGGTGTTGTCTACGCTGGAGAAATCAATTGGCTGTAATGTCCTTCAGCTGCTGGCAAGGGCTCTGGAGTCTGAACAGATTTGATTCAGTAAACTTTTCAGTGGCTATTGCTGATATTTCTCCCAGATTTGTGTGCCTGGGAGACTTCATTCCACTGCTGGTGCAGATAATGCACATCCCACTGCTTTACCATCTGCAGCAGCAGAGTTAACCCATCTCTCATCTATTTTCTTTGCCTGGCCTGAAGCCATTCAACCACAGCCATGAGCCGTGGTATCTTGTGTTTTACAGAACCTACCTTGGGAGGTTTTTTCCTTTTTTTCTCAATAAACAGTTTCTGGTACTGACATGCCTTTTTTTTTTTTTTTCTTGGGTTTTTTTTTCTTTTTTTTCTTGTCAGAAGCCATCTCATTCCTTCCACCTCCTGGCGTATAAGACACCTCAACTCCTTTAAGAAATATTGGCTTTTTTATTCCTGCTATGATTGGAAGTCAAAGGCTGAAAAGGCTTTGGAGACAAAGCTACAAATTTCTGAAAACTTAGGGAAGTTATAATGAAAAAGGTATCAGAGACCATCTGTTTTCCATCCTTGCCTGAAAATCCATGACTGCTTGAAATCACACCAGTAGTTCAACAGGCAGACAGCTTGTGATAACAGAAATGCAAAATTGAGAAGTTTGCATGTAACGAGTCCATTTACACAGATTTTTTTTGTTTAATTAATTTAACCTTATTTAAGCTACCTCTGTGCATCGGGTCAGGAACTTCGCAGAATAAGAATTTTAAGAAATGTTCTTCTTATATTGTTTATACCAGGCTCAAACAGAGGCTTGAATCTTCTCGTTTCCATGATTTTACTGAGGTTAGGAAATGGACCAGAGCACAATAATAGACTCATTGTCTATTTGTGCTCATTCTTCAGTCATGGCTACTTACATTTTTATAGGTGGCTGTAGAATAAATAAGACTAAGAGCTTTTGAATTGTCATCTAGGAAAATGGAAATCTGCTAAAAAGATTATTAAATTTAAATTTTCATTATTTTAGTCTTTTAAATGAACATCTGATTTTTCATAGAATCGCAGAAAAGCTTGGGTTGAAATGGACCTTAAAGCTTATCTGATTCCACTCCCTGCCATGCTCAGGGACACCTTCCACTATCCCAGGGTGCTCCAAGGCCTGTCCAACCTGGTCTTGAATGAAAAATTCCAGGGATGGGGCATCCACAGCTTCTCTGGGCACGCTGTGCCAGGGCCTCAACACCTTCACAATAAAGAATTTAATTCTAATATCCAATCTAAATTTATTCTCTTTCAATCCCCTCTTTTCCTATCACTACAATAGCGACTCCCCTTTTGCTTTTTGGGCTCCTTTCAGGTACTGGATGGTTGGTAATTTTCATAATAATTGTGTGGAGCATATAGTAATTTCTGTATACGTTGAAGAATGACTGGAAATTGAAAAATATTTTGTCCCTGTCTGTGTAGTCTGCCTAGTGGCCCTTTTCTGATGTCAGCAACACTAAATTCAGAAGTATATGCACATATTTTGATGGGAGATACAATGGTGCCAACGCATAATCCTGGCACATCATCTTTTCTGTAAATGCCACTGCTGAATCTTTGCAGTGATCCCAGTGCAGTTTCCATGGGCAGCACAGTCCTCAGAACAATGCAATCATCACCACCTTTTCCATGGGTGGAAAATAAGAACTGAAACTTTGCTTTTTCTCCATTGTCCTCAACATAACTTGAAAACCTTTAATCCTTGCCAGACATTTGTAATTGCAGTTTGAGATCTCTCATCTCAATATGAACTCAAGCTGTCTTCCATTCCAACTTAATAGATTAGCCTTGAGCCAGACCAAACATAAAATGGGGTGGCATTCATGCATTTGTTAGTTATGTTTAGCTTTTCCTGGCCTCACTTCTAGGAAGATGAATAGGAACTTGTAGTTCATGAGGTTCAGGGTGGCCTGTGCTTCAACCATATGCAATATCTAGTGTGTTGTAAATTCATACACTAATCTAACTTCTCCATGTAGACAAGCTGTGAATGAAAAAAACTTCTAGGAAAGTATATGTGCATATGGCAGCACTGAACTGGGGCCAGGCTGGAGGCTCAGCACTTCAGGAAGCAGAATACTTAAAAAATGTTAAGGTAGAGTACCTCAAAACCATTATATTTATGCATACTTACATATATATATATACACAAGCACATATACACACACACACACACACACACACACACACACACACACACACACACACACATATTAATATATATGTATATATATTTATATACATATATATTTATATACATATATATATATAAATAAATAAAGAAAGAAAGAAATATAGATATATGTATTATATCTATCTATCTATCTATCTATCTATCTATCTATCTATCTATCTATCTATCCATCTATCTATTATATGTATATGTATATATACAGTCAGTTCCCCTATTAGACACCACAGACACCAGGGCTCGACAGCAAGAGACCCTTGTCGCAGACATCTTTTATAAAAAATCCTTTCCTTAGGATTTTTCCTCCTGAGAAGCTGAGAGGCCTCAGGAACAAAATGTAAATATTAATTATCTGCTGTTGTGAAATGCAACAGGTGCACCTGTGACTGGCCCATCTTGGATGTTTGTAATTAATGGCCAATCACAGTCAGCTGGCTTGGACAGAAAGCCCAAGCCACAAGCCTTTGTTATCATTTTTTTCTATTCTATTCTTAGATAGCGTTCTGATGAAACCTTTTCTTCTATTCTTTTAGTATAACTTTAATGTAATATATAGCATAAAATAATAAATCAAATCTTCTGAAACACAGAGTCAGATCCTCGTCTCTTCCCTCAACCTGGGACCCCTGTGAACACGGTCACAGACCCTCCCTGAGTAATAGCACCATGAGTAAACTTAAATCCTACCTGTTTTTTGGTTTTAATTTATCTGAAGTTTCATAGTGGTGAAAGGGGAACTGACCAGTTTTGCTTTTGATCCAAACCAAGTTCCTGGGTTGTTAAACAGCATTTTTGTATGCAAGTAATGCATTTGTAGGACAGACTTGAACAAAAATAACAAAAATTGGGCCATACTTCAGGGTCTGTGATTTTACTTCAATAATATGGGTGCTCTACTGAGGAGTACTCATACTCTTTCTATGAGGAGTGCTCAAGCTCTTTGTATGAGACATTAATTCACTGCACCTCTAAGACAGGTCAGCTTTCACATCTGAATTTGTGTGTTTTCAGGCTTTCTGTATAAGAGAAGATTTGTCCCATGCATTCATGGTCAGCCATGGTCCAGGTCCTCCTTTAGGGAAAAAAAAGAAATTGATGTTTCACCAAGATGGTTTTCCACATTTCTAAAATCTGCAGGGACCAAATAATTTCCACATTAGTTATTCTTATTGAGAAGGGAAAAGTTTTGACTGTACCAAACTCACAGTGATCTCTATTGGAAAAAACATATATTCCATATGCGCAATTTTCCATCTTCTTCTTTACCTCAGCAGTTAGTCTTGGGTGCCCTCACTAAAAGAGTTGGTACTTTCATTCACATATAATATATATAATTTCCCAGAATTGCATTGACTTAAGGGAAAATTTTCAGGAATGTAGTTAAAAAAAAGTGAGCAACCTTTCCCAAAGGTCACAGGTTTCTGTATTTTTTCTCTTCCCCTGTCTAGTGATGACCGTGGATAAGGGTTTTCTGTTGTTCAGGCAAAACATGTGGCACAAAGTACGTAATTTTTTCCCTTGTTTTAAGAAATCTTCCCTCAACCTTGATGTGTAAAATGACTTGTAGCATCTTTTTGGCTCCAAGGCCAACCAGCCTGTGCTTTCTAAATGAATGACCCTTGAAAGAAAAAAATCTCACCTCTTGATGGTTTGCTTCTTTTCTTTACCATTTGCCACTGCACAAAAGAGATTGAGCTGAAGAAATACATAAACGATCATTGTCATTGAAATCAAAAGGCCAGATAGCACAAATTAGCTTTATTTTAATTGTTTTTTGGGGGAAACAGACTTACCTATACATCCTGAGAACCTGTCACAGAGTTTAAATCAATAACACTGTTCATTTTCAGAGACAAGTTTTCTTCTGTCTTTTAACAGCTTAGATCCTAAATTTTTGTTCACTTTACTGCAGTTAGAAGATGTTTATTTCCATGGGGTTTGGGGAAGAGTATTTGCCTGTGCATTTTCCTTCCAGAAATGCAACCTTCAAAAGCCATTTGAGAGGTGTAAATTAAGGTGGTGTGGTGCCATGCAGAAAAGCTCAGATGATACTTGGATCTTATACCTCCAGAAGAACGTGTAAAAGGCAGAGAAAAGAGTTCCTTCCAAGGCACTAACATGTGTCAGTGAGCAAAACAAACCAAACTTGATATCGTTTCACATGAATTTAAAAAAAAAATAATTATAAGACCAATTTTTTATTCTGTCGAGCCAGGAAAGAAGCAAAACACAAGCTGTCCCCTGTTCTTTGTCATTCTGGAAAGTGTTGGCAACACAGGTAGGAGTGGCTGAAGGAAATGAGCAGCTCCCCTGGTTGCCAAAAGCTGGGCTTGCTGCTGGTGTTGATAGGGCTGGTAGGTGCAGAAACAAACTTTATGTCTAGAGATTTAAAATCTATCAGGTGGAATCCTGCCTTGGTTGAAATCAAAACATGCTTTTTTACCAAACGGAGACACAGAGTTTTTCCCACAAAAGTAGTTGACCACTCCTTTTCCTTGATGGGCTTGAAATATCCTTCCAAATGTAACCAGACATGTGATAAATATCTGTAATGGACCAGACCATCCTGGAAACCAGCCTGATCTCAGCTCAGCATTTCTGGGTTACACATGGGAGGATTAAAGATGATGAGTAGGAATTACCACTCAGCTTGTTCTCCATGTCCTCAGCTACTAAGTGCAGCAATTTCCATTATTAAAGGCTTTTCCTTTATCCAGTATTAAATGTATAAGCTTTGAGACTGCTCTCACCCACCCAATTAAATGAAATTTTCTCTAGAATGAGCTGATAAGCTCCACTCAGACTGCAGTTTTGGGGTGTCATTTATCTATATTGCAGCTCTTTAGTTTCATCCTACCAGCTGTCCTTGTTAGCATCTACCCTGTTTAACCACAGAGTGATGCATGCACCCTTCACAAAGGTTAACACAGAAAGGAGAAAGGAAATAAATTTGATTTGAGCAACTGGGATTACTCCTATTCCAGAGAAAACTCTTCCACCATTGACAAACTCCTCCAGCCACAATGTAATTCAGCATAAATAGAACATAACTCCAGTGAAGATAGGTAATTGTGGTTACTGATGGTTTTAATCCTCAGACCTGCTCTTGTTCAGCTTTAATTAGGTGTATGAATGGGTGTCTACCTTAAAGCAGGCACAGTGCAGGTGAGGACCCCATAGCCAACAGTGTTTAAGATGCTCAGCTGTTGGTGCACAGTTCCCATGGAGCACAGAACTGCTTGGTGAGATAAAAGCTAACATCAAAACTGCCAGGAATGGATGATTTCATTTCCCATATAATTTCTAGGAAACTTTCATTCCATGAATCATTTTAAGATTTCATCTGTTTACCCAGTGCAGGATGAAAACACATGAGCAAACCCAGTGATTCTGGTCCTCCCCCATACTGTGCTTGTGAGCCAAACACGCCTCACAAACAGTTCTCTTAAACTTGAAGGAATTTCTACTGACTCTGGTGGGTTTTATCCAGATTTCAGGTGATGTAAATGAGGGCAAGTTTTGGCCCAATGGCTGAATCTGACCATCCAGCAACAATTAATTATGCTAAACACATGAAAAGACATATCACTATCAGTGGTGACTGACCCTATATTACAGCAGCCTGAGTGGGTCGCTGCTGGTGAGAGAGAGACGGTGAATCTTGTATCTTGATCAGAAGGCTGAATTTATTAATATATGATATAATTATACTAAAAAGAATATAGAGAGAGGTTTGCAGAGCTGCTAGCTAAGCTAAGAATAGATAGAAAAGAATCCACAACAAAGTTGTGTCCAGGGACTCAGTCCCCTGGCTTGCACTGATGATTGGCCCTTAATTATAAACATAGAAAATGAGCCAATCAAGGTGAATCCTATTGCATTCCACAGCAGCTGATAATAATTGTTTACCTTCTCTTCGGGGGCCTCTGGCTCCCGAAGACACAGAAATATGAAAGAAAAGGATTTCTGTGGAGAAATGTCTGCGACATCTCACCTTTCTAAATTGTATAAAAATAAAAGAAAAATGCTGATGTGGAATGAACAGGAAATTCCTTCACCTATAAAATATAGAATACTAACAATTCACTAAAACAATCCTACAATATAAGAAAATTGCAAGAAACAATGCAAAGAGAATTCAAGTCCATGCAGCTGAGTTTCAGGAACAGTCCATCAGCTGAAGTTGTTTCTTTTGGACATCTGAGAGTCCTTTTTGGTCCTGAAACAGCATAACACAATTTTAAACAATTTGAAACAATTTGAACAATTTTTAGAATGTCCTTTTCTGGCCCTTCAGTGCTTCAGCACTTCAGAGCTGCTGCCCGCCTATTTTCAATATTTTTTATTTAATTTTTTTTTTTTTTTTTTTTTTTTTTTTTTTTTTTTTTTTTTTTTTTGATCGAAAAGCAAAAGAGCAGCAGCCGAGCAGAGCAAGGCCCTGGGGGCCCTGGCCCATACTGGACCAGGAACCCCAAAACTGGCTCACACAGGGGGACCCGGACTGGTAGGACAAACCAGAACCCCTAGAAACATCAAGAGGCCTCGCAGCGGGCCCGGCCCAGGAATTTCCTGAGCCCAGCATCCCAGGCCAGACCCATAAGGAAGGCTCTGCATTCCTGCTGCAGGCCTGAACCTTTCTGCCAGCACAATGGCAGCACAGGCAGTGAGACGCTTCCTTTCCCCTAAACCACTGAGGCATGCCAGCAGCAGGGAAATAGAAGCTGCCCCGAGAATCTTCATCTCGGGTCTGGGAATGTTTGTTTCCCACAGCATCACGGCACCAACCCCACTGGGCTGGGGACCAAAGGCAAAACTTTCGGGAGCCCCCTCCCCCTCGCCGCTAGGGCACAAGAGAGGCGGCGGCCTCCATGGGACAATCCCCGAAAAACCACCCCCCAAACCGCCGAGCTTGAAAGCCGGCAGCCGGACTGCCACAACAGTGAGCTGGCGGGCAGCCCCGGCCCCACTGAAGGAGAGACCAGCCTCCAGGGCGGCTGCTGGGACGTCCGGTGGAAGCAGCGGGGACGGAGCCGGAACCGGGGAGGGAACTGCGCTGATCGTGGGATCCCCCGCGGGCTGCTCTGAGGGTCCCGCAGGTTCAACGGCGTTTTCAGCCCCATCCTGAACAGGAACTGTCTCGGCTGGAGGCGGCGGCAGACACGGCATGGGCAGCATCGGAGCTTGGAGAGACGGCGGCGGAGCGTCGCTGTTGCTTAGCAACAGGTCAATCGGCGGAAGTGCTGTCTCTTCTGCCTTCTCCGACACAGGCTCTGGCGGGGGCAGGGAGGCCGGTGCAACCGCGGGCGGGACCGCTTGGAGAGGCGGAGACGGGATCTCCTGGAGTGACGGCTCTAGCAGGGCCGTGGAGGAAACCTCAGAGACTGGTGCCGCCCCCGTTTCTGAAGGCGGAGTCTGAGAGGCCGGCGCTGGCTTGAGCGGCCGCTCCCATCCCCCCGGAGAGAGAGAAGAGGGGGAAGGAGGAGGCTCCATCTGAGCATGCTCCGGAGCAAGAGTAAAAAAAACTTCTTCGCGCCGCGAAGTTTCGGCCCCCCCCGCCGCGAAACAGGGGGGGGAAAAAAACCCAAAGTCGTCCCCCACCGGGTCTTCTGCCAAGGGCGGTGGAAACGGAGCTTGGCCATAACAGTTAGAAATCCATTGAAAACAAGCTGCTCTGCGCTTCAGGACTGGGAAAAGCTTTATAAATGCTGGGTAGATGGAAGGCAACACGCGTCCCTCCAGGTAGACGCACTGGATAATCGAGTCCATGCACTCCCAGACAAAAGCATCTAAAGCATACAGAATATCAGTAAAGAACCCAAAAAGCTTTGCCCATCGAAAGAATTCATAGATATCTGTTTTTGACAAAAAGAAACCGTCTTCCCTGCACCAATGTTTCCAGAGGGCTATTTTTTTCTCCTCTGAAGGGGAGAATTGAATCTCTTCTGGCAAGGCATGGGTCTGCCATACAAACAGCCACAAGCTACGAAGGGCTGGTTCATCAGGGATAGAAAAGTGAACAGTACCTTTTGAAAGAGTCCAGCTTGCTCTGGCCAGCTCCACAGGTCTGCTGCTCTTTTCCATCATCTTTCCTGATGGTTTTCCAGAAGAAAGATTCTCTTTGTGGTCAGCCTTGGCTGTGAACTCTGTCCAAATCAGGATCTTCGGTTCTTCAGCTCCTGGCTTGAATCCACTTTCTGAGGTCACTTCAAAGCAACCCTCAAATGCCACACATACAGGATTTTTACCCAGTGCAGCAATTTTGCTCCTCTGGTCTTATCAGATTAATTTTTGCTCTGACACGAGGGGTCACCAGATATTACAGCGGCCTGAGTGGGTCGCTGCTGGTGAGAGAGAGACGGTGAATCTTGTATCTTGATCAGAAGGCTGAATTTATTAATATATGATATAATACATTATTACTATACTAATAGAATATAGAGCAGCAAAAGAGCAGAGCAGTGCCAGAGAAGGAAAGGCCCTTAATTATAAACATAGAAAATGAGCCAATCAAGGTGAATCCTATTGCATTCCACAGCAGCTGATAATAATTGTTTACCTTCTCTTCGGGGGCCTCTGGCTCCCGAAGACACAGAAATATGAAAGAAAAGGATTTCTGTGGAGAAATGTCTGCGACAACCCTATTCACTTTTGATGCGAAAGATCTTTCACTAGGTTCTTTGAAGGCAAGCAATATGTTCTTATCTATTCTTTCCAACTCTTTCCTCATTATTTTTGCAGTGTTAGGTCCTCAGAAGCTCCTGTGACTTCTCATTTCACCCCTGTGACGTGGCAGTAACTTTCCAATGAGCAGAGTATTAGATGTTTCTCAGAGATCACAAACTGCTACGTCTTTCCAAAGAGTTGTTTTGTTCTTTACTCCAACTCCTTTAACAGCAAACAAAGCAAGGTCTGCCCTCAGGCGCTGTCCCTGCAACCTTCCCTCATCTGGCACTGAGGTGTTTCCTCCTGGGGCCAGTGTCTCTTGTATTGCAGATGGATTGAGCTACTTTTGCAGTCTCTGGAGGAAAAAGAAAATCAACAAAATGCTTTAAATATTTTGAATGTGGTAGATTTTACATTTTGGAACTAGAAGATATCGTTCCAGTCGGTGCTGACCATTTTTTGCAAAGATGTGGAGGAATTTCTTTGGATCAATGGTGATTACAAGATTTAATAATTCTCTTTGACCTGGAGAATTTTCAGTGTTTTAACAGCACAAAGGAGAAGGCTGGAGGCAAGCCACAGTGTGTCTCTTATGGGCCCATACAGGAGAGGTGAAGTCCTGAGATCTACTGAGAAAGAAGGATTGAAGGCAGGGGTACACGGGGGACCCCTGGGAGCCTGGTCAGAAGAATTAAAGAAATAAGAATTAATTCTTATTGTCCTCAGGTTCCTGGTGACTTGCAGCAAAAAGTGGTCATAAAAATACAGGTTGAAGAGTGACTGATGCCATCTACTTGGATTTGTGTAAAATATTTGACATTGTCCCACACCACAGACTCATCTCTAAATTGGAGAGCCAAGATTTGGCAGACGGTGAATAAGGAATTGGCTGGGTGGTCACACTGAAAGAGTGGGGACCAGTGCCTGCAGAAGGACTTTTCACAAGGACAGGGGAAAGGTTAGGTTGGATATTAGAAATAAATCCTTAGCTGTGAGGCTGAGCCCAGAGAAGATGTGGCTGCCCCATTCCTGGGGGTTTTTGACGCCAGTTTGAATGAGGTCGGAGCTCTGCTCTAGTGGAAGGTGTCCTTGCCCATGGCAGGGGGTTGGAATGAGATGAACTTTAAGGTTCCCCTGAACCAAACCATTCTGTGAGCCTGTGATTCCATTTCCCAGATATTTGTGGGCCCACTTTCAGTGTGTATGTACAACCAAGAATCATCACATTTGTTCAGCAGCCCACCATTCCTAGGTTATCACACTTGAAGGAGTTCAGCAGCACACACCAACAGTGCCTATCATTAGAAAATCAGTATCTCATTTATGTATTTTTTTAGACACATGAAAGAAGTTTGCAAAGAATATGGAGTGAAAAAGAGTACACAGGTTCAAAGTGCCATGCTAATTACTAGAATTAAATAAAGTCATTATTCAAAAGGATTTCACTAACTTATTTGCCAGCTTGAGTGAGAACTCATGTCTGAAAATTGAAAATTCTCCCCTTGTTTGAAAAAGACAAGAAAACAGATATGAACAACTTAAGGAACTTGGAATTCATTGTAAAGAAGGTGTGGGATCATGAATTTTAGGCAGCTGTGGAATATTGTGCTCAGGTGTGTAAGGGAAAAAAACCCCAACATTGTAACATTGTTGACTTGAAATATTCAGGTGGATGCTCAGGTGAAGCAGAAAAAGGATGGTTGGATTTTAGTCAATACAGCTTCTCAAATTCAGATTACTCTGTCCACAGACTACATTTACACTAATCATTTGATGGTCAGTCATATCACCTGTAAAGTGTAGGTGAATGAAATCTAAGTAGGACAACATTAATCAAAGGTTTCTCTGAGAAAATGTAGAAAACTACGACAACAACAAAAAACTTGGTTTTCTGGGCACTTTTTTCAGCAAAGACAGACACATGAAATGGAACAAATTGCAGGGTGAAAGCAGTAGTCCTGGTCTACAAGACTTGCCATTTGAAAGAAGGAAAAAAAGAAAGAATCTGGCCAGAAGCATGGAAGAAGTTATTATACTGTAAAATACTGTCTAAATAGTAGTCTTGAGTTCTACAGAGAGTGACACCAGCTCTCTACAGACTTGGCACTTGGTGTCACCAGTTCTAAAGTTGATCCTTGCAGCTGTGACTTGCCATCCTTACTTGAGAGTTTAAAAATATGTTCTGAATGGTAGAGGCTCAGAGGGTGTCTCTGCTGTGTGGTGAATGTTGATTCACTGCTTTCTGAGGAGACAGGACAGTTCCTGTCATATCCTCTTGAAACAACTAAACATGATTTAGAGAAGAGTGGAAATTGAGCCTGTTGTAGTAGAGCGCAGAATCAGGCTTTGGATTGTTAAATTGGCAATGAGGTTAAAAAAGGTGAAAAAAGCCTTTCTACCAGAACACGATCTCTTTTCTGGGATTTGACTCATGACATTAGAACCTCATCAGGCCATTCCCAAAAACTCCAATATTTGCCCTCTCCGTGACTGTTTCTAAATGCTGACTTGTTGGCCTTATTGACAGATTAGTGCTGAGCATAGAATTAATGAAGAAACATGGAATTAATGAAAAGATTGGTTTGGAAGGGACCTTAAAGCTCATTCATTCCCACCTTCCACTGTCCCAGGCTGCTCCCAGCCCCATCCAGCCTGGCCTGGGGCACTGCCAGGGATCCAGGGGCAGCCACAGCTGTTGGAGCACCCTGGGCCAGGGACTTGCTTCCATTTTGAATAAATTATTTTCTCCTAACATCTGACCTAAATCTCCTTTTTCATTTTGAATCTTTCTATTCCCTTCTTGTCTAGCTCGTAATGCAGAAAATGTTACTTACAGTGTGTTCACAGAAGTTGCCTTTTTTTTTCCCCTTTTCCAGTGTATGGAGTCTATTAATAGACAGCACTTTCCTCCTTTCTTTTTTAACTATAGGAAATAGTGAATCTTTTAATTCAGTAGAGAGAATAATGAACTGTAAATTATCAGAGAGGCTACCTCTGCAGGGAAACATAAAGAAATCTGAACAGCTCCTGTATGTGTAACAAAGCTGGTTTTCCTTATTGTCTCCAGGTGGGGTTGCATGTTTTGTCCATTCATGGTTTGTGAATTCTTCTATAACTGGTCATGCAATTACTTTTAATAGCAATTTTTTGCCACATTTCTGAAAGTTGTTTTTAGTGATGTTTTTTTGGTGTTTTGTTTAGTTGTTTTGTTTTTCTGTTTTTTTTTTTTTTTTTTCCACAGACCAGAGAGGACAATAGATCTCAAGAAGCCACTTGGTGAACTAATCAGATATAAAGAAATCTTAAGATACAAATATGATGATCTTCCCATGGTGGAATTTATAAACCACATGATCGAAAATGCAGCAATTATATTAATGACTAAGCTGTGTTTAGTATAGCACCTAGGATAAAGAAGAATATAAATGGTAAAATACAGTAAAAAATAATACCAAGAGCACTATACAAGAAAAGAAGGAAATTAAAGAGACTTTTTTTTTAAATTTGTATGAATAGGAAGGATAGTGAAAATACCCAAAATAAACAGCATATTAAACAGTCATAAAGATAGAACAGTTAACATAAGATAATAAGCAAGGGGAGAAATTCAGGGAGCACAATAATGACAAAATTTTGTATTGTAGTTTAAATCAGCTTGTACCATGTTGATTCAGTAATGGTATTTATTGTGATCTAATACAAAATATTCTCATTTGCAGTATGAGAAATTAGTTTCTCTGCTTGTTTGGACTTTTGCTAACCAGCTGAAAGCACGACAGAAAATAAGCAAGATTGATAACTACATCATGTATCTATCTCTGCTAAGAAACATAAATGAGATTTGTTTACAATAAGAGTACAAATTAGTCAATAAAAAGAAAAAAAAAAAATTCCTGTATAGGATTTATCAACAGTTCTCAGTCAATGGAAGAGCTTGGGAAGTTGAGTTTTACCACTGAATTCCTGATACCAGTGATGTGTATGGTGGAATAAAATCTGACTTCTAAAGTACTGGGTCAGAGACCAGTACTTTGATGCATTTTGATGGAAGGAAAATTTATTCAAATTGACCCATTTATATTAGGAAAATATGTTGAAGCATATTTAGATTGAAATTCAGTGAAGAAAAACAACTGGTAACATCTTTTGGGAGGTATAATCTGTTATAAACTGGAAATGACAGGCTTAATAGAAGTTCTGTAGGACAGCATGAGGAGTTCATAGAGGACCACAAGCTAAACACCAGCCAATGATTTTGTATAGTTTTAGAGAACAAATATTGTATTAAGGTAAGTAACAAAGAATATAAGATGACCTCTTGAATTTTCCAGCTCTATATTGCAAAACGGAAGCAGAACCTAAATGGAACATTTGTGAAGACCTGATCAGGATATTGCAACATGGAAGCAGAACTTTAAATAATATTTGTGAAGACCTGATCAGGATCACACTCCAACAGAAAATGTATCTAATAACCATCTGATAAAATAAACCATGGACTTTAACACCAATTTTGTGAGAGAGCAAGCAGGAGAGAGCAGAGGCAGTGAAGAGCTACAGAATAAACATCCATGTGAGATTGAGTGAGCCAGGGACCGAATTTGAGGTGGGATGGCATTGGAAAGAACACACTCAGGGCAAAGGAAAAGAGCTCTGAACATATAATGCTGCTGTGGAGCCAAATTTTCATACCTGCGTCAGGCAACTTAATTCACACACACCTCTTTTATGTCTGTATCAATTTCTCATAAGCCCATCTGTCAGTGTTAACCAAAAGAAACATCTGAATTACTATCACGACCAGAAGATCCCTCAGCTTATTTTATTTTCCTTCACCCACACTCTTTGTCTTTTTTTTTTTAAATAAGATATCTTCACTCCAGCATTGTTGACATGTAGAAAATGTGAGCGTGCAAAGGAAGAGTCCATGGGGGAGTCATATCCTATAGAGCACTTTCTCTTATTGCTAACTTTTATGTAGGACATAGTGTTAAAATAAAAATGTAACAGCTCTCCTGTCGAGGCTCACTCTGGTAACCACAGCCTGTTAAAGAAGGCAAGCAGCCATCAGATAAACATCCAAGTCTTTATGGGCAAAGGGTTGAGAGTACAAAGACAGCCCTTCGTGGAGGGTTTTTCTTTTTTATTTTCAGTTGGTTGATGCTTTTTGTACATGTGAAAGGACAAATCAATATTCTTGGTTGAAAACAGTTTAGATAGTCAAGCCTGAATTTTAAAGTAATTACCCATACTCAAATGTGTGTCTTGGTTTTTAAAGAACTTTAATTTTCAGCGTTAAGTGCAACACAACTGATCACAGGGAACACAAAAAAAAATAAATTGTCAGATGGGTTTATGAGCAAAGTTGCGTAAATTTTATGCATAACATAATTGTGCATCTCCATCAGTAAGCAGAAGTTAGACTTCTGGCTCATATCCAACAGCTTCTAGTATTCATGAGAGTTATTTTCTCTACTCACTGTGTCTGAAAAAGTACAGGTAGATTTTTAAGGTAGATTTTTTTCGGCCACCAGCATTATAAAAGTACTGGGAAGACAGGAGTTTGATGAAAATATCAGCTCTTAGAATGGTAGAATAATTTGAGTTGGAAAAGGCCTCCGAGACCTTTGAGTCCATCCCCTGTGACCCATACCCACTGTGTCACCAGCCCAGAGCGCTCAGTGCCGCATCCAGGCCTTCCTTGGGCACCTCCAGGGATGGGGACTCCAACACCTCCTGGGCAGCCCATTCCAATGTTTAACCACCCTTTCCATGAATGCATCCTTCCTGATGTGCAGCCTGGACCTCCCCTGGCTCCAGCCTCAGGGCCTTTCCCCTTTTCCTGCCCCTGTTTGCCTGTGAAAAGAGGCTGACCTGGCTCCAGCCTCCAGCCAGGGAGCTGCAGAGTGATAAGGTCACTGCTGAGCCTTCTTTCCTCAAGGCTAAACAATCCCGTCCCCTTCTGCTCTTCCTCGTATGGGTGGCTTCTTTATGGATTCTTTCTTTAATGATATATCTTTATTTATTTTATATATTCTAATTATGCATATATATTTTATCTGTTTATTTAAATAAATTAATATTTATTTATTTAAATATATTCTTTTATACAGACTTTGGAATGAAATAGTAAGAGCATTTATGATATATTATCAAGATTCTTTCCCCAAAATCAAGACCATCCTGCCTTGCCTTGCCTTTCTACCCATGGCCCCACTCCTGTCCTTGCTTCCTGCTGAACCTCTCACATCATGTCATATTTCCAGGAGCTCAGTTACAGAATCACAGAGTGGTTTGGATCTTAAAGCTCATCTTGTTCCAGCCCCTGCCATGGGCAGGGACTCCTTCCACTATCCCAGGTTGCTCCAAGCCCCATCCAGCCTGGCCTTGGTCACTTCCAGGGGTGGGGAATAAATAATATCAGCCGCTCTGAGATACACTCATGGAAATTGACATCACCAATCTCTCCCTAGATGTTTATGTAGCACATAACTCAGTGTGGGTTTCATGTCCTCAGTTTAGAGGTTTCCAAAACAGTGGATGTGATTTCTTCTCTGGTTCCCAGCAAAAAAAAATCAAGAAAAAATTTGTTTGACTCCAAGTGATGTAAGCAATTAATAATAGCATTAACCAAAGTCAGAAGCAAAATCATGGCTCCAGCTGTGCACAATTTATTACATAATATTTCTCAGCATGAGTTTTATTATATAGAAATATGTGGTACAATATTATTTGCATTTTTCTATCTTCTGCACCCTGCACATAGGTATCTCAGTGCACGCTTCCACTTTATAAAAATGGAATGAAATATTTCCATGTTCCTGAGATCCTTGACATGTAATAATCCTGTGAGTCAAGATTTAGGCTGCTTTTTTCTCTTACCATGTAGAGCAAAAGAAATAAAATGATCCTTGTGCATGTTTCCTATGTATAAACTCCTTGTAGCTATTATTGAACCAGCAATTGGTTCTCCAATCTTCTATTAAAATATCAATAGTATTTTTCAGAGCTTAAATTGAGCAGTGATTTTATTTAAGGCTACACCTAGACACCACTTTTCTTCGAAGAAATCTCTTGTTGTTGCCAAAAATGAAAGCCATTCAAAAGAGTGTGATTGAAACAGGGACAGGGAAAGGGAAAAAATCAATAGAACATTTTCCAGGGTACTATATCTGCTTTTGAAAAGAGACCATTAATAACATGCTTACAGTAAAAGCAGCTGCTTGTTCAAAGTGCATTCAAGGGTGAGCTGAAAGGATGGCTCTCTCCACACAGCCTCCCTGGAGAGAGAGTTTGTAAAGACTTCAAAACCCCGCCTCAGACTATGAACAAAAGCCTTTCCTAGGAATTTTAAACATTCTCATCTAATGTTAAATTGTTGGAATGAAACACCTCCTAATATTTTGCTCCTTACGGAAGGCAATGTGGGTCAGTGAAGGAGCTATTGGTCTGAAAAGAACTTTGCAGAAAATGCACTGGCGGTCGTGTTCAGCCTCTGAGGGCAGTGGGTGCCGTGCTAATGCCAATTGCTGCAACCCTCAGCAGTGGTGGGACATTTGCTGCAGGTCCTGCTTAGCAGAGAGCTGGCTCAGTCCATTCAGAAAATTGTATAGAATCCTTCCTGAGCTGGAAGGAACCCATGGGAATCATTCAGTACCACCTCTGATCCTGCACAGGAAAGCCCCAAAGTCACACCGTGTGCCTGAGAGTGCAGTCAAAACTCTTCTTGGATTCTGTCAGGCTTGGTGCTGTGCCCATTCCAGTGCCCAAACACCCTCTGGGTGCAGAACCTTCTCCTGACAGCCAGCATAAACCTCCCCTGACACGCCTTCCATTGCCTCAGGTCCTGCCACTGCTCACCAGAGGGGAGGGATAGGTGCCTGTCCTTCCCTTTCCCACCAGGAGAAAGCTGCAGACCACAAAGATGTTTTCTCTCAGTCTCCTCTTCTCTAGTAAGCACTTATAGCACCATAAGGCAAATTAAAGCGTCAGGGTTGGACCGAATCTTGGATCACTGCCTAATTTGCTTCTTGTGTTATTTATTTCATGTGCTTAAAGGTGTAGGGTGTTTTTGTTTATGGTTTCAAATTCATGAAAGATGAACAGTGCAGGTCATCTCAAGAGAAGAGGTTAAGCAGAACTTGTTTCTCTTGGGTGCAATTGTGTAACCTCTCACTCTCCTTGTCTAGACAGGTCAAGCAGATCTCTACATTTGGTTGAAGCAGATCTCTACATTTCAGGAACGCTGGGGACAAAATACAAGGCGCACCTGTAACAGTGAGCGTGCCACAGGTGTACGAAGACCTGAGCTTGTACTTGTAACAACTTGCTGTTTATAACTTACATACTATGTGTGTAACTCTCTATGGAACAATATTGTCAGTTGAAGAGTTTGTAAACTTCAGGTGTGTGAATGTTCTTATCTTTCTTGTACTGATGATCAATCTGGATCTGTCCAATCCTCATGATCTTGTTTCCAGATTTTGGGTAGCTAGAACAGCTTTGTTAACTCTAATACAAGCCACTAACAGCAAGGTTTTTCTCATCTCCCTCCACTGAGGCCCTCAGCAGCTATTTCTAAATTAAGCTACTGCTTGCCTTTGGTCTTCATTCACTGAAGAGTGAGCAAGCCTACGCAGCACAAATCAGACCTTGGGTTGATTACCAGATCCTGCATTCTGTAAGGTTTTGATCAGAGGTGTCTGGAGGGAATATCAGACTAAGGACTTACAGCTGCTCCCTTCTGTCTTTGGTTGTTTCTTCCTACATTCACATTGCAGGAAGAAACATGTCTGGGTTAAAAATCTTCAGAACTACAATAACAGAAAAGCAAGATATTTGCCTCCAGAAACAGAGGGAGAAAGCTCAGCTTCTTGATCCATCTCACACACAGATACTGTCCATAAGCAGGTTGTGCTAAGGTAGGAGAAAGCAATGTGAAAAGGATGTGATACATTCTGACCCCTTTTTGGCCACTAAGGCTTCTGCAACATGAAAAAGCAGAACTTCCAAAACATGCACTCAACGGCATATAGTACTCTGAAAACAGAGACCACCACCAAAATATTCAATCAATCCTTAGTGCCTTTGTTCCTGGTCTCAGCCCCGCTGACTGCAATTCCATAGATTTTTGTGAAGCACTAATAATTTGGCATCCTTTATAGCAATGGATTCGTGTAGGCACTCAGCATGCCAGATCTCATTGATTATTACATCTCCAAGTTTCTATTCTAAGGAGATGCTACTCATATAATCTGCTGGGTTGATAGATGGGGAGTTAGCATTACTGCAACAGGCTGTCCACAGCCCCTTTTCATCATAGTTATAGCTACGGACTAGCAGGAGCCCCTCTGGAAATGAATGCTGGAAATCATAATGGCACTTTGTGTGGTGCAGTTTTATTTAGGGAAATACTATTCAAGAGCAGAAAATAAGGAGCTCCTGTAAAGAAAAAAAAAAAAAAAAAAGAAGAAGAGAAAAGAAATAAACAACTGGATACTTTAATATGATGGTTTCAATAAGGGTTGTTGCTGTTTTCAGTAAGAATTCTGAGAGTCCTTTTGTATTCTAGATTTTTACATTCATTTGCTCCAATTTTGTCTAAAGATTAATATGAGATATTCACTTCAAAGAGAGAGATAACCACGGTGATTAAAATCTCTTTTGTTATGTGCAAGCAGAAGAAGAACTTATTAATACTGAGAAATATATTATGCATGTCTCCCTTCTTCTCTGACTTCTCATAGAAGATATGCTTATAAAAACAAAATAGGCTTTTCTGGAACACCATTATTAAATAGATTAATTTCTATTTTCTACCACTAGCTTTGAAAATCATAATTTGCTAAGGTTTTTCTGATGGTCATTTTGTGTAAAAGAATAGTCTCCCATTTGGAAAAAAAAAAAAATCCCTGAATAAAGGTTAGTAACACTTAACGATGAAGGGTTAGACCTCAGAGTTGATGACAGGACTTTGGCTGACTCAAAATGCCTACATAACATGCATTAATATTTAAAAATATTATTTATTCTATGAACTTCCATTCTCCCTCCTAGTAAGGGAAGTGCAGCTATCCCTATTTCATAAGGGGAGACTAAGACATTGAATTATTTAATGGTTATTCAAGGAAGAGAGGGAGACTGAAATTTTCAACTGCTCATTAAACACCTCCACCCTGTCTGATTTTCAAGTGAACTTATGCACTGAGGAACCCTGAAAATATTACCACCTTTTTTAATGAATGAACAGGATATTAATTTGATTTAAAAAATCCTCAAACCTGCTGATGTATACCAGAGTTTGTTTTTCATTCAAGTCTGAGATTTTTCATTCAGCCCTTAAATTACACTCACTAGCCACTCAGTGGCTGCTGCTGATGGTGACCACATACATCAACCATACGGACAAAATAATCATTTTGTGCACGCAATACAAATCAAATTAAATGAGGGTATACACCAGAATGAGCAAGGTTTCCATTCTGAGGTAAATTTTGACTATTTGGATTTTGAGCATGACCCAAAGTGAATGTTAGATGTTGGCATGTCTTTAAGGGAGCTGTCCTGGACTTGCAGCCTCGAGGAGTTTGGAATAAAGTATGAGGATCACAGAATGATTTTGGTTAAAAAAGATCTTATATGTCATCCAGTCCAAGCCCCTGCCATGGGCAGGGACACCTTCCACCATCCCGGGTTGCTCCAAGCCCCATCCAGCCTGGCCTTGGACACTGCCAGGGGTGGTGGCCGCAGCTTCACTGGCCAACCTGTGCCGCACCACCCTCACAGGGAAGAATTTCTTCTTATGTATTTTATGACTTGACACCATGACTAGAAACTTACAGCTGAAGACCCTTCAGGCTGTGGTCAGCAGATCAGCCAGAGGATAAAGTGTACCAAAAAGCAGGATTCCTGTTTTTGTTCTTCTCCACGAGGAGCTTGCCCAGAGCAGCATGCGGGATGCAGAAAAAGTCTGCCAAACCCCAAATCTTTGAGCCAAAGAAGCTTGAATCACAGTGGCTTCAATACATCTCTAGTTGTCTATTTTTTGACTAAATTTTGACTAAATTTTATAATTTAGTCAAAAATGTACATAATTATAGTATCTTTTAGGTTAGAAAAGCCCTCCAAGATTGTAGAGTCCAGTCATTAACTCAGCTCTCCACTAAACATGTCTTCATTGCCACATCTACACATTTTTGGAATGCTTTGGAAGCTCCATTGATTTTTAACCATCAGTCAGGAGAAGGCAAGACACTGACTCTGATAGCAGTATGAGGTACTTAGCTATATTAATTACCTAAGAAACATATCATTTGTGAAAATAATACTTAGTTTCTTTAATTGGAATGGTCATTCTGCAGCAAAAAAAAAAAAAAAAAAAAAAAAGGAAGTATAAAACATAGAATGGATATTGTCAATGTCAGATATGGGAAGAGAACCTAAAGGCTTGGGATGCAAGGAAAGAAAGAAAAAGTGGGAAACTTCTTTATGAAAGATCTTAGCCTGAGAAAATATATGGAGGAAAAGAGAAATGGATTCATTTAAAGGGTAAGGAAAAGTGAGGGAAATTGATGATATAAATGTAGAAGAGATTTAGACAGGAGGAAGAAAAGAAGGGTTAAAAGAAGAAAGGGAAAAGGAGGAAAAGAGGATAAAACAGAAATCTTTCCTCTCTTTGGGAGGCTTTTGCACTTCTTAGCAGCTGTAATTAGTCTTCTCCAGTAACCACAACTAGAAATGTATGTCATCTATATAACATCTGAATGAAACTAAGTCACTTCACTGATGATGTCTCAGACAACTTTTCTTGAATGAAGAGAGTGTGATGTGAATTCAACATGTGTATTTCACAAGCCATACAGTTTTCTTTATCTTTTGGATGGGTTTGGATTTCCCCAGTTGCTGCCTGCTGAACTGAATACATCACATTCAGTTTAAAACCACTTTATCTCACCAAGTTATTAAAGGAAGAAGAACTTCAGTACTCAGTAATCAGGATGCACACGATAGCATTCATCAAGTTAATTTCATTTAATTACCCCAGTGGTTTTTAAAGCAGACTCTACCTATTTCTATGCACATGCATGTGTTAAAAATTAAAACAATAACAACATAAACCAAAATCCTCAGTGGTGAAAACTTCTTCATGTGAAAATTAATCAGGGTTATTTCATTGCCATGAATTTCTCTAGTCTCAATTCCTTTGTGGGGAAGCTGGGGAATCCTACTTACTGCTGCAGATTTATCCTGAAAATTTTCTCAGAGAAACATGCATGTTTGTATGCATGTTTGTATGTACGATCCTATTTGGAAGGATCATTCAGGGGCATCTACTCCAAAAGCAGGTCTTTTTAATTTAGTAAATTTCTGTTTCTGTGATATTACAGAACAGAACACTCTTGTCTAATTCCATAGCAGATCTGAAGGATAGAACACAAAATAAAAAAAAAGGTCTAGAAAAGTCTAGATAATTCCACAGAGCAGAAGGAAGTGGGTAACAGATAGGCTCTTTCATAATACAACTTGTCAAACAGGAAAATATTCTGGAAAAAAAAAATTCCACTAACTTTTAAGAAAAGGTGTTAATTCTGTTAAAATGTATTCAAAGAACACAGTCTCCATTGCCTTAAAATGTGGAAAAGAGGAGTCTTGTATAAGTAGATGGAATGAAGCAATTAAATACCCTCTGTTTAATTCACCCTTCTAAACAGTGACACGAAAAATTGGAAAGATATTAGAAAAAGCAACACTGAAAAAGCAAAAGCTCCTCAGATTTAATCTTAAATTAATAAGCATTAAGGACTTTGAAAAAGGTGAACAATTCACTACAAAATGTGAATATTCCCTACACCGTTGGCTCAGTAGAACTATGAATGAAAGATACTGTATATTCAGGTAACTTGAGCTTTTCTCCCTGTATGGAACCCTTTCCAATGAACCCCTGGTTCTGCACTTCACATTCTGGTTAAATTACTTTTGTCTATCAATCAGTGCGACACTTGCACTAGAATGTCACCAGACACACCGTGTTGTCAAACACCAACTTTGCAGGCAGCTTTAAAAAACATACCCTAGCTTCATTATCCTCTTATAAGAATCCTTGACACTAAATCTCCTTTATGACCTAGGGTCTAACATCTAGTGAATTGCAGTGTTAATTGTTTGGATTGCATCCTTAAAAGCGATAATTTCTTTGTAAATAGAAAAACTTAATATTATTCTCCCTTATTAAAAAGAAGCTAAAAAAAAAACCAAACAAAGAAAACCAAACAAAAAACCAATTTACCATCATCTTGCTAGCCATTTATCTGTCTTTTCAGTTGTAAATCCTCAATAGTGAGATGCCTGTAAGTGAGAACTTGGTCACAAATACATCAATCCCTCAGCTACAGCCATCACCAGATTTCCATCAGTGATATTTCAGACAATCACAGAATGGTTTGGGTTAGAAGGCACCTCAAAGTTCATCCTGTTCCACCTCCTTTACCATGGGCATGTGTGCACAATAGTAAACATACACAAAATATTTTCTTCTCCAGCCAGAAGAAATGGATGAGCTAGGAAAGGTTAGATGGTTGCTTCAATAAAACAATTCCAGACATAATAAAAAAATTGTATTTACCATATGCCAGAAGTCTAATACAAGGGTGGGCACTGTTAAAACAGCTAACCACCAGAATCATGTATCAGATAATTTTTTTTTCTGCAAATCAAAAACAGGTCACTGAGTTCTGTAGAGGGTTATAATTTAAGGTGTGAACTATACAAGGTCCAACTAAAGGTGCTGCTAATCTTTGCTGGACTGAGCATATGTTAATTAAACTCCTTGGAGCACATTACTTTATGCAAATGCTGATGACAATGGACTCCAAATAGGTTTTCAGTGACTACTTTGCTATTTCCTTCTAACACATTCCTCATAGGAAGCTGAGTCAAATGAAAACCAAAAAAATCTTTTTTAAAAAAATTAAATTCACCAACAGAATTCACTGACTGGTGAAGAAAACTAAATTTACTAATTCATGATAAAAATCATTTTAAAAGGTACTGTAATATAAAAATAATGAAACTACGTAAATGGTCAGAGAACATTTTTGAGATTTTGTTTTTTATGTAATCAGTCGGTTCCTCATGTAAGACTGAGGCTGCCTGTAAACAAATCCACACTTAGATTGGTATGATTCAAAAGAAAAATTTGCAACAGCTGTTGTGTGAATAGCACCGTTCTGAGATTTGAGTTCCTAGGCTGATTGCAGGCGAACATCTGGAAAATTGAATTGAATCCAAATCTACTAAAAATTACTGTGCCTGTTAGTTTGTTGTGTTCACTTCAGGAAATGAGCAATTTCATCATAATTTAAGGAATTTCATTGCACAGTTGGTGGCATATACGTTGAAAGAATGAAGTAATCTCTATTCCTCTGCTATGGAGAAAATAATCTTTACAAGAGGGGAAACTGTCCCGCTTCCATCTCCAGACATGGCTGTGAGATCCTTTCTTGGATTCTGGGCAACCAAATGAAACCTGGGTTAATTGAAAAGTGAACTTATTTATGTGCCTAGATACTGATTTGTTTGGACCTTTAAAGCAGTGAACTGAGTCCTCCTTCTGAAGCGAAGGTGGGCTGAAGCCCAATCAGTGTATAAGGGACTGATTATTGATCAAATTTGAGCACCAGGTTTTTGCATCATGAAGCAAGAGAAAAGCAACCTTTTGTTTTATTTTGAGATTTTTTTTTTGCTTGGATATTTTTTAAACCCATTGACCTCATCCAAAATTTTAAATACTCAGACAACACTTGGGATAGGGATAGTAGGTATTCAAAAAGCTTGGTCTGAAAAAATTATTAGTCATTGAGAAGGATGTCCTATTTACTGGAGTTGTATCAGTGTCCTACAAAAAACGAGAATAAATTTGCACTTTTTTTTCCCAATTTAAAGTAGAATTTTAAATGAAGTTTAAACAAATGAATTTAGTGCATAACAATATAAACTTCAAAACAGTCCTCACAACAGGGGTATGAGCCAAAAAATGTTGAACTGTACCATTTGTCCAGCTATAGACATTTCCCTGAAGGTTTTGTGGAAGGAAGTGTCGGAAGGAAGTGTCGGAAGGAAGTGTCGGAAGGAAGGAAGGAAGTGTCAGAAGGAAGGAAGTGTCGGAAGGAAGGAAGTGTCGGAAGGAAGTGTCGGAAGGAAGTGTCGGAAGGAAGTGTCGGAAGGAAGGAAGGAAGGAAGGAAGGAAGGAAGGAAGGAAGGAAGGAAGGAAGGAAGGAAGGAAGGAAGGAAGGAAGGAAGGAAGGAAGGAAGTGTCGGAAGGAAGGAAGGAAGGAAGGAAGGAAGGAAGGAAGGAAGGAAGGAAGGAAGGAAGGAAGGAAGTGTCGGAAGGAAGTGTCGGAAGGAAGTGTCGGAAGGAAGTGTCGGAAGGAAGTGTCGGAAGGAAGTGTCGGAAGGAAGGAAGGAAGGAAGGAAGGAAGGAAGGAAGGAAGGAAGTGTCGGAAGGAAGTGTCGGAAGGAAGTGTCGGAAGGAAGTGTCGGAAGGAAGTGTCGGAAGGAAGGAAGGAAGGAAGGAAGGAAGGAAGGAAGGAAGGAAGGAAGGAAGGAAGTATCGGAAGGAAGGAAGGAAGTGTCGGAAGGAAGTGTCGGAAGGAAGGAAGGAAGGAAGTGTCGGAAGGAAGGAAGGAAGTGTCGGAAGGAAGGAAGTGTCGGAAGGAAGGAAGCGTCGGAAGGAAGTGTCGGAAGGAAGGAAGCGTCGGAAGGAAGTGTCGGAAGGAAGTGTCGGAAGGAAGTGTCGGAAGGAAGGAAGGAAGGAAGGAAGGAAGGAAGGAAGGAAGGAAGGAAGTGTCGGAAGGAAATGTCGGAAGGAAGTGTCGGAAGGAAGGAAGGAAGGAAGGAAGGAAGGAAGGAAGGAAGGAAGGAAGGAAGGAAGGAAGGAAGTATCGGAAGGAAGGAAGGAAGTGTCGGAAGGAAGTGTCGGAAGGAAGGAAGGAAGGAAGTGTCGGAAGGAAGGAAGGAAGTGTCGGAAGGAAGGAAGTGTCGGAAGGAAGGAAGCGTCGGAAGGAAGTGTCGGAAGGAAGGAAGCGTCGGAAGGAAGTGTCGGAAGGAAGTGTCGGAAGGAAGTGTCGGAAGGAAGGAAGGAAGGAAGGAAGGAAGGAAGGAAGGAAGTGTCGGAAGGAAGGAAGGAAGGAAGTGTCGGAAGGAAGGAAGTGTCGGAAGGAAGGAAGCGTCGGAAGGAAGTGTCGGAAGGAAGGAAGTGTCGGAAGGAAGAAGGAAGGAAGGAAGGAAGTGTCGGAAGGAAGGAAGGAAGTGTCGGAAGGAAGTGTCGGAAGGAAGTGTCGGAAGGAAGTGTCGGAAGGAAGTGTCGGAAGGAAGGAAGGAAGGAAGGAAGGAAGGAAGGAAGGAAGGAAGGAAGGAAGGGAAAAAGAAAAAAGAAAAAAGAAAAAAGGAAAAAGAAAAAAGAAAAAAGAAAAATAAAAAGAGAAGGAAAAACAAAAAAAAAAAAAAGAAAAAGAAAAAAAAAAGTCCTTGCTATTACAGCTTCAGCTTAGATGACAGAAATAAAATGCTGGCCCTGAGATCTGCATGGAGTCATTCAAATGGCTTAATAACACAGGGGATAAATCACTATTATTATTATGAAACAGGAGACAGGGTTCTTTGGGACTGGGAACTGTGCAGCTCAGCTCCAAATGCTGTTCAACATTCAGAACTACCAACTTCATTTCCTCCTAGCACGTAATAAATAACACATCTACCCAACATAAAAGCATTTTTATATAGCAGTAAAGGAGCTGCAGAGAGTGTGATTATCATGAGCTAATAACACCCCTCAGAAGATATGCAGCACAGCTTGGAGATGACCTGGAAATGTGACAGCGGTTCTGGCAGCTGGTACCATACCTGACCAGACCTTGTCCTCTTTCGACCACACTATCCCAAAGTGCTACCACATTTTAGTGTTCCCTCCCTCTGCCGTGGTGATTCACACGGAGTGAGCCCATTTATCATTGCTGGTTTCCTCTCTGAGCCATGGCTTCCAGCACAAGTGCTGAAAAGAATGCTGCTCTTGAATCCGCGGTGCTGCTCGTGCACCAGCTCGCAGTGCCTGTGGTATTTTCACAGCATCACACATCTCAAGGAAACAGAAGGGAAGCTCAGCTGGTCTCTTTTCAGTGATACTCTAGCTTTGCAGAGGTGATGACTGTACTCTCTAATGGGAGAGAAAGGGCTGCCTGGTGGTTAAAATATACAGCTGGCTATTAGCCAAATCGGGTTTGCTCCGTACATTTGCATAGACTTGTGGGACCAGCGGCTTCATGCTTCACTCGTGCTGCCTGTGGGGTGGATCCCATCTCATTCTGTGGCATGTGTTTTACCAGAGGTCCCAGCACACATCCCAGTGCTGATGTTGGAATACCTGCTTCTGGCAGGGGAAATTCTTCTGGGTGGGTGCTCCATGAGGTTCTCATGCATCATCTCACAGGAGACATTTGCACATCCTGTGAAACAATGAAAAATCAGCCCAACAGCCCCACATCTGTCAGCTCTGAGAGAGAATGAATGGGGACACTGGAACTATCCTTTAATAAAAGTCCATCCCTCAATTACAGCCTCACATAATTTCCCTCTGACAAATTTTAGCAGCGTATGAAAATCACATGAACTACATAATTCCAGATCTGAAAAGATGCTGGGAAGGTTGTATTCCTATGGTTGAAGTACCCTTTAATTTTGTTCACCCTATAAATTATTTTATCTCCTCTATGATGGGTGTTTGACGACCAGAAAATAGCTGCAGTGATCCAGAGCAGTCTTGTCTGCCAGGAGGTTTTAATCTTCGGATGAGGTTTGGTATACCTATAACCTCGTGAATTCTTCTTAAGAGAGCTGTGGAGCAAGAAAACATTGGCAGCTTTAAAGTTTTTCAGTCTTAAATTAATCTTTTTATGGGATTTTACCAGATTTTGGGGCATCTTGTATAATGTTATCATTTCAGATCTCAAATAATGCTGAGCAGAAGAAAGCAGCCATCACAGAGGGAAGACCAGCCACACCTTGATGGAAAAAAAGACAAGTCTGAGCTCTGATCCTCCTCAGCCACCTATGGGCAGCTAGCAGCAGAGTAGTGAAGGTCCATTTATTAATCATAAAAATGTCCTTCGTCTTGCTTGAGAGTTGGATTAAAAACTGGGAAAAAAAGGTGCTAAGTTGTTCGGAAAGATTTTTTCTTTTTTAAAAATTTCTCACTAAAAGAAAATAAAATACAGGGTCTGGTTTGCACATTTGTTACACATGAATTAGGAAGTTTGATTTTCGAGGGAGAGAGGTGACTTAAATTACCTAAAGTGCCTGTCAATCTCATTCTCCTGAAAGTTACAATTTGGGCCATTTTAGCACAATTTAAAAAATGGAGGGGTGCAATAAGCAATATATTTTCCTCATACCAAACTGTTTCTCATATTGTCTGTATGTATTTTACAGTTTTGAATTGGAGCAAGCTGAATGTACATCAAAAGGATAAAAAGTTAATAATCTTTTCTTTTGATGTGATTACACATTTTAGGGACTATTGAGATATCCATCAAAAAGAATATTGAATTTTCTTGGAAAGAGTGAAGAGACATAAAACAAGGAAGAACTATGGTAAGCTGAGGGTTCAGCTGAGCCTGAAAATAAGCATGATATAATGTAATAAATGAAAAAGGGGGAAAGAGAAAGGAAGTAAAATTATATAATTCAGAGGTGCAAGGCAATCCTAAACTCACTGCAGAGGGAACAGATTGTCAGTCCCTGAGGGAAGGAAGCAAAGGAAGCAACTATATGCAAATGAGCATGATCATTTATGCAAATTGTATTTACAATTGGTCACAGAATGTTTGTGGGCCCAGATGATTTCTGTGGGAAGCAAAACAGCAGGATCTGGGTTAAATTAATACACTAATCTTACTAATCTAGTCAGGGTTTTCATGTTTTTTTTCTCCCATCACAATATAGAGATGTAGGATACTGGATCAGGACAAATATTTATCAGGATGTTGTTTCCAAAGTAGCTACAGCAGATGCCCAGAGGAGTGTAAAGGTAAAGTCTGGGGTGTGTGAAAAGGGCATTGTGATCCCCCTGGGACAACTTTCCAGCAGTGAGAATTACAGGGAGTGCTGAACTGGAGGCCACAGATGGGATGCTGTGTTTAATAGCAGCTCGATCTGTGGACTTCCATGGATGTCTATTCTCTTCTTTGAACCTGTGGATAATTTTTTATTTTCTGGAAAATTCTATGATAAAGCTTCCAAAACAAGAAAAAGAAACAAGCAAACAAAAAACCAAAAGCAAAGCAAAATAACAAAAATAACACCTACCTTTTAAGGTTTCTGTCTAACCATTTCCTTTGGAGTCTTGCAGATATTGTACTGTGAAAAAGTGAATTATTTCCCCTCCTTATTTTCTTCACACCATTCCTCATTCTACAGATCTCTGTTATATCCACCGTAACAGTTTATTTTCATTTTGCAGTGGGTGTTTTATGCCTTTACTTGTCTTTGTCACCTCTCTATGTCTTCCAGTTCTACTATATCCTTTGCAAGACAATGTGATCGTATATTTCATTCAGATACGTAAATGAAATACAGTGATACTAATCTTATTTGGAGCCATCATTGGAAATGCATAGTTAGGGTTATTTTTCCACATGTACGTTACTTTGCATTTGTAGAAATTAAATTTTCCCAACCATTTTATTACCCAGTTAGACGGTACCTCAAAGTAATTCTGTGACTCTTTGCAGTCTGTATTAGATTTGACTGCCCTGTATAATTTGTAACACCTGCAAGTGCTGTTTCTTTTTCAGATTACATGTGGATACTGTGAAGAACAGTGGGCACAGTGTGGCTCATGGGGACACCGTCTGCTAAACTCTGCCCACTGTAAATCTGATTATGTGCTTCCACTACTTTTCTCCTTATCTCTTAATCACTCCTAAGAGAAGAAATTTTCAGCCCATGATAATGTGCTCCACCACTGCCCTGGGCAGCCTGTGCCAGGGCTGGAAAATATTTTTGTTGCAGAAATTTATCCCAACATTCAGTCTAAACCTCTCCTGGAGGAATTTCAAAGATGTGTCAATTTGGGGTCATGGTTTAGCGGTGGACTTGGCAGTGTTGGGTGGACTCAATAGCCTTAGTGGTCTTTTCCAACCCAAATGAATCTATGATCCTATGATCCCATGACTTTTGCTGCCCTCAGCTAAGGTTAGTGGAGTTTGCCAACAGTCACCTTTTCATCCCATGGCCTTATTGTTTATTTATATGTACTTGTTAATGCATGAGATAATCCCTCTCACCCAAATGTAACTGGGTACTGACACTGGACAGAAATTGATTACTCCTAGAAAGTTTCTGAAGTTGTGCTGGTTTTCAGCTGATAAAGGTCATGGTGTATTTGATACCTTGACATGAAATCAGCTTAAGTGAGGATGACTTTCAAGCCTCAAATTCATCAAACCTTCCAAGCCAGAAAACACATTTTCATACTTTGGGACAGTAGGAAGTGTTTAATATGGTGCTCCCTTTTTACCAGATGGGCAGGCTACCAGCAGATTTCTGAGAAAGCTGAAACTTCTCTGCAGGATGCACCAATTTGAGTTGGTCATGAGGAGATCCCACTGATTATCCCATTTGTAGGAGAGTCTGAGAACATGATCAGCTCTACCTGGCTTTGGGCACAGATGTCTTCACCTCAGCCACAGCACAAGTTAATCCTCGTAGCTGCAATCAGTACCAAGAGTCTCAGTGATGCACAAGAAGCATATTCTTATATCTTGAAGTCCTTAATACAACTACCCACTCTATTCCTTGCACTCTTTTCACATTACTGTACTTAAAGAAAGATGCACCACATAGGGCTGCGTCCTCCTGATTTTCATCTAGGTGGATATTTTTTCTCATTGAAAAACCAAACCAAACAAACAAAAACAAAAAACCCCAATCTCTTATGGTAACAGTCACATGCTGGTGTAAGAGCAAGGAAAACAAGGCCAACATATATTCTTGGCTGTAATTTGCCCTCCCAGGAGAAATAATGTATTAGGTCTTTACCATATGATGAACAGAGAAACAGCGCCATGTCGACTGAAGCTACTCCTGATTTACACCAGGGAGGAGAGCAAACAGCTGCTCACAGAGCTGGCAAGGAGAAAAGTAAAATACAAAACTTTTGGAGCTGGCAACAGCAAGGCTTTGTTTCTGGTCAGCATCACCAGATAGTGACTGCTTCAGGCTGTGTTGTCCCTTTTTGAAGGAAACACAGAGAATCTGTCAGCTGCAACAAATCCCAGCCAGCTAAACAGAGCAGCAGCAGATCTTCTGGTCCCTCCCTTTGGTGGTTGCTGATCCATGAGTGCTGATTTTCCTATGGGTTAATTATGCCCATATTTCTGCATTCACCAGAAGCTCCTCATGTTTAATGTCTTTAAATCTGGCTTTGCATATTTTCCTTGGTCTGTTCTGGTTGCCTTTGCATAGAAGGTGCTGCAGAATTCTCTTCTCTGCCTTTATCATTTCAAGGACCAGTTAAGTGACATTTGTGCATTCTCTTCTTTTGTAAGCACATTTAATCCCTATACCAGGCTTATGGCAGCAGGGACATACAACCCTGCAGCTAAGCCAAATATAGTCAGTAAATGTTAGCTGAAAAAAACCTCACTAATGAAAAGTTTTTTTACTAAAACTAGCAAAATCTACTGTAGACAGAAGATGCTAGCTGTGGTTGAGCATATTCTGTGTTTAGGTTAAACAGTTACTTTCTTTGAAATTTCTGAAAAATCGTGATTGGGAGATTATGGATGTATAAGGGATGCCAAAGGACGTCCAGGTTTAGGATTTATAACTGCGTTAGAACTAGTGGAGGATGAAACTCTTGTCCCCTCGCCTCTTCTACCCTCAAAACCTGGTAGTTTTTATCCCTGGCAGCCAATTTATGTCCCTTTTTCCAGGCATGACAAAATTCTGGTTGTCTCCTCTAGCTGGAAAAGGATGCAGAAACATCCTTTTCCAGGATGGAAAGACAGAGGGGTGTGTGATGCCCATACCCAAGATTAGAAAAGTGCTGTGGATAGTGTTTATTTCAATGATATTGTACTAATTTATCTTTTATTTTTTTGTCAATTATAAATGAACTCATAGTGGAAATTTTAAAAGTGGGCTCCTAACTACCTGTCCTTTCCTTGTTCCAGCCTAATCTGCAAAGGAAGTTCTCTGAGCAAGAAAACAAAATCTAGCATTGTGGTCTGTGGGTTTTAAACATTTCTTAACATCATTAAGCTTGCCTTACTCCATTGGTTTCAAATAAATTCATGGTAATGATGATTACCTTTAAGTCTGGAATAACCCATGGAAGTAACGGTGCAATTTCTGTAGAGATGTTATTAGCAGAGCTTTATCAAGAACTCATTATGTTGTGGAAGCCTGTGGTGGGAGAATTCCACCCAAAAGAGCAGAGGGAGAGGTTCCAAGAGCTCTGAAGGAAAACATCCAATGAGTGTGCTGCCAGCCATTGCATAAGAGCCGGGGAAGGAATTGTAAAAAGATTTTTGCATTTCACTGGTGACTGTCAGAAGTGCGAGCTGGCTGAGACAGAGGAAGAATTTACTCAATTTCATAATTTACTTGTTAATAATTCATTAGCTATGACAGTGGCAATTAAGCCCCAGACTAGCTTTTCCTGTTCTTTCATCTCTCAGCCTGCAAAGATGGACTTTGGCTAATCCATTCCTAGAGATCTTCTATCTAATTTTCATTTCTCTTTTCCCCTTTCATCCACTGCAGCTCTATTTCTGCTTCCAATTACATCCAATTCTTCACAGCTTCCTTTCCCAGCCACATACCAATATTGCTCCCCTATTTTCTGATGGGATCCTCCTTGCACCTTCCTGACATTATCACTCACTTTGTTGCAAGAAGCCTGGCCCTTGCTCCTTCATGGTCTTAATTGGCTTTTGACCTTCTGATAGCACTGTTTTTGAGCCTGATCTCTTCCAGCTTTCACATTCTGTGTTTCCTTCTCTTCAGTTGTATTACTTAAAATATTGCCTTCTTGGAATCCCTGCTTCTCAGGTAATCAAGGTTATTGTTTTTCTGTGTCCCTGTAGATGGCATCCATTCCACCTCTCCTTTTCCAAGCTAAAAGAGAGCGTTGTGCTGTAATGAAATGCAGTGTCTTTGCTGTGCTGCATTTTGGAGACTTTGTGTGATAGTCTGTCCTTAGGTCTCAGACTAAAATCAGTTAATTTAGCTTAATACACAGTATTCTCTCAGAAGAGGATAATGTAACGTGTTGAAAGCATCAGTAAAACAAGGGAAACCAAGAGTGTAAAATATCTCTCAGCATTTTTCTGAAACTCAGAAATAATACATGGATATCTTCCACACCATTTGTTTTTTTCTTCTGTTTTCATTACTTACATGCAGACATGAAAACTAATTTAATCTCTGCTGTGCTTTTTCTGTATCTCTTTATAACTAGAAATACAAAAAAGTTGTAGTTCTTCTCTTGACTGGATCACACAGAAAGCGTCTTGGGTGTTATACCCAACACCAGTGGCACAGAGATATATTTATTTATAACAGAGTTTTCTCTGACAGTGGGGAAAAAAATAACACTTTCTCCTACTTCAAGCAAAACTGGACAATAACAGGTTCAGGAACTGCCTATTCTAATTTTCCAGGACAGGATCTTCCTGTCTGGGTATTTATACAGCAGCTACCACTGTGGTATCTAAACCCCCTATTGATTTATTAAAGCGCATTCATAAAGCACTCTGTATTTTTTTTTCCTTTCTCTGTTATTTTTTGTGGTGTTATTGTGGGAAAGAGAGGTCAATGGAAGAATGTTTTACATTTTGTTCTGAAACTGCTGAGGTTTACAGTCACTCTGATGTGTTCCAGAAGCAACTCTCACAACATGCACCAGTAACGAAAACACTTTTGTCTCCTTCTTTCCTGAGTTTCCCTCTGGATTTTTGTGAGGAGTGAGGCTTCCCTCTGCTATCTCTCTGATAACGTGGATAAAGCAATATGGGATTTTTGGAAACTGAGGAGTAAATTCTTGATTTCATGCAATAAGTCATCAGGGTCAGCTCAAATACAAGGTTACTTCCAGCTTTTCTGGAGACACATTGCTCTGTTTTCCATCAGAGTGTGTTTTATGTTTTTTTTAATTTTTTTTTTTTTTTAGTTTTATTTTTTAGGTTTTTTGATGCTTAATAGACACTTGATGCAGTCACTAGTCAGGAGGTGTGGGTAGGCCGGCATGCCAGTATTTGGAGATGCAGCCAGATCTCACAAAATGAAGGGCAGTAGTAATGTGGATGACCCTGAGGCATTTTGGGTGCCCACATGCAGGCAGCAAAAGGAAGCACCTTCTCAATAGACATGTGAATAACAGCAGTAATCTTAAATGGAATGGGAACACCACTGGAAAGAAAGCACCACACCTGCTTTTCTGAGCTCTATTAAAAAAATATATTCTTCAGTTATCAAGTTGTTTACCTGTGAAACCAAGAGACTAAAAAATCTGGAGTATATTCTGGGAATGGCAATATTTGAATGATGGGATCCAGGGCTAAAACCTGCTTGTGTGTTTCTGGCATTCTTGTCCATGATACCTCAGAATCTTCACTTCACAGGGAAGTTGGACAGGATGAGGCTGAAACCAAGGCCCAGAGGGAAGTGCACACAGTGATAGCCTCAAATGAAAAGGGCAAAGAGTTGTTACAGGAAGGCGTGAGATAAGGCCAAGTTATGGTGTTACACCATCCATGGATGGATGGATGATGGATGGATGATGGATGGATGGATGTATGGATGGATGTATGGATGGATGATGGATGGATGGATGGATGGATGGATGGATGGATGATGGATGGATGGATGGATGGATGGATGGATGATGGATGGATGATGGATGGATGGATGGATGGATGGATGGATGGATGGATGATGGATGGATGGATGGATGGATGGATGGATGGATGGATGATGGATGGATGATGGATGGATGGATGGATGGATGGATGGATGGATGGATGGATGATGGATGGATGGATGGATGGATGGATGGATGGATGATGGATGATGGATGGATGGATGGATGGATGGATGGATGGATGGAAGGATGTCAAGGATGAGGCTGAAACCAAGGCCCAGAGGGAAGTGCACACAGTGATAGCCTCAAATGAAAAGGGCAAAGAGTTGTTACAGGAAGGCGTGAGATAAGGCCAAGTTATGGTGTTACACCATCCATGGATGGATGGATGATGGATGGATGATGGATGGATGGATGGATGGATGATGGATGGATGGATGGATGGATGGATGGATGGATGGATGGATGGATGGATGATGGAGGGATGGATGGATGATGGATGGATGGATGGATGGATGATGGATGGATGATGGATGGATGATGGATGGATGATGGATGGATGGATGGATGGATGGATGGATGATGGAGGGATGGATGGATGATGGATGGATGGATGGATGGATGATGGATGGATGGATGGATGGATGGATGGATGGATGGATGAATGGATGGATGATGGATGGATGGATGGATGGATGGATGATGGATGGATGGATGGATGGATGGATGGATGATGGATGGATGGATGGATGGATGGATGGAAGGATGTCAAGGATGAGGCTGAAACCAAGGCCCAGAGGGAAGTGCACACAGTGATAGCCTCAAATGAGAAGGGCAAAGAGTTGTTACAGGAAGGCGTGAGATAAGGCCAAGTTATGGTGTTACACCATCCATGGATGGATGGATGATGGATGGATGATGGATGGATGATGGATGGATGGATGGATGGATGACGGATGGATGCATGGATGGATGGATGGATGGATGGATGGATGACGGATGGATGCATGGATGGATGGATGGATGATGGATGCATGGATGGATGGATGGATGGACGGATGGATGGATGATGGATGGACAGATGGATGGAAGGATGTCAAGTCTGATGCTTTTCAGCACCATTGCTAATAGAAACTCCAACCACTATAGCACCACTCCAAAGATCTGCAGTAAAATCCCGACCCTGCCTGGCTCTGCAATAAGGGATCGCTGTCCATGGTGTGCCACAGGAAGAGGAAACATTTATCAATGACACAAACATTTTCTGCAGTCATTCCTATCTGTCCTCAGAATGTCCAGAGTCCTGACTGACTGGTAAACTCTCTGCTGGTAAGGATGGGAGAGGATGGGGAATCTGTAGGGAAGGTGGGCAGAGCTGGTTAATATAGCATTGCAGAAAGGTTCTGAGATATATATGTGGACGAGCTAACACAAGCCTATTTTTGTAGACAGAAGCAGCTCTCAGAAAATTCTAGGGCATCCAGAATATATTTGCCTGAAACTTCCATACATAAAAACCAAAGAAAACCAGTGACATTTGAAAACAATAAATACTTTTGGGCATTTTAAAACAAATTCAAATGAAATTGGTACCTGAAAAACCCAATATGTTGCAAATTAAAACCTCCATAAGTGAAGACTATCAAAGACTATGAGACTATGCCATCCTTTTTTTTTTTGTAATTAATATGTATTAAGTGCAGCCAGCACTTGTTCATCACTGTGCTGTGCTGATACTGGAACAGACATAAATATAATCAAATCCAGGTTTCTTTTTTTCTCTCCCCTTCATTTCCATTCGGACCAAAGCACTTTAATTCAGTCCATATGAATGAAGTTCAGCCATTAATTTTATATAACCTGATCTGTGCCACAGAATAAATAATACAGTATTTGTTGCCAAATTAAAACACTCTAACTGAAATAGATATGTGCATTTAGTGAAGCCAAGCCATAATTTGCTTGAACCAATATTAGCAAGGCAGCCAACATATGGGATTTTAAACCCAAAGTACATTTGTAGATGAGCTTTTATAATGCAAATAGATATACATTTTTCCAAAGCAGTGTATATTCAATAAAACCCACCAGCTTCCTGAGTGTCAGCTGACACAGCAGTGGATAACATGCTATCTTTCCTCTTTTCAATTTCATCTTTATTGAACATTTTTCTATATTTGTTTAGTTTGATTTATTTTGTTTCTTATAGAAACACTTTCAAAAGCAGAATTCTTGCCTGTGATTCCAGGCAAATTCTTGGCTGCAATTTCTCAGTAACAGTAGTCCAAAGTTATAAATTAATCTGGAAAGGAAGGCAACTTTCCAATACATACCTGTAATTATTTTGCAGTCCTCTAGGTCTTTGACATCTGTGTATTCTGAAATAGTCATGGAATGGGACCACCCAAAGGAAAAGCTTTTAGAAAGGAGATGCTGAGACATTTCTACTCAACTGGTCTGAATGCATTAACTTATTCTGAGCACTGATTTGCACAATCAAAACCATTATATTAGTTGAATATACTAATCCAGAAAAGTTCTTCTATCACTCACATGTTCAGCTGCTGAAAAGAGAGCTGTATTCATGCATCTCTTGCAGGTTCTGCTACTAGATGAAAAAATTTGAAACTGTTTTGGTGTGGTTCACCAACAGTTCACCAGGAATCTGTGCTTGATGGTAATTTTGGAGGAGTTGAGAATTAAAGTCTGTGATGATAAACTCTCTAACTGCATGGCTGCATAGTAAAATTGCTTCCTTGCTCCAGGTGTGTTTCACTTACATGCCTGATGAGAATAAATAGCCAGCTCTCCCTTCATATGTATCACTGAGTCTGTAAAACCTGATCATTGTGCTTGAACGGACCTTTTGAGTTTCAGGCTTCTGGATGATTAATATCAGACTAAAATAAGCACAGAGCGTTGGCCACCAAAGCCTTGGGCTGCTTGTGCTTCAGGACATTCCCCAAAAGTTCAGGGAAGGAAAATGTGAAGCCTCCAATGACTCCAACCAGCCTTGATGCCTGGCACGTGTCACAGCAGAGGTGGCTCATGGATAGAAGAGACCCAACCAAGTTTAGCAGCCAGAGATGTATTCCAGATAAACTACATTACAGTTTTACCTCACTTTTCAATGATGGGAATATTTAATTTAATTTCTAGGGTGTAAAACCTGCTGGATTCTGTCATTAATTTTGCTGTACAGAAATGCTGAAGAGGTTATTTAACTTTAATTTTGACATAATAAAACAAAGGTTTCTTACAGGTGACCTTGGTGCAGTTGCAAGATTATTGCCTGACTTTGCAGAGTTTGTTTGGAGGTAACTGCTGCTTTGACAGTAAATAAATCATTAGAATTATACACACAGAAAGGTGAGGAGAGACTGTTGCAACAGGAAAAGGGGTAAGTTTTAACCTAAAGGAGAATAGAGTTAGGCTAGATTTTTACATTGAGGGTGGTGAAATGCTGGCAGAGCTTGCACAGAGAGGCAGTGGATGTCCCATCCCTGGAAGCATGGAAGACCATTTTGTACAGGGCTCTGAACAACCTGATCCAGTTGAAGATGTCCCTGATCATAGCAGTGGGATTGAACAAAAAGGTCTTTAATGTCCCTTCCAATCCCTCCTGTGATTGCATTATTCTATGAAACTCCATCATGACTCTCTTCATCCATGATCTCAAAGGATATTTAAATGCTGTTCTACCACTTGAATTTTTCCATCATGATAATTGTTTTTACCCAAAACAACTGTGTACTTAGAGTACTGGGAGTTTTAATTGTACCCATCACAAGCTTAAACTGAGCACTGAACTGGAAACAGCCCAGAAGATCATTGCTTTATCTTTCATCTGCCCTTTATGGAAATCATTCCAGTTACCAAACCATACATGTTTGAATTGATGATCCTCTGACCTACTTTCACATCTCTGCTCTACCAATGTCTGCATCTAAACTTAAATATCTTAATTCTTACTGTAATCAGTGGAGGCAGCCAGTATGGGTAATATGGCTTAGAGATGCAGAATCACAGGACTTCTTTTAATGCAGGTGATCTTATCTTGTTTTATGATGAGAGGAGCCACATTTTCTTGACCATTAATTTCTGTCTCACAGTGTTACTGAGAAATGTGACGAGTAAAGCAGGATAATCAGTACACTTGCTTGGAAAATTCAGGGTGAAATGCAGACCTCATGGAAGATTGAGGTGAGATTCATGCTGATTTTTGTTCCCAGACATTCCTCAACTCTCAGGAAGCATCAGCCTTCTGACTGTTCCTGCTCAACAAAAATGCACTGACACTGCTGGGGCTGTGCCAGTGTCCTCACATCAGGGTTTGGCCCTGAATTGCCCATTTATGGCGTGAGGACAAGCAGTAATAGTGCAGACCCACATTAAAGAAGGACATTTGTTTCCTACGAAATCAGTTAACAGACACAAAACCCACTTGAAATTAATAGAAACTAATTGAAAGTAACGGAGAATTACCTGAAAATGTAGCACAAGATGAAATTAATTGAAGATAATTGATAGTGACTGGAATTAATAAAAAATTGAAACAAATTGGGCTTAATTGAAATTTATTGAAAATGAATTAAACTCAATAACTCAAAACCTATTAAATTTAATAGAATCTAATTCATATTAAATTTATGCAATGTTTAATAGTAACATAACATTCTTAAAAGGGATTTTTATTGGATGTTTTATTTGTATAATACTTTTCTAATATAAGGGCAAGAATAAATTTTAATGGGAAAAAAATGATGCAGAGCACAGAAACTTCAGACTCATTTTGGAATAGTATGGGAATAGTGTGTGATACTGATAAGAAAAGTTCCCGACAGGATTTAGTAGGATTAAAATAAAGCCTTATGGATTTTATCTCATGGTTGAGACTTTTATTAGAGTTTAATGAGAACATTCTACCCATTAAGATGTTGGCTTTGATTTGATAAATAACTTTTTGACCAGATATGAAATCCAGCATCTGTCTTCTTTGTGAGTGTACTGTGAGAATCCTTATTTGTTTTCTTTAGTGATGAAACATTTTAAGTCTTATGAACTTGCTTACAGATTTCTTTCTTTTATATCACCAATGTTTTTACTAACTATTTCCATGTCCCTCAAAGTTTGACAGCTGAAAGGACTAAACACTTTCTTACATAATGCCATTAATAGATATATTCAGCTCAGTGTTTGAATTATACTCTTTGTGGATGTGTCCTCTTGCTGTAACATTCAGGAAGCTGAAGGAAAATGTGAGTTTTTTTTACTGAACTGGCACTGAGATCCCATTATTTCAAGAATGCAAAAGGCAAAGAAACCAGAAAAAATAATTAAAAAAAAAAAAACAAAAAACACAGAATGTAACATATCCTGAGTATATCTCAAACTAATAAAAAAACCTTAAGGTATTTCTAACAGTTGTATTTCTAATTAAGAAATATAATTGCTAATAATATATAAATGTACATGGAAGACCAATACCTCTTAGGAAACCTGGAAAAGCAGATGCTGCTTTTGAAAAACAAACATATGTGCCTGTTATAGTAAAAAAAAAAAAAAAAAGAAAAAATACTGATAGGTATTTTATAAATATTTATAAATGCTTAACAGAGGCCTGGTAGTATTGGTAGTAGAAAACAAATCCAGATTTCCTATTTTCACCTGTGCAAATCTCTACTGTTTGTAGATATCTGCCAATTTGCTGGAAAAGTTAGGCAAAAGTAGCAGCAATCCTTTACTTCATCTTTCTTCATGGCAGGTACACAACTCATGAAGTTTAATCCTAGTTTTAGGACGGAAATAAGTTGGGATCCTACTCACAGATGAGGATGCAGAAAGGCTGAATATGGATTTTGACAAACATGCTTCGTGCATAATTTCTACTGTTGCCACTGGAGATCTAGCCCGTACAGCCAATGGAGACATTCAGCTGACTAAATGGAGATGGTTGCCTTTACATCAGGATCTACAGGGTACTTTTGGCCAGCTGGAGGTCACTCAGGATGCCTTAGGAATCTCAGAGAATGTTCAGTTTTTGTGCCAGAGCAGCTGACTCATGTCCCTGTTCTCAATGACAATGCACACACTGAGGTCACATTTAGCTATCTGCATGCCAATCTCTAAATTTATGTGCTTTAACCAACAGGTTGAATCACACCACTAGCTGAACATGGTCATTAAAATCAGATTAGAGAGTACTCTATGCACTCCAGAAAGAATTTTGTTTTGGGAAATATATTTGTTTTTGCTAAAGCGTAGGGATGCTTTCTGATAAGAAGGACAAATTAAAAAAAAAATGTAAGAAGGAAGAAAAGAAGAGACATAAAAAAAGAGCAAAGAAATTTGGACACAGAAGAAGGATAAACAAAAGAAGAGAGAAGGAATGAGAGCTGGACGAACAGACATTCTACAATTGCCACCCTGTCTGCACAAAACAGGTTTCATGTGTTCCCAGACAAATTCCCAAGAATTTGCTGTGACATCTCTCACTGGTTGTGTATTGTGCTAGAGGTCTCATGCTAGCAGGAACCAGACAAAACTGCCTCCACGTTAAAGCTCCTAAAGCATAAATAGCTTTAGTAGCAGTTGTCAGGGAAGTTCTGATGGGAAACAAAGCACATTGTGAAGCTCTGGAGAGTACCGTGAAATGCACCTCAGGAATGAAACCTGAAACTAAAATCCATCTATCCCCATTTGTCACTGTGAGTAAGTTAATGGCCTGCTCTGCCCTGTGCAGCATAGGAGACAAAGCTTCTTTGATTTACTGATTATTTGAGTAATGTTTGAGCCACATGCACTGCTGGGTAACACTGTGTATTCTCCCTGCCCCCTACAGCCTATTTACCCACTTCTGGCTTCCTGCTGAGGCATGATTTTCTTTGATTAAACACTTCAGTTTAATTGTAAAATGGAAACATCAACATAAGACATGTAATCCTTTTGAGATGAGAAAAAAAAGCACCACGTAACTTTTGGGTGGGAAAGGGTACATGAATTTATTTCCATGTCCTGTGTTCAACTAGAAGCATGTGGCATGGTAGAGGATACGAAGATAAATTGAATCCTTTGAGTATTTAAATTGGTCTGTGTAACCTCTCTCAGTGCTGCACTGCCTTCCCACTCCACAGTCTGTGTTTATCTTCTGATCTGTTCCTCCTGGAAAGAGTTTGGGAACATCATTTTGTTAATTCCCATCAACAGATGTTGGATCCTCTCTCAAAATACATAAAGGTTGCCTATCTTGTTGCCCATCAGATTAGTCACTGGCTTGAACATTTTTAGGCCTTCCATGAAATATTTTTTTTTTTTTAAAGCAGTGAATGGAGGATAATTGAATGGACCTCTGAATATAACACACACCAGAGATCTGGTTAATTAGAATTTGCACAGAAACAAGACAAACAGCCTGAAAAAATACTAAACCAGATTCTGCTGACAGAAATGTTTTGTTTCCCCTCTTGCATTCTGTGAAGATAAAAAACTTATAGCAGGTTTATCAGATCACAGAATCACAGGTTTGGGTTGGAAGGGACCTTGAAGTTCATCTCATTCCAACACCTTGCCATGGGCAGGGACACCTTTCACTAGGCCAGGCTGCTCCAAGTCCCATCCAACCTGTCCCCAGGTATGGGGCAGCCACAGCTTCTCTGGGCGGCCTGTGCCAGGGCCTCACCACCCTCACAGCTGAAAATGTATTCCAAATACCTCTTGTAAACCAGCCCTCCCTCAGTTTAGGACCATTCCCCCTCGCCTGTCCCTCCCCAGCTCTCCTGGAGCCCCTGGAGGCCCTGACAGGGGCTCTGAGGTGTCCCTGGAGCTTCTCTGGTGCAGCTGAACAGCCCCAGCTGGGCCAGGCTGGCTCCAGAGCAGAGGGGCTCCAGCCCTGGCAGCATCTTTTGGATTTCCTCTGGACTTACTCCAGCAGCTCCATGTCCTTCTGGTTTTGGGGGCCCCAGAACTGGAGGCAGCTCTGGAGATGGGATTCTCATGGAGTGGAGCAGAGGAGCAGGCTCCTCTCCCTTCAACTGCTTCCCACACTCCCTTGGGTGCAGCTCAGGATGAGGTTGGTTTGTAGGATTCCATTAGCAGACCTATAAGAACATTCAGGAGAAGGGAAAAACCTTGACATAAGAATAATGAATGTGCTAAATCACCTAGAAACATAAATTGCAATAGTTTTGTGAGCCATAAAAGCCTGTTGTATTTCTCAGTCCAGTCTGATTTTTTACCAAATGGCTTTAATTGGCCAAGGAGATTTCTGAGGAGATTGGTCAACTTCTCTGATTAGCTCTGCTCACTCAAAACTGCTGTTTAGATATTCCAAACTGCCATATTGCATCCTAGCATGAAAATACGCTTTTGCCCTTTCCCATAAATCTTGAATTACATTATATGACAGCTCAACATTATTCAGTATCAGCTTCTTCCTCCTTGTTCTTCTTTTCCTCGTATTTGTTTATTTATATCCTGATAATAACTTCCTTGGGGGCATTGCACAGGCAAGGCATGTATTTTGACCTCCCCCTCTCCCCAGGAGTGCAATTGCCTCGTGGTAATTATAAGACGTCGTCTGTTATTATGAAGGTGTCTTATTGCTCAAACAAATCAGGGATATCTGATAATGTAATTACTTCACCTTATAAAGCTGTTATAAATCATGCATGGGGAACACTTTTTTTCATATTAAAGCTGTCTGAAGAATTATCACATTGCATGGAATGGGGGCATCATGGTAGGGCTAGCACTGTGTTTTGTAGGCCCATGTTAGGCAACAGCAGTATTAAAATATTTAACAAGAAAAATTAAAGAAAACACATTCAGAAAGCATGGCTTCTTTATAAATGTTTAGGAGAACAGATTATCATCTAAATAGGCATATTCCAGGTTGTGCATGGAGGCATGAATAACTTCTGTGGATTTGTGTTTTTCTTTTTTTTTCCCTTGACTTTTCTCCTTCCTCCTCTAACTTCCCAGCTTCCCTGAGTGCAGTATAATTGTTATAAAAGTAAATCAATAAACACTTGAAACATTGGCCATCATACAAAGAATTGTGCTTCTATTGGCCATCACTTTAATAACATCTAATGATTATTTCTCCCTCTTTCAGCTTCTGAGGTTTCCTGGCACTTTATTGATTAGAGCCCATGACAGAGTTCAGATTATAATTAAAAATCATCAATGAGAAAACAGAATGCAGTTCTACTTAGCAATCAACTGAACAGATAATCACTAGGTAAGGTGATGTGACCACAAAATATTTCCAATAGATCCAGGTAGAAAATAATTGAAAGTCACTTGATGGGTCACAATTCAGAAGAGCTTCACTGAATCTCAGATAAAGTCTTTTGTATCCTAAGTAAATATAAAGTATTAGATAGGTAAGTACCCTAAGTAAATAGGTAGCTCTAAATCAAATCCTCTCATAACCATGGTTCTTGACTAGTAAAATCATGGAATGTTTCGGTTTGGAAGGTACCTTATAACTCATCCCATTCCACCCTCTGCCATGGACAGGGTCACTTTCTGGTATCCCAGATTGCTCCAAACCCTGTCCAGCCTCACCTTAGATAATTTCAGGTATGGACCGGTCACAGCTTCTCTGTGACAGATTTTCTTCCCAATGTTTAAGCTATATTTCTCCTCTTTCAGTTTAACCTCTTTAGTCCTTGTCCTCTCACTGCAATTCCTGATGAAGGATCCCTGTCCAGCTTCCTTGCAGCCCCCTCCAGATACTGGAAGATGCTGTGAGTTCTTCACTTTCCTTCTCCTCTAGGCTGAACAGCCCCAACTTCCTCATCCTGTCCTCACAGAGGAGATGCTCTTGTCCTCTTATCAAATTCACAAGCAAGCAAGGCTTGCTTCAACAATTCCATGTTCCATGTCCTTCTTCCATTGGGGGCACCGGATCTGAACAGGACTCCAGGTGGGGTTTCCAAGGAGCAAAGTGAGAAAATCTTCTCCTCATTGCAGCTGTCCACATTCCTTTGGATGCAGCCCAGGATACATTTGGCTTTCTGGGCTCTGAGTGCACACAGCTGGCTCATGAGTTTTTCATCAAGCATTATCCACAAGTTTTCCTCTGAAGGGCTGTGCTCAATTAACTGCGACTGTGGTGGACCAAGTTTTGAGATTTTTGGCTCGAGAGTGGCATTATACCTCTCCAGGATTTGGTCAAAAAATGCAAGACTAGCTCTATTATTGTAAGAGGAAAGGACATGAAGCACTAAAACCAGGGAGAGAATTTCCTTTGGATGCTCCTGGCAATGTGGGTATGCTTCTAGAATTCTGACCTTGAGGACAGCCCAGCATTCACTTATTATCTGCACCCACTTTGCATGTTACAGAAGCAGGAGCCGTTTTCAGGAAGGGGCAAAGTGAAATGTCTGCTATGAAATTCCCCTGTGGAGCTAGGATTGAGTCAGGGGAGACCAGGAGGAAAACTTGCAAGCCTGTGGTTGGATAAGGAGGACAGGAATAAGCATCAGTTCAAGTACTTGGATTTGAAACATAAACACTTCAGAAAGGTTCTGACCGAATTCAGCTACAAATTTAGTTGGTAAACTGATATTTACACCACTAAGCATATGGAAGCAATCTAAGTTAATGAGAAGAAGTAAATAAAGAGTCTAGAGGCTTGAACTCTTTCGCACCTGCTGCTTTATGATCTTTTATTCCTCTACCCATTACCTTTTTCCATAGTAAGTACCCACATCTGAAAGTTAAGTCCTGGGTACTACAATGTGTAGTACATCTTTTATACCAGTTATTTTTCTTACCTGTATTTCAAAGGCTGCATTTTAAAAGCTGGAAGCCCTAAGCTTTGTCCACCCTTTTATCCAGCATTCCACACAAGCTGATTCATAAGGTGCACTGGGAATTGCTGAATGGCTTCAGCTTTGTCATAATATGCCAAAAATCTCATCTATAATTCCTTCCGGTTGTTAAACTTGCATCAAGCTAAATCGTTAAACAAATATGAGGGAAGATGGTGCTTTTAATTTTATGGCCTGCCTGTAGTACTCTGTGTCCTCTCCAGCTCAGAGGATATCTGAGAAGGTATAGGTAAATCTGTGGAATGGGACTGAGGGAATCCCATCCTTCTCATCCAATACATCCAACCCTTCTGGGAAATCATGCTGGGTGCCTTTATGTGAATCACTCTTCAAATCCATCTCTTTGCTGTGGATCTACTTTGTGCTTCATCTCAAAAACTGAACAAGATGTTTTCTCAAAAGGTAGGACAGTTATCTTTTATTGTGAGGAAATTTAATACATGTGACCCACTGTCAGTCCTCGTATACTCCTTTTTGAGCTTTCATTAATTATTTACACACTCATTTTCAGGCACATTAAAGGAAGTCAGTAGCCCACTTAATTTTAACCTACTTTGTCCTTGCTGTTTACTATGCATTTTTTGGAATCTGACTTGATAACATTTTCAACATCCTTTTTCATTTCTACCTTTGGTGTGCCCAACGTGGAATGGCACAGCCAGGAGTGATCCTGTGCCATCATCCCAGCAGCAGAGCCTCCCTGACCTTCTAGGAGTCTCTACATGCTCAGACGGTAAATTGAAATGTTACTGTCCATCATTATCCTGTTCATTAATGAATGGATGAAAAATGTCCATGTAATGCAGACCTTACAGTAGGATACTTAGGCCTTTCAATTGCTATTTATATATTAAAAGGGTCCATTTAGTGTCTCTTTTCTCAGTTTCTGCATGATCATCTTCTTCCTTTTTTTTGTTTGTTTTTTCTTTTTTTTTCTGATTTAGACTGATTAACACAATTAGGTATGAAGAACAATTTTTTTTTTCCTTTCTACAGCAGCCTTCTGGAAGTGCTTCACTGAGAAATTTCTAGTCCTGGTAACTGGCATGTCAGGGGCCTTCTCTTTGTCCAGGCACATGCTAAAAAGAGTAATGTGCAAGACCTTCATCTCAAATGGTTGCTGCACTCTGCTGGTCGTCCCTGACGTGCCACAGAAACTTGCGTTTATTTGGAAAGTAAGACAGTAAGGGTATGTGTGCAAATGCAAATGTAGGAATAAGAAGCACCTGTTCTTTCCCGTATATATTACCATGAAACATCAGTATCAAGTGAAAATTTGCTGTGAGGGTGTGGGGCTGAATCTGTGAGTCCATCTGATAATGTAATACCTCCGGTCCCATGGGGATAAAGTGGTGCCCAGCAAGCAATGCTTCAGACAGCCCATCACACTTGCAACTATTCAAGATGAAATCACAGGCAGTGTCAGGAGAGGAGCACTCAGTGTGTGAGTGACCATTTGGGGAGCTGATCACAGAATCACAGAATGGGCAAGGCTGGAATTGACCCCAGTGCATGATCTGGTCTCACCTCCCTGCTCCAGCAGGGCCATCCCATAGCACTGGGCACAGGGCTGTGTCCAGAGGGGTCTGGAATATCCCCAGTGAGGGATTCTCCATCCTCTCTCTGCGCAATCTGTCCCAGTGCTCGGTCACTGCCCAGGACAGAAGTTCTTCTTCATGTTCAGGTGGAATTTCCTGGATATAATTTTCCACTATTGCCTCCTCTCCTCTTGCTGGGCACCATGGAGAAGAAGAGTCAGCAGAGTGGTCTCACAGGAGAAACTACCCCCTTGTTTATATATCTGAAAAGAGGGAAGCCCTGCGGGAGGAGAAAACACAAATCACAACATCCAATCTCTCATTTATTTTACCAGAATAAATTCTAGCTTAATATCTCCCACATTAGACACCTCCACATTTCTTCAGGTAATATTTAAGTGTTCGGAAAATTCTTCTTTTAGCTGAATCCGTGTCCTGCGTCTTATGTTACAGCTCAAGCTAGGAAATACCAGTTGCACACACCTCATTGTACTTTTATTTTTTGTGGCAAAGCTATACATGTCTGATGCAGAATTTTACCAATAGCTGACACAGTGCTATCAATTAACATTTGCTGTGTCTATAGGCTCCTGCAGAGTTTAACATGTTGGCTGTTATGTTTGCTATGGAGCCACTTGTCTCCATTTTGAATGCATGTTGAGAGGAAAAAGTTAGAGCATAATGGGTCAGCAGTTGGTATTCCTCAACAGACTTAAAAAAGCTGAGCAGGTTTAAGGCTGAGCTATCCCTTTGCAATATTGTGTAGCCTTACACAGTGATAGTAAACAACTGTGATCCACTGTCTGCACTGCTGGCTTTTCTAAAGGGGGCATTTTCCATCTATCTGCTCCTCCTGTGCTCTGAGAAGGTCAGGTGTGATCCTGGGCCAGTCCAAAATGAACAAAGATGCACTATTCCTGCAGTAAAACTGAAGTGATGGGAAAAGCTAGAGAGACACCAGCGACGACAGCTGATTGCCAATATCCTTCATCATTACCTTGAGACTTGGCTTTGTGTTCATATTTCCATTCCCAAAATTCTGCTGCACACATGCCAGAATGGTACTTTGTCTCTTTTTTTGTCTAGAAATGGTGTTTTTCACGTTCCAGGTCAGACCAGATGATGTTATCCGTGTTGGTTTTACTAACACTGAGAGTGGTCTTTATGAGACAGCACAAAGCTGCAATTGTAAAGTGATGGGAGACATACAAAATATTGCTGTATTCAAGGCCATGTGTAACCCTTTGGGCTGCCAGACACCTCAAGAGATGCTTGCAGCACATAGTCCTGTGCTTGCAGAGTTTTCACTTGAAGGCAAATCAATGGGATTCTTAGGTGTGGCCTTTGGTGTAGAGCAGTTTTATTTATTTCTTTAACAACATAACACACTTCCTTTGCATGTGTGTTCTCACTGGTGATTCCAGAATGCCTCTGAGGTGTGGCACTTGCTGATACCTTCATAAAATTACAGAATCATAGAAAGAGGTTGGAAGGGAGGTTATCTACTATCTAAAGGTTATCTACTCCATCCTCCTTGAGCAGGGACATTTTCAACATTGGTCGTCTTGTGACACAGCCAGGTTCTGATCAGTTTGTTCCCTCTTGGGTTGCTCTAGTCAATAGCTTGATCCTTCCCAGATGAGTCTTATACCTCTGAAGGAGTGAAGATTGTCACTATTTCCTGAACTGTTCACTAAATGTCCATAAGAGTGCCAATATTCTCTGTTAAAAACTCAATCAGTAGCTGCAAATCAAGGACAAAGAGAGTACACAGAGAAAGGAGTCAGGACAGAATGTACAAGTTTCATCCTGAAAAATGTGCCTGGCCTGGAGTTTGTGGGACTTGACAAGAAATGGCTCACACAAATTTGTGTGGCAAGAAACAAGAGTAACAAAAACATCCTGACCACGCAGCTTAGTTAGAAAATCTGCAGTGCACCTTCTTTAGAGTCTCTTTTTCTGTTCTTATTTTCTGGATGGTGGAAAGGACTGAAGATCTGCAGTGCATTGTCACTACAAATTCCAAGTGTTATTAGCAATGAGTCTAACTCTGAATTCCCATGTTTGAAAGTCTGAGCTGTTTTTTCCTTTCTTACTTTTTTTTTTTTTTCTCACTATTCTTGACATATCTAAGTCTTTGTGCAAATTTGGTGAAGAATATAAAATACATTTGAAACCCAGGATTCATCCAACTGGAAACTAACAGAACTGCAACTGATGTGAGATTTGGGAGATCCTATTTTCCGGAAATCAGACAAATATTCAGCAGAACAAAGCACATTTTTGCTATCAAAGCAAGGTAGTTTAGTCTATATGCCCATGTGTGTATGTCACTTGAAATTATAGGTGAGCCAAATTACCCATAAATAATCTGGCTGGTCAGTGAACCACAGGGGCTGGCATTTCCCAGATGCCATGAACATTTTCCCATTCACTTCACTTTCATTTTATTTAAAATAAACTACTTGACATCTAAAATGACTGAGGTTATTGCAGATAAAAAAAAAAAAAAAATATACACTTAGAGTGTAAAGTCTTGGGCCTATTCTTTCTATTCGTATCAGCCTGTAAAGGGACATGATCTGATTGATATAAACTATTATGACACACAGGAAAAAAAAGGCATTAGAGATTGAGCAAGGTGCATTGCTGCTGATTGTTCACCCATTACTCTAATATATTGAGCAAGCACATCGCCTTGATATAATACTTTTAAGCCTGATATAATTCTACTGATATCGGTGTGAAATTTTTTATTTCCATGGTTGTTGGATCAGACCTTAATGAAATTGTAAAAGCTCCCCATTTGTTTAAGATATGCTCAGAAGCAAATCAAAGCAAGAGGCTTCCCTAAACCCTTTACAAAAGGCCTTATAAGCAGCATAGATGAAGTCAAAACTCTGCACAGCCACTTCCCTTTGTGGTCTCTAATAATAATATATTTGTGAATAATCTGTAATTAAATGAGAAGAGCATAACATTAATTATTTCACTAGATTGTTAATCAGCAGGGTATTCTATGCCCCCCTCTTCCTAGTAGCTAACCTGTCAGGGTCTAATAATTGTTGCCATGAACGGGGTTGGGTTAAGGTCCCCAAGGAATGCCAATTCTCTTGTTCCATTAGTGAGAGCACATATAGATCATTTTCAGTACTAATCTAGGGCTAAAATCAATTATGTCTCTTGTATTTAAAAATTAAATTGACTCACCATGGGAGTAGGATAAAGGGAAAAAATACATTCCTCCTATTATGTGTAATTACAATTGTAAAACATTTTCCTTCAAAATGTAATTGCTGCCTATAGAGACTAAAGCTGGAGAGCTTAAACTGTTTAGCTGACACATTCAGTTGTCTTTCAGGTTTTTCCTTTGGATTATTTAACGTGCTGAAACAGTCTTATAGTCTTCTTGACTTTTAAAGGCTCTCAGAAAGAGCTCAGGGTTTAAGAAAAACAAAAAGAAGACTGCACAATGATTTAATTCTATCATCTTATTACGAATGTGGTGAGAGTAATTTATTCTTATATATATTCTTACTCTTTCAGGAAGAAAAATGATCAACTACCCATAGCCTAAGAGTTTCCATTTTGCCAAATACTGTATAGCTTGCTGCCTATGCCTGCCTTTTCTTTTCATTATTGGGTTCTTATGAGGCCTTCCAGAGTAGTTAATCAAATCTATGCAATATGTATGACCTGCCACTCAGGGACAAGGCTTTGAAGGTCACCAGAGAGTGTAACATTTGTCCTTTCCTGTGCTGGGCAGGAACACAGCAAGGATCATATCGTTCTACAGGATGGCCATGTAAGATATTGCTCAGATACTCCAGTCTGGGATCAGGCTGCAATCCTACAACACTCTTTATTACCAATTTTAGGTTTTCTGCAGTCTGTCTTGTTGGCCATTAGTAGCAGAACTGCACATCCACCAGCTATATATGCTGCAGAATAAGTTCTTTATAGCATAAGGAAGTGCTGATGAGGAAACTTGTCTTCCTGTTTACAAATATATATGGATCTCTGAAAGAGCCTTGAGTAGCAACAGCACAGAAATAATCTGCATCACTCGCCATGCTAACCACGTCCTGATCTTATAAAGATTCGTACAATATCTGCACCTTCCCTAAACAAGCTGAAAACCAGGAATATGCTCTTGAGGTGGACAGCACCTCTATCTTCATGAAACATTTTCAAGCTCCCGTTGTTTTTTTGCCAGCTTTGGAACCCCTAGACCAGTGAGGGGTATGTTCAACAAATGTGTGTGTTTTACATTTTCGTTTCTTAATGTATTATTCATCAAGCCTAGTTATGTGCATATTATGGATATGAATGGCTTTCTATACAGTTGCAAGGATGATGCTTTCTGGACAGCTTATTATTCATGTAGTTTATCTGCCATGTTTAAAAGTACCCTATGACCTGTGGATTCTATAACGATTGATTAGTCATTTATTAAGACATCTAACAATCCATTATTCATTTTCCATAAATTATTTATAAATGCGCTTCTTATTTGATGCATGACTGCTATATTTAGAGTACATAAATAAGTCTGGAAAAGCTAACTCCTGCAGAGTCCTAACATTGACAAAGATTGTATCGATAACCAAGTATCAATTTAATGATAATTTTAGTTCAAATTAATATTTAGTATTAAAACAATGAAAAATTCCTCCTCTGTCATTACAAGTCAACCAGACAACTTATTTTGTTTTTTAAAATATAGAAGTCCATCTTTTCTATCACCCTGAGTAGAAATAAACAGTAACCTTTGATTTGTGTGAAATTAATTCTGTTTTCCAGGCATTGGCAAATTCTATTTCTCCACAAATTTTCTACACAGACATGGCAAGGTATTTACATTTTTTGTAGCTGTGTGAAAAGGGGGAACTGAATCACAAGCATGCTGAAAATCCATGGGTGGTTTGATTTCAGCCTGGTTTAATAAACTCAATTTTTTGAGGCTCATGAAGGATTAATGAATGTGAGATGGAAATGGCTCTGCCGGTGGGAAGCCAACAAACTTCTGGGCATTCATCTAATTTCTGTTCTGTCTTGTCATATCTTATCTTACCTTATTTTGAGTCATCATGTAGTGCCTGCATCAGAAAACCAACCTTATGTATTTTTCTGAGTTTTAGTCACACCATGTCAGGTAAAATAAAAAAAAAAAAATCAAAAAATTCCAGGTATTTTATTAATTTCTGTTTGATAAAAATATACCTCTTCCCATGATCTTTTTCAGAGCTATCTAAGACTCAAGAAGCAGCCTCTATACTTGAAGAAAAAGGGTGGTCAGTACAGTTTTTTCTGAGGTCATTATTTTTATTTTAACTATTTCTTTAATTGAAGAAAGAGGTTGGGAAGTACTGACCATCACTCTTAGGTAACGTGTGACAGAGAATGAGGGATCACAAAAAGTAGAGATCAGAGTACTGAACTACATTGTATATTGTGTGATAAGCCCACACAGAGAGAGTGGTGGACTCACAGTTTTGATCTAATTGGAGTCACTTTAAAAAATTGAGACAACTGGACACGGTGCAATAATTTATTTCAGCTTAGAATTAATTTACGAGAATATGAAGCGACCGGATGGGGGGTGATGGCTTCAAACTGACAGAGAATAGGTTTAGATTGGATATCAGGAAGAAATCCTTCCCTGTGAGGGTGGTGAGGCCCTGGCACAGGTTTTCCACAGAAGCTGTGGCTGCCCCATCCCTGGAAATGTTCCAGGCCAGGCTGAGCAGGGCTTGGAGCACCCTGGTTTAGTGGAAGGTGTCCCTGCCCGTGGCAGGGGGGCAGAATTGCATGGCTTCACAGCTTTCTTCCAACCTGAGCCTTTCTATGATTTTATGAAGTATTATTCTCAATTTTCACAACTGGAAATTGTCAGAGGTGTTTCAAAGCTCAGAAGAAATTAGAAAGCCTCATTGCTGGAAAAATCTACATTTTATGCCAGGTAGACACTATAAGGCACAAAAGAACTGCATTTTGTGCTACATTCCTTTGCCCGTTAATGAGATACAATTTGTTAAAAATCAGGAGGAACAGAGAAGAAGCCCAGATATAAAAAGGCCATGAAGAGAGAGATATCCTCTCTTCCTTCACCCAGAGGTGGCCAGTGTGTTGGAAGTCTGACCCGGCTGGGCTTGCGAGACAGTGGGGAGTATTGCACTGCCTCTGCATCCTCTGCAGATAATCATCACTCTCCATTAATGTCAATATAGGTGCCAAAATAGATATTAGGCAAATATAAGCTTTAGAAATGCAGGCAGGCAGACAGCAAGAGTGAGACGCTCTCTCTGTCGGCAGGAAGCCATTTTAGAACTCGCACAGTTTAAACAATTATTTTAAACCTCCTCTCGCTATAACTGGTGTATAGAATAATGAAAGTGAAAGAATGAGTGTACCTGGGTGTCTTTCATGGATTATTTGCTTTTGCTCACCCTCACCACAGAAATAAGAAGCAACATGTTCCAGTGACATCTGACTCCTTCGCTACTTGCAAATGCTTCCTCAGACAATACATTATTGTGTTTGTAACATCTTCCCTGTGGTTCCCACAGCAGCTTCAAAAACACTGCAGCTTGTTGGCAAAACAAATGAGCCTGAGACATTGTGATGAAGGACACTCTTTCCCAGAGTTTTTATCCAGAAAGGATCACTGCAGTAGCCATAGATGAGTTTTTAAAGCAGAAGCAGAGGGAAAATAAGAAAGCTGGGCAATTTGATCGGGTGTACGCGGGGACTCAGAATCTTATTTGACTGCAAAATATCTAATTGACCTTGGAGCTGAAACAACTTGTCAGGGGATCTGTCGCTTCAATTTCTCCCTGTCAGCTCCTCAGCTAGCTGTTTCTTCCTTTCAGATTTCATCTAAAAAAACCCCAGGCTGGTGGAAGTGTGATAGCACCGGGCCAGGGTGAGAAGGACTGCATATTCAGACAGGAGAAAAGTGTATTCACAGTATTTGTTTTAATTTTTGCATTGCCTTTTATGCAAAATCTAGTGACAGCTACTGAATCACATGTTATGCAAAAAAACTGAAAAGGAGGTTAAAAAACAATCTCAGAAGAAATGCTGTGGCAAAAGGTGGTCAGGCCTGTTGTGCATGGATTTAAATGAATAAGCAATTAATATAAAGGCATTTATGATTATTGAACAATGCACAAAGCTAGAGGTAAGTTCAGAACAGAATCTGAGGTGTTATTTACAATATACAAGTTATTACTACATAAATTTTCTTGATGTCATGAGATTTTTGTGTGTATATATGGCTTAGGGTACAAAGTTTCTCCTTTTTTCTTTACAAAAATAGGAATATTCATATATCACTCCTGTGGTCTGAGTAGACTACTGGTTTTAGCAATCTGGACCCCTTTTCCCTGGCCCAAGATTTTAACACAGGAAACGTCAAAATTTCTAAGACGTTCTCTTCTGTGGCATTTTTATCTGCACTGGTCCAAGTTTCCATAACTCTCATTTTAAATTTTTTGCTGGAATTATGTGTTGACCTACCTGTCAGAGATGTCAAATATGCATAATTTCTTCTTCCTCAGCAGGGGTCTCAGGAAGGCTGAGGAAGAATATGTGGCCACTATCAGCATCATCCCCAGGATATTTTCTCTAGACTAAACAACCTGAATCACTTCAATCCTTCTGCTTGGGTCATTTTTCCAGACCCCCTCTGATCTTCCCTCCTAGTTATGTTTTCTGAATACCCAGACCATGCTTTTTTTGAAGTGATATGTTCAAAATTCCTCAAGAGCCTCCAGATACTACAAAACGTCCTATCAATATTAATATTGTTTAATTTTGATCTTTACAAAGTACCCTTATGACATAAAGAATTGATTAATCTACTGCATAGAAGTTTCTTTTTCCTTCCCCAAACCAAGCAAGCTGCGCAATGTCAAGCATTTCTTTCAACAGCAGAAATTCTTTTAATTTGAAATAAAAGATCAAGTCCATCCACTAAGGTATTCCTTCAAATCTACTTAAAGTTTTTAAATGGTGCAACCACAGAGTAAATTGTCAAATTGCCTCTAGGGAGAGTATGAAGAATGGGCTCAGCAGTGGATTTAGCTGTCTTTCAAATGTTTGAACAGAGGCAAGGTGAGATTTACCTTTAGCCACCACTTTTTGTGTTTTTTTTCAGTGGTGCTGCAGACCACAGAAAATATCTGGGCACTTCCATGTACCAAAACAAATTTTCTTACCTAATCCTCATCATTTGGCTTTCTCTAATATTTTCACAAGAAACTCCAAGAGATGAAACTCGTGTTTAAGTTACCATATCTTCATTATCACCACATGTCCTCAGCCCCAATCCAGTGTCTGAGCAACCTGAACTAGTGGAATTTGTCCCTGCTTATGACTGAGGGATTGGAATGAGAGGATTTTTAATGTCCTTTAAAACCCAAGCCATTCTGTGGTTCTGTGATCATATGATGGTACTCATAAGTGCAGTACATAAGAGTTAATTTGATTTACCACATATGGGAAGGTGCTGATCCCAGCTGAAGAACTTTAAATTTACTGATGCTAAATCCTGCATATAAGATGTAGGAAACAAATTTAAATTACAGAATGAAGATCCCTTAAACTGGTGAGATTTTGTCAAGAGCCTGAGATGGAAGAAGATTCTATATCCTGAAGTAATTCTTCCCCTGTGCTTTTGATTGCTCCAAGGAAACATAAAAGATAACAGTTGACAATTAGCAAATTAATTTTGGTAATAAAAGTGGTTTGGTATTAGTGGTTAGTCACAATAACTCCCACTTAATGACATCATTGCAGTGACATGTCTTTGTATTAAATTCAGATACCATCAAAGGGAGCGTGGTCACCTACTTTTTTCTCATTAGGGTAAATTGTGGAGGCAATCAGGGCACAATAATCTCTGAAAGCTCATACAGTTTTCTAGACTAAACAGGGTGTCTGCCACCTAATCCTTACATATCACTTTTCAAACAGATATGGGGAATAGACTGCACCTTATATAATCATAAGAAAATTACTTTTAATGAGAGATAGTGTTTGTAGTGAAAGAATAAGAAAACTTTTTTCTCCATCTGAAAGTAGTTCAAGAGATTTCCTTTGGGATGTCTAACCACCTGTCTCCAGATGTGATGGTTCAGGTTTCCCTCTTGAAAATTTGATTGGTAAGGGATGGCCAACAACATATGATTAATGACCAACAATTTTAAAGTTGTCTGATGTATTTTTCAACTTTTAAAAATGTATAGAAATAAGAGGAAACACCCACCATTTCTACCATGCCCTGCTCTAGTCTGGCAGTCAGTGTCAGTCAAGAAGGCAATTGCATTTGAGGAATACTCTTTTTTTTTTTTTAAGGAGCTCTTATGGGGAACTTTAACAGAATGTTAAATGGTTCATGGACTAGCATGACCACTATTTCAGCACTGTATGTCTTTTACAGGAAATAAGTAACATGAGCATTACATTTCAGAAAAATCCCATTCAGGAGCAGAGCTTTGCTGTTTCAGTAGTGAAATAGAGACCATTGCTGGCCGTGGAGCATCACAGCTGCAGTAATGGGATCAGAGCTTCTACTGCAAGCCTGTGATACTTTAAAGGTGTATCTGCATTGCAGTGGGCACATTTTGCATCTGAAAGCCACAGAGACCCTCCCTGAGGAAAGGTCTGCTGAGATTTCCGAGTGTGAATTAATGCACAAGTGTTATAGAAAGGGACCGAGGGAAATATGAGCAGGAAACAGTGAGAAGAGATTCATCCTGGAAGAGTGGAAAAAACCTATCATGGAATGCCTCTGGAGAGAGGTGTGTAAAGAGGTAATCTGAAGCAGACATTTGGCAAATGGAAGATGTGATATTTAGGTTGCAGCAGCGAAGGAAACCTGTGGGGTGACAACGAGCCATTTCTCTGGTAGTAAAACACAGGCAAAGGGAATAGCAGAGTGTGAATGTGCTTTTGGGGAGTCCTTCCAGGGAACATGACATCATCATGGCTCAGAGGGGAGGCACAAGTAGCATCACACACCCATGTGGAATTATAATGATCCAAAAACATTGCTACAATAAAAAGAAGGAGGACAAATAGTTGTTAAAAAAAAAAAAAGAAGAAGCAGAAAGTGACTAGGGGAGAAGTGTCTGATCAGACAATCAAGAAGCAAGAGGGGGAATAATAATTTTCAGGACATCGTGGAAAACTGTTGATATTGTGACGGCAGGAGAGTTATTAAAGATGGTCTAGGGGGGCCAGGCAGAAGAAATAGAAGAAACTAAGCACACACCAAAAAAAAAAAAAAAATTAGGCTGAATGAAGCAATTAACAGTTCTTAATAGAGAAGTCTATTAGACAAAGAAATGTTCTCCTAAGGGACACAGCTGTAAGCTCTTCAGCGCAGGCACCATGACTGCTTATATGTTTGCACTGCACCCAGCACAGTTGGGATCCTGATCTTTATTTGATCCGGGGGGTTCCACAGCAATAGAAATAACAAACAGCAATAATTACACACTGTGGTACAGCCACAGGGGACACGTGCTGAGGCTGAGCTCTCCTCCTAGCTACACTCAGCTGAGGTCAATGGGATTGTTTGGATCCAGGCTGGTGGTGCCAACAGGACAATTTGGCCTGGTTCATCTGTAAAAATAGAATATGTGTGGTTTCTGCCCTGAAATCTACCTGATTGTTCTTTGCTGTAGAGCCATGCAGGCTGGACATTGTCCAGTACACAGTGGGGAATATTTCACACCCAAAGAACTCATTTGCCAGGGCTCGCTGGTAGAGGTGCAGAGCCAGGGCCTGGAATGCCAGCAAATGCTTCTTCGGAGCAATAAAATTTCCTAGAAACTGCAAAATAGAATTAGCTCCTTCAGGACTGAGAGGGCACAGCCTTTCTTCCCCATCACCTACATTTCCGTGTCTGGCTCCTTCTCTAGGAGGGAATTAAGAGAGCAGACGCTGAGATCACTCCTGCAGAAGCAAGGATCCATGCAGTGCAATAAGTCAGGAGCAGAGGGTTGGAGGCATTTCTGTGGTAGGTTACATGGAGATGATAGCCTTCCCTGACAAGAACATGGTACTTTTCTCTCTAAAGTGCTCCCTTGTTTTTCTCTGGATGCATTATGGTTGTTGTTGTTGTTTTTATTATTATTATCATTACTTGTTTAATGGCTTAAGGCTAAGAAGAACTTGGGCTTGTCAGAAAACTGAGCAATTGATGAAATAGCAGTTGATGACAGCAGTCCAATTCTAATAATTTCCTGTCTTACTTTGTTGGTATTGGGGTGTATTTTAGCTAAATGACTGCAATAAGTGATGCATTTTTCCGTCAGCTTTATCCCTGACTCTTGTGCATCTGAGAAAGACCCAGCAGTGGGTTTGGCAGATAAAGTGAAAAGCAAGTCAGGAACTACCATTATGAAATGCAGAAAGTCAATTTGAATGTCAACAGGAAAGGCATGGGATGCAAGCTTTAAAGAGCTCCACTTTGAGAAAATGAGGGCACCACACTGTGTACCCCTGACTAACTGCTCATGTTTCAAGCTGTAGAAGAATGCCACGTTTAGATGTTTTTTTTAAATTTCACATTGATTGTTGTTATTTTAGACAACAGGACTCCCCAAGCTTCTTGCCGATGCCTCATAAGTCAGAAGCGAAGGCTGCCCAAAACCATGAATTCTGTGAACATCTAAATTTTATTGCATAAGCTTTCTCATTTGTTTGGAAAAAAATCTGCATTCTGTCACTGTTAAAGGGGAGAAAGCCCAGCTGTGATATAGTATTACATAATGCTAATTTTAAATTGTTTTTTTAAGGGGAAGTTACTGGGCAGAAATGAAAGAATTCTTATCTTACTTTTTTGAGGCTGTAAAAGCAGTGAGTGAAGAGATGAAGTAACCTGCCTGGGTTATAGGAGCCATGGGACACTGCTTCAGCCTGGCTTCACTATTTTTGGTAAATGACTAGAAAGAAAAGAAAAAATAATGAACAACAAATGGCATTAAAATTGATCACTAAACCCTGTGAAGTATTCTGTATCTCACTTAGCTCAAATAATGTTGTGATACTGGAGAGATGTATCATACATAATGATCTGCCTTAGGAGGAGGCAGATGCATGCAGGCCATTGATTAAACACAGTGTTTTTTGTCATTAATGCTGAAACCAATACCAAAGTGGCTACCTTCATTCCTGACTCAGAGACGATGCTCTGGCTCCTGGGTTTTCAAACCAGCTGCCATGTGACCATAAATAAGTAGTTTCTGTGGGTTTTTCTGTCTCTGCTTACCTGTATGTCCCACAAATACCCTTCTCCTGCAGCGCTGACACTCAGTAACTTCCAAGCTCTAATTTCCTTCCTGTCATCAGCCCTGTGTTTCCATCATTTCCTCTCACTGCCTGCACAAAACAGACACTGTTGAGGCATGATTCATCCACATTTGAGATGTCTGTTTTAGGATGGGGTGAATCATGCTTGCTTCTCTCCAATCCCTATAAAGGGAGACAAGGGTGACTAATCGAGATGTAGATGTCTGTAGTGCAGACATCTAACATTAAATGAGATGAATGCCACTCTCAGAGCCAGCTCATGTCTGACAGAAATGGTGACAGCCAGCTGGGTCCACCAGAGCTTTGGCTCTGGCACAGCACTACATGAAAGAAAACTGCTTCCAAGGCTATTTCAAGACCAGATAACCCTCTTCTCATGGTGTTCAGAGCCCAAGTTAATTAGCACAGAGGACACAAGCCAGCCCCATGCAAAGCCAGGGTGTCTCTGCATGTTTCTCTTGAATTAAGTAGTTCTGGGGAGTCTGGTACAGGGAAAAGCATAGCAACTCAGGTTTAACATCATTTTTGTTCTCAACCATAGCACTAAGACCTTGCTGTGCTTGAGCTGGCTCTGTGCAGAGAATCTTGTGGGTGTCTTTCTACGTTTTAAAGCAGCAGAGATGCTCAATGCATTTCCACAGCAAATAATCTGTAAAGTCACACTTGCTTCTTGAATCTGTAGAAAATTTATGGAAGCAGGTTTTGTGACAGTATGCTGAAGTCTGGAGGCATTAATGCTTTTAATGCCTGTTTACTCTGTTATTTATTTATATTATGACAGGCCTTATTGTATAAAACATCTGTCTGAATAGGCTGAATGGTCCAGTTTTATAACCATTTCACTGGCGAGAAAGAAATACCGTGGGTAGTTCAGCTAGTCATAGTCAGCATACTACTATCCACTTTTCTACAAGAAAACTGAAAGTAGATCATTTGGATCTGGAATAAAATCACTGAGATTGTGTCATGGCTGAGAAATAGTCACATGTAATCTCTTCTTAGGGTCCACAGACTCGTTAGCTGGACTAAAGGCTTGCAAAACATGATGGAAATTACCACAGCCTAGTTTTCCTAATTGTGTAGTTACTGGGATAATGACTGTTCCATCTTACCTGTAGTGCTGGAAGTGTGCAAGCTGAACTCTCAGGGATGCCAGCACATTGCTGAATTGTCTAAAGCAAATACCTCCTCCATTTCCAGAGAATATTATCTGGTTCCTGAAACTCCCTCTGCCATGACACCTCATCTTAATCAAGCCTTTGAGGGAACTGAGAAATTCACAGATATAATTTACATGGAATAAAACCTCAACATCAAACATTAAAAAAAAAAATCCAATTCATTACAAACATACACCCTTATTCGCAGCAACAGTAAATGCCATTTTTTAAGAATGACCTTTGGAGGCTGTTCACCTCCATACTTTTGAACAATGTTACTGTCCAAACATATAACTTGCCCAAGACCAAAAACTGAATTTTAAATAATTGATAGAACCAAAATCTTCTTTGTGTATTTTGTCCTGAAAAATGTTAGTTGTACTATAAATGTGTCAGGAAATTTACAAAAAAATGCATGAATAGTGCTTCATTTTTGCTGACATGATTCAGTCATTAAAAACCCCAAACTTACAAAGTTTAATTTTGAGTATTTAACTGCTAAACAAACTTGGAGGGGATTGCTTTTATTTGGGTAATTAACTGCTAAACAAAGTTGGAGGAGATTGGTTTTATTTGGGTATTTAACTGCTAAACAAACTTGGAGTGGATTGGTCAGCTAAGCTACATCTTCTGGCCATCCCTTATTTTTTTAGCTTGTGAACAAAACAGGAATCAATTTATGCTTTCAATAAAAATGGGAGAATAAATATTTTATTTCTACAGACAGCTCTTTGGGTTAAACACATTTTTCACCAAAGGCAACATTTCAAGTGAAAATGTACACAGAATAAATGTGCAGTTTACACAAAGTCTGAGCACAGGGTAAGATGAATTATTGCTTGGGTAGGGTGATGGGAAGAACCAACAAGGAGACCAGAATAGTAATTGATGGAAGTGATGACTAAACCAGTCTTATTTCCAGCAATAGAGGTAGAGGGACAAACAAAGACACATTTAGGAGATATTAAACAGACATAAGTGACAGGATTTGGAGCCTGGATATGGAGTTCTTCTGTAAGAACACACTGGCTTTTGAATTAAGCCATCCATCAGTGTGGTGTCTTCATAAGGAAATGAAGCAAAAGCTGCTTCATATGCATCTTCCCACTAAAAAAATTATAGAACATTACAAGCCAGGAAACAGATCGTCGGCTGACAGATCAGCTGCAAGGAGAGTTCCCCACAGCACTGGCTACGGCCAAGGAAAGAATTAAAACATGTGCTAAAGTTCATCCATCCATCAGAGAAACAGAACTAAATTACCTCGGTGTGAGAGTAACTTAGTAGCTCCAAAGTTTTAATATATTTATCCTCTCCATTGTGCAGTTGACAGTGTCATCTATTATTTCTGATTTAAGAGAGCGAGCTTAAACACATTTAGAGCAGGTTTCTAGTTCTTTTCCTTTGAGGGTCTGGACAGTGAAGGGTCTGGACAGTGAAGCATGGCACAGGGAGACCTGAACCACTCAGGTTCAGCCCTGTTTATGAGTAGGGCTTGTTAGTGTGGGCATAGCAGCATCCTGGTGCTGTGGGGATGCTGTCAGCCCTGAAACAGAACATCCTGAAGAACTCTGGGGTCATTTTTCTCATGGGCGCACCACAAGATAACTTGAGTTAGGAGAGCAACGGCATGCACAGCTAAATTTAAATATCTTTGGAGATATTTGGTCACTCATCAGTCCTCTAGAATGCAACAAAACTGAATCCAGCTTTATTGTTGCCTAAAATTAAAAGATAAAACTCTAGTGGCCGTGTTAAAATAGTAAGATAAAAAGAAGGTGTTTATTTGGAACTTCCAGGTGACTCCATGGTGGTTATGGAGTTACGTAGAAATTAGATTTCTGCAGTTTTGCTAAGTCTGACAACTTAGAACATGTAAAACTATTGTCCAATTACAAGAGCAGATGCTTTGGTAATTTTCCCCTGTTTACTGCCCCATTGGAGTTGGTCCAGGGGCTTCTTTGTTCCATTTCTTTTTGTGTCCTCTCAGATCCTGTTTGGAAAAGAAAATGTCCTTTGTGGAGGTCCTCTAGGAAGTAAAATTAAACAGTTTTTCAGGAATATGTTAGAAGACTAGCTTATTATTCTAAAATCTAAGAGAAAATGTAGAAAAAATACCAGGAGCTGGTATAACCATGTATTGAGAGTTTACAAAGCTACGAATATATGGAAAAAATTATAGAAAACAACAATCTTTAGGCATCATTATGACTTTAACGCTATTATCCCAATGGATGGATGACTTGTCTCCAAAGAGCTGGATAGAGAATGCCTTTGGCTTTAACTGGATTACACATATCTCTGATCGGAGCTGCATGCTCCCAGCTACTTGCTGTAACTGGGGCTGAGACATGGAATCATGGAAAATGCTGTGTTGGAAGGGACGACACGTATCACCAAGTTGTTACTACAGGTAGGGATCCCCGGGAAACTGAAGAAATACTGAATAAAAAATTGCTAAACTTCTAGAAACGCAGAAAATTCAATGAGGCAAAACAAAAAACAAAAACAAGCAACCCCCCTTCAACAAATAACAATAACAGCAACAAAATCCAGCACATTTTCTCTTCTCCTTTTTTTAATACTTGTGATTAACTCCAGACACAAACTCTAGAAAGCCATTTCAGCTAACAACAACACATTAGATAGGAGTCAAACTTTACATTGCAGCCCTTAGTGATCAACAACTGACTTGAGCATTAATGAACTAACTTTTCCATTAGGTAACAGCCAATAGATTGCTGCACTCTTATATTGTCTCTGTGTTCCAATGTCCTAGTTTTCTCCAACTGCTAATTTAAAATGCTGTTCACTATTGCAAAGAGCGTAGTTAACTGCTATAGAACAATTTTATTGCCCTAAAACAGTCATATATTTGCATTCATTACTATGAGTCTTAAAACCTATTACTGATATAAAAGTCAGGATAACAACATGAAGGGTTTGAAGGGCAGTAGATAATAGTCTGGAAAGAGCTCTGAAATGCCTGAAGTATCAGACATAAAAAAGCAATGATAAACAAGCTCATTATTTGTTAGTGATGGTTATGCTGGAAGGAACATTTTTTATATCATTTTTCTCCTTTTTAAAGTTTTATGGAGAATATATTTCAGTCCTAAGCTGAGTATAAATTAAACATGTTTTACCCAGCTGTTCTGTTAAGAAATAGCAAGAACTAATGAGCTGTATAGTGGCAAAGCTGTTAAGGCAATCTGAAAGGACTCTATAGGGCAATCTCTGAAGTATAAAAGAGAGAAAAGTCCTCTCTCCATAGTCATTTACTCCTTTTCAGACATTTGGGTTGAGCTCAGCTCCACACCACCTTGAGCTATATGTGATCAGCAGAGACAATCCTGTCTTGTCTGCTTTGCCAACCATAAAAGAAAAAATATAACTGTAATGTGAAGGGATGTTCCTTAAATAAAAAGCAAACTTCTAAATACTTTGGGATGTCAATTTTTAGGTCAGTTTTCAGGGCCTGATTTTTAAAGTGCTCACAAGATATTACTCTCAGAAGCTTTTTTTTAAGGGATTTTCTCCAGAAATCAAGTCAGTGAGGGCATCTAGCCTGTGGAGAAGCCTGTATTTAAAGAAAGTATTTCCCTTGAAGTAGCTTTGCACATATTGGTAGGTTTGAGATCACATTTTATAGTCAAACACACCTTCTTCTTCCTTGTCTTGAAATTCTCTTCCTCAAGTATTAGCTGCTTTGTTCTTTTAGCAATAACCACTCATGAAAGCTTGGGATTTTCACACAAACTCTTTTAGAGGTAAGAACCAACACAAAGGACAGTTTGCAGGTGGACATTTTCATTGCAGAATAGATGTTTTCGTTGGTTTCTTTACTGATCCCAGTGCGAAAGGTTGAATTCTGCTCATTTTATTCTCTCTGGCAGTTAAGACTGAGCAGTTATCTAAGCTATTTCCTTTAACTGTTGTTCAGCAATACTTCTCAAATGGTTGAGATTCAAAGTCAGTATCACAACCAATCCTTACATATTTCCAGGTGTTGAAGCTGTAAATCCTGAACAACCCCAAACTCCCAGCTCCCTCTGGGGAGAAGGTGAGAATGCAAGTTCACCAGAGCACTTCCTCTTGAAGGACGCTCTGTAGAGATGAGCAGGGGATTTTTGAATTACTCACCTCAAGATTACATACCAAGAGTTTCAACATTACAAACCGTAGTGCGACCAGTGGATTTATCAAATTATTGCAAGGATGTACTCCCCTTTATTTCCTTCCTGAAACATGAAGAAAAAGCTCACATCTTGTGTGTGTATATGGTTGGTTTTACAAAATCTGATTTAGCTTTTCAAAATCTGATTTAGCTTACCATGTTTGATTAATCCTCAAAGTTTCTATGATACCTAACACAATCAGATCCAGACTGCATAAAATCATTAAATAGGTAGCACTGCATTTTCTCTTCATCCTTATCATCATTATCATTGTCATTATTGTCATTCATATTAATATTGTTGCAGTTATCATTATGATTAAAGCATCCTCATTCCAAAACAAAGTTCCATCAGTATAAAAACCTTATAAAGAAAGGATAAATATGCACTTAGGTGGTGCTTGACCTAAATTTTATGCTCTCTTTATAGCTGATGAAGAGAAATTCACCTGGCCTGATTTATAAATCCACTTTAGAATATGGTAAATTTGTCCCCAACAAGTTTAGAGACAGCTGTCTCCACTGTAGATGTTTCTGTTGGATGAAACACACCAGTTTTAGGGGATGGTTTGTTTCCAAAGTGCTCAGGCACCTTTTTTTTTTTAAACCCCACATAAAACACACCCAAGAATTTTTTTATAGTGTTAGCAGAATGCAGAAAACACTGTGATTTTGATTTAATAAACTGTATCTCACATGTTATTAGTCTGTTACAGAATAACTCCATGAATCTGTAGTTCTACAATCAACAATGAAAAAAGGAAGCCATGAAGGACCTTCCTCTCCCATTGAAAAAATAGCCATGTAGCGAAGGATATTGAAAATTGGGGTGAATAAGACTAGACAGGTCAGAAAAAAGAAAAAAAAAGAGTGAAGAAAAGGTAAAAAAGAAAGGAAAAAAGGAAAAAAAAGAGAAAAGTGAGAAGAAAAGAAAGAGAAAGAGAAAGAGAAAGAGAAAGAGAAAGAGAAAGAGAAAGAGAAAGAGAAAGAGAAAGAGAAAGAGAAAGAGAAAGAGAAAGAAGGAAAAAGAAAAAAGAGAAAGGAAAATAATAAAAGAGGAAAAATAAAAATAAATTTCTGTGTTGAATTTCCCCAATAGTTTTTATTCAGCTGTGCTGGAGAATCTGAACTCACCAACCTGCACTATATTTTGGACACCTGGGGGTTTGCTTTGGCTTTATACACGTCAAGACTGCTTTTTAAAATATCATTGACGGGACAAAAGAAAGCTAATTAAATACAGGTAGAGTAGAAAAAAAAAATACAGCCCAAAGCTTGCATAAATATTATTCAAAGTTCGTATTCCTTTAATGTTACAGTTGCTAGGGCATTTCTGTTTTCTTCAGACCTAGAACTGATCCATTTTATTTTAATTTTTTTTAACTGAAAATTAGTTTTGTTATTACACAATGCTAAAGAAACAGCAGCTGTGAAGGGTGTGTATGAAACACCACAATTTTAGTAGGAGCTGCGATGACCTCAGGTGAGTTATCAGCTGATTCTTTTGTGTTAATCAATCTCATGGCAGCAATGACCAGGTTCAAATCATTACCTAACTCCTCTAGAAGGACCAAGTGTATCAAAGGGATCCAAGCATTGCTGAGGGATCAGTCAGGCTCCCCAGACAGGGCACCAGGGGTTAAAGCCTGTGGGATGCAGCCATGCCATGTACCGTGGTGGGACTGAGGCTAACACAGCCATAGATGGATCACCCAGTCTGCAAACTGTGATTCCTCATAAATCATTATGAAAAATAGACTGACTCTGCCAGTTCATAAATTCAAGGCAAGTGTCTCTTTCCATAAGGCCCAAGCAGACAGGCAGTGTTAGGGATGCAAACATGCCACCACCACATGCAGTAGTTAATGTGTTAGCATTTTAACAAATTGAGCCACTTCACTGGCCTATTTATCAGTTCAAGCTATTTAGAAATGTTGCTACCATATGTTGTCCATTGAAATGAATGCTAAACACTGCATTTATAAATGGTAATTTATGACTCATAAACGTCTCAGCTATTAGAGTCATTCTGCCACTGTGACTGGAATTGATAGCAGTTTCTGCACTTCATGTTTTGTTTTTTTTTTTCACTACCCTCATTTCAGGAATATCGTTGATATTAAAGCTTTAGTGCCTCATAGAGGATGTTATTTAAAAGATTATGTGTATCAGAGAGAGGTTATTTCTGTGTGCTATCCACCCCATAAATTGATTCCAGCTTTTGAGTAAACCTCTAGGATTAAATATTTTTAAAAAATCTCTGGATTATGGGAAGTGATCAGTTTTCAGTTATAATAAACTTGGTTTAATAAACAAATAAGGTCTTTTTTACCTTCCCTGCAAAGACTTTTCCCAAACTGTATTTACCTTGGTATAAAGGACATGAGCATGAAGTTACACCCTCTTAAATCCCTCCCATTACAAAGTGCATGTTCTTAAGCAGATTTGATGTTACTTAACCTTGAAATTAACTTTTGGTGTAAATCCCTGACTGGATATTTTAAATATACATTATGAAAATATTGTCTATGTGTTTTCCTGTGAATGCTGTTTCCTAGTGATAAAGAGCCATAGACAGTCTTGTTGAAAACTGAACTTGTCAGAAAGGGTAATTTTTACCAAGCAGGTTGATTGCAACTTCCAAGGTGTTTTTAAGGTTAAATTTTCAGAGAGCCTTTGGAGTGCCACTCCAAAGTGGAAATAATTTGTAAGTTTCACGTCCAGAAGTTTGGTATGTATAATTTTCTATCACAAAGAACATCTTGACAGGTCAGTTAATTCTGTTCAGCTCAGAGAGATCTTCACATGGCATGAATGTCACTCAAGAGGGGACTAATGAAGAAGCCTTATGAGTTCATTCAGACCAAATACTTGATTTTTAAATAGGTCTAATTACACAGATGGAATTTCAGCTCTGGAAAACACTCTTATATGTTTCTGATGCTTTTGTACAAATACCTAAAGGCATCCAAAGAAGCTAAGGAGATCTACAAGGACCGTCTCAAGACTTGTCAACTGTCTGCAAATATAAATCTCATGCATGTGAACACAGACACACAGCTCACTTCTCTTTCTGCAAATTTCCCTGAATACAGAGATGATTTCTGTAGAGCTGCCTGTGTTAACTAGACTGATGAAATATGTGTCATTGCATGTCACCAGTCAGATTTGAGACATCCCTGATGAAGACACACTGCACTGATACAGACAGTTCTGGTTTAGTGCTCAAAGATGGATTTTGCACATAATATAGTCCTCAGTCAACATGACCCAAGCAATAGCAATGCAAATCCCACAACTAGCATCTTGGTGTGGGAACATGATTTATACCTTTGCGTTAAATGTATTTTGGGGACATTATCCGTTTAAAAACTTCTAAAGAGCTATTCATGCAAATCTTCATTTCTTTTCCTGGCTGATAGGCAGGTTGGGTTACAATGAGTTACAATAGATTTTACCTTTCTTCTCCTTCTTGAGTATGGCACATGTGACAACAGACAAGGCTTTTGGCCTGCCATATTTTATTCTTCTGTGGAATAGAGATAATTTATCCTTCGCAGAGGATTTGTAAAGGAAAAAACTATACTTTAGTGTAGCATACCCAAATGGTATGACTGTGATTCTCAAGGCAAAAGATGGAGAGAAAACCATTTAACATAAAATAATCAGAATTTTAGGTCAGATATTAATCTCAGTGAGAACCTAGTTCTCAGCTTAAGGAGTTTGATAGTATTGTCTGAAAAAACACCTACCTCAGGATCTAGAAATCTCTTTTCATGTCTAGAATAATACCTTCAAGTAGCCTCCATTATTACATTGAAATTAAAAAAAGATGATATCTGCTCTTTGGGGTTGCAAGTACAGAGGATGTTGAGAAACAGCCTTCATTAAAAACAGGATGTATGGAACAGATAACATGAAAAGCAGCTATTAAATGGATTTGTTATCAGTGGCAATAATACTAAGAAGTCCTATTACAATAGTTACAAGGAAACATCTTTGAAATATCTTCTGCAAACATTAATTCAATCTAAAAATTAAACCTCTGCAAACCAAAAAAATATTTTATCAGTGGAATGCAAGGAAACAAAATTACTTGCTCGACACCCTGACAGTCAGAATGCAAAATCCAGAGCAGAAGGCAAGGCTGGAGCTCCCTCTTGCCCAATTTTAACAAGCATTTGGGGATATTTTATGTTGAGCTTCTGACTTGTGCTGTGAGTGTTATGGCTTTTACAGCTGATGTGGAGTCCTGTGTGGTCAGCAGATGAGTGAGAGTGTTGAAGGAAATAGATATGGTATCATGCAGTTTTATTTCCTCTTTTTAAACGTTATTAACTGTGCTGTGAAAATGCCAGTTTGGGGTTGGTTCTTCAGTTTTTTGGGAAACCTTTCTCTTTCTACCCTCATATGGAAGTAAATAGATTTTTTTGAGCTCCAACAGAAAAAGTAAAATGTTGTGATTCCCATTGAAATGGTTCCTCTAGAGCCTATGTTTTATTTATTTTTTATTTCAAAACAACATCTGTTTGTTTGTTTGTTTTAATGCTTGTGAAATGACAAAACAATTCATCTATTTATTTTGCAAAGGCCAAATTAAATTCAGGCTTGAGAGCTTGACTTTCAGAAGTGCAGGTCACTTGGTGCTCTGGCTAAAGTTAAAATCACATTCATGAACTCAACACCTCTGACTCATGAAAATGTTACTTAGAAATGTTTGACTTTGCTTTAATAAGTCCATTAAAATATTTGCAACCAGGGACTGCAAAAACAAACAAAAAAAAGTGCTTTGTAGAGAACAAGTTAGAATTCTGGTCTATTGTGTATTGCTAGATTTGAACATCAATCCTTCACAGCAAGTGTCGTTTTCATTCAAAACCAATAAAAATTAAAACCAACAGATGGCAGATGTTAAAAAATGTTTTCTGGCAAAGAAATTGCTTTTTGGCTGAATAGAAAATTTGAGGAACTTATTTATTTTACTTTTAACTTGGATCTGATTTTAGCTTCTACTGCAACTACCTTTTCTGTGGTCCTACTATTCATGTGTGTGAGGACAAAAGATCCCTGCTGCATTATTGAAATGGAGTAAAACACTGAATTAGTAAGAGTAATTCCAACAGTAATAGTAATAGTAATTCCAATACAAATTGGGATTTTTTTTTCTACTCAATATTTTATGCTTATTCTTCCAGGGGTACTACCACGTAAAAAATACAGAGAATAAATTAGATTTTAAGTTTTCAAAGCGCAGTTGTTTCATTCTGAGCAAAGTGTCAAGGGATTAAACACACACAGTTTGAGTATGCTGCATTGACTTATGATGTCTAATAAAGTGAATGGGGAGAAGTGGGAATTTGAATAGAATGATTAATTTGATCCATCTGGAGTGTCCTGAGACCACGAGGTGAGCAGTGTCCTAGTCTGACTGCTCCCAAACTGACAGCAAAGGGAGCCTAAGGTGTCTAACACAGCCATATGATCTGGAGTTTAATATTTTTCCTTTTATATACTAAATCCTGGAAAGAAGGATTCACGTTCCACATCTTTGATGATTCTCCCAATAGCCATAAATAAAAAGAGTATCCAGGGAAACACTGAAAAAAAAAGCAGTCTTCATTTAGAATGATAAAAATCCATTAAATCTCAATCACATGATGGGAGAATGGTTTGGGTTGGAAGGGATCTTAAAGATCACTCCATCCCAACCCCCTGGGACACTTTCTCAGGTTTCTCTCAGCCCAGATCTGAACACTTTCATGGATGGGACATTCAGCTTCTCTGGAAAACCTGTCCCAGTGCCTTACCACCCTCACAGTAAAGAATCTGACCTTAAAATTCCTAAAATAGAAATAAACAATAAAATAAAGATTAACAACAAAAAGGAAAATGAAATGTCACGAGTGGAATGCAAGTATCAATCAGTGAGTTTTTCTTGAAATATTGCTCCCCAAGGAAATTATCTAACTGTTTTGTAGATAGGTATAAGCTTCAGGGCATCTGTTGTGGTAGAGCCATTCACAAAACTGCAAATAGTACAGTCAGCTCAGAAAAGAGGAGCCCACTCAAACCTCAAACTGTGTTGTAACAGCTTCTGAATTCTATTGCCAACTCCACAGGGAACCTCTGAGTTGTTGACAAATTTTAGGGTATATACACAGGCTTCTAAATATGGATTTATAAATTTAATTTTAGGGATTTTTTTTCATCCTGTGTTTTGGATCTCAGCAGGATGATGATATATTATGGACTTCCTTTCAACAGAATGAAGTATTTTTTATCCTTTATGTAAAGAATTGACTAAAGAGTGATCTGTAAATATTTTATGTTATTAATGTTAATTTCCCAATATGATTATTCACTATAAGAGTTTTAATGAATGGCAAGAAACTGTGGCAGCCAGAAAATGAAAGAGAGCACATTGTTATATCTTTTCAAGATATGAAACTGTTTCTCACTGTTGTCTGATAGTGGAATGAGTGAAATTGCCTATTTTCAAAAGCTGTGGCTGTGTTCCAAGGTGACACCAAATCTCAAAAGCATGGAGGCAAAGATCTGTCCCACATCAGTTTGTCTCTGGGGCAAATACTGGCTTTTCAGAAGCTTTTTGCATTCTCTTTGAAGCACCCCTTAACAGTCGTGTGAATAATCATTCTATTCCATCTGGTCATTGTCACCAACAATTACTGCAAACCAGAAACACAGGGATGAGCAACAAAACAAGGTAGAGACTTTCCTCAATGAAACAAATCCTGCAAGAAACAGAAACTTCAGTGCCTGGAGTTCTTTGAGCTAGGTATTTGTATTTAATAGAGAGATACTGCAGGACTTTGTGAAACCTTGGGCTGATATCAGACTGTAGCACCCACAGCATCCCATGGCACCTTAAATAAGTGTTATGCAAAGCTGAAATTGCTGTTTTTTCTCCAAAAGTCACCCTCTGACAGGGTGACCTTCTTTTAATACCAATAATTCTTACATTATAAGATACTGTAGAAATCTTCCCATTCTTGCTTCTCCATGTCACAGTTTTACAGACCTCCATCCTAGTTTCCCTCAACTGGAATTGTTCAGGCTGGAGATTCCAAAATATCTCCATCGCTCCACATGGAAAGCCCCTTTTCCTCCTTCCACCTGTCTCACCACTGTTCTCTGATCATTCTTGATTGACACACTGAAAACAATGAGATTTTAGGACATAGACTCAATGTTGATAGTCCAGCCCAGTTCCTGGAGGTCTTTCTAGCAAGGTCAAGCTGTGTTAATCTATTCCTGATGGCTAACAGGATTTTCACTGCAGATATTTTCAGTTCAGGGATTTGCTATTACACTCACTGGAAAACTATTTCACAGATAAGTATGCCCCTGAATCAGAAATGTCTCCCTGAAAGTTCATTAATTTGTTTCACTTCAATAAGAAAAGCTGAGAAAGATAAAGGAAACAAAACTTATGAAATAAAATTGAAATCACCTTGTCAGTTATAGCCTTACCTCTCCATCAATGGGAGAGTGAGAGACTGAATTGTTTCTTTCCACATTCAAGCTATGTGCTCTTTCTTGGGGTTTGAGGCCATACCGGATAAAAATGATGTCCTCAAGTCTTTTGGTTCTTTCTTGTTTGGCTAAGGAAAAATGGTTCTATCTCAGCCACAGTAGGGCATCTCTCTTCTTAATCTTATTGTGATAGTTTAGTTTGACTGCCAAATAAAAAAACTGGTAACAGAGCAGCTTGTCGTGGTATAGAAACATTGGTGCTATGGTCCTCTTCACTGGCAGATGGTTAGAGAACACACCAATGAATGCAGAGATAAAAGAGTGATTAATTTTGGCTCAGAAAATACAACAATAAAGGAGGTAAAGAAAAAAAAAGCTGGAGAGGTTTACATGGGGATGCATAATTTTCTTTATGGTCCTTTGGTTTTCTTCTTTACTGTAAATCCCACACAAACTAATGGGGCACAAATCATAGATTCAGAGGTGCCTGGAAGGGACTTCTGGAAGTCTTTAGTGCAAACCACCTCTCAAAGCACAGCCAATTAGATGAGGTTCCTCAGTACATTGTCTAGTCAAGCTTTGAACATCCCCAAAAAAGATTTCGCCTGGATAACCTGATAAAATGCTTCACCACCCTCATCACTATCTAGATTTTTTTCCAAATATGTAGCCAAAATTTCCCACCTCCAACTTGCACCAGAACTCTAGCTTTTCCAAACACAGGCAGCAGTAATATTCAGCTTATTCTTCTCTTAAAGTGAAACTTCCACCTTCTCCTTATGCCTCACAAGTTCTGTCCCCTGATCATCTCCTGCTGAATGATGCTGGCCACCTCCACTGCACAGGAACATTAGTGACTCCTGCTCAGCCTCTTGGCCATCAGAATTCCCACCTATTTTTTAGCAAAGCTGCATCCTGTTCACTCAGCTCTCCCATCCTAGAAAAGAAATAAATTGGGAGAGTTTGATCCCACAAGCAGATATTTTTTTTCTTCATAAACTGTAGAGGCAATCTAGAACAATTAGCTCAAGTGTAGTTATTGATCTGAAAATACCTAAACTTCAAAATTCCTGCACTTTATTGACAAAAAGTATGATTCTGTGGAAAAGATGTTAATAATATTAAATTAGAATTATGGAGAGATTTCATAGAGGGATGTCAAGCAGCAAGAATACATAAAAACGTAAGGGAAGATTGCCCTCCTTCTTGGGCTCTTGCTTAGATTTCTCTATGAACGTTAAATTCCTTCCTAGGAACTTCACACAGGGCTGAGATTCCAAGAAGAATACATTATCTTGCCTGCTGTTTGACCATTTTATGCCAGGCTTGTAAATAAAACAAATTACACTTAGAATACATACAAATTCCTTACCAGAGATTTCTTTCTTATTCCTCTTACGAAACAAACATGTTTATGTGACACTGACATCAAACTAAAAAGTGAAATACAGAGGTATAGTGAAACAATATTTTAATTTCCTTTCAACTTCAGTTTCCCCTCCCCATTTTTCTGCATTTATTGCAAACTTCTTTCTTTTTTCCCAGTTCTTGGCTATGAACCAAAGAGGAGTGAGCTGAGAAAAGACAGCCCACTTCCTATTGAAAGCAGCTGGTTTAAGAACAGTCAAACAATTTGCTATCATAAACATCCACCCGACACTTCTGTGAAGTTCACTTTGTTTCATTCAAAATCACTCTGTAATTTCACAGTGTTGTAGTGATAATGGCAGAACAATACCCTTTTAAAATATTCAGCAGGTTCCTACCTAGTGAAAAACATCTTAAACATCAGTTAAAGAAATAGGCATATATTTTCTGTGAAAGATTTTTCCTCCATCTGTTCAGATGGTGCATTTTCCAACTAAACTATCACCAAGCTTGGTATCTTAGGGGAGAAAAAAACTGTATTTAAAAAAAGAAGTAAAAAACCCCCATCACTTTGTGACTTGCTGAACTGGGAAACAGATGATTCCTCTTAACATAAGAGGAGCTATGTGGGATGTGTAATCTTCGCAACACAGTGGTCACTTCAATTTGGATTAAGGCACTTTTTTCTTGCTTCTTAATGTAAAATGAGAACAGAAATAACAGAGCTCACCCTTAGTCGTGGCAAAATTACAGACCATGGAAACTTTTGCAGAGCTCTGTTAGAGCAGGATGGATAAAAGGGACAGGCAGGAATGGAAACAAGGTCTCTGAGGAGTTGTCATTGTCACAGATTTGTTTGCTGCAGCAAGAGAGCCAGTCCACTCCTAGGGTGAAGGGTGCAGGACATAAAGCCCATTTTAGGATGATGTGGTACAGTCTGTAGGAATACTGCTCAGCAAACACCCCAGAGACCCACCTGGAGGGGACTGGGTGTTATCCGGACAGCTTTGCATTAGCTCGGTGGACACCCAGGAAAAGTAAGGTACAACAGCAAAAAGTCCGTGACCCACAAATGTAACTAAACTCTGCATTGGTGGAGTGGTTTAGCAGCAGCAGGACCTCAAGCTCCAACAAAAATATTTGGAGCTTTGGTGTTCAAAATCAAGTTTGTTATCTAATACTCGTTCTATGAGCAGAAGAAAAAAAGGGGAAAACAAATGAAAATCTGTGTAAATGTTTTGTCTTGTTTAGAGACAGGCATATGGGATGGGTCAAATATGCCTATTGGCATATCGAGTCTCCTCAGCTGGATAAAAAGGGTCCAGCTCAGCAAATATATCTAATTTGAGCAACCTCGCCTAGTGCAAGGTGTCCCTGTCCATGGTAGGGGGGTTGAAATGAGGTGAAATTTAGGGGCCTTTCCAGCCCAAACCATAATATGACTCTGTGAAGCTATGGTGAAACTGATATGTGAATACTCAGCTGGTTTACAGCAACCAAAGCCTTGTTTTTCCTGAATCTCCACATCCCAGAGGGCTGTGCAGCCCTTCCAAAGGGCCTGGACAGGCTGGAGAGATGGGCAGAGAGGAACCTGCTGGAATCCAACCGAGCAAAGGCAGGTCCTTCTCCTGAGAGGAACAACCCCAGCTCCAGCATAGGCTGGGGTGCCCTGCTGGAGCAGCTCTGAGGGGAAGGTCCTGGGAGTCCTGGTGGAGAACAGGAGGTCCATGAGCCAGCAGGGCCCTGGGGACCAGGAAGGACCATGGAATCCTGGGGTACATTGGAAAGAGCATTCCCAGCAGGGCAGGGAGGGATCCTGCCCCTCTGCTCTGCCCTGTGAGGCACATCTGGAGTGCTGTGTCCAGGCCTGTCTCGTCAGGACAAGAGAGAGATGGAGCTCCTGCAGTGGGCCCAGAGGGCTACAGAGGTGAGGAAGGGCCTGGAGCATCTCCCTGCTGGGCAAAGGCTGAGGGAGCTGGAGAGGAGCCCCAGCTGAGAGGGAACCCCATCCCTGGGTGTCCCTGTGTGCAGGGAGGGGCAGAGCAGGGCCCAGGCTCTGCTCTGGGGCCCAGCAATGGCTCCAGAGCCACGGGCAGGGCCTGAGCCCAGGAAATTCCCCCTGGACATGAGGGAGAACTTCTGTCCTGGGCAGTGACCGAGCACTGGGACAGTTTGTGCAGAGAGGGGATGGAGAATCCCTCACTGGGGATATTCCAGACCCCTCTGGACACAATCCTGTGCTCTGGGATGGCCCTGCTGGAGCAGGGAGGTGGCACCAGATCATGCACTGTGATCCCTTCCAGCCTGAGCCATTCTGTGATTCTGTGATACTGAAATTCTTGTGAGTGCTCTTGGCCTGTATTTGCTGAGACTTTGAGAGTGAACTGTTTCACAAAGGATAATTCCTAAGTATTTTGAGAAACTGCAAATTTCACCCATGGCTTAAATGACTGGATCAGACCACTGGGAGGAAATACTTCCTCCCTGTCCAGAAAATCAAAGAGATCCAACACTTTATCTCTTATAGGGATCTGTACCTCGGTCATCTGCCTATTTAAATTTGTTTTTAAAGCTCTTCATAGTGACTCTAAGTCACCCACAGGAAATTAGTTAAGATTTGGGCATGGTGCTAATGCTGAGTATTCAATGAATGTGCATCTTCAGAGCAGTAAGAAATGGCTGCACAAACAGAATTATATTCTTTTTTCACCTCAGTTAGTCCATCCAGGGCTGGCTAAGTTACCATCATGTTATGTGCCTCTTTTGCTTTGTGCCTCCAGGAACATAATCTCTTAAGATGTATTCTTAATGATGCCCCTGGCAGTCTATGGCTTGGCATCTGGATTCTTTCGAAGACTTGGTACTAATTGTATGTCTAAAACACAGCCACTAACTCAAAATAATTTTTTTTTCTCAAATTTCCATTATTTTGAACAAACTTAGTGGATTTTTCTTTTCCTCTTTGCTGACAAACAAAATTATATATTTGTGAAAGAAGTTCCAAAAGAACTACTTTACTTTGTTTTGTGGTACATATTATTCTTTGCTGTTCATTTAACCTTTGCATTTCATTTCCCTCCTTAAACCTCTCTTTATCTTTCAGCCATGCCTCATACATATTACTTTCCTACCCCTCCCATTAGACCCCATCCTGAAACCCTCAAAGCTGAGCGGACAGCTTTAATTTCAATTTGCATTGATTTCCTTTTATAATAATAAACCACCCGCAAACACAGGCAAACTTTTGACTTGATTTAAAGCCAGCTTTCTGATGTGTCTCCAGCTTTGCCTTCTGACTTTCTGTCTGTGCAGATGTAAATTATTCAGCGAGGGGTGTTGTAGACATGCCTCCTTTATTAACATCAGTGGGACTTGTGAGGCTGAAGGAAAATCTACCCTCCCCACAGGCATCTCATGTTGGAAATTTACACTTTATGACTGTGTAGAGGGACCATATATCACCCTACTCTTCATAACTGTTGTTCACTCTCCGGAAGGGGAATAAAATAAAAAGAGAATAAAAGGACAGAAAAAAGAGAGGAAAAAAAAAAAAGACAAGAAGAAAAGGAAACCTGTGGTGTTCTTTGCATTATACATGTCCTTTGCCACATTAAAAAGGAAAAAAAAGAACACGAAAATAAAATATACTCTGCTAGTTTACTACTCAATATAGTCCAAATATAAAAGGCAAGTAAGTTCCCAAAAGTGGGTGTCATTTGTGATGCTGCAATTATTCACACATAGATTCTTACGGTCTGTGTAGTACCTACTGAGTGATTTTGTAAGACATGATTTGCCCAGACATGATCCAGTTGGTGCCTTGTAGCCTTCTCTAGATTTCACTGCAGAGTGGATTGTTAGTCAAGACACCGACAGCCCACCACTAGAATTTCGTGTGATCCACGCTGAAGCATTATTTGGCCCATGGGCAGAATAGTATCATCATTGTTGCAAAGCACAGAATAATAAGGCAGAGACAGATACTAACAGTTTGGGATAGCCAGATTCATCTGATTCATTTTAATGAGCAACTAGGCCAGCAAAGCAAACCCAACCATCTGTGCTGCAAAGACACTGAATGCTGGAATTTTCTTCCCCCTTCATCGTCATATTGCTATATCAGCACATGTGCTAACTTCAAACCTTTCCCATAACACATGTGCTCCAATTGCAATCATTTGGATGCAATTTGGTTTATGCTTCCATTTCCCCCCTGTTGATACGAGCGGGGCGGTTGCTGTTGCTGTTGGAAATGCTTTGACATCTCTGTCTCCATTTCTTAATGTTTTTCTCTGTGACCTTGTCCAATCAAATCTAACAGGTACTGGCACAAGCTTTTGTGCCTTGATCTGAAAATACGCACAATTATGTGCTAGTTGTTTTGTGAATGGTAATTGATGGTGCTTAAAAAACACGCATAAATTTCCCAGCGAGGTAAACAAACAGGCAGGATCCTTGGTGCAGGATGTGAAAGTGCAGGAAAAGGCATCTTACATGTTCTTTCATGGAATATTAAACTACTCAGCTTGAATTAAAGCCAGGTGACTTGCAAGAAAATGCAAGTACATAAAAAGGTCCTGGTCTTATAGAAGAAACCAACAGTAGCCTTAGAGCTGGCAGCTCTTTCAGTCATTATTGCCTTTTAATGGAAATTAAAAATTAAAAAAAAACTCAGCTCATTTGCTGCTGTTCACCAGTTCAGGCTTTCAGTTTATGTTGCTGTTCACCTCAGACTTCCTTTGCAGTTGTAAAGAGAGAAAAAGTCATTTAGAATCCTCAGTACAATGTCCTCTGTTCAAAACACTACAGCCTCTGCACACTGAGCTGTCCCTCCCTCTCCCATGGAAGGAACACGGGCTGATGGAGCTCCCTGTCGCACACCTCACTTAAAACCTTTATTTCTGCAAGATGTGTGCAGAGGCACAAGCAGCCCATCAGAAATGCAGCCAGAAGCAGGCCTAAGGGGCAGATTGAACCCCTGACAAAGGGGGCAGACACTTTCCTTGGCAGTATGGGCACGGTGACCTTTGGAGCTGGGCTCTCCGCGGCCACATCTGTGTGTCCTACCTGATGGAAACCTTTATTAATGCAGCTCCCCTGCTTTAGAGGCATAAACAAGTGCTTGTGTGTGGCTTTTCACCAGCCTGAGTGGATACATCAGCTCATCTGACACTAATTCAGGGATTTCTCCAATTGCTTGGGGCAGCCATAACCCAATTATTAAAATTATTATTGGCTTAAAACGAGGCACACGGAGCAGTGTTGGATGCACTGATTCATGATAATTGTGATAACACCATTTCTCTCTGCCGAGCCAGAGGCATTTGGGAGCTGATATTTGTTCCATTAACAAGCAAGGATGTTACAATGCTACCAGGTGAAGCATATTACAGGTGTTAAATGACTTGAGTGAACAGAGAACGGTGTCAATAGTTGAATAATTTTGATTATTAGCTTGTTCAGTTGAAGGTGGCAGGATAATAAGCCTGTGTGAGGGAATTATATGGTGGGGGAAAGAGGAAACCTAGATAATGGACAAAATGTGGTCATGTTTAAAAATAATGGCTACATTATGTCTTTGTGCTCCTTCTGTGGTGAGAGGATTAGGCTGTAACATTCACATGGATATGGCAATGCTGTGTGAGAAGTTTAAGGGAATGTCCCTAATTTAATTCATGTTTTCAGAAGTCTCTCTACACTTATTCTGATTTTTTCTGCTAGCTTACTAACCTGCTGTCTCAGTTTCTGTTAGATAAAGTAGAGGTGCCTTCTGCATTTTTTGAACACCACTTGTGGTCTTGCAAGCCTTCTAAGAACCTCTTTCTTCACTTCTGTAAGTTATTTTATTCTTGCCCCCCTGAAATTTTAACTGAAAAATAATTGTTGCTGATTTTTGTTTTTGCAGAAAAGCATTGGTAACATTATAATGGGTAATAGATATTAGGGTATAACAACACTGAAAAAACTTTATAATCCATTTTCCTCTGTGCCATCAGCCTGGTAAGTTTTGGATAAAAATAAAATTTTTAAACAGAGAAGCCTGAAATGGAGTGTTCCAGGATGACGCTTTGTTCTCCCATCTAGACCTGGATGAAACCCCAGGGATAAACTCCTCATCAATCCCCCCAAAACCAGCATATTTGAGTTAGCTGAAAACAGACTTCTAAGGAAAAAAAAAAAAAGACGATTCTCAGGGAAACCCAAAATATGTGTTTTATTGAGACAATTGAAATATTTCATTTCACCGCAACAGATTAGACACCTGAACAGAGATGTCTAAATTCGTTTAAAAACGTTGGAGTGTCTGACATCTGCATGGGCCTGAAAGATTCAGCCCAGGAGCCACTGAAGACCAACACCTTTGCCAAGTGATGGCTGGAGGCTGAGTGGGGAAGCCCAAAGCATGCAGGAGGATAGGAGAAACATCAAGGTTTGGCAGCATAATAGCCCCCAGAGAATCAAAGTTCTTGGTTTCACAACACTCTTCTTATTTTTTGTTATTCTTTTTGTGGTTTTCTTCCTGCACCATGAAGCCAATAGATAAAGAAAAATACAAAAAGTGAAAATTCACTGCATTTGAAGTCACTGAAAAATTCTGTCCTACTCAAGGGTATTTTGGGTTTTGGGCAGAAAAAATACTCCCATCTCTCCCTGCCTTCCAAAACCAAACAGAACTAAATCTTTTCATTTCCTCTTCCCTACCCAAATATTTGCAGTCTATTTTTTTTACTTTGGGAGAAAATTGCCTAAGACCCTAAACATTGTTTAATGAACTTGTGGCAGAAGTGACAAAACCACAGCAGAATAATTTAGTAATTTAGATGATTATGTGGGGGATAAAAATTAATCCCAATAAGGATTTATATAGCTACAATATTATTTAAAGTTTATAACTGTTTGCTAATTGGCATCATTAATGAAAATTAATGTGGGTATTTCACCCCTTAATAAGGAAATGGACAGTGATGTGAAATACTACTAATAATTAATACTAATATTTTCTAAGACAAATAGCACATGCAAGGCTTTGCCAAGAGAAGAAAATACAATTTTCCAGCCTGTGTGTGGTGGCCACGAGTTAGCATTCTAGCTAGAGCTGTTGAGAATAACCCTTGGTGATGCAGACACATGAGAAAGAGATCCCATGCCACAGAAAAACCAGTAACAAGGCTGAACCCGAGGCAGAAGTTTCTATTATGTCACGTTGGACATTTTAGTTTGCTATCTGTAATTCACACTTGCATTTGCAAACCCAGATCTTATACTTTCCCTCTCACTGTGTGGTGGAAAACAGACACAGAGGCATGGGGAAGAGGCTTTGGCAGAAGGACTGAGAAAATGTCAGGGCAAGGGGCATCAAGAGGACTGCAGGTCTTGTAGGTAGATCCATGTAGCAAATTCCTGTAGCAAAGCTGGAATTCCATGTCATCTACCTGGGATCACAGTGCATTCAGGTCTGCTTCATATCAAAGGCATCCTACATGCTTGCTTGAGAAGCATGAAATACAAGAATACATCTTTGAGAACCCATAATTTTCTGAATCTTAGACACCTTGCTCAGTATTTAGAATGTACCACAGCACTTCCTGGTTACAGTCCCAAATATTTCTCTGGAACATATTTATTTACGACAACTTTTTATTTTTTTTAAGGTATTAGAAATCTTTTTCTGACATTCATCTCAAATGTTGGTGATCCAAGAAAACCCTAAGAAAATGAGTGGCCCAATTTTATTTGATTTTTTCTTTCTTATAATATTTTAAATGCCACCTCCATCTTCCTAGGAGAGCATGATAACAAAGAGCATAAGACTGGAATTTTTATCAGTTGGATGAAATAAAGAATCAATAGTAAGAACTACAGTCGGTTTCTAGCTGAATATTCAAGGACATACCAATTCACTCAGGTTTTATTCTTTTTCCTTGAATCCAATTAATCAAACTTTAATTCATGGCTATAAAACTGAAATTATTTCAGAGTAGAGAACATTTTTACCCCATTTGTAAAATAACATATAGAATACTTCCTTATTATGAATTAAGGGGCCAGTTGCACATTCCTGGTGCCCTGTTGAAGCTTTGTCATTTAGCACAAAAAAATTTCAAGATTCCTCAGATGTAAGGAAGGAAAATAGATTAAATTCCTGCAGGGAGGAATTGAACATAGCTTTCCCAGTCCTGGAGGGCTTCTATAACCATGGTGTTACTGTTATAAAGACAGTTTCTATCATTACATTTTCAATCTCACTCTCTGGAGGGAAGCTAGATGAAAGACTTACAGAATGTAACTTGGATTCACTGTATGTACTCTTCTGAAATACAGCCATGAGATCCAGGGATTTTATTTTGTTCTTATTTATTTTGTTCTGGGCTACAAGTCCACCCACAGATTAAATTGCTTTTATCAATTATGTCTTGGGGTGACATAATGAAAATTAATTGTTATTTGTAAATTGCAGTGATTTTTGGCATAAATTCCACTGAATATGCAAGTTCTTTCATTGATGTAACTTGTTTGACCACTTTCAGGCATTACATGGAGTAACTGGAAGTTAACTCCCTTGGTAGTTAATTTACCTTTCCATTATCCAATACACCTTGCATTCAGAAAAGTATCTAACCAGGCACCCCTTCTTGCTATGGTTTCTGCTCTTAAAATTGATTGAGAATTTATACATAGAATTGCTCAAGTTTCCTTACAAATCTCACAGTAAAGATTATCCTAGTGAAACATCGCATTTTTCATCGACTCTCCACCATTTCTGCTTTTACACCCAAAGCATTTTTAAGGAGCAAGTTTAAAGCATTGCTGTAGAGATGCATGGCACCTTTTGCCTTGCCCTTGTTGTATATGATTAAATTAATGCAATGAGAGGAATTAATTCGCCCTGACTATGAAATGCCATCAAAAGACTAATTTTTTTCTATCTGTCTTCCTCTGCCTTTGTGTTCTGAGTTTTGCCCTTCTTCATGATGACTCACCCTGGTAGAATGTCTTCCCAAGAGATGTTTGTCTAGTAGGTAAGTGATTTTATTTCAGATCTTGGTTAGAAAGTCACCTTTTGCCTGTTTACTTTGCTTTGCAGAGGTTTTATTCATCTTTGTGCTCAAAAACCCTTTCCAGCATCCCTCCTATTATCTGTTATATCCTGCTATGTTATTATCAAAATAGCCTGACTTGTAATATTGTATTAATTACACCTACTTTTGAAAATCCAGCTTGTAGATGTTTCCACCTGGGCTCTTATAATAAGTTGTTAGGGTTTTTTTTAAAACCATACCAAAGCAAAACAAAACAAACAAAAAAACTCCTGCCAAAACTATAGAGAGAAATTTATAGAAAGAAAATTTATATTTAGGTTAAGCATAAATTTTTTGCCATGAGGGTAGTGAGACACAGTCATGAGTTTGGCTTTGGCTGTCCCATCCCTTGAAATGTCCAGTCAGGTTGGATGGGGCTCGGAGCAGCCTGGGATAGTGGAAGGTGTCCCTGCCCATGGCAGGGGTTTGGAGCTAGATGATCTTTAGGGCTCTTTCCAATCCAAACCATCCCATGATGCTATTTTTCTATGAAATAGGCAATTTTAGAATGAAATTTAATTCCTCTTGGATAAAAGTGCATAATGTAGGACAAAACAGTCACCCTTTAAAGCACTTTTTTTTTTTTTCCAGAGAGAGACAGTGATGAGTACCTCAGACAGAGACATCTGTATTGTAACTGTCTAAAGCTAAGGAAGATGAATCCCATCCAGAAAAGAGAACTAGTAATATTGTATCAAAGACCACAAGAATATATTTCCTTTCTCTACTCTTCAAGGCAGAGGGGAATGCAGTGGTGCTGGCCACTCATCACAAATAAGATAAAAGGCATAGCCAAAATGAACAGATTAGCACAAAGCCACATGCTGAACCTCCCAAAGCTGCCGACAAATAATGTTGAACTTCTAACAAAATGCTAAAATTCAAAGCCTATTTAAAAAAAAAAAAATATATATACATATACACATATAAATAAATGGTGAGGGTGGGTACATGAAGGAGAGGGGACTGGGGGGAAGACAAGTGATATTAATTCAGTAAATTGTTCAGTGAGAAGGGCTATAGCTTGTCCCTTGAGGTTGTTAAGTGTTCTCCTGTATTCAGCAGAAGAGGAAAGGTTTACATCACCCTCCCTATCTCAGAGATATTTGGGCTGCCTTCTCTCCAACTTACTTAACATCCTCATTTACATCTAGATTTCTGACTTCTATAAAAATTGGGCTCCTACTCCACTGTCCTGCTACATGCTGCCATTCTCCTGTCCATCATTAAATTATTGACTTCTTCTCTTCCTCCTCCCTTCTTTTCTCTCCTTCCCCACCCTGCATCTCCCAGAGGTATTTGCATTTGTGTGGCAAATACACTGATTCTTTTCACATGGTTTGCTCCAGCATGACATGAACTATTTAATTGTAAATTATTAAGTCATCTGTACTTTCCTGAAATGATTCACAGTGGAATGACAGGAAATTATTCCTAGTGGAGTGACAGGATATGATATGATGAAATCACGATTCACATGTAAATTGGATGTCTGCTGATAGAAATCTGAAGTCCACTGAGAATTCACAAAAAGAAAATGCTGCAAGGCTTATCCATTGGCTAGATAATTTATTAATAGATAGCCCTTGTTTTAATACTATCTACTCTTAGTTGTTAAAACCCCAGGGGGATATTTTTCCTTTCCTTAGTTATAGCTTGATGTGAAAATTTTAGATAAACAGCACCACTTCTAGTTTTTATACACACCCATTTATACATATATAGCTATATGTATATATGAATATATATATATGTGTGTGTATGTATATAAGATATATGTGTATATATATGGTCCCCTTAAGTATCTCAATTGTCAGCCAAACTCAAACACATTACTCATATGTAGACATAATATAAATATTAAATGCATGTTTAAAAAAAAATAAAATATATATATATATAAGATTGACCGCTAGCTGGCATAATTCACTGTATTTTATTACTTGGATGAAATCATGCCAGTTTTATCCATACTGATGTTCTGTAGACCACAGATTAAAGTGCACACAGACACTGTCATGCATCTTTATTTTTGTTCCTTCTACAAAGCTGTCTGCACAAATAATCTCTTTGGCTTCCTCTGATTCACTTTAGAAGTGTTACGTTAATTTTAAATGTAAATTGCAATAATTAAATCTGACCTTATAAACTATCAGATGTGATGGGAATTTCCCTTCCTGATTTTTTTTTTATCTTAAATTGGAAAGGAACCAGATCAAACAAGCAGGGAATTTCAAAGTCAAAACAAATACCATCCATGGCTAGGGACTCTGCTACAATAACAAAAATGAAAACATATGTATGTATGTGTTTATGTTGTGTGTGTATAATATAGATGTTAACCACAAAGTATCCAACATCTTTAAATTTGTTTGTAAGACTGGCAGTAGCTCATCTTTTGTTGTTATGGTGAAGAAAAAAAAAATCACCTCACAATCAAAGTGACCCACATAGATATATGTATTTTTTTTTTCTTTCTTTAATAATGGATACTTTCAGATACCTCCTAAGGTCCTATTCCTCCTGTCATGTTTAAAGGGTTTATTGTTTCCAGAAAAGCTTTTGCTGCTCCCTCTGGAGACTGAGCTGATCTAAGGTAATATTAATTCTGTGCCTCTCGCTTGTCGGAACTCGACTTCAAACGGAATAAATGAGATGAGAGCTGAAAGAGAGGTTATGCAAGCTGTCATCCTCCATTGTGTTGGAGGCATCAATGACTCTCAGAACAAATTAGGTGTCACTCTACTAAATCGCAGTCAGAAAGGCAAATCAGTTTATAGAAGACTTATTTGGTCTCCTGGAAAGCTCTTGCATTCAGAGCACAGTTAATCTTCTTTTTCTTTCAGTAAATTTAAAAATCCTCATTTTTTATTTCTTTTTAAATCGAGATGAAGCAGAATTTCCTCATGATGAGTCATAATGTTCCCCATACAATGTATGCTGATTAGCTCAGTCTAATTTCTCTTTCTTTAAAAGGAGAAAAAAAAATAATCCCACAGAGGTTTGTTTCACTCCTAAAAGAGAAGTGACTACATGTATTTTATTAGATTTCTTAATTTGGGGATTGTGGCTTGGGAAAGAGGTCTGTGGTGAAAAGAACGTTTGAAGAAAGAAAGGAATATTTGTGAAGCTTGCCAAGTATGAATTATTCCAGTTTTGTAAATCTCACTGATTCTATTCATTCTTTATTAAGTGATTCAACTTATAGAAAAGGGATAACTACCTGTTTAATAGTTTCTCTGGCACTTGATTTAACACATTTTATTTTATTAATTTTTTTCCCCAGTAAAGAGGCTAAAGGGATTTTGCAATATAGGTTGAACAAGAAACTTTTTTTTCTTTTACAATCAAGCAATGTGCTATCAGGTTTTCACAGACAAAGGCATGCTCAGACAGTATTTGAGAGAAGAAAATTGCCATGTTTGGTTTTGGCAAGATCAGGAAAACTATGGAATACACCTCACATAAACTGAGGTACCTATTCTAGTTCAAAACTTTGTCTGTGCAAGGAGCAAGTATGGTGCAAGAGGAGCAGCTCTGCAGAGTGAAACAGCTGCAGTTGAGGGCCATTTTGCATTTTAAAATTTTTTTTTCAGATCATATTTAGTCTAGAACCTATGAACTGGAACACAACAGTTTCTGTAGAGCACCAAACATGTTGTTCAAGAACAATTGTTAAACTTTAAATCAGTTTTGCCTGATTTGAAAGATTTTGAGACTCGTCTATGTCCTCAAAAGTATGCTCTTTTGAGCATAAAGAAGCGGGTGATGGGACATTAGTTTCTCATAAAGTTCAAGATAAATGGAAAGCACAGATTTCTAAAACTAAATTGGTTCTCAGGAGTCATTATGTCACTTTGTCACTGAAATTGTGACTTGGGAACCCAGTGTAAAGTTTCCAATGACAAATCTCATTTGATTTCCTGAATTTTAGAGAAGTCTTTAAACTTTGTCAGAGCTGCAGTTATTAGGCTTTCTATGGAAGACACAAAGGTAGCTAAGTGAAAAAAACTGGGTTTTAGGGAAGGCCTCAAGCTTATGTAAGAGTTCCCTAAAGTTCCTAGTGGGAAATGCGGAAGAAAACCCAGAAATTAACTCCCCTTTATCAATAGTTATCGAAATAGCTAATCTTCTCCTCAAGTGAAAAAAGACAACCCAGAGAGGAAACAGAGACTCTCCTTCTCCATTGCAAATGACAAAAAACCATCTATGCACTCCATGGGTGAGGAGTTCTGTAACTGAAGGATCATCCTGCTTTGAAACACAGACTTAAAATCACTTCTCTCACCTTTTTAGCAAAGTGTGTTGAGACCAGACACAAGTGGGATATTTGAAAATTAGGCTTTGTGAAGCACTGCTGTTGAAATGTTTCTGCATCAGGAGATAAGCAGTGTGCTTTTGAACCTCCTCAGGCACAGGGGGGATCTGAACTCAGATCCCCCACGTGCTGGAAGGTGGATCTAAGACTTAAGACATAAAAACATAGTTAATTCCCTTCATTCCAACTTTAAAAATAATAATAATAAAAAAGACTTTTGCCTGAGCTTGTTTGTTTGTTTTCATAAAGACAAGACAGATGGATTATGTTTGAACATCCCAATTGGAAGAAAATTCCTCTTTACTGGCAATGTTAAGATGGAAAAATTTTGAAGTAAGAAGGATATTCCTCAGCATGATATAGAATAATAGAAGTTTGGAAGAGGCTTCTAAAGTCATTGAGTCCAACCTTTAGCCCAGCATTTCCAGGACCACCACTAACCCATATCCCCTGAGCCACACCTGCATACTCTTTGAACATTTCCAAGCGAGATATTACCACCACTTCCTTGCAGATTGCCCCAAAAAGCTTACTAATTCTTTATCTCCCCCTCACAAAATCCATTCTGTGTATCTTGCCACAGTCACTAGGAACCTAAAAAATTAAACTGTGTGCTAAAAAATGGATCAGAATTAAAATGTTGTCTTATGAGAAGTCATATTCCCAGGGAACATCACAAGAACTCAATGCCTTAATGTTTCTGGATTGTAAATTGCTATTGTAAATTAAGATTTCCAAGATAAAAGGAGGAAGTAGGATCAATATCAGTGTCAGTTCTCTGATATTCCAGTGATGACATCTCCCTTTATTCTCAGCACATTGTGAAGCCTCCTGAGCAGAGGTTCTAAACAGGCAGCTAAACATTTTCTATAAACATTTCTTCCAAATAACAAACATGTTTGGTTTGACTGAACTCATACATCATTTATACTCTCTTTCTCTTGATATTTTGGCTATTTGGATAACTGGAAAGATTCTTTGCAGAACTAGCTCAATTTTAAGCTCATATTGCAAACTATTTGGAAAAAAATTCATATTAATTTTAGGGAGTACCCATAGTGTAGGAGTCACTTTGGTGAGTTTGATGTACACAATAAAGTAGAGGAAGGAGCTTTCAGACCGTGAAGCAGCACAGGCCTGATCATCCAGAAGATAGTGAAGAGAGGGACATCCTTTCTAGCTGAAAGCTGTCTTATCTTATATTCTCCTCCTAAGATAGGGGTGAAAATCAAGGTTAATCTTTCATGCAAAAAAGATGTGCTTTCACATGTGCTGATGTTTCTGGAGATAGGAGTAAAGTTCTCACAAAGGCAAGTGATGAAATATCTTTGTATGTAGCTCCCTAATTACTCAGAGATAAAAATGACAAAATATCCTCCCATAGGTAGAAATTTGAAAATTCCTGAAAATGTTGAACTGTGTACCTAACTATAAACATGTTGCTTTTGGGGTTTTTCTGTTTTGTTTTGTTTTGTTTTTTTCTCAGACAACAACAAGGCTGATGTTTACCAAATGGAATTTCTAGAGATGTTTGAAAGTTAATATATAAATAAATCCCCCCAGAAAGGGGTATTTCTTGGACAAAGGGGAAAAAAACGCACTGTGTTTACCACTCAAATTGTATTCAAAGCAGTGAGAAAAGCTAGGCATGCTGATGCTGAACCACGCTTATGGTTTCACTTATTTGATGTGTTCATGGAGCGCATCAAACATGGGCTGGGAATCGGGGAAAGATGGGAAACAAAGGGAAGGAATAAATAGTCAGTGGCACAAGGTGAACAGTGGGATGCCTCGCCTCATTGTTCTGCATTAGATCTCATGTTTGAAATCTGTATTAATGATCTTGAAAGAGGGTAATACTGAGGTTAGCAAAACTTGCAGATGACACAAAGTTATTTAGCGAGCACAGACCAGAGAGATCCATGAGGAACTTCAAAGAGACTTAGCTAAACCATGTGGGGGCAAATGAAGTTCAATGCCAGTAAATGCAAAGTAAGGCATACTGAAGGGAAAAAAATAAATTAAACTACTTGTACATCTGACAGGGGTATACATTCACTGTCTCAACCCAGGAAAGGAATCTGGGTATCAATGAAGACAGATTTCTCTACCATATGCAGCTGTAGTTTTAAGAAAAAAAATTCAAACAAGATGTGAGGCTTCATAAGAACTGAGATGGGGATTGATGCAGTAAATACTACACAGCTAACCTATAAATCAAAATGTGGTCTCATCTGGAAAAATTTGTGAAGTGTCATTTCACTACTGTAAAAAAAAAAAGGAAGAAAATGACAAATGAAAGTGATCCTTTGGGGAACAAAAAAAAAAAAAAAAAAAAAAAAAGAGGGAAAAAAATCTGTCATGTAGAATGATTGAAAAGATTGGGAAGAGTTACCTTAGAAAGGAGAGGGACAAAAGGACATAATGAAAGGATAAAAATAAATTACTGAGGGAAGATAAATTAGGTGCTTCTCTCCTCAGCTAGTGACAGGACAAGAGAATGTGCAATAAAATTAAGGAGGCTGGCAAGTTCAAAACAGATAAAAGGCAACAGTGGCCTTTTATTTTTCCTATAAAGAGTGATTAAGCTGGAGAACCAGCTAATAACTAAAGGACACTTCAAATAAATATTTAAACAGTTAACAAGAATTGCTAAAGTAGAAATAAAAGAGCCAAATATTTTTTGGGAAGTATTTGAAAGCTCTCTTTTTAAAGATAGATTTCTTGATCTTTCCTTTGAAGAGCTCTTCTAGTTTTTTGCCCAAATCCCACAGATTTTGGAGGAAAGAGAACTTGGGGACCCCATACTGGGGTTAGTTCACATAATGTGATTTCTATATTTGAGCACACTGAGCATCAGTCTTCATTCTCTGTACACAGAATGTTCCTTAAGCCTTGCACCTGATCTGAAAAATGTGTTTCCAGACATTCAGCCAGGAAAAGTTCCTTGGCATCAGCATGACCATTTAGGAGGAACACTTAAGGGTCTGAGTGATGGTCCATGTTTACTGTTCCAAATTCTTTCATTCATGGTGCTCCCAAATTGTAGAGTGAGAGTCTGGGCTGCAGGGATTCAGGATCAGCCACATGAGAGAAACACGTGCCTTGTTCTGAACTGTGCACAGAGCCAGGCTGCCTGCACTGGTACAACATGGGATTATTTGTCCTCCCCCTCTCCTGGGCTGCTTGCTTCATCAAATCATCCATATTTATCTTCCAGGCTCCAGGTTTGCCCACTGAAGGTGTAATGGATGCCCTTGTGTTTGTAGGCTGTCAAACACAACAAGGTTCCCACCTCACTGAAGCCTTAGGTTGTGAAACACCAGAAACCTGAGGAAGTATCTGTCCATCCTGGGGAAGGAGCAAAGGAGACACGTTCCTCCCTTCAATCATGAATGCCAGCCTGGAGTACCCCAACATCTGACACTGTGAGTGGTGACCCAAACCTCTGCTGTCTGGCAGCTCTCTGACACTCCTCTTTACAGTCATTAAAATGGAAATGGCATCTGACAGACATGAACATCATTTCACTTCCAGCTCCCTCAATTATCTCCTCCTTTCCACTGCCCTCCCACTCTCTGTGTGGTGAGAGAAATATGTTTTCAGAACTGTCATTTTAAAGAGTAAATACTTGAACCATCAATAACTGCGTGCACTTTGCCCCAGCTGAATGAAAACCTCCTTTGTGAGCGCGGAAGCAAATGATGCACAGTTAAGTAGAAAGAAGCTACCTGAATGAACTTATTGCAGCTAACTATTTCTGTATTATGATAGCCTGTTTCCAGTAGATCAAAGAAACCTGGCAGTGTTGTTTTTTTCACACTGTGAGAAGCACAAACATCATTTAAATGCCCCCTCAAAATATTCATGCATCAAAAATCCGTTGAAGGCTCAGTCTATTCCCAAGCTGGCTTTCAGCCAACATTGTTATGTTGTTGCTGCATCATGATGAAAATAGCAGACAGTAGAAAACAACAAACAGCAGAGAAGACAAGTCTTTTAAAACAAATCCAAATAATTAAAAACAAAAAAAAAAAATATTTTAGCACTGTTTAAAATTTCGGTGATAGCAAAACTCATTGATGATTGTTCTGTTATTGATTTAGTTTTACAAAATGAATTTTTAAATGCTGAATTTTAGGATCCTGTATTCAGAGTTTTTCTAACTCTCATTCTGATGGTATTTATTTTTTTCTATAAAATATATATAGCACATGGATGCATTTCTCACTTGATGGAAGTGCTTTAGCTCCCCTGAAGCTGACAATTACCTCTTTCATAATGAAGGTCAAGTAAGTAAGGAGATTGAAGGTAAATGGAATTTCTCAGTGTCTGGTGAGCTTTTTCCAAGACAAAGGGTGAATCATCTCATGTCAAACCAATAATGTCTTCATGACCTCATATCTGAGAGAGCCGTGGATTCTCGAGTAGATGGAGAATCTAAGTTGTTCCAATGTTTAGTTGTCCTCAACTAATCTTATATTAAAAAAAAAAAAAAAAAAAATCTCTCATGGCAAACAGAAAAGACTTTTTGGAGAACACACACAAAGAGGAAATCTGTGTCACTGAGTGCAAAAAAAACCCCTCAGTTAAAATGCCCTTTGCTTTGCCCACTCGGTCCTGTGTGGCTGTGATCCTGGGCTTTACCTGCCTAACAGGGCTCCTGTATGCAGCCAGAGCACTCACAGTCATCTCTCACAAGCAGCAATGCCCAAATCTCTTTCTATTCATTCCATGAAATTCATCAAAGCCTAGCATGTCATCATCCTCCCAGGAAGAAGCTGGGGAAACTACCAGGCTATGCTGAACCTGGACTGACTCAAAGGTTTCTTGACAAAGATATTGGTAATCCCTGTCCTCTGTGTTGAAACTGAGGAACTGTGTATCCAGAGCTGCAGCAGGTACAGAGACCCTCAGAAAGGCAGCCTGATTAAATTTCAACTGCATGGATCTGCATCTGCTTTTCAAACCTCATTTAATAACATATATGTGTATATATATATGTTTATATATATATATATATATATATATATATATAAAAACACATATATACTTTTATATATATATGCGCTTGTATATGCATATATATACATATATATATGCTTGTATATATATATATATAAGCATATATATTTTTTGTCTTGCTATGGTATGGGTCTGTGCACATGTATAATCCTAACTCTGGAGCAAGAAATAACATTCAGAATTACAATCGTAGATTCATCAGGGCTGGAAAAGACCTCCAAGGTCTTTAAGTCCGACCAGCTCAGTCTCAGATGGACTATCAGTCTCAGATCAAGTCCAACATGAATGGCAGCATTCCCAGAACTGCTCCAGAGGACTGCTAGTGGAAGGCAGACACTGATTTCATAGAATAATGAAATATTTTATGTTGGAAGGGACCTTAAGGCTCATCTCATTCCACCCCATGCCAGGGCAGGGACACCTTCCACTATCCCAGCTTGCTCAGAGTCACATCCAACTTGGTCTTGGACACTGCCAGGAATATGGAATCTACAGCTTCTCTGGGCAACCTGTGCCAGGGCCTCACCACCCTCACAATTACAAAATTTTCTTAACATTTATTCTAAACTTGCTCTCATTTTGAAGCCATTGCCCCCTGTTCTATCATGATGTGGTTATGATCATTAATAGAAATGTTCACATAGAAATGTGTCTTTAGACTAGGAGGAAAAATGACTCATTAGTTTAGATGCCCATGAGTCCCGGTGGTTGTGAAAATAACCCACCTGAAATCATTTAGACTTATGCAGATCATATTTCATCAAGACTTTGAGGGATCTCCTTGGAAGTCTTGATTTCTCATCTTCAGCTCTCCAGTTCACATTCTTCTCTGGGGACTTCCAACACCATTCTCTGACTTTTCTCCATTCTGTGCAGCCATGGTGTCCTGGAAAGCTCTGTGGTTCTTGGAGTGCAGCACATGGGAACCGTGCAAACAAAGGACCTTTGACAAATCCTTGCTGCGAGCAGGGCAGCCTGCCCCACTCCACTCTCTGCCCTTCAGCACTTTTGCCATCAGTTCTTTGGCTCCCTTGCAAATTCACGTGGAATTCATTGCTGGAGATCATCTTCCTGGTCCTGATGCCTTTTAGGCAAGGCAGGGCTGTCATTTCAGGCCTATGAGCTATATTTGCTGGTTGATGGATGCCTCCATATTGCCAACTGAAAATCATCCAGAAGTCAGCTATAGCAGATGTGCCATGTAATTACACTGTCAAGGAAGAATTCCAGACATTGGCCTGGTAATTTTAAGAATCTATTTCTGTCCATCAGAACATTCCCAGTTATTTTTCCTAGATATTAAGCATTTCAGCCCTTTTCTTTATTTTTTTCTTTTTCTTTCTTCTTTTTTTTTTTTTTTTTTTTTTTTTTTTTTTTTTTTTTTTTTTTACTGTGTTGAAATATGCATTTCAGCAGAATTTTAAGACAGAAAAGCCAAGATGGGTCTCATGTGATATTATGCCTATGGCTGACACATCTTGAGCTAGCAGCCTAATCACCCTAATCACCCTTCTTACCCTCCTTGAGGCATGTGAGACAGAGACCTGCTTGCCATCCTTGAGAGCTGAGATGGCACAACTCACCCACTGGAATGGTGATGTTTTACATCTCCAGGTAAGGAAGGTTGCAGTTCAACTGGCCTCTAATTTGGGGGGCTTCATTTAAGAGACTAAATGCAGGAGAGCTGAAGCCACAGACGGACAAGGAGGCCCATTTATTTTTCTTTATTAGACCTCAGACGCAGCGTGAATGAAAGCACGAGGTGTCAGAGTGCCAATGTTATAGCATCTGATATAGTGTGCTTTGGGCACCCTCGCATTCAGGACAGTTGCTTAGCAACTGGGATACAGGCTGAGGATGTAGAGAGTCTGGGATCTTTTCTCTGCCCAACACGATTAGCATGACTTGGATAAATTACTTCACCTTTCTGTATTCCTCTTTCCCTTTATACATTTATTTATTCTGTCTCCTACCGAATGCTTCAGTAACTCCTTTGAAGATATCACAGCCTTCATGTAATGAAATTATTCATCTCCCATGAAGCTGCAGATCCTGGACAATGGCTCAGGTGTCACCTCCTTTTGCTACCTGTCTTTCACAGGTTGTCACCTTCTCCTTAGCTGTGTTCGTCACCAATACAAAAGAGCTGCCACATTCACCACCTAGTAGTGGGAGCATTTCAGTGCGGAAGCGCTTTTTAGTCTGTGTATGAAAATTTCTGAGCTCAAACCATTTCCAAAAATCTAAGCTGGCACTTGGCAGAATGTCAGTAGACTTTATACAATAACACTATCCAAATAGACATATTAGGAGAACAGAATCTGCAAGACAGCATACTTTTGGCTCTGTCACATATTCATGCTACTGCCACAACCACCAGCACCAGAAAATAAAGACAGGTGGGAGGACAGTAGGGCTAACATTAGACCTTTGTGAAGGCATTCTTTGCTTGACTGATGGTTTGAAACTGCTCATCATGGACAGGGAGCTGCGAGGCTTTGTCGTCCAAGTTAGGAGCTCTGGCTGATCGGCAGATGAATGAAGAGTTGGCTCCAAAGTCTGTAACCCTTTGATTTCATGGTTGTTTTCCACATCCTGATCTCTCTGCAGCTGCCACCTCAAAGAACAGGGTGAGAGTAATTGTGTTGGCTTGCCTCCAAAGCCCGGAGGAGTAGTCACTTGCTACTCTCCCAGATTATCTGCCAGGCAAACAGAAAGGTTAATGATGTAGAGCTTGATTACTCTGGTAGAAAGAAAGCAGCCAGCTTGATCCAAAAAATTTTATTGTGTGTGTAAGGGAGATGCATCAAAAGGGCTCAGAGCTGGAATACGTTGTCTCCTCCATTCTGTCTTTGAACATGGGAGTATTTGCCTTCTGGCACATATGGTCTTGTAAGTAATAGCTTTTTGCTGCGCATACATCTTTTTGCCTGAAGCTTGTTGTTTAATTTTAAGACATTTACAATAGTTTTGTTGTTAAGAAAGCCAGTCTTCTTCAATATCAGCAGAATAAACATTTGAATGTATGCATCCCTGGAACAGATTGAACACCATTAGTTGAAGTATGTACATATAAATACATGTTTTTATATAAAAATACATACATAAGTGTGTGCGTGAGACACTGTCTGTGAGTATACATGTATGTGTATGCCATAAACACATGATTTTGGTGTTCATTTCTGAGATAAATGTAAATAAGGTGTATCAAGTGAAATGCATAAACAACTCCAAAACCCCCCAGGAAAAAGAAAAAAGAAAAAAAGGAAAAAAGAACAACAAAGTAATGAGAAGCCAAAATAAAAGCAACCAGAACCTACCATCTAAATAAATGAACGACAACAAAACTACAGGATTGGGAAGATAAAGGACACCTAATCATGGCTGGAGACAGTAAGGTTTGGTTAGATTTAGGTGTTTATAAACATTGGCTTCCTTTTGTGACGAGATGCTGCTTTGTGGAAATGTTTAATATTTAAAAAAGTAACAAAAACTTAACTTTATGTACCCATATAAATTGAAATCTTTCAACCTTTGGTTGTAAACCAGAATATCTGGCCCAGAACTGAAATACTGAAGCCAAAGCCCAATATATTTTCTTCCACAGTGGTTTATGGACCTTATAATTCAGAAGCATTTTTCTTACATTATTCCATGAGGATTTGATTCTTTGGCAGAATCATATCTGGAATGATACTTAAAGAGAAAAAATTCTTGTGTCCTCCACAGTTTACCCTACAGTGTCTTCTGAAAAATTTAAATTTTTCATGTGAAATAAAATTATCTTTGAGATGGGCTCTACATTTTACCTACCCTATGGTGAAGGACCAGGAGGAAAAGAAGTGCATGATGATTTGTTATCTCTTTTCTCCTGCCAATTCATGATCACTCCAACACAAATTGTGATTTGCAGCTGGTTTAAATGACTTTATCTAAGAAGTTTCCACTTTGCCTTTTTACATTATTCATATTTCAAATAGAATTTAATGTAGTGATCTTTAAAATATAAACTCCAACAAAGATGGTTTTAGTTGAGTTCTGGACGGATTTCTCATTTCTGTTTAACACATTGTTTTGGACTAGATTCTAGTTAAATAATGGCACTTAAAAATTTCAAATTAAGTTTATAAATCTATATTTTTATACCAGGTAAGGCTAGACCATTGGTGCCTGCACTGTGCTCCTTGAGATAGCTGCAGGATCCAAGACCTGGGGACCCTGTCTCAGCCTCAGGATAGTGACTCCTGTCCTACTGTGTTGGCTGCTCATCTTTGTCCCCTTATGTCTTAAAATAAAATGCAATGAACACCTACTTGATTGCTTCAAGCACTCTCGGGGAAGAAAACTTTGTTTAAAAGCAACAAAACATGGGAAAAATCAACTGACCCTTAATGGGGATAAAATATGGTGCACTCGCAGCCACTGGGAAAGGAGGAAGATTCTGTAAAGCAAAGGCCTAAAAAACAAGATGAAAAGAGCTCTGTTCATAAGCAGGAGGGATAAAAGTGGGAAAGGAGCGAGGGAAGAAAGAATTCAAGACAAATGTCTCAAAGCAGCTATGGAAAAAACTCTTCAAAAATACAGAAAATGTTTGGAAAAGCTGAAGGGAGAGGAAGGATGCCACCAAAGTTGCCTGGAAGTCACAAGCTGACAAGTCAAGGCAGGCTTTCAAAAACTAAAAAGTCAGGAAACGTCATTCTTCCTAAACATCTACTGAGGCCCTGGGGCACAACAAAGGAAATCCACTACAGCTGCATGGCAATTGGTAAATTCTTGTTATCATGCTATGTGCCAAACTCCTTTCTCTTTGCTTCTCTAATTCATCTGTCAGCGTGTGGGGATAATCCAGACACTGAAGGGACTTGTGTGCAAAAATGTCAATTGGGAGACAACCCTGAGCCCTTGATGGGGAGATGAATTTATAAGAAAATCTCAAAATACAGAGTAGAGGAGCAAGGAGCTTGGTTCTGGGAGAAAAAGGTGGCAGAGAGTGGGCGAAAAAATGAGGCCAGTTTTCCAAAACACACGAGTTCAGTAATTAGCCCTAAAGCCATGGCTTTAAAGCAGACAGCAAAGATTAATATCATGCCATCTGAAATGAATTTAATCCTATCATTTTGAGTAAATAATGTTTCGAGTTTCTACAAAACAGAGGCTCTACAGGAAAACATTCATGACTCTAATTTTTGAAACATAAATGATGCGATGTGATGTGTGTTGAAGGAGGAGGATGAGTGCATGTGTGTGTGTGTGCATGGAAACTTATTTTTATTTAAGTGACAACAAATACTGTTTTGCTTGATCTCTAGAAACCACAGAAGAGGATGTGTGGGCTTCCTGAGCTGGCTTAGAGGCCGCTGAAGAAACATAGAGGAAAAGAAAAAAAAGAAAAGCTATCAGTTTGCTCCTTCTGCTCCATTACCTGCACATCTTCCTTTGCATAGCAACCATCCTATCTCTGGAATAAGAAATAATCCTTTTCAAAACATTGTGTCTTGCTCTAAGCTGCTGAAAACCTTCCTGGTGGTCCAGGGTTTAAGCCAAGCCAGGGTTTAAGCCAAGCCAGGCTCGGAGCTGGTGCTGATGTGTGGATGGGGGAGCTGGGAGCAGCTGGCACGGGCACTGCTGAGAGTGAGGGATGCTGCCCAGGGACCCTCCTCTGCAGAAGCCCTCCAGGGGCTGAGCCCAGCAGATTTAAAGGTGTTCTGAAGCCTCTTCCTTGTGCTTTCATGTCAGGCATACCTGCCTCTAGGGAGTAAGCCTTCCTTAAAGAGGGGGAGGAATTTGGTATTTGTATTCCCTCACTGTCTTTGTTATATCCCTGCTAATTACACCGCTGGAACAAAACTGAACAGAACATTAAACCACTTGTCCTTACAGGAGAAGGGATTTGGGTGAATTAACCTGCCCAAAAGATGTCTGCAAGGTACATTTAGGTACATTTCCTTCGGGGGAACATCTACTCTGTTCCCTTGACTAAAGGCAAATACAGAAGATCACCAAAGTGAATAGTTTTTAAATATCAGTTTCCATTTGCAGCATTTGATGAGACTAGAGCAGGTTAATTTAAGTCTTAAAATAAGATGATAAAACAATTACCTTTTCAAAGACTGACATCAGTGATAATCTCTTTTTTTTCTTATTTTCATTTTCTCATTTTTAAAGGTGACAAATTTGATGCAGTATTTATTACTCCAAATGGCATTATGATGTGCTTGAGAACAACCTATGAAAACAGGGAATAAAAGGGAAAATATACATTCTTTTTCTCATAAAAATGGTGTTGGATAGAAGATTTTAAGATTACTGTTCCACTGAGCCTGTTTCTTCTCTTATTTGTCTTTCCTCCATAAATTTACCACAGTGTCACTAAGTAGATGTTTAAATGTGCCTCCAGGCATTACTCTACACCTAATAATCCTAAAGTAAATATATTCCGTGATTGGTATAAGGAAGGAAAGAAAGACAGCATGCTTTTATTTAGAGTGGTATAATAATCTCATGTAGATTTAAAAGGATAGAGCATTTCACTCCAGATGTCCACAGTTTCAATTATAGTAGTGTTATCAGTAGCAGGTGGAACATTCATGTACTATAAACTTTAATAAGAAAAAGTTCACAAGATCGTCTTCAGATAAGAAGAGCAAAATAAAGATAATAAACCCAGTAATAGACTATAAGGCCTCTCACACACCTCTTCTAACAATAGTTTTCAGTTTCCTGAAAAACAAGTGATAATTCTTATGTCAGGTGTGCACATTTGGAGATGGAGGACGCTGTTTTCACCAAATATCCCGAGCATTGTTTAAAACAAAAGACATAATTACAATGAAAAGCAAAGATTGCTCTCATTTTTCAGACCACAGCTCCCTTCCCTCGCTCAGGGTGGGTGCCAGCAGGTTCACCTTGACACAGTCACAGGGTGACTGTGACCGTGTTCACAGGGGTCTGAGCATGAGGGAAGAGACGAGGATCTGACTCCATGCTTCAGAAGGCTTGATTTATTATTTTATGATGTATATTACCTTAAAACTATACTAAAAAAATAGAAAAAATATTCTCCTCAGAAGGCTAGCTAAGCTAAGAATAGAAAGGAATGATAGCACAGGTTTGTGTCTCGGACAGAGAGTCTGAGCCAGCTGACTGTGATTGGCCGTTAATTATAAACATCCAACGTGGGCCAATCACAGATGCACCTGTTGCATTCCACAGCAGCAAATAACCATTGTTTACATTTTGTTCCTGAGGTCTCTCAGCTTCTCAGGAGGTAAAAATCTCAAAGAAAGGATTCTCATGAAAAGATGTCTGCGACAGGTGACAGATGGCCACAAAACCAATTTCCAACCAATTCAGGAGTGAGCCAGCACAGAATCCAGGTGAATCAAGGAGTGGTGGGAGGCTCTGGGGCAAAAAGGTTCCGTGAGGGTACTGGGAGACAAAGAGATTCAAGGAGAACCTCTTCCCTCTCTGCCACAGCCAGAAAAGGGGTTGAAGCCAGGCGGGGTGGTTAGTCATTTTTCCCAGGGAACAAGGGACAGGAGAAGGGAAAATTGCCATTTAATTGCACCAGGAGGCTTAGACTGGATCAGAGGAAAACTTTCTACACTGAAAGAGCAGCTGAGCATTGAAACAGCATCACCCATCCCATCAGCATCATCATCCAGAAAAGTGTTCAAAATCTGAGTGGACATGGCACATTGTGCTATGATTTAGTGGTCCTGGTGTTATTGGTTGAAGGTTGGACTTGATGATGTTGGGGGTAATTTCCAACCTTTATGATCATATAATTCAATATAATTTTGCCTGAATTAAGGGTAGGGGTAGGCAGGATTATAGCTGCATTGAAACAAGTCAGATATTGGTCTGGAAAATCTTTTCACTGCACCATTTCACTACTGATGAGCAATTAGATTTCCAGTAACTCTTTGGTTTTTTATTCACCTGCAGCTGAGTAATTTGTGATGAAAGCATTGATAAATCATTCACATTTTTAAATAAAATTATAAGAATGGTCTGCTGCCTGCTAGTCACAGGAGTCATATAGATTTCTAAGTAATGTTTTCCAAATTAAGGAGCAGAATGTTTATTTGGATGTTTAAGTGAGTAAAGATAACTGTTTATTAATTCTAGAGTTTTTGGCTTGGATGCTGTAAATTGTACCATCCATACATATTATGATCCTGAAGCACTTGAAGTCAACCACATAAATATATGTGAAAATCTTCCCAAAGCTTCTAACCCAATCATTCTTCTATTGCATTGTCTGGGTTTTTTTATTTATTCTTGGTCTATGAGGTCAGGAATTCCATATTTGATTTCTTGAACTGAAAGTTTCTTTGGAAACCTTTCAAAACAAAAGAAAAAAAAAAAAAAAAACCAAAAGGAAAATAAGAGAAAAAAAAAAAAAAAGCAGGAAAAACAGAATGCTGGGCTTTAGCTGATAGACCATTAAAAAAACAACCCAAACCTATAATTTTACAGAAAACAACTAGCTGGGTGTGCTTCTCAATCCATAAAGAAAAACCCAAATCTTTCCACAGTAAGGAAATATTCCTGTGCTTGTTCTCCATAATAAGATTACCCAGGCCTATAAAAGAACAATTACATCACTACAAAGCATTTTAGGTTTTAATCCTATGAATTCAGCTACTGGAGTCACAAAAGACCATTAATTTCTTTTCTTGTGGGGTGGTTTTATTTGGAGCCTTTTTTATGACATGTCCAATTTAGGATGATGAGAATGATATGTACCAAGTTTTAGTACACGTAACATGCATTTGTCTCTGAAGTATGAGAGCATGTGAGTCATCATAATGGCTTCAGGTTGTAAGAAACATCAATGATGAAAACATTAAACCACAAAAACAATTTTGCCTTATAATGGTTCATTTACTCTGGAGAAAAATAAATAACTAGATGAATTCTCTTTTAATAACTAGGAAGATTATCATGGACTATTCATTTCATCTGGCAGACATTTGCAGGCTATCTCCTAGAAGATTTTTATTCCTACATCTTTATGAATGGCTGTATATATTTGTTATGCTTTTGTTTACCGCCATGCTATGATTCACTTTAAGATGAAAGGCAGGAAGATCTCTGCACAAAAATTCTTGATATTTAACCATAGATGGATGGTGGGACAGAAATTAGAGGAAGGTAAATAACAAGAAGTTTTAAAACTGTATTCAAATCTGTTAAAAGCACCAGAATAGCACATTACATTTTTTCCTTTGGGAATTAGACCTTGTTGATAACTGATTCTTGGAAGTTTGGTAGCTCTCGAGGTGACTAATAATAACTCTGGATGTGACTATTATTATTATTAGTATTATTGTTATTATTATTGTTGATATTATTAACAATAGTGATAATAACAATATCAACCATAATAACAACAACAATAATAAAAATAATAATAATATTTCCAAACAGCCAGTTCAGAGGGCTTGTACTTTTTTGAAGCTCAGGTAATGTTTGCTGGAAATGGATCAATTTGCAAACAAGAAAGTGATCAAGAATGAAGGAAGGCTGGGCTCCAGCATGTGCCAGGACATGGATGGCAATTACGAGGAGAAAATTCTTGGATTCAGCATATAATTCATTGATTGGAAACTTGCACATCTAATCTGGAACTGGAAATTTTGCTCCGAGAGACAGTTTCCTGGCTACAGCACTTCTGAGCACTGTCTCTCAGAAACCCCTTTGGGCACATGCCACTTAGGATCATTTAGCAGCAAGTGCTGAAATAACAGATAATTTAGGTTTTTCTCTCCCAACAGGGAAGCTGAGTTACAGAAATAGAAATACTTTGCTCTTTTGTCAGCAGCGGATAAAATATCATTTCAAGTGCAATGAGAAGTATTGTAAACAAACTGCAATTTTTATGCTATAACTTAAGATGAAATCAGTTTGGCTGTTTAATAACCTCACTCTAAAAAAAATCCATCATGAAAGACAAGTGAGCGCAGGTCTCATTAAGGAAACCTATATTTTAAAGTTGCTTTGGCAACTTCAGCTCTCCTCTTCAGGATTGTGATTCCTTCTGAATAGAAGTGTGGTATTTGCTTCATCCACAAAAAATGTAATGCACATTAGGTGAAATGATAAAAAAATTCTTTCTGTTGATGCTGGCAAGCATAATTTCTGCTCATCTTTTTCTTAATTGAATATTTACTGGTTAGTCTCTTTCATGAATAATCCCAATGAACATAGGATCATAGAATGCTTTTGGTTGGAAGGGACATTAAAAAATTGTCTCATTCCAACCCCTTCCATGGGCTGGGGCACCTTCCATTATCCCAGGTTGCTTCAAACCTCATCCAACCCGGTCTTGAGCACTTCCAGGGATGGAGTATCCACAGCTTCTCAGTTCCAGAGCCTTAATGTCTTCACATTTCCGAATTTATTCCTAATATCCAGTCTAAAAATGTGTGTCAGAGGGAAGAAGGGAAGAAGCAGCCTTGTGACTCAGTTCAGGGAGAGGCCTCTGTGTGTGACATCTCATGGAGGACATAGGACACCTGTGTGAGTGGGGGATAAATTGCAGCAAGAATCTGTTAGAGAAAGAGATGATGCTGAAATGAAGGCAATTTTGCAGGGAGACCAAGTGTTCATGGAAGGACTCAGTCAGTGCTCAATGTTTGTTTGTTTGGTTTTTTTGGTGGTTTTCTGTTTTTTGGTTAGCTTGATATTAAAATCTGACTGTAATGACATGATCTGCTATCTTAGTTTCTACAACACTTTAGAAACCAGTCAGGACAACCTCTGCAGTAAAAATAATAACTTTTGGAAGAAAGGGAACTATAGATTACTTAAAGGAATAACAAGAACCTTTGAAAGGAATCAAAATGGGATTTTGGAAGATATTAACAATGATTTGTCAAAGAAATTGCAGAAAAATTTGCAAATTAAAAAAAAATAAATTATTTTTCTGAGTAGTAATGAGACTACAATTGTAGCAGGTTTGGCAAAGCATCAAATGATGTCCTTGTAGCCCATAGGTAGAGAGGGTGACAGATGTGAGGTGCATTGATTTTAATATGTCTTTATACATGGTCTTTGTGACATTCTCACGAGCAAAAAAGAACAATTCAAGCACAGTTTAGCTGCACAACCATTCTTCAACAATTGTATCCTTACAATCACCAACAGTAGAAAAGTGTTAGACTGAAGACATTGCATCCAGGAGTTCAATTGGAGTCCCTTCCAAGAGAGGATTTAATATCATTATGAATTATTTCGGTGGATGGATGCCCATGTGGGTGGTACAAGGAGCTCTGTGGAGAAATACAAAGCAAGTGCTCTACATGATAGGATGAGATTTCAAGCTGATTTTGAGAACTTGTAAAAATTGTCTGAACAAAGATAACATTACTGGACGAAAAATGCAGGGAGAAGGTTTTTTAGCTTTAGGAAGATAAGGTTAATAGTTTTTTTCAATAGCAAGAAAATATGCTGCTATTTTGTCTGTGTAGCCTTTTAAAGAATCTAATCAGATTGAGAGTAATGAATAAAATGACCATAATTTCATAACTTTGTGTAGGTTAAATCGGAACAGGATAGAGGCTACTGGTCTTTCTGTGTTTTTGGATGCTTTCAATAAAAAGTGAAAGCCTTTGGGAAAGACACATTTGATCTTTTCCTCTATTAAGGACAGTCCTCTGTTAGGGACAGAACATGTTGATCTCTTTTGGTCCCTTCAAGTTCAGTGTTTTTGTGACATTGCACTTTTAGGGAGAGTTTAGCAGCTCCCCTTGTACATGCTGCAGAAAACACACAGGGATTTCTGTGTCTGTAAGGAATGGAGAAATATCAAGGGTAAAGAACAGATCCTGGGTCTGGCAAATGGAGCAGCCTTATTGGAAAGGTGATGGGTGAAAAGGAAACAGAACAGCCATGGAAGATGTTCTGACTCTTTTTTCCCACTACACTGTTAAAGCTAGTGAGGCCATACAAATTGTTGTTATTAATTTGTAAATTGCAGAATGAGGTATGCAGAAACATTACTGAAAATTGTGGAGTCAAGAGAGACAAATAAGAAGTAGAGGTGACTTAAATTTCTTGATTGTAATAGGTCTGCTGAGTGACTGCTGCAAATAACCCAAGCAAAGGATAGGAATGAAAGAGAAATAAACCTACAAAGGGGGAACACCTTGAAGAAAAAGAGCATAAAGCTGTGTTTCCCTTCTAATTCTGTAAAAGAATGAAGAATAGTTTTCCAAGTAATGCATGAAATGTTATCATTATGAGCTGCACTGGAGAAACTCAAGGAAAGTGGAAAACAACCTGATCTTTTATTTAGTGAATAAGGCTGGAGCAAAGGTGCTGATCAGAGGGAATTCATGGTAGCTCATGTAGATGTAGAGTGCCAGTGAAGGAAACATTGAATTGTTGTTCATCCAATGAAGAGAAAGATATTTGGATAGCTAAGGATGGTCTGAGCTTTCAGCAGAGAGGCACAAGGCACCTCCTTATGGTCTGGACAAAACTTAAATACATAAGCCTTATAGAAAACTTCGTCCACTGGTCTTTATGTGTGCACAGCATGAGGGACTGAGAGCACAATGAACTTCACAGAGAGAGTGAAACCACAAAAATTAAACCTGAAGCAGCCAGCAGGAGTCTCAAGACCACTGTGGAGGTGGCACAGGGACTTGAGGAGGGGTACTTGGCTTAGAAAACATCTCATTACCTTGGATAATTTAACTGCCGTGCAAAATCTGCTTTGTTCTCTCATTCTGTCTTGCATGAGGAGCATTAAATCAGCTTCCAACAGGTGCAGAACCTGCAAAATTAAGGTGAATATTTTTGTAATAAAAACTATCAGAACGATTGCTCACATCTTTCCTTTTTTTCTGGAAAGAGATAGGTGTCTCTGAAGTAAATATATAAAATATATATTTTATATACATTTTACATATTTTCAATATATATTTAAATATAATAAAATATAATATATATTATATATATAATATATAATATATATATTTTTATATATTTATATTTTAAATATAAAATACTGTGCTTTAGTAACTGTCCATGGAACTGTTGACTCACCCTATTTTACTGTGCTGATTCAAGGCCTTCTCTTCTGGAAAGGAAAAGAGCCATCACACATGGCAATACAGGTGTGCATAATCCTGGGTGTACACAGGTCTGTCCTGAGCTGAAAGGTGAGCTAAGAAGGTTGCAACGAGAAGAAATCCCAACAAAACACCATTTCCCAAAATAGTCTTATGTGTGATGAAGGTTTTGTCTGCAGCTGTTGGTGCTGGTCAGGCAGCACTGAGTGACACCAGCTGGACTGGTGGAGGCACAGGAACAGCTCACAGAGCCTGGTTTAGGGTCCCTGCTCTACCTGTGCATCGCAAATCAGAGATGGTATATTTTTAATACAAATTATCACAGGAAATCCTCCCAGCCATATGGGTTTCTTTTATACAACTATCATGCAATCCGACCCGTCTGAGCTGTACATAATGCAGGGGAGATTTTGGCTCTATCAATATTATTTTTACCCTTTTAAAATAAATTATTCTACATACAATGCTTACTTCCAGATTGCCTGAAAACCACAGATTGAGTGACCAGTTTAGTTTGAAAATATTTACATGCTGTTCTGATAACCAGTCCTAAAAACACAGGCTGAGCATTTCTTTTCCTCTCCTGGAAACCACAGGCCTTTTCCATCCCTTGGCCCAAGGGTCTTGGGTAGCAGAATAGGATTTGTGAACATTTCCAGTCCAATTCAGAAAGGAGCAACATGTTCCTACAAGCTGCCTGGTTTATTTGGTGTTACAAAGAATAGAGTCTTAACCTCAAAAGGAAACATCTCTATTATCATGCCTAGTCATCCATGTATGGTGATGGTTAATTATTTATATAAATTTATACCAATTAAAGAGAGAGCCCTTCAGCTAGCAGCAACCTGCCAAAGGATTTTGTTGCTTTTATTATCCCTAAATGAATATAACAAGTTTTATCTTCTGCTTTCTAAAAGAGTCTACGTAGCCAGGCTGCAGATAGAGGTAACAGTAAATACACTAACATCTGTTTTTGTTTTGATATTGCCACACACAATTATTTCAACAGAGTAAATTTTGGGGTTTTCTGTATATATCCAATTGGAGCCAAGGTATTTTTTCCAATTGCATTTTTGGCACTTCTGTTGACTAAGGCAGTAATTTTATATGTAGTTTTATTTTTTTAATGCAGAAGGAAAAGACAGGAAGCATTTCCTTCAAGGGAAAAATGCCTTGGCTTGGCCAGCACCCCAGGCAGAACAACACCTTATATTCCTCCAGGAATTATTAGAAAACTCTTTCTGCCACTGCTGCTCTTCTTTTCACCTCCTTGGCTGGCTGATGTTTCCCTAAATGCCAGCTGACACTGAGAGGAATAACTTCTGATTTGGATGCTAAAATATGCTTTGATGTCCCTACACGTTCTGTGTAGGCTCCAAGTACTTTCTGCCTCTCAGCAAAATCACAGCCAAGCACTACGAGTTATGGAAATGTGTGTCATTTTCTTCCTAATGTTCTCCTAGCTTGATACTTTCTGGGATTATAACTTTTTTTTTCCATGTTCATTTTGTTTTTTCATTCTAATTAGGAATATGTTTTGGTCTGGTCTGGACGTGAGGTGCTATTGTGAGGTGTCGTGTTTTCTTTTGATTTTTCTTTTCCCAGTGGCACAAGAAGAAATTGGCTTCTTCCATGTTCTTTTATCTAAAACATTTTAGAATAACATCTTTTAAAACCTGTTATTTTTGTTTTCTTTCCTAAAAATTAACTTATACACTGTAACTGAACTGCTTTCAAGACCATAATTTTGGACCTATTAGATTGGAATCTTACAAAGTTATTGGATTTGGATATACAATTACAAGCTTTGGATGAACACAATTCTTGTTGCCTGAGCTCTCGAGCTTCAAATGTTCCTTTGAATAGATTGCAACAAGATAAGAACTAAATATTTTCTCATTGCTACTTGGAGTTTAGAAAAAGTTTCAAGTCCTTTCTCCATTGAGAAGACAATTTTAGCATGTGCCAGCTCCATCCACCTAACAAAACTCTGATTTATGTATCCATACACAGAGACATTTCCCACTGAAGCCACTCTGTACATGATCAAGTCTTTTCTGAAAGCTTAGCACTTTATCTAATTGCTTTGATAAAGGTTTCACTTTCCAGCTTTAGCAGCTTGTTAAAAAAAACATAAAAATTGGCCCAAGAAGCTTGTGGCTGCCAAAGATTAGAGACCCATAATCCTTATTTACATCAGTTCTTTCCTCATGAAAACTTCTGCTATTGCTGTCAGGCTGACAGCTCTGCACACTGGATCTAACTTTGTTGTGCAAGGTCTGTAGCTCTCAGTAGGCATCAAGGCATCATCAACTCTGTCTTTTCCATGTTCTGCTCTGGGGGAAAACTGATTATCATAAGCACGTTGTTTGCAAGAGTTTTTTTTTATTTTTTTTATTTTCTCCAATGGCCTTCCACCATACAAGTTATTCTTGGTCCTATTATTGCATGTTGGAAGCTACAGTGCTAATCTAAATATATAAGCACAGCAAATTCTACCTTTCCTTTACTTGGTGCTGGGTTGGTTGACACAAGAGTCATGTGGAAAAAAATCATCATAGAATCCTGGAATGGTTGTAAGCAACTTTAAAGTTCACCTCATTCCACACCTTGCCATGGGCAGGGACACCTTCCACTATGCCAGGTTGCTCCAAGCCCCATCCAACCTGGCCCTGGACACTGCCAGGGATGGGGCAGCCACAGCTTCTCCAGGAAACTCATTCCACTGATATAAGGCTATTTAATTGGCAGCTGCACACTAATCAAACCTAGATTCGTTTTAAATTCATTAAAAGATATTCCTTGATGGCTCAGAGACTGATTGGATTGGTGGATACCTTATTATTGCCTGGCTGGTGTTTCCTGTGGGTGAGATACAGATAATCTTTGGAAATTCTCTTTGCAAGAGATAAAAAGTCATGAGGCTTACCTAGGCCTGGGCATAAATGCTGGTGTACGTCAGAATTGTAGCAGGTGAAGGGGGCAAGACAAAATCCTTTGGTCATCACTATAATGCAAAATGTCACACGCAGAAATGACTGGGGTCTATTTTCACTCATTTTGTGTGTAATGAATGTTTCAGTGGTTTTATACACACAGAATTACGCCCACAAATGGCTGTTTAATGACCTGCAGCTAATGAAAATTGAAGCAATGAGGATGTCATCCCTGATCCTTCCAAGCTTACATAGCACAAATGTTTTTCAATCCTATACAGCTCCTTTGAAGGAATATGTTAGTGATTTCTCAGAGTCCAAGCAGAAAGCATTGATAAGGGCTGTTCTCATGGGTGTGCTTCCTTTATCATCACTTTCACTGCACTGTTGGTTCATGCACTGCCATGGAGGCTGGTGATGTCCTCAGGGGGACAGTGTGAAATACTGCACCCTCCAACAGAGAGTGTTTCACTCCTGTTTCATTTGAATGGGGACAAATGCTGAGACCACGTACAGCAGGAAGCTTTGGGTGCAGTAATTCCATAGTTTAAGAAACAAAACGTTTGGGAATTCTGCAGGCACTACCTTAGATTCTCATCTGGGAGGTGAGGACCTCGCAATCGTTAATTTATATATATATATATAAAATTTATATATTTATATAAAATTAAAAAAAAAAAATTTACTTCACAACACCCCTGAAAAACAGGGAACTGCTTTTATCACTAGTTTATGCTTGAAGAACTAAAAGGCTAAGATAGTCTAGAAAAGACATTGTACCACCAGCCAGGGGAAACATATTTGTGTGGAAAATCTCATGCTTTCTTCTCCACTATAAAGTGAAAAATTGGGGATATAGGCACACAGGAATTAATTAGGTGACTTGTTTGACATTATCAGTGCTGTTTGAAGAGTGGCAGGATGCAAGTGCAGACCTGACTAACACTGTCACCACAGGACCATTTTGGTCCCTCCTTTGGGCCTCCTTATCCCAAAACATAAAAGCTATTTTGTGCTCAGGTCACCCTTTGCCTTCGAATTTTTTTCTCCTAGTGACCATATCTAACAGTCAAAGGACAAATTTCAATTTATGAATGAGTTCAAAGTGCTCCCACAGTGGTTATATCTGTTCCTGTAAGTGCAAGGGCACTACTGAATTCCTTTCTGCCAGGACTATGGCCTTGCTTTTTATTTTGCAGAGAGGACAATTTATAGGAGACATAATAAAAATAGTTAGAAGACAGAAACACTCAAAAATTAATTTAAAACAAAAAAAAAAGGGTCACAAAGGATGTTTGATATGGCTTGACAGCTGGAGTAGGAAGTGAAGGCAGCAAGGGGAAACTTATTCAAGGTATAAAGCTGAAATCTGGACAGACACAGTAAGGCAGAGACGCATAGTGAATTCATCAATTACATCTGCCCAATGGAGATATGAAAATTCAGGTATCAAGGTTGCTTTGAGAGCCCTTTCAGTGGGGGAATATAGCAACAGAGTTAGTGAGACCGTTTGTCTCAGAAACATAATTGTCACTAAACTTGTAGGACTGTAACAGTTCACAAGGCTGGCAGCATCACTGCTGGAAATAACAAGGTGATTTTTTTGCCTTCACTCAATGTCAGTATCCAGAAGGATGGAAGGAAGCTCGATTCCCTCAAAAGACCATGGAGAAAAGAGCCATGAACATGATATAGCCATGGACAGGCAAAAGTACAGAGTCTGCAGAGTACAGCACTTCTCAGGACACTCAGAGGTGCTTTGTGGAGGGAAATGATGCTCAGCAGCTTCACTCTTCCCCTACCCAGAGGAACACGGGCTTCAGGCTTCCTAGATTTTGTAATGTACCTCACTCAATCTGTAAATTTAAAGTGACATCAAGAATGACACATCATTCTTATGAAACCTGGATATCAACAAAAATTTGAAGCATTCTGACTCTGTGGGACCGAAAAAAAAAGCAAACCCAAAATTTAGCAATATGGGCTAGTATTGGGAAGGAAAATGATTTTGCTTTCAGGTTCATGCTTGATTTATACTTTACTGTTATAAAGTATAAATTGACTATGAAGATGAAAGCGAAAACAAGAGGGTGGATTAAGGATTAGTGAGCTGGTGCAGTGTGTGTTGGGCAAGGAGTCTTTTTGCAGGGCAAACCCTTGTTTTTCAATATCTGCAACATCCTTGACAAGCATTACTGCCAACACAGGATGCTTTCAACCTGGTGCTCTTCAGGCTTGCTTGCTCTCTGCTTTGTTTGTGTTTGACTCTGCCTTCTATTAAAACTGTGGAGGGAAGAGTCCGTGCTGCTGGCCGCTTGTCTGTGAGCTCAGGACTTATGAATTCAATTTCGTGTGATTGTTTGTGTTTTTTGGAGTGAGCAATTTGTAACCTATGTTTATGAAATGGGCAATTTTCTAGGACACTAAAGGACACCTTGGCTTCCTGCACTCAGTTTGTGGAAAATTGATTGAGTGAGACCAGGATCCAGCGCCCTTGCGCTTGTCACAGAATATGTGATGGGCTATAGGTCAGATACTGTCTCAGATTTTCTCTGTGTCCACACCAACACTGTAAAAAGAAAGCATTTACTTCTTAGACTTTTGTATATTTCAATGAAGTCTTTCAAAACATTGTTTCCTGATTCAGTCCCACTCCAAACCATTAAAATATTTGAGGACTTGCAGTAATGAATATGTAAAGAATAATAAAATTATTTAAAAAATGGGACCAAGACGATGAACAATATCATGAACACTGAGTTTTCAGAGGACTTATCTTCAAAACCACAGAGAACAAATATGAAAACCTCAGTGTCTAATGAATGTTCAGCACAGCCTTCCTGATGTTCCTTCAGTTAGCAGCTGCTAACACCTCAACACATTTGTGTTTTCTCATTCAGCTGGTTGCATGCATTAAAAGAATACTGAATGAAGAGAGTTACCACTCAAATGTTCTTATATTTTGGGAATTGTATTATTTCACTGTCCCTGAAAGATTTACAGAGGCAGTGATGTACAAGAGCTTCATGGATTCAAATATTCTGGCCAGTAAAGGGTTATGGAAAAATCATTCCAGAAAAAGATGCATTGAAGTAAATGTCTGGCAGCATTTCAGCGCCCTGAAATATGTCTATTTCCCTGGCAATTTCAACCTCAGTGTCTTGTTTAAGTTTGATGTGGCATTTTTCCTTTCCTGAAGAATTTAGGTGAGAATACTCTGGACATCTCAGACAAGTCTCACTGCAGTTGGTGACACTTTGCACACAACCAAAAGTAACTCAATAGTTTTATCTAGTGGAGAGTCATCACCTGTCCTTGCTGTCCACAGGCCCCGTGTCAAAATATCACTGAGCAGGGTCCCAGAAATTACAATACTGATATGTCTCTATGTGTAGTCAAATATAGGAAGTTTTTTTCTTTATCCAAGAGGTCTAACTGCTGCAATGACATGTGATGTGTTGAAACCCTTCCTCTCCATAGAGGAGCCATAATGGAAAGGCCTTGGTAGTACCTGTTGGCTGGTGCAGAGGAAGAGACTGGTTACACAAACAGGCCTAACAGCTCATGATAGCCCAATAAAAGGGGGTTCATGCAGATGCTTTATGAACAGGGAAGATAAAAATTTTTAAATCACCAATATTTTAGTGATTTAGCATTTTAAGTAGTCATCCCACTTAATTCATTGCTAATGCAGAATTTACTTATGCAGGAAAATGAGGTGTGGGGTTCTCAGCTCAAAACAGACATGAACCTGTTGGATCAAGCCCCAAGGAGGCCACAGAGATGTTCCAGGGGATGGAGCTATAGGAGACAGCCTGGGAAAGACGGGGCTTTTTGGCCTGGAGAAGAGAAGGCTCCAAGGAGACCTTAAGGCCCCTTCCAGTGCCTAAAGGTGGCTTATAAAAAAGATGGAGAGTGACTTTTTACATAAGCACATCGTGATGGTACAAAGGGAATGGTTTAGAAGTAACAAAGAAGAGATTTTTAGCAGATGTTAGGAACAAATTCTTCCTCCACAGAGTGGTGAGTCCCTGGCAGAGGGTTCCCAGAGAAGCTGTGGCTGCCCCATCCTTGGAAGCGTTCCAGGACTGGAGAGGGGTTGGAGCAAGCTGAGAGAGTGGAAGGTGTCTTTGCTCATAGCATGGGACACAATAAACTTTAGTGTCCTTTCCAAACCAAACCAATACACGATTCTTTGAAATAAGTACTCCCAGAATATGACTAATATCACTGAAGAACTGACCTGCCATACATAAGTATCTCACTATCCATTTCCCATGCAAGCATTTGCCAGTGAGTGATATCTTCATTTTGGTTGTTCAGGTGAAAGTATAAGCATTGGCAAGATAAATGGTTTTTTGTTTGTTTTGATTTGTTTTTTTGGTAATTTATTTTGGATTTTTTGGTTAGTTGGTTGGTTTTCATTTGTTGGGTTTTTTGTTAATTTTTTTGGGGGGGATGGAAGGGAGGTTAATGAAATTTCATGTCTATTTCATATGTATTTTTTTTATGTCTTTCACTCTGTATTTTCACCATCAGCTCTTCTGTGTTTCACAGTAGTGTCCCACAAAGACCAACAGAGAAGACACTTGATTTTCCATACCCGAATGCGTTCCCTAAATAAATTCACACTGGATTTGACCTATAATGAACCAATTAGGTCCCTCAGATGGCAAAAGCAGACATTAAACAGAGCACGACCCTTCAGATCCCACAGGCTTGGGATCACATGGATGCAAGCCAGTCTGTGCCATTTAGGTTAAGAACCAAGATACTGTAAAAGATGTGGATAACAAAGATTAGGAACAACCAGCCTGGGCCAGACCCAGTTACTCTGGATTTTGGAGTCCTGTGTGGTAGCTTGTTGGAAAAGATGAAAGTTTGACAAGAAAGTCTCACAGATATGTATGCTTGGCAGAAAGATTTTTAAATGTAGAATCTGAAGAAGGAGTAGAGATGGAAGCAAGTTTTGATAAAGAAGAAAAGAATTGCTGAGCCAGTCTTACTGGATAACCAAGGAGGCAAAGGGTGTGTTAGTTAGAAGGGGTTTTTATGACTTACAGCAAAGGATAAACCTACTTCAAACAAGAAGATGTTTTTACCAAGCAGAAAGATAGCAAACAAGGCAGCAAAGTTGCAAGTAGAAAAAAGGTCTCAGAATTTTCCACTGCAAGAAAACTGAAAAACAACTTCTAGCTTAACTTTTAATGTACTAACTTTTAGTGATTGGAGAATAGTAACATGAATATGGTAATTATAGTAGTTATGATAGGCTACAGATAAAAGTTAAGGTCTAGATTGGTTCTACTGCATTAAGATGCTCAGCAAAGAAAAGTATATAATGCATTGTAACCAAAACCAAAGGGTCTCCAGGCCTGCCTGCACTGGAGCTAACAGCTGTAGGCACAGGCTCTGTCACCCACAACCCTGCACTGCTGTAACCTCTTGGATGGAATAAACTGCATTTTGGAGAGCAGCCTGGAGTCCCACATCTCTCATTTAGGCTCTTAGAGTAGCTCTTCTTTTCTGTATTTTTTGTGAGGAGAAGGAAGTAGGGAAAAATCAATAAATGAAGAAAAAGTTGAAGAAAATGTCTCGGTGTCAAGGGTTTTGAATTTACCTGCTGTATCTTATTAAGTCAACTTGTTATGTTCTTTCATTGCTTCCACAAGCAGATTTATTTGGATGAAAGAAAACCCAAGGTACTATTATCAGGCAAATCCCCCCTGTGTTTATTTTTTAAAATAAAGATTAAACACATACAACTTTTAAACTTTAATGAGTTTGGGTCTGTTCTAGCTGGGTTGATTTGTTATCCCAAATCCTTGTGCCATCATATTAATGACTGCTTGCATCAAGGGGCACACAGGGTAATCCCCCATCTCTGGCAGTGTCAGCTCTGCAGTGATTGCTGTGTAATTAATCAGAGACTGCTGCTAGAATGAGGACATTGTAGTCTGATGCATAATGAAAATTATTAATGGTGTCCTGCATAATTTATGGGATCTAACTCTACTAATGTAGGTATAACATATAAACAGTTTTCTCTCATTAAGTCTATGAACTAGCATGCCACGAGGAACTAAGGGCTGGGATCTTTAATTTTTCCAGCTGTTGCTGAATTGGCCCATTTTAGCAGATGCACAGGAGTAATTGATTTCCTGTAAAACCCTAAAAGCAGCCACCCCTGCAAGGAATATTTGTAAACATTCTGTTCTATGGTATTTGCATTCCCATTGTTCTCTATCTAACCGAGGTTTGAAATCCCACTGAGACAAGCACTGTATAAACACCAGCAAAGAACAACTCCTACCCCAAGTAGATGACATTTTATAAGGACAAAAAGAAGCCATTATTTTCTGCCTCAGTCTCTTAAGTGAAGTTTTGAAGACAGGACCTGAAGAATGGAGAAATTAATAACCAGATGCAGAAAAATATTTATCCTGGTACCTTTCCTAGTTGACTATTTCTATTGAACTTCTCCACTTCTGAAGTTATACATATACTTAATTATGCGACCAAAATGGAATATATGTGGCTAGGACTACAGAAGAAAACAGAAGAAATAGATAAACAGAAGAAATAGGATTTAAACTGGCACCTTTTTAATCCCAAAATATTTGCTTTAGGAATAAACAAACAACTTTCTTTATAAGCAGTTTTCAAAATAAGATTTTAAAACAGCAAAGTTAGATACAAGTATGTGCAGGCACAAGCAACCCCTGACCAGTTTGTGAAAGGAAAAAATACTCCAAACCAAGATCACACATGCCAAATTTCAGCTTTACTTTAATTTTTATGGGTGTTGCTGTGAACACCTGAATATAGTGGTTTATAATGGCTCCTCTGACAGGCTGTTATAACTTCAATGGTACTAACAATACTACTATAATTAGTGACTTTTGTATTGTACTAACAAATGCCAGAGTGTGCTACCAGTCTTCCAGATGACTTATCCAGGTTTTAATTAGTGTCTATCTTTCTTTTCTTTGTGGAGACATACACTTACTAAAATGACTCAATGCTTTGCACCATGTACAGGTCAAAATATCCACCTGTCAGGCGGGTTTGGAGCTGCATGGAAGGAGGAAAGACTCGCGACGTTTTATTAATGGAACAGATTGCATATTTCTCTAAATAGAAATGGGGGGAATTGTGTGACAGATGGATCAAAACCTTCCTGTTTTTGAAAGCCAACAGAAGAGACAGACTTCTCTCTGTGGTACTAGCTGGGTAGCAAGATGCTGATTAACCAGACCTGAATGGATCTTCTGCCCTTTGGCTCGGAGCGTTCACGAGACACCCAAGCACGGGGTGATTTTTTCTGTATAATATTTTACATCTGAGCAATGTGCATGTGGTGTGTGGGTATGTACATGTTTGCAGTTATATACATGTATAAATATCAATACAGGCACACACGTTAAAGTAGCATTCTGAAAGAATTTCAATTTCCATAAGGAATCGTTTCATAATCAGTGCTTAAGTTGCCTTTTACTGACACTGGAGTATGCTCAGTGTCAATACACTTGTGTATGAATAATATTGGATAATCTAGTAGGAAGTCCTCCCTATTAGACATTTAGAGCCTTCATTGCAAGGCTATCTTCTTCATGTTGCTGAAAACAATTTACCAGTTTTTGAGACATCTCCCAAGGCACCGTAGTTACTGTACAGAGGGAGAACAGCAGTCATGTCCAGTCAAACTGGAATAGCAGGATTCCTTTAAACAAGTTGTTAGCCACACATTAACCATTACAGTTTCCATCCCACTAAGAGCTACACAGTGCCTCATCTACTGGATGTCATTATTAAGATATGGGAATGCCACTCTTCACTGCTGTCCCCATGAGTGCAGGAAGCTTCACCTGTTCCAAGACATATCACAGATTTCAAAGGCATTCCTTCCATGGCTTAATGATAAAAGATGCTTTTAGTTTTTTGGATTTTTACTTTTTTTAAAAAAACTTTTTAAGTATAAAATGTAGATGCCATCTATGAAGAGCTGTCATTTACTCATGAAAGTGCACATCAAGAATTTTGCTGTCGCTTAAATAGGAGAGGTTCAAAGAAGTTGCTGGTGCAATAATCTACATTCAGGAAGCAGTCATGAGTGAAGGAGGACGGGCACTAAATCCCCCAGGATTCCTCCAGGAGGAATCTGGCAGATGAATCTGAGCATGAGGATTGATCCCTAGATGTGCTCCCAGGAAGAGCAATAGGAGTGATAAAGGCACTGAAACAGTTCACACACTCTGCACTGCAAGATGAATTACATGCATAATGTGTGTTTTTAGCACAGTCAAGTTAAGGGCTTGGCACTCTGTAAGAAACCAATGTCTTGTTACATAGAAGTCATAATAGCTCCTCCTGGTCCTAAAATCTCCACATTTGGCATTTATTCCTGCAGAACTAGTCTTATGGGACATGTGTATGTATTTCTCTAATGGAGGGAAGGTGGTGAGGGAAAGAGGTTCATCACCAGTCTGAGGGTTGACAGGGTCATTTGCATAAATACAAATCACAACCAGGAAGGCTTAAGCAGTTTTACTCTTCAGCTGACCATAGCAGAGCTCTTTGAAGGAGAAATGATAGAGGATTTATTAAACTTTACAACCTAGGCAATACTAGCATGTTTAAATAAGATGCTCCTATGACTCACAGAATGCTGTGCTAGCTCCAATAATATTTGGGATTTTGCAAAATACTGCAAGACAACATCCACCCCTAGGATGATGAATCACATCTCAAACTATCTTTGTGTTGAGTTCTATCACAGTAATGTAGGGTTTTGTAGGAGCTGGTTAAAGGCAATTCCTTGGACCAAAAAAAAAAAGGTTAACCCAATGGAAAATTGCACATACATTAACAGGCACTAGCACAGCAATAACTCCTTACTGCACTCCAAATTGTGTGAAGTAGTTTATGACCTCCAGGCTTTTCCCTCTCCTTTTAACTTTGCAATGCTTAATAAAAGTAATACTCAAACTGCTACACTGACTTAGAAAATAAGAATTTAATTATGAACACCCCATTTAATGCTGGAGGAGTACAGTGTCCACAGTTTCTTTAAAGCATCAGTGAGGTAATTTCACTGCTGCCAATTGAACAGTTATACAGAACGCATCTAAATGTTCTCAGTCAATGAACCCTTGGAGAATTTCTGCTTCATTAACTGTTTACATGGTGACCTCAGTAGAAAGGCTTTATCCTGGTGAAATGCTTGCTTTGCATACTGCTGTGGGCAGCAGCAGAGTATCTGTTCCTGATTATTCATGATAAACTCAAAATTTAGGAGTAACTCATCAGCTTGCCCAATATTGCCCCATCAGCTCTTGCTGTGTTAACCCCTCAACAGCTTCTGTAAGGCTGTAACAAGCAATAATGTGCCCATCTCCCATGCCCTCCACCTTCCATGAAGCCAATCAGATATTTTTATTGATGTTTCATGAGCATATTTCAAGTATTCTGAATCCCTGGACTTTGCATTTGAATGGGATAACTACTTCACTTGTTTTTAATGGTGCTGTTATTTGCTTCATGAATCACAATGCAAAGGAAGCCCATGATATTTAAATTTTATGGCACTGTCTTCCGAACAACTTTCTAACTCAGCACAAAGTGAAGAGGAACAATTTACCTTGCATGAACTGCTATTTGGTTGACAAAAATAACCCCCAGAAGAACACTGACTATCCACATTATTACCTTGGATATCCCACCATGGGGCTGTGCAGAGCAAATAACAGTCACTCATCTTCTGTTCATATACAACAATATGGATAAATAAATGGCATACGTTTAAATTTCATGATAAGAAATAGCATTTGATAGATGCATTTCAGCTACCATGTAACTCACTGTAAGTCAGAAATCCTTCACAATATTGCAGCGGCTTTATTCTGCAATCTAAAGGCTAATGCATCTTTTTGTTGATGAGATGAAGCTTTCACGGTCTCAGAACACAATGATGGCATAACAATTAAGCCTATGTAGCTGACAAAGGCTCTCTCTTCCCCTTTTCCATTCAACTTTTATTTACTACCTCTTGAGGGGAAAAGTGATCTGTATCTATTTGTCTATGTGATTATAAGTAAGATTATACAGGAAATTTTAACCCCCACATTCTCTGTAGGTAAGGAAAACTAGAATACACTGAATATCAGAAGGGAAATCTTGCTCTTGGCAGTCTTTATCAAATATGCATAATTATCTGAAAAAAAAACAACCAACAACTGAAGACTCTCAATTTTAAGTTGCCCACTGCATACTGTAAATTTTATCCATTTCCCCCGAGACATTCTTGCTCTGGCAGCAGAGAAATGATGGGCTGTAACTGGAGAGGGAGATGCACTTTAGTGCTCAGCAAGAGCACCATTGTTCCCCGGAGGACAGTTGCCAGTGATGTGTGCTGTCTGCTATTAAAAGCCTCGAGCCAGGGTCTTCTGATGCTCTTTGAAACGCAGCTTTGGTGCTGCAGGAGCAGGAGGAAGGTGCACAGCAAGGCTGAACCACGAGGGCCATGTGCACAGCAGGGATTTTGCAGTGCCCCGCATGGACACAGGGCTCCTGGGCAGTCCTGCAGCGCATCTGCAGCATCCTCAATGTGCTCATTGAAATCTCCTCTCTCCTGGAAGAGTCAGTTTTCCCCCTCCAGAACCACATTTCTGTGGAAATCCACATCTCTGACAGCCTCTAACAGCAAGTTCCCTGCAGTACTTCCAGCCCTGTGGCTGCTCAGGCTGCTGAGAGGAGGCTTTGCAATCCAGGACAAGAGAGTGAGGATGTGAGGACAAGCTGGACCAGATCCTTCCATGGTGGGAACTGACAAAGTTCCATTTATCTTGGTTCTGTAACACCAGACCTTGCTGTCTGAGGGATCAACCACGAAATAATAAAACTTTCCCTTTGTGTTTTGAAAAGAAAAGCTGTGGAAGGCAGGAATTTAAGTCCTATAAATTTGGTTCTAGTCAATAATATTCAAGAAACAACCAAACTTTTGTTTAGGACAGTTATTTTTTCAATAAATATTTATTTCTCATTTTAAGTATCAAGCTTTAGGCAGAATCTTAGATTTTCATGGGTACAATTTTAAAATATGTAATTTTTTCATAAATGTATAAATGCAGGAAAGCTATATAGACATTTCTATGTCTTTTACTCTCTCCTTTAGTCATAGATAGGACTTAAACCTTCAGGGATCATCTACGAATCACATAGCAGAATAAACCTACAAGCTCTTAAATTCTGTGAAAACATTATACAAGAAATAATGCAATTCCTAAAAATAACAAAAATGGCAAAAAAAATTCCTGTTGTTTGGTAAGGTCATGTGATATGCTTACATACATAAATACCCTCTACTCAAAGCATACAGGTGTAGATTATTAATTTGAGATTTTATTGTTCAAATCTCTCTATTTTAGGGAAGTAAAAACATATAAATATGCTCATCTAGATAAAATATTTCCTTTTTCCTGAAAATGGATTTCCGTTCCATTAAATTCTGAGCAAAATTACTGGGTTTTTTTCAAATACAGTAAACTGTGTTTGAAAGTATATGTGAAGTATATTTTGCCTTGATTTTTTTCAAATTGTGGTTTTTTTCCTGGTAATGTAAAACACTGTCTAAAACCAGCCTAAATTAATTGATTGCAAATACTAGCAAGTGCCACTTGTTAAAAAAAAAATTTAAAAAAGGAAAAATTAGCTTGAGAGAATATATTGCTACACTTCTGAGGCAGCATCACTTTGGTCACAGTTATTATATTACAGATGGCACTTTCCATCTATCCTCTGACAAAGTGAAAATGAAGAATGTTTCATTTAGGTCTGCCATGCAGATGAAAAGTCAACAAACAGATTTTTTTATTTTCCTTTAACTGTGAAAAATATAAACTGAAAGGGAGAGGAGAGGAGAGGAGAGGAGAGGAGAGGAGAGGAGAGGAGAGGAGAGGAGAGGAGAGGAGAGGAGAGGAGAGGAGAGGAGAGGAGAGGAGAGGAGAGGAGAGGAGAGGAGAGGAGAGGAGAGGAGAGGAGAGGAGAGGAGAGGAGAGGAGAGGAGAGGAGAGGAGAGGAGAGGAGAGGAGAGGAGAGGAGAGGAGAGGAGAGGAGAGGAGAGGAGAGGAGAGGAGAGGAGAGGAGAGGAGAGGAGAGGAGAGGAGAGGAGAGGAGAGGAGAGGAGAGGAGAGGAGAGGAGAGGAGAGGAGAGGAGAGGAGAGGAGAGGAGAGGAGAGGAGAGGAGAGGAGAGGAGAGGAGAGGAGAGGAGAGGAGAGGAGAGGAGAGACCTGCTATTTTCTTATTTAAAAATTAAGGCACGTAGTGAGGAAAGAACAATTACAGAGACTTTAAACTGCAGCAGCAGCAGTTTTGTAACCAAGGTAAGTGTTAGCATATATTTATTTGTCTGTATTCTGATTTGAAAACATTCTCAAATGAGATTAGAAATGTTTGAGGTGCTCTGAAAGTTGAGTTCTCATTTCCATCAACTGAAAGTCGTATAAATTCAATAACTGAGCTTTTAGTCCCGTCCTAAGCAGGTATAAACAGAGCAGAAATAGAATAATAGTGGATGTCACTCTTTTCAAGGCATGAAACAAGAGGATGAGGTGGAAGTTTTGTCCCATGTTTTACCTGGCCCACTCTCCAGTAGCAGAGGAGACCCAATTTCATTTCATGCTTTCCAAACCACATCAGCCTGGGTCTGAAGGCAACCAAGCCTTGCTCCCTGCAACTGCAGACAAATGAATGAACTTGTGTTATTCCCTTCATGAACATGTGAATCATTTCTATTTTGAGTTAGGAAAATTCAAAGCCCCATCCTGCCTATCCTCAAATGCACTCTTGGCTTTTACATAATTCATGGTCACGGGAACAATAAGAGCCTCTGTCTGGTGTAATTTTCTTCACTGTAGGCAGCATGGATGCCTTAAGATTGCTCAGTGACTGAACTCTTTAACTTGCTTAGGTTGCTATTATTAATAGTCCTGCACTGAAGCCCTGGTTGGTACCAAAAAATGGCATTTTCAAAGTTTTGTGACCTGTTAATATTGCAAATGCAATTAGGAAATACTGATAAGGAAGGCTGTGGTAGGCTAAAAATGCAAATGGCAAAAGGAAAAATGTAGCAGAAGTTGTGCTATCAAAAAATGTAGTATCTTTGTTTCCTGAAGAAATGAAAATATTAAAATCTAGCCATTTGAGACCAAACTTGGACCACATTTTCTGATAGGTATTTAATATTCTTGTTAGTGTTTACATACAGTGGGGATTTCACTCTGATTAATTCAGATATATCTAAGGAACTGGAAATGTCTTTCAGATTTTTCCAGTATCCCCATGCACACAGATGCAATGAACAAAAAAAAAATTAAAAAAACCCAACTTAATCAGATAATCAAAATCTCATGGCATTTGAAATTAATTTTAAATTAATATTATTATGTTTTTTAGGTCATAATATTAGGGATACATTGCCACAGTAACCTTGTTTTTCTATTGCAGCTTGTTCCCTCCTTATATCTGCAAAATTGTATTAAAAACACCTCACTGATTTTATCACCTGTCTTCTTTGTTTAGACATAAAACCCTTCAAGAGCAGGACTATGCCTTCTTTTTGACTCGTGCAGTATCCAGTATACATCTCCATCCAAAGGCTGGTTTTGATCACTCTCCTCTATAGTCATATAAATAGCAGTGGTAGCATTGCAAATTTCAACAGTCAAAATTATGTTTTCCATTCGTTCTTTTTTGAACAAGCTAATTATATATATATATATATATATATATATATATATATATATATATATTCTGGCCTTATTTGTCAAAAAAAAACATTTAGTAATTTTTTAAAAATGAAATTTGTAGAATATAAGCATCTACTTGTTACCCTGTCCACAGTGCTTGCACAAAATTATTTATGGGAAGAAACATAAGAAAAGGAGTCTTTTTTTTATTTAAACAGTGGGGGGAAAAGATATGAATTTTGACGTACTGCCCCTGCCATTTAAATATTTATTCCTCTCATAAAAACACACAGATGTTAATAAAAAACCCATCCTTGCTAGAATTGGTGAATATGAGGTGCCTTTGATTTGGCCTCAGTCTAACTGTACTGAATTGTACCAACAGTGATGCAATCACCACAGCCAGTGCCTTTTGCATCATTATTTTGGCTTCTACAAACAATAAGGTTTTATGGGTCCCTGCAGTGATTATCCCATGAACTGATATGCAACCAAGAGTGTTTTCTATCTAGATATTGAAACTATTAATTGCCTTGATGCCATCACAGTCATAATCTATCCCAGCAGAAGTGGCTGGGTATAATGTCCCAGTACTCCCCAGACACTTTAAAGCTTATTTTAAATGTGGATTAGTGCATCATATTTTCAGAGGTCAGTGAAGATATGAGTATCAGGGAAAAAAAGATTTAAAATTGTAATCAAGACTGAGAAGGTTACACGCAGGAGCACAGTAAATAAGGATAATACTTAAAATTTTATAGGGATAATAATTGCCCTTAATTTTTTTTTTCTATTTCTTTTTTTCTCCTGAGGAAATGTTCTGAAAACAACACAGTTGCAACAGGGTGTCTAACAGAGCACTGATAAAACCTCTGCTGCTGTCACAGGATAAAAATCTGTAGAAGGGCAGAAGTTGACTGTCTCCATCCTCAAAAGACAAACATTTTCCTATGGTCTCCAGAACCTTGTTCGGCTCTAATGGCCTGAGGACACACAGAGGAACATTCCCACACCCTTTCCTGTTGCTGAAACTCATGAATTACAGCTGCTTCCCTCTGTCCCACACCTGTGTGTTGGGTATTGTCACAAACTCAGTTCTTTCCTCTCCATTACTTATTTGCTCTCTGAAACTGATGTGGGTGATTATAAAATGATCAGAAGTGTCCACAGCACTTTCACAGCAACAAAATTGACTGCATTAAACCCCAGCTTTCTTGTTTACTGTCTGAATAAATGTTAGAAAACATAGTTGAAGCATATAACAGAAATCTGATAGTGGCTGTATAACTTCCATAGTTAATGTACAACATTCCTTGTGACCAAACAAATCTACCTGTATTAAGATCACTGCCTTCTGCCCTCTTGAAGTCTGCACTGAGACTGTATGTTCCAGACACCTAACTTGGGTTTCATACACCATTGATCCTGCATTGCTGTGGGCAGAAGAGATAAGATAGGAAGCAGGTACGGTTCTTGCCCAAGGAGAATGAGTAGGGGAAATCGCTGTTTCCATCACTGTTTCCATCATCTTCTTAGCTGGAACTCTGATCTTTACACTGCCCAACAAAAGCCTAGAAATGCCTGCTAGCAGGGCTATTCCTTAAAATGCAAGAATGAGAGTTATTTTTCCTTACATCACCCTGTTAGAAATCATAGGGCTAGGAGTTTAGAGGTATTTTGGGTTTCTAGACCTCCTTTTGTCTGAAGGAGAGATACAGTCTCCTCAAGAGTAGCCACAGCTGCTCTAGTGCCAGCTAGAAGGCAAAGTGTCTCTTTTTACCATTCTAAATCAAGGGGTTTCACATTTGAGAGCTTCTCTCTGGAGATATATCTACCATAATTCCATGATTCTACAACAAAACAAAAGTAATTTTTTCTGATGCACATCTGTCAGTGTAAACTCCCTTTATCAGTGAAGGGGAGCTATTTGGAACAGTCAGTGTGGATTAGAAATGTCACTTGCAATTGTAAAGGGAGAGATGAGGCAATGCCACCCAAGCCTGCTGCAATCTTCTGCATCCAGGAATGAGGACAGAGGAATTAACATTTGTACCTACTGATACAAATTTTGAAATGTCTGTCAAGCACTCAAACATTGGTCCTAGTTGTAAGGTGTACGGTCACCCACTTTGACAGTAAAGCTTGGATGAGGTTTCACCAAAATTTTCCACAGGGTTGTTTCTGTCTTCCACTGTCATGGTTTGGGCCTGGCACAGAGCCAGTGTCCCCATGAGAATACCCTCTCCCTGGTGTCTGCTGTGAGATGTGACCAGGAATAAGCAAAGCAGGCTCCAGCTTAAACATAAAGAAAACTTTATTACCTAAACTACAAGAAAAGAAGAAAAAAACTATAAGGGAAAAATTGAAAACCTCACAAAAAGCACTTTCCTCCTCCCCACCACCAAAATTTCCCAATCTGATACATTTCCCCAAATCACCAACTGCCCAGTCTGGCACCACCCTTTAGAATACTCAAACTTCAGTCCATGAAGAGGAGAGGAGTCCTTCTTGCACCATAGGCTTCCCCTGGAAACACGCTGAAACCTCGTGTGCTTCCATGTCACTCAGCACCCCCCGGAAAATCCTTTTGCCGCTTGTGACATCTTCCTTCCGTGGCCAGTGCTCTCACCACTGTGCATGGACCAGAGCTGCTTCTAGGGTTATCTTTTAAGGATGCCTTGTCTCACTCCAAAAAAGGCACAGTCTCTGCTTTGGGACATCTGTCTCCCCCATTTTTTCCCAACCCCCTGGGGCCGAGGGGTCCCCACACTGAACCCTCCTGGTTCTGAGGCACTGCCTCCCCCTAAGTGCAGTCTCTGCGTCACAGGAATAAAACTGAGTCTGTGGCTGCACAAGAAAAGTCCAGCCAAAAGGCCACTCCAATCATCTCTCCCCACTCAGCCAGGCTTCTCCACGTCCTTCGGGCCAGGTCCTTGTTAGCTCATCTCTTATCTCTCTTCTTATTCAGCTCCGAGGAGGATCAGCATTTTTGTGAGGTCCCAATCATGTAAGAAAAAGGGTTAAACATTTCAGTCTCTGTCTGTCCCAGAGCTCCGGCACTCCCACACTCGCTGCTGCTCCGGCTGGGCCGGCACCTCCTCACTGCATTCCCCCCCCTTCTCCTCCTGGGCCGGCCGCCATCAAATTCAGACACCGGCTCTCCTCTCTCTCTCTCCTGGGGGGGGATGGCTGCCCGATGTCTCTTGGGGCTCCTCCACCCTTCCATCCTCCAGGGCCTCCTCACCCCCATCTCTGTCCAGGCCCAGGCCTACCACATGGCCGCCCCTCTCAGCCCAGCAGCAGCGGCTGGACTGGGAAGGGAGATCCGACCTCCATCCCTCGAAGTCCCAAGAGAAACTCCCAGGGCCGAAGCTCTGCTTTTAACCCCTGTGTGTTCTCAGAGGTGTGTCTAAACCCCACTGGCTACACCAGGTGCCAATATCAAAATCCGAGCACCCATTGGTTTGACCACAGCATCCCAGAATTCCCACTTCTTCCTGGTCAAACCACCACATCCACAAAGACTCTTTCTCCTCCCCATTGGTGCCCCTTCCCTGAAAGTGTCCAAGGAAAGGAGGGATGGGGCTTTGAGCAACCTGGTCTGGTAGAAAGTATCCCTGCCCATGGCAAGGGTTGAAATTAAATGGTTTTTAAGATCCCTTCCAATCCAAACCTTTCTCTGATTCTACTGCAGTGGCTTATCACCCTTGACTAGAAGGACTAGCAGTGGCCATAGGGAGAAGGAAGCATTTTGAGAGTTAGATTGTCCTTGTCTAATCCTTGGACAAGGATTAGAAGCACAGATGTAGAACTCAACCAAGTGCAAAACCCATTTATTTGTCTGTTCTTCACAAAGCTCATTAAGATGGGTCTTCCAACTCCACATATTCTGTGATTCTATAACTCTTTTTTCACTGATTACCATATTTACCTCCTGATGTTTCACCAATGCCTGTGTGTGCCAGCCAAGCCAACATGAACTAAAAAGTCTATTTACTCAAATGATGGTGAGGTTAAAAGTAATAATAAAAAATATTCAAATCATAAATGTTCAAAATCATTCAGAAATAGCACCTGTGTGCTACAGAGGTAAAGTGCTAATGTAAGTGAAATATGTGGAGAAATTACAAAAAACCCAACCATAAAACAAATAAAAAACTCCACAACAACAAGAAAAAAACAACCAAAGAATCCCTTACCAACCAAACAAAGAAAAAAATGCCTGAAAAAAACCACAAATCTAAACCAAACCGAGTTTAACTGGTTATCTTGTTAAAATTTTTTATCCAGAAACTTATGAGAAATGTGTGACTTAAGTCTTGGGAATGTATACATTATCAAGGTGAAAAAACATTGAATTACCCAAATATTCTTCAATTGTAATGCAGAATAATGCAGGGTTCCAGAAGTGATCCATCTTTCATGTCAATAAATATTTGAGGGAAGAAGGGAAACATCATTCAGAGTTATTTTTAGGATATAATCTGTAAGTTCCTCTGTTGTAGCTTTTCAGTAGATGCACTAGACGTGCTGCAGCCGGACTCTTTCATAAGTCAAGAAAATAATAATGATATTGATTATCATGGCATTTCCATGCCTGTTGATTTGCTCTCATAGAAGTGCAGTTTCTTTGCAGGATTTTGATAATGTGATGGATTCTGACCAGCCTCTGCTCTGAGACCTGGTTCAGTGTCTTTATTCAGGTTAAGTAATACTTTCTAAGCCAAAACTGAGTTGCAAAAGGACAGGAAACCCAGTTGTTTCAACACACAATCCATAGGTTTCTGGAAAAGATTCAATCATTTTTCCAGTGCTTTTTTTTCACATCTCTCGGATTTTTTATGCCTTGAATGACATCACATGTTGGGAGAGGGAACACCAGTTGTTTGAATTTCAGGCAGATAAAAGCAAATGCCTCATTTATTACTAGTCAAATTTGAAGTTTTCTAAAACAGGGACATCCTTTTTTATTCTATTCTTGCACAGTGGCTCTCAGACTTCCATTCTGGCTTTCAGTAGTGAGGTAAGGCAAGAATTATAATGAGAAATAAAAATCTCTCCTCACATCTCAATACATGATCTACCTGTCCATCCACTGGTTCACAGTTTTAAATGATAATCCAAATTATTCCACTCTCTTAAACATTTTGTGGTACTGAGAAAAAAAATTTCTTCCTGTGGAACTCCTTTGATTTTGATGGGCTTTTGGGAGGGATAAACCTGGCGCTGCATGTCTAACCTATGCCTTGGACAAGCAGGAGAATTAGACAATTGAATAAATTTCCTTTGCCTCCATTTGCAAACTGTGTAATAATCTGCACATTTAATTCTATCCTTTGTGTATTATTTTCTAAGTAAGGACACAATTGGCTGCAGATATGGCATTTTTGTGACAGAGAGTCTGCAATAGCATTGAAAAGAAAGGGGGAAGGACCAGGGTCACAGAGAGGACAAAAGGAAAAAAATAGCTGTCTAAATCATATATCATTAAAGTGATGCTCATTGAATTACCTCTCTTAGGGCCTGTCAAAACATGTGGTGCCCTTGCAATATGATGTGAATTAAATGCCTTCTGGCCCCTGAAATATTGTTTTCAAGGCCAAATGTGTACTTTCACAGTTTCTCTGTAGTAACTACTGAGAAACACTTGAAACACCCTGATTGACTCCTATGATTAGCAAAACCACCTCAGGAATACAGCAATGTGGGCAATGTGCGGCAACAGGATTTCCAGGGAGAATAAACGTAATGTGGGTATTTGCAGGACTTTGGTGATGGTCATTGGGAGCTCCACCTACTGAGAAATTGGTCAACATCACTTGAAGCTCCCCCTGGGAGAGAAAATGTAAATGTCACGGGTTCATAGAATGATTTGGTTTAAAAGGGACATTAAAGACCATCTAATTCCAGCCCCCTGCCATGGGCAGGGACACCTTCCACTAGAGCAGGCTCCTGAACTGTTGCTGGACTGACATCAATAGCATTAACTGGCTTAATCCTTCTAGTAATTGTAATCTTATTTTGTCCCCTGTGAGCAGGAAAGAGCTGTTACCATTTTGAGAGACCCCAAGTAGACATCAGAGGACCCTGAAGATGGAAGTCACTCTTTTCTCACAGGTAGCAAGAGATAGGAGGAGAAAAAAAATGGTCTCAAGCTTCACCAGGGCAGGTTTATTCAGGATATTGGGAAAAATGTCTTCCCTGGAAGGGTGTTCAGGCACTGGAAGCAGCTGCCCAGGGCAGTGTTGGAGTCACTGCCTGTGGAGGTGCTCCTAAAATGTGTGGATTGCCCTTGGACACATGGTTTGGTGGTGGAGCTGGGTTAAGAGCTGAACTCCATGACCTCCCAGGTCCTTTCCAGCAATTGTGGATGGGCAATATTCCATGATCCCTTCTGCTAGAGGATGTGAGGATCTTTGGGTTCTACAGCCGCTGCCCTAGCAGAGAACACAGCACCACAACACCACAACAACTCCATGGAGTCTGGTTTCCTCTGAGCACTCAGTCCATTGAGAACCAGAGGAATGGGTTTTTCCTCTTGCCTTCCACTGAATTTTGAGTTTTGGCTCATTCTGACAATTGTGCATTTTGCCCGTATTCACTGCTGGTTTTATATGGTGAGGTTATTTGGTTCCGACCAGAGTGCCAGACCTACTCTGCATAATTCGATACAATTGTTACTTCTTCTAATTTGAAAATTCATCAGATTTTGTCCATCAAGAGGCAAAGTGGTTCTCTAATTACTGGAAGGTTGCAAGGTGGTGTCCAGAAATTAGTCTCTGTAGGATCAGGACAAATATAGTTAATGTGTGAAGAGGTGAAATCTCACATGAAATGATGTTCTGTCAAAATTACGACTTTGTGGAGAAAAATTGCACCATTATTCATCTTAGACAAGCATATTTGCAGCAGGAGCTGGAGGGCGACCTCAGTGCTAAATTCAGGTATTCAAAATTTGAAGAAAAATGTCCCTCCAAAGCATTCACATTTCACACATTTAACTTTAGATTTTTAATTTTTTTTTGAGCCTGTATTTCACATATCTATTATGCATGTCTACTTTTTTCAAGATGATACTCATTAGAATTCTTCTTTTTTTAATCTGCTTCTCTTCCTGTTTTTTAGGGAAAGTTTCAGGGAATAATATTTTTCTCATTCTTGAAACCACAGTTTTGAAGAAAATAAAATATTGTGATACTTGTAACAGAAATGTTAAAATCAACATCACATTTATTCATGTTAATTATAACAGCTTCATGATTTCCAGAATAAGGAGAGTTTTCCATGCCAGAATCATGGGATGAAAATCCATGTGTCACCATTATTTATAGAGGCCGCCTAAGAGTTCTGTAAATTATACATTGTAATTTTTGATTCCTTAAGAGGATTTAAATAAACTGAAAAATAGAGAGATGGCACGAGTCTCCTCAGAAAATCCAGTGTATCAGTGACAGATAAAGATGCAGAGCTCAAATCAGTTGGATTCTATTGGCTTTCTCTGTCTGAAGTACCCAAGAATATTCCCCAAGGATCCCCTAGATGCCCCAACTTCACCAACACATTCTGCAATTTTCTGCTTTAGTGAGATATTTTTCTTAGTGCTACTGTATGTTTGGTTTTGGTTTTGTTTGGTTTTTTTTGTTTGCTGTTTAGTTACTTGTTTTTGGAGTTAGTCAGGTTTTTATTGGGTTTTCAGTGTTTTTTTATTTTGTGTACATTTTTGTGGTTTTTTTTTTGTTGTTGTGCTTTTTTTTAAATTTTTATTAGTTGGTTTGGGTTTTTGGGGGTTTTTTTGGGGGGTTTTTTGGTGTTTGGGTTTTGATTTTTTTTCATTTGGGTCAAAGTTATACACTGTATTTTAGGAAATGAGGGGCAATACTGACATCTTATGTTTTCTCTGAATCTTGCAAAGGTCATGCTCAGGATATTGTGGACACATGACAGGGCCAGGACTTCTGGCACTTCTGAAGAGAATCTTTGCTGTATACCACAACATCAGGGCAACATATGGAGAGGCTTCCACAAGAGAGAAGACTGATAACTGTTATTTTCTTACACTTTCATAATATCCCTCTAGTGGTTGGCAGCATTTTCAGCACAGAATGGATTTCCTTAAATTCATCACCCCTTTATCTAGCAATTACTAATGAGACTGACTGAGACTGTATTTAGCATTTAAGGACACCTGCAAGGAACCTTCTTGTCCATGAACAGTTGCACTTATTTTTATGGTCCAGTAGATAATCTGCGCAAAACCTCTTTATTATATTCCAGTTTTGGTAATGAGTCCTACATCAATTTTGTAGTGGAATATGCTTTTTTGCACCGAGAGGTTGAGACTTAGCACAGGTGTCTCTCAGGGGAACTCATTATTACATAATAATGAGTAGTAATAGCTAGGAAAAACCCTGGATAGTGGATAGCTACTAGGAACTCAGTTCTGCACGTGTAACACCTGGCATCCTTATGCTTCATGTAGCCTTGATGCCAGCCCATAGAGCTTGGGAAGAGCAAGGGAGAAGATTTCTTGGTATCCAGACCCTCAGGCCTTGCTGGGTGGAAAGCATGACAGCCAGTCCTGACCCTTATCCCAGGCCATAGACAGAGCTGATAACAAACCAGGGAAGGGGGAGCAGAGATGTTCTGGCACCTGGGTTGTCCTTCCAGCCACTGCTCCTCACTTCCCCCAAAACAAAATGGTATTGCTTGGTTTTGGAAGGTAAGAGACTAAGCTTCCTTGGTGGAGCTCAATTTTTGGAGTGCTAACTTCATACATGAGTCCTGTCTAGTTCCTGTAAGCACAGCAGCAAAAAACCTCATGTTTTCATCCAGAATGCCTGGGGTGTGTTCTGAAGTTGGTATCTCACCTCTCTTGTCTTCACGCTGTGATCAAACAGAGAGAGCGCTTGATTTTTCCATCTCCTGTAACTCTTTGTTATTTATTAGTGATTTCGAGGTGCTGAGCCCTTCTGTGAGATGCTGAGCACCCTGAAGTTTCAGTGATTGCCAATTAGAGGTGTGCAGCACCCTTCAAGACTGTGACTCACAACAGAAATTGTGTTGAAAGGGAAAAGAAGTCTTGTCCTGTTAATTACAGGTTCAATTAGAACACAACCCACATCCAGAGTACCACTCAAGAGGAAACTCGATGCACAGTACATTTGAAATGTACGAAACAAATAGGCCTTTTTATTAGTTTGAAGGTTAACGTGTTCATTAGATTACATCAGTTCATTATGCAATTGTGCCTGTTCCTGCACCATGATATGTAGCAATCAAAAGGAGCATTTCAGAGATAAAATAAAAGGCAAAAAACCCAATAATTGTTGAGCTTGAACAGTTAAAAAGATGAACTAGACAGAAAGTTCATTTTTTCAGACATGGTAGGCCCATTTCATCAAGGCAAAAAAATAATTTTTTTGAGATGCAAATAAAATAGTAAAGCAAGCTGGCTTAGAAGGCACAGAGATGCCGATTTGGGTTGACAATGTTTATGATGACCACAGCTTTCCTGTTTTTCCCCTTTACCCTAACATAATTGCTTTTGACTGGGCAAATCATGTTGTTCTTGTTGTAATGTCATTGCAATTTATGATTCCATAAGGCACTTGAAAAGATTTTTTTGTTTTTATACACTTTGCATTTCATTTTAATGCCATCTGAGGAAATTGCATACCTAAAGCTGTACGTGTTACTTTTCACTAAGCAGCAAATGGTATAATCCTTTTTTTCCCCCTGCCCTGTTTCTTGATTACAATCAAGATGTGTTTTAGATTTTATTACAGAATCACTTTCCTTCTCAATTAGAGCCTTAAGGTTAATTTCCGCTTATACTTCCCACTAAATGTCAAGCTAAATGTAGATTTTACATGAATGTAGGGGAATACCCATCCCCAGCCTTGTGTGAAGATTTACTCACAGCACCAAAATAAAATTTCTGATCTGGTATGCAAGAAATAACACAGACTGCGTGAAGCCCATTGGGAGTTTCATAGCAACTTCAAGTGAAGTGTATTCAGGTACTGTGACAATATCAGAAGACTTTACCATAAAAAATATAATATATAGATAAAGTGTAGTTGAGGTCTGATCTGCCAGCACCCAGTCTGTGTGGAATTCACTTAGTTTGTGGAAACTAATATTTTATTGAAGCCTTCCTCTGCCAGGTCATGGCTCCCTGCAACAAAAGGGGGCATCCTGAGGATTCCTCTTGGAGAATCAAAAGAAGTCAAAGGTCCCTATTGCTCCCATAGATTTGGATAATTATTATTTCTCCCATTTTACTTGCATTAAAAGTTTGATCATTTCCCAAATAAAAATACATTAAAGGCTCAAGGGTCTAAGGAAGAAAAAATTTTCAAAATGCCTACAATGTTAAAATTTCTCATTAATGTCTTTGTAATGAATTATTCATTCTACAAATTATAGCAGAATGTAAATAAGAAAACATTGATGTAACAGGCATTTTCTAAGCACAAAGGGTTTGCCGCATCCAAAATCTTACAGATTTGTGAAATGAATTTGTAACACCTCATGACAGCACAGATTATTATCTCATGGAAGGTTTTGTGAAACTCCCAAATAGTTTTTTTTTCTATGGATATTTCTGATTAAAAAATCCATTTCTTTTTCTTTAGAAGATAATTTTTTTAATGTCTTCTTTGACTTTTCTTGCAGAAATCCTTTTTTCATTCTCCTTTTCTTGCACGTCTCTCCCTGACAAGAAAACAGAAAAAAAAAAATCAGAGCCTCAAATTCAAAGAGTTTTCATTTAAATTTCAGTGAGTTCTACTAATGGGGGCCAAAAATACTGCAATGGATATTATATTTGAGGTGTACATTTTTAATATTTTCACCATTTTTGGGGGAATTATTAACAGAGAAATGCTCTCAATGCCTGCAACAGGAAGGGAATTTTAGCCTTGCCTTTTTGAAAGGACATAGGAGGTTAATGTACAAGACAGGTACTGAGGGATTAAAGTGCCAGCATGCAAGATTAAAACATATACAGAAAAAAAAAAAATCCACAGGCCTAATAAGCCCTTAATGTATATCTTTATCTGCTGCAAGCAAAAAGTTCTGTAATAAAAAGGAGTATTCATGCACAACCCTACATAAATATATACACATAGAGTTATAAAATAATAATTTATATGTGTAACCCAATGGGAAACCAGCCTAGATATTCAGATTTAACTGACAAGCAGTAGCTGCAAAGCTTCTGATATATACCTAAGGGGCAACATTTTAGAAAAGAGATAACAAGAAGATATTATATTAATATTAATAAAGTTTTATTTCCAAAGGGAAAATATGATCAAGTACTTTGCTGTCTAGGCTGCCTTTTTTCCTTTTTTTTACATTTCTGTTAAAGTTGGAAACAAAATTATTCTAACTTAACCAATTGATCCTTTTTCATATAATCCTTTTAAATTATACATGAAAAAAATTAAGGGGTGGTGAGCAATGAGGTTAACAGAGCCATACTCCTCAGATGATGTATGATGAGCAAGGCTCAATGCCAAACATTTTTAGCCAAGTCAAGTCAGTCTATTCATGTTCATGTACCATAAAATTTGCTTTTACAAGGGTAACTAAAGCATTTGCATTAGAAAGGAACACATGAAATCCCAAAGTCTTTGCATATATCCTGAGTACTTCTGTAGTGATATATAAAACGAGAATGCGAATTCCAACCTTACATAAATCTTGGCTTCGTAGCTGATGAAATTTTATAATGGATGACAAATTCTCTGGAGACTAAGGAAGCCAAGATCTGTTTCCTTTTGTTAGCAACACCTTATTCAAGGGCGGCCTCACAGGGTCTTAGGCCAAGGACCAAATTTCACAGAATCACTGATTAAGCTGAGTTGGAAGAGATCCTCAAGGATCATTGAGTCCAGCTCCTGGCCCTGCAAGGATCGTGCCCAAAAGTTACACCCTGTGCCCAAGGGTATTTGCCTAAATTTGGATGCTTTCTCTCTTGACTTTATCTTCATTTAATCAAGAGTAATTGAGGGTTTAAATTTATTTTAGGTCTGTTAATTTTCATCATATGAGAAGCCTCTTTTTTTCAAGAAGACCAGGCTTCTTGAGATATGGTCAGATGAAAACCAGTTGGAAAACTTATTTAAAGTGTTGTGAACTAGATCCTTATCTGCTTTTACCTTCTCTTCTCCTTCTTTCTCTCGTTCTCCCTAACTTCAGTCCAGAAGGAAAGATCCAGAAGCCAAGTATTTAGGAATTGAGAATTTTAGGTTTTTTTAAGGTGAGTTAAGCATTCCTAATACTATATATTATTAAAATTTTATTTTTCTAGATCTCTTTGTTTTAACTTGTATTTCAATTTCAGGAAAAAAAAGCAAACAGAGAAATTGAAATTTAAGAGAAAGAAGCAATTGCTCACACTAGGAATTTTCTGAATATAAGCTTTTTTAAATTATTATTTCTTTTTTTGTACAAAATTTTGATTTAAGTCCACACAAAACCCCCCAAAAAATCTATCATAATGAGATGTAATGTGTAAGTTTCCCATTCCTCTCATTCCTTCTTTGAGTACCTAAAATCTTCAGCTTAGGTAGAGATTTCATCTGCATCACAAAATTGAAATTACTGTGTGCTTGATGAGCATATTAACTCTGAAATCTACAAGGCATATTGGTAAACTTGATAATGAAGCCTTAAAATAAGGGTAGTCAAGATGTTCCTGAATCTAAAAAAATAAAATAAAATAAGAGACACCTTGGAAGAACATTAGCATAGTTATCACCAAACAGCAAAAGGAGATTATCTGAATATGCAGAGATTGCAGAGATCTAAAGCGCATTTAACGCCAGACCAGAGAATTTGGAATTGGAGAGCTGACACAGCACATGTCAGAGATGCCCACTGGGAAAGCTGTACACCACCAGAAAAGTCAGATTAATGTCTCCAGATCACAGTCCTGCTTGTTGATATTCTGTCGGCTCTTCATGCCTCTCTTGATGTGCGGAGTCCAAAGATGCATCAAATATTTCACTTTAATAATCCAGAAGTGTAGAGTAGATCAGAGTAATTATTTATGTTGCAGATGTCATTTCTCTTTGTATGTTACAAAATCATATGCCCCAATGACAATATCAAGAATTTTTTTTTTTGTTATCCTCAATAACTCTCAGTTCCATTTTAGCAGAAAATGGAGTTTTCTGTACCTGAGTTTTATTCTCAGTTACATTATTTTTCTGGTTTCTGTAACTGATTTTTATTCCCTGTTAGCTATTGCGTGATCTTGAGCTGAGGGATTCAGCATTTCCACCTGCAAATAGAAATTTACTTTTAGTAGCCCTTTTACAGAAATTCGTTTTTAGGTTTTTGGAGTCATTTTTATTGAGCAGCAGAAAATGTCATGCCTTGATCAGAGTTTTCAACACTAATATACCTTCATACATGCAGACATATGAACGTGTCTGGTCCTATTCAATATACTGCTTCATTGGCCATTGACACCTTCCATGAGTCAGCCAAATCCTCCCCTACACACTTTCTTCCTATATTATTAATTTCCCAGCTCCCTCCATAAAAATCTCTTGGGAGCAGACAGTACAGATCTCCTGCAGCAAGTGCATGCAGAGAGCTGGATAAAAGGATTTATTTTTTGGGAGCATTCATTTTTACTCCATTCAAGGCAAGGAGAGCATCCTGTAATTGTTGTTTTTCTTCAAAACCACGTAAAAATTACTCCACATACTTTCCTCTGGCAATTGAAACAAGAGTAACGGAACTCAGGTTGTCTTATTTGCTTGTGTTTACACATTTAAATACAAGCCATATTTTGCCTTCTTTTGCTACTGCTAATATCACACTTACAGGTAATGAACAGGGCAGGTCAGTTGTGTCTCTGAGGCCAAGAAAGCTCACTTCCAGAAAATAATAATTATCACTACTTAGAGAGGATAATTACTCATTCATTCAACTGCTGGTACACAAACTACTCTGAGACAAAATCTTTTGAAAAATTAAAGTATTTAAAATATAAAGAGACCAATATTGTAATATTTTAGTCTATACTGTATTTTTCATTGCAAAGAAACCCAAAGAACTTCATAAACAGCAAATACCAGAACCACACAGAAGATGGGTGTCTACTTTTAAATATGATGTGACTGTTCATAAGGGATGTTTTATCTCAGATTTTTGACCAAATACATTTACCCTCATTTACTCTAAATTATTGTGTACATCAAAACACAATTTTTCTGGTACTTACAGTTGGCATGAATGTATAAGCAAGATTGTCTGGACTTTCACAGATGACAACCATCTGTTGGCTGCACCCATGAACTTCAGGACATGGTCAAAAGGTCGCAGTTTCTATGAAAGAGAAATCTTCCCAATGAGCATTATATAGACTGGGGTTGGTTGCATTGTGCTGAGACAGGAATAAGGTGTAGGAAATATGAGTTTAGTTCAACAAGGGCTAGTGCTGGATCCTGCACCTGGGTTGGGGCAGCCCTGGGTGTGCAGACAGAGTGGGGAATGGATCCTGGAAAGCAGAGCCACAGAAAGGGACCTGGGGTTCCTGGTCAGTGGCAAGTGGAACCTGAGTCAGCAGTGCCCTGGCAGCCAGGAGGGACATCCCTGTCCTGGGGACATCAGGCCCAGCATCAGCAGCAGGGCAAGGGAGGGGATTGTCCCACCCTGCTCTGGGCCGGGGCTGCCTCACCCTGAGCACTGTGAGCAGTTCTGGGTGCCTTTCTCTACATGAGAAATAATCAAACTATTAGGAGGATCCAAGGGAGGCCATGAGGGTGGTGAAGAGCCCTGGGGGGAAGGAGGGGCTGAGGGCTCTGGGTCTGTGCAGCTGCAGAGGAGGAGGCTGAGGGGAGACCCCAGGGCAGCCCCAGCTCCCTGTGAGGGCACAGGAGGGGCAGGATCTGATCCCTGCTCTGTGACAGGGACAGGAGCCCAGGGAACGGCCTGAAGCTGTGCCAGGGGAGGTTTGGGTTGGGTATCAGGAAAGGTTCCTCACCCAGAGGGTGTTTGGGCACTGGAACAGCTCCCCAGGCAATGGGCACAGCACCAATCCTGGTGGAGCTCCAGGAATGTTTGGACAAATCTCTCAGACACTGGGTGGGATTGTTGGGAATGGTCTTGCGAAGTGCCAGGAGCTGTACTCAGTGATCCCTGTGAGTCTCCTACAACTCAGAATATTCTGTGAAATCTGAGTGCATTGCATAGTTCTGACCTTGGATTGATTCACAAGAACTCTCTGTGGTCCTTTCTCCTTTTGTCTCACCTTTTGTTGTAATTTGTCAGCAGAGGAAATTATTTCTGGTAAAAGCTCAGAAGGAGAGAGGCCACTTGACAGGATTCTAACACAGCCAATTAATGTTGTTCTTAAATAAATTATAGGTTTGTAGGTTGTTACAGTGAAATTTTAATGAAATAATATTTTGCACAGGAAGGAATACAGAAAAAAACAAGGAACAAACAGTGTCTGGTAAAACTAAGGATATTAAAAATCTCAAAAAATTTTGTCCTCTTCTCTTGTACCAGTCATTGAAGATAGAGAAGAGTTTGAACATGATGAACTAGGTTGATACAATATTCATGTGCAGATGGAGTACTCATAAGAAAAATGTTGTCTTTGGTCTATAAAGAATTTTTTTCTCTGGATGGAGCAATCACAAGCTATTAGTGGCAAACAGACACATCTAATGGGATTAGACACAGAGCAAAATGCCTCTCGATTGCAGGAAAAATCTTTCAGATAAAAATCTTGGTAGGTGAATACATCTCACAGGAGGAGTCACAGAATATTTTCTTTGGATCCTTAAAACAAGCATAGATATATATACAGCATATGGCTGTGTATGTCAAGCTCCAGGAACTACTCTGCACTATTTTCCTCTATTATTTCAATCATCAGTGATCCACAGTACCTGCACTAAAATTAACAAAGAGCTCTTTAAAAAGCAGAGGCTTTCAAAAGTGCTGAATGTTCAACAAGTTTTTGCTTGTATAACTGCATTCAGGAAGTTCTGGTCCCCAGGAAGACTCTGCAAAGGAGGAATCCAATATTTGCACCCTGAGATAAGGATTATTCCCTGGAGAAACCTTTGTACACACTCCTAGGGATTCTCATTACTGGGAATGGAAGTTATTTCCTTATGAAAACCAGACTGTCACTGTCAGCTGCTCAAATAAAACAGATTCTCCTGAATTGCCTCTGAAAAATGTAACATTTCAGCTATTGTTTTCCATCCAGAGCTACCTTACAAAGCATCAAAAAGAGTTTCTTTTTGTGTGCTAGGAAGAGTGTTGAGAAGCTGGAACTCTTTTTAATTAGCAGGTACTATTTAGAGCACCCTGCTTCACTTTATGTTATAATTCACTTGGATTAAACAAAACAATTGGTAAATAAAGCAATCTGAAAAGCCAAGCTACCAAAAAGAAGCAAGAAAATAAGAGTATAACAATCTTGGAATGAATATAATGTGATTTTAGCAAAGAGAAGAATAACAATGAAAGAAAGGGAGCAGGCAGGCTTCTGTCAGGTCTATTCTCCTACCTTTACTAAGCTTGCATAATAGCTTACATTAAAGTAGCTCCTTTTCTTCTAATTGTACAGCAGACACTGCATTTGGGAAAATGCCTTATTGTTACCTGGGTTTCGATCCAGACATGGTGTATCTCAGAATTAAGTTTATTCAGCAGCAGGTTTTACAGATTCCTTCATAAAATCTTGAGATTTTTGATAATTAGTCCTTCACCACATCATTCAGAAAGGTCTTTTTAGTCTAAAAACTGCATGGTTGAAGTCACCTGGAGTGGAATCCAACATTTCCAGTAAGGCATGTAGAGAAAAGAGCAAAAGAGAGGGATACAAACTAACCCCATTCAGATAACTGTTCAAAAAGAGAAAGATAAGTTATTTTTAAGGCAAAATGGAGCTTTATCTACTTGCAATCCAAAAATCATGGGCAACATTTTCAAGACTCCCTTTTGCAAGGGTCACATATTCTTCTTTTCTGTTTGAAGAGTATTCCCCAGAATGCAAGATCATGTCCTCTTTTAATTAATGGTTCTGTACTAAGGATTAGCAACTGTGGCTTGATAAGGGAGATGCCTACAACAGAGCTGTCATCTACCTCAGGCATGCCCTAAACATCAAGGTACAAAATTTTCTTGGGTACTCGAGATTTTATGTTTTTTTTCCTTTCCCTGAGGCTGATCTGCTGTTCAAAACAGGGTGCTTGGACCACAGAGCTGAACAAGGGGGAGTTTGGGTCTGGCCTTCTTTCTTACTGCTGTTTCCACAGCTGGTTTCAAATTAAAAGGTTTTAATATGAAGTTTTCAAAAAGAAGTGGACATTACTTAAAAAGAAATAATAAAATAAAATAGAATAGAATAAAGTAAAATAAAATAAAAATAAAATCTCAGAAAATACCCAATACCTCTGAAATTAGATTGCAGTTCAGTAGACAAGTTCAGAAGCATTGGTTTGGATTTAGACAACTAAATTCTTCTCTATTTTCTATACAAGATTCTGACCATTCTGAACTGGTTTTAGTTCTTAGTCCCTAATCACAAATCTATGACATATCCACACATAAACCTGTTCATAAATCCAGTTTCTAGCTTTTGGATTTTAAGATCAGCCTAAGGAAATACGATCATGTACTTGATAACTAATTCACTTATTTCCAAGACCAGTACTCATATTGTGCACATTTTTGCTTAGATATTACTTGAAAAAGAAATTCTATAACTGTGCACAGTGTTGGTTAACCAGTCACTTAATTAGTGTGAGCTCCCCCTCTTCATGATATTTTGGGTCATGTATTAGCTTTGAAGGGAAAATGTAAAATTCCTCTAAATTAATGTTCATATACTTTTTCACGTCAAAGTAAGGGTTTTTTTTTGCTTTTTTTTGGTAAATTTATATTGATAATTTTCTCCTTCAGTCAAAATTTTTTTGGGAGAGGAGAACTTGCCAATAGCTATTTGAATGTACTTTATAACATGTTCTGGTTTAAGTCTTACAGGGAAGGAGAGTGATACAGTAAAACACAGAAGGTTCTTCAGGTTTAAAATCCACAAAAACATCTTTGAATGGGAAATTCTGTAATTTTTTAGAAAATTAATTCTAGAATAGAAATCAATGAAAGATTTTTTTCAGCGCATATATAAAGGGAGATAAAACAAATCACAAAAATTAGGCAAATTAATAAACCTTAGTAATAACAAACATGATTTCAAGAAACCACCATCTGGGTATGTACTAAGGAATAAAACAAATACATAAATAAGATTGTAATTATATACTTATGGAATCACAGATTTAAAACAAATACCTCCACACAATGTCTGACAGCAATTCATAAATAGGAGTTTTATCCAGGATATTCATAGTTGTAAAAGTCTAGGTCTTGGATGTCCAAAAGCTTTCAAAGGCCACATAAAATCTTTGTAAAATATAAACCTAATTTGAGGCAGCAGGATGAAGGGTATAAATACCTTTGAGAAAAAAAAAAATCACTTGGGCTGTCAAAGAGTCTCTTAGCTTTTGCAGATTAAGAGATTTAGAGGCATACAGTATGTGCTGCAATGGGGAGCTAGAAAATTGGTGTTGCATCATCTATGGCATTGTGTGGAACAATGTTTTCTCCATCTTGCTTATAGCTGGATTCGGGATCTCCCTCAACCAATGGGATATTTTTCAGGAAAATATTTCATTTCAGGAAATTTAGGAATTTTACACAAAATCTTGTACACTTATCAAAATCTAACTCATTGTTTCATAGAAACGAGTATATATAAATTGCCTAAAATAAAAAATCTGTTCTGTGAAACAACTTATTTCTTCAAGTCAGTGATTCAAAGGCCTCTTCCTGTGGAGAAATCATCACACATCTACAGGTCTTGCTTTCTAATAGTAAGTTTCCTTCAAGTAAAAAGAAAGACCGTCTTATATATTTTTTATCTAATGAAGATTCAAATATCAGTTATATATAATGAATATCCACTTTTGATGGCTTTCTTGTGCATACGTGTTTATACAGGTTGAACTGAATCTCTCTAAAAATTCTCTCAGACAACTGAATACTGAACCCCTTAAATCTATCAAATTTAGGCATGATTTTTACGTTATCCAACTTTTTAAAAGCTTTTCCAACATTGTGTGACTTTAGAAAAAATCCCCTTAAAGTGCGAAAATTTCATAGTACTCCTCAGTGCTCATTCTCCCGCCCTTCAATTCTTTTCCTGTCCCCAGCCCAAGCCTGGAGTGACCCCATGGAATACCACGAATGTTGTTTCTTTCTTCCCTGGAGACCTTCCAAGAAGACTGCACCATCCATGGAGGTTCAGGGCGCTGCAGGAAAAGGCCACGCTAAAAAAGGCTGTCGCCGCTCACACCTTCCTCGTGCTCTCCTTGGTGAGAACAGAACGAAATCCCGCTTCCCTTCTCACACCTCCCTTCTGGCTCCACTCTTCCTGCCTCGGGAACTTCCTGCTGATCCCTCAGTTCCAGACGAGTGAAAGCTGGGGAGAAGGGAAAGTTGGTTTCTGCTGAGATATCAGTTCTGTCTCGGAGCTTCTTTGAACCGTCTTTTTCTCAGGTATCAAAAATGGTGGTTTGGCCCCTCAGATAAATCATGGCACTGGTAGAGTATAATGAAATGGCCTGAAGAGCTTGGTCTGGGGGAAGGTGTCCCTTTCCACGGTGTGCGGTTGAAACTAGATGATATTAAGGTCCCTTCCAACCAAAACCATTCTAGGATTCCATATCCCCCTTAGCTGAACTATGATCTGTCTTGCAATGGCATCCTTGCTACCAACTTGATAACTGGTAGCTCTCCAAATTTCATTCATGATGTTTAACAGACTGCCTCAATCACAGGTATGAAAATTATCAAAGCTGACCAAAATTACCATCTGGAATTACTTAAAACTCTACAGAGTAGCCCTCAGGCCAAAATAATAATAGCAATAGCAAAAACAACAACCATAGTAATAGTAATAATAATCATAATGACAATGTAAATTAATAAAAAACTAGCCAAATCAAAATAAGATGTGTAATACAGTCAGAAGTTTTATGGCATGGTTCTATAAAGATATGCAAAAGTAACTTCCCTTGAAACATTACAAAATTCCTGTGCCACATTCGACCCTGGATAGTCACTCCAGCTTTCATATAAAGATGGGAGAGATGAAAACTTGTTCCTCAAAAATTGTACCTCAGAGGATGCATATCTTAGCGGAATTACAAAATAACTAGAAGGCATATATTAACACAAAAATTCTGATTTTTTGCCTTCTTGGGAACATCAGTTGCAGTAATTCTTGAGTATGCTCTGAAAACAGGCTGTGTGTCTGTCCAGAGAAGAAGGCATTTCAAATATCAATTCTTCAACAGATCTAAAACACTAATACAGACTGACTTACAGCATTTTTTTGAGAGCATTCTCTCTCTGTGTAGAATTGAGCCAATCAATCTGATGTGCAATTTTGCATTTTGTCTGATTGCCTTAGGGTTGTAAATATTTATTTTTCTGTTTGTTCGACTCAAATATCTTATAGCTGAATATATTCCTCTTAGGGCAATTTTGACTTTTAAGAGCAGGAATCCTTGACTTTGTCAATGTCTATTAAAAAATAGATCATCACGATCCTTCTCCTATAAGGGAAGGAATTTACTGTAAAACAATGTGACAACCATGACACCATATAGTGAAACCTCCTTATTATTGAAATATAAGCAGGAAATTAGTTTAACTTGGCAATGTGTATCTCTTAAACAAGTTCCACTTTCTTTCCCATATTTTTGAGTCATTTAGGATTATTTATACCTTTCACAGTGGCTTTTTTCCCTTTTTTGTAAACTTAAGCTATGAATCATGGCTGGGGACATCAACTTTTAAGGTCAAAACATCAGCAACTGCAAGTTTCCCTCCACCAAAATGTTCTTAGAAAATATTGCTAGTATCCAAATATTATTATTTGCTTCAGAATGGAAAAAGAAATTGGAAAGAACAAAATATACAATTCAAATACTTTATGCATGGAATAGAAGATTTTTTTCAGTAAGTTCTACCTAATATGCATGGGGAAAAGGATATACCTCGTGTCTACCATTACTCCAGAATATTTCAAACATGCAGTGTGATGGGAGGGAGATATCATCTTCACACCAGTGAGAGGCAACCGAGAACAGCATCCAGAAATACTTAGAACCTTGAACTGAAGCTTACATGAAATGAATGTGCATCTGAGCAATTCTAAGAAATTCTGAAAACCTATCCTCTGGCACAACCTCACCAAGAGAAGTGTGGAGGACTTCTCATCCCTGAGATTTATCTGGATGTGCGTCTCCTCACGACTAAGAAAAGCTTCTGCTGGAAGGGAGACACAGTTATGCATCATTTCAGCCTGTGGAGAAAACTGCTCATTTCCTAGGAAAGTGCTCTGTGGACTGCATGGGAGGGAGTTGCCTTCATCTTCATCTCTTTAGAGTTTATAAAGAAGAAATTTGAAACACAGTGAGTGTTGTCAAAGGAAAAAAAACCAAACTTCTGGTGAAGGTTGGGATCCATGAAGCCATGAAGCTGTTCCTGGTTTCTGCCTGAGAAAGATGTTTATCCAGCACCTAGCATCCTTGGGACATTTAAAGCTTCAGTTAGAGTGGCCCATAGAAACTTGGCTGTATTTAAAGAAGTCTGCACAGAGCTGCAGAACCATTTAGGATTTACAATGTCTCAAGCTAGTCATTTCTATTTTCATTTCATTTCCATATGTGCTCGGAACAGAGCATCTTGTAACAAGTCACTTCTCAGAGAGCAATTTCCAAATCTCCTTAATTTATACAGAGGGTCTGGTCCAAGAAACACTTGTACATTTAATTGACTTCATGTGAGTAACATGGCAGTACAAAAGTCGAGTATAATTAAGAAAAACTGAAGACATGAATAATTACAAACTTGATCTTGTGAATTACAATATTAACTCATCTTTGAAATTTTATTTCCACATTTTGCTTTATAATGGCAAAGCATAAATAACCAGACAGAAGAGAAATCACAGATCACTCTGCTAAAAGTTGTTGACTAGATAAATGAAATTATTTTTCCTTCTAGAAACTCCAGCTGGTGTTATCTTGGCCTTCAGTATCCACTAATTAAATGGAAAAATGTTTGAGATAAAAAGTTAATTTACTAATTAAATGACAAGTATGCTTTATAAATTGTGTCTTTGGCTTATTGTGCATTTAGAGAATTAATTAACAAAACAATCAAGCTGCAGTTGTGAGATGCCAATATGGATGTGATTTGAAGATAGTTTCACTTCTGTTTTCTGTATCAGTTTTTACGACAGCTGCACCGTAATGAAGACGCTTGACTCTTAATTTGTCTCTGTAAAATTAAAATGAGTTTGTGGTTTCTTGCTCACTGGGACTGCAGACAAAATGGTGCATTTAACAGCACACTTCTGATCAGTTGACACAGTCGTGATGCTGCAGCAAGCTGCCATTGTTCTCTACAAATGAGGGCTAAAAAACCTGGCTTGGCATTAGGCTGTGTTGCTCTGGTGAAGTATTTTCAATGGAACATAACAATGAAAGTGTAAACACAGTTTAATTGATATCTTCTTTTAAAATTCATGTTAAATACTTGAGATTTGTAAACAACATTACCAAGTGACAGCTTTATTTTAAATCTGCATCAATAAGACCTCTACGTGTGACTAAACAAACTAAAAAGTTAGTTTAGGAATTGCCAAAGCACAATGGATAAGTTTGACTTTGGAATGTCAGATACATGTAAACATTAAATTTCTCAAGCAGCCTGATTTATCTTGGACTTGGCCCCTTTGAATGTGGAGGATTTGGTTGGTTTGGTTTGGTTTTGTTTCCTAGTTGAAATTAAATACAAATATTAAGTCAAAGTCAAATCTAAAGTCAATCAGAATTTATTTCCTGCTGCAACTCCTCCAAAAAAAAAGGAAAGGAGGAAAGGAAGAGAAGAGAAGAGAAGAAGAGAAGAGAAGAGAAGAGAAGAGAAGAGAAGAGAAGAGAAGAGAAGAGAAGAGAAGAGAAGAGAAGAGAAGAGAAGAGAAGAGAAGAGAAGAGAAGAGAAGAGAAGAGAAGAGAAGAGAAGAGAAGAGAAGAGAAGAGAAGAGAAGAGGAGAGGAGAAGAGAGGAAAGCAAAAGAGAAAAGAAAAGAAAAGAAAAGAAAAGAAAAGAAAAGAAAAGAAAAGAAAAGAAAAGAAAAGAAAAGAAAAGAAAAGAAAAGAAAAGAAAAGAAAAGAAAAGAAAAGAAAAGAAAAGAAAAGAAAAGAAAAGAAAAGAAAAGAAAAGAAGAAAAGAAAAGAAAAGAAAAGAAAAGAAAAGAAAAGAAAAGAAAAGAAAAGAAAAGAAAAGAAAAGAAAAGAAAAGAAAAGAAAAGAAAAGAAAAGAAAAGAAAAGAAAAGAAAAGAAAAGAAAAGAAAAGAAAAGAAAAGAAAAAAGAGTCACCTGGTCCTAATCAGATCTTTAGCCACTGAGTAAAAAAGCTGGTTTCTCCCCACGAGAAGCCATAGATTTTTGTTTGATTGCCACTTTTTATATTCACAACTAATGCTAGTTCATCACACATTTTTATGTTGATATTTTTACAGCTTTTCTTTCATTAAACAGTTACTTTCACATTTTAGCAAAATTTAGTGTATGCTTAGGGATGTATATACAATCTCACTCTAAAGAAAGAAAACTGATTATTTTACATTCAATTTACTTTGATTTTTCTGTCTAGTCTGTTGGTGCCTATAGAAGAAAACAGTATTAAATCATTTATAAAATCAGCCCAATCCCTTCTACAGGGAAATGCAGTGAGACAGACTGTCTCATAAATTGTTTAGAATAACACAGCTCTCCAGTGATTTAGCCTGATTTGTTTGTTTAAAAAAAAAAAAAAAAAAAAAAACACAAAACCTGCAGATGGTGATTCCCATCTTTTATAAAAGGGGTAACAAAAGTGCTCACTTAAGGCAAAAAAACAATGAGCCAAAGTACCTTTTAATGTTCTTGCAGGCAATGTAGAAAACATCCCATTAGCAAACAGACCGTGGGCCAGTGAAATCAGGAGGCACAATGTATTGTGAAATGGAAGAAATGGGAATGAATTTTCTGTATTTGTTGCAGATATTTCATATGGGTCATATGGCCTGATCTTTCACTTAATAAGGGGGGGAAAAAAAGGGAAAATACTCTCCTCAAACCAAGCCAACATCACAAATCTTTGGTCTGTCTTGTTGTGTGGATCACTGACAGTGACAAAATGGTATTGTGTACTGGCAGCTTGATTTTTGGCATTTACTGGGCTGTATGAAAGACCACATCCCCAAACACTTCTGTCATATTCTCTTCCAGATTGTGGTATATTAAACTGAGGAAATAAGCCTGTTTTTTCTGGGGATCTTAGATTCGTCAAAATTAAAGATGGAAAAGACCTGTTAGTGTAAATCACTTACATTATCCCTCATCCAATGCAAGATTACTCCCTGTGGTGTGTTTTCCAGCACTTTTTTCAGTCCACTTTGAAATGACTCATGCAACAGTTTCCACTGTTTCTCTCTGGAGATCAGTCTCCACTCTAATAGATCTCACGACCCTTATTTTCAGCCTAGATTTTCCATTACTCATTTAGAGATTTTTTTTATCCCCTGGCCATCTGGCAAGGCAGTCCATGGTGTCTCTCTTAACCCAAAAACTGAGCCTTTGGAGGCAAGTTAAGGGCCATCAGAAAGGTGGAAGGAAGGCACAAACTGGAAAGGACTTCAGCAAGTTTTCTAGTTTTTTACTGCCCCTGATGTGTTGAGTTGTCCTTCTGGTGCAGAGAAGTATTCAAGTCTGACTTCTGACCTGATGATGTCCAATTATCTTTTTACAAGGGCAGGTAGTGAAGGAAAAGGGGATCTGAATGTCTTTATACTAAATAAGGTTTAAAAGAGATATTAGGAAGAAATTCTATGTCATGATGTTGGTGAGAGCCTGGCACAGAGAAGCTGTGGCTGTCCCATCACTGTAAGTGTTCAAGGCCAGCTTGGAGAGGGCTTGGAACAACCCGGAAGGTGTCCCTGCACATGGCAAAGGCTGTAATGGAATGATATTTGGGGTCACTTCTAACCTAAACCATTCTATGATTCTGTGTTCTAAAACCCTAATAGGAAAATGAAGTATTTTCTGATTAATACATACATAGGTATATCTCCTAGAGAGTTTGGGTATACATTGTACAAGATTTTGGCCCTTTCTGGTCTGAACACAGTTAAAACACTGCAACAGTCAAAGGGGATCATTGCAGTGATGGGGCACAGCCACAAAACTCTTTCTTCATAACCTAGCCTCACCTTTACATCCTGCAGATCAAAACCTACATCTGTGTCTAATAAACTCCAAAGTAATTTTCATTTTTGCCTTGAGCATTTCTCCAGGACAATGGATGGAGCTCAGCCTGGCCTTGGATTATTTATCAGCTGCATGGGTGTGTACACAAGTTGGTTGCTTAAGCTTCTGCTGCAGAGAATAAAGTCAGTGCCACGAGTTAAAGCATCAGCTTAGACAAAAACTGGCTGTGTGCAGGCTACACACAGACAAATGTGGTGGTTTGCAGCCCCTTAAAGCCAGGGCAAGGTGTATCCTTGTACTTGCACCTTTGATTTGGGCCGGGCTCTCCACTCCATCAAAGTGCCTGGCAGGGGGAGGCTGCAGCTGCAGCTTCAGAGCACCAACCTGCACTGACAGCCCTGGTGCTGCTGCCTCGCCTTGCAGCACCTCTGAGGGCAGAGAGCAGCTGCAGAGGAGATTTTCTGCATCTTTTCCAAGATCTGGACTCACACTTTGTTAATGCTTTCTGAGATATTGGTATAAAAACCATGTAGGGTTGCAGGCATCCTCTGGTGGCAGAGGGAACATGGAGGGTTTCAGCTTCTATCCAGCCCACAGGAACTCCATTTACCTGTGTAGCAAACCCATGTCAGCTCACAAGTGCTTCATTTAAAGCCTTTACTGATAGTTTGATGCTTAGGAGGCAGAGCTAAAAGCAATCCTAGAACACAAAAAAAAAAAAAAAACCTAAACAAACAAACAAAAAAACACCAAAAAAACCCAAAAACCCAAAAAAAAACCCAAAACAAAAAACCCAGACAAAACAAACTCAAATGGAAGAATGTGCTTTAGCTTTAGTTCCTGGAATACAGGGATAAATTGATTTTTCCAAGGTAGAGAGTGTGTAACACTGTCAGTAATTAAATTAGCTGTTCCCGATTCAAGGCTGGTATCCAAACTGCATCTGTCTTAGTCTCAGCAGAACTTCTTTTTCCTTTTGATTGTTTCCTACTTCATTTCATACTCTCTTTTGAAAATGAGTTGCACTTTTTTCTTTTTCTTTTTTAATATATATAGTTAGGAGAGAAGTTTCTTCCATGAAGACACCATCTGGAATAAAATTTTCTTTGGGAATACATGTATGGAAGGAGCATTTTGGTTCCTAAAGTTTAAAAATTGTCTCTGTTCGACAGAACTTGCTGGAGAAGAGACAAGTCCATTGTGAAAAATCAGCAACCTGTTCCTTGCTTGATTAAACAAGAAACCAAAATATTTAACAAAATATTTTGAGATTCCAGGGAGTTTTAAATTCGTGAAAGAGAAACTAATCAGACAGAAACAGTTCCAACTTGGATTGCCCATGGGAATCATTAGATACAAGTTACTGGGGAGCAGAGAGAGGCAGTAGGAAATTCATGTCCATCTTACAGCCTGAACAGTGATCAATAAAATTTGCTATAAATTGGCCTGCATTGATTTAAATTTTTCCTGAAAGAACAAGTGTAAAAAAATCCAGGCAAATAAGTTCCTAATTTCAGATGTCAAATTTGAGTTTCTGTTAAGCCAGATATGAAAGACAAAGGCACTTTGTCACTTATATAATGACACTAGATGTCATTATATAATGCAAAACATTTTTTTAATGCTCAGTGGCATTTTTTTCCCATTGCTTTAACTGCTCTTTTCTGAGCTTTATTCCTACATCTGTTTCCTCTCAGGTACCTGCACTACAAAACTACATTGCCACACTTATTTTTCACCCTTAGGCATTCACCTATAGGTGCATACTCATAATTTAAGTAGTTTGAGCACACTTGGCTTTGCCCAGATTCACTGAAGCCAAGAGAAAAACTAGAGGAAAAATTGCTGTGTCATTGAAGATAATAGTTGTTTTGACAATGCCTGTACTGGAATCCTGCATCATTTATTTATATTGCTTGCACACACTCTGAGAGTTTTTTGGCCATGCTTCCTAATATTATTAGAGACACAATTTAGGGGAATTAGTACTTAAGGATCATTTCTAATGGGTTATGTGGCTAAGACACAGACGAGCTTTTTGTTTATTTCTATTCACTCCAACAGTTCTAAAATTATTTCCTGAGAGAACCATGCATGTATTCATGCCACACCAAAATGCAAGAAACGAAACATCTAAGTTTTATGCTGTGTAAGACTCTCTCACCATCTGCAATTGAGCTTTACACTGTCAAATATTTTGAGAAAAATTGTACAAAACCAGAATTAATTGAAAGAGTCGTGATGGTTGGTCCTATCCAGGACACAGATAAGATGTAATGAATTATTGCCTGTAAATGGCTTCAGCCAAACTTTAACATTTCACTTCAAGATTAGGAAAGATTCCTTGCCTTTCTTTGTTTAACAATATCACCCTAATTTTTGCTGGTTGGTAAAAACACATAAGGAAAATACAGAATGATATCTCCAACTATTTCAAAATAATAAAATTAAAGAATCATTATATGAAATTATGAGTGCCCTTCAAGTTTATCTCACTTTAACTTAACCACCTAAGAGAGATCTGCTTGCTCTAAGTTAGTCATTTAGTCTTTCTTCAGCAGAAACCCTTCAGAGGGTGACTCATCTTAGACATCTATCTTTAAATGTGATGAATAGTGTTTTATGGCAGGGCTGGTCTCTCTGCAGCTGCTAATGAGGTAGTCTAGTCAACTAATTTCTTAGGATGAGTTCCTAGCTTTTAGATGATTAAAGACAAGTGATTTTAAATAATCTATCTCAAAAAAATTCGCTTGCTGAAAAATCCAAAGCAGGTTGGTAGTGGTTGGGAGAGAAATTCATTTTTCTAAATTAGGTAGCCATATGTAGGTTACATTTTTTATATTCTGACATCCTGAAAATCTGCTTGGGAATGTTGGATATGACCTGGAACAACAGAGACTCTTTCTTGAGGGTGGCCAGGTGGCCAGATGATGGACTAGATTTTTGGCATAGGTAATTAGAGTAATCCCATCAAACATATCGCTTTGAAAGAACTTTTCTCATTCCTTTTACTCAAATTATTTGAGTTGGAGTTTTACTTCACCTCACGTGTGGGTTAACTGAAGCCCTGCCACAAAATGTCATCCTAAAGTTTAGCTTAGATAATTCCTAATGAGTCCTCTCTGTTGGAATCCATAAAGTTAGAGGGTTTTGAGGAAATGGTTAAAAAGAATGTATAGGCCTCAGACTGAAGTTTTGTTAGCATTGCAGATACAGCAGAAAAGTTTCCCAAGCCGTAGAGCATACGTGACAAATAACAATAGGCCTCTGTAGAATTGGCTTTAGGATGGCAACAAGGTTATTTAATGTATATCTTTAGAAGGTATAGAGCTCTATTAGCATGAATAGAGCTCTGTTCTTTGTCCCTTATGAACCAGTCTTTGTTTTAACTACCATTATGTGTGTTTTATAAGATTAGATAGAATGCTTGTCAATATGTGTTGTTCTATGTATGATTGACTGAAATCTAGACTGAGATAATTTTATGTCAATTTTGTATCACCCCACCTTCTCGGACATTTTCTGTGGATCAGCGAGCCGTTAACATCATTTCTCCATGTGCTGATGTGCTGGAAATAAAAGCAAAAAGCTCTTCACTGGTCTGGGTTTGCCCGGTGTTGTCCATATTTGGACGTTTCGCCGCGGCAAGTGGGTTCCTTTTTTAAGACGTGAGTTCCTGACACAATTGGACCTATATCTACCCATCAACCCCATACTCTCTGACTAAAAAAGGAATCGATATGTCAGACGTGAGTAGCAAAGACTTCCTAAGTCACCCATCCTTTCATCTCCCGCTCTCATTTCTGCCTCTGGAGCGCAGCTTCTCCTGCATGTCCCTAGCTGTGGAGCTGGGAGTCAGGGGGAGGGCATCTGAAGACTCCTGCTGTTCAGGCTCTTATCCTGGGGATGAGCTGACTCCATTCCCAGGAGACTGAATCGCACACGGCCTCCTCACAAGGGACCACACGGACATTCTGTGCTACTCGAAAATTTGCAAGGAAGTTAATGGAAAACATTAAATGGATAAAATTCAGTAGCATTTGGCTTGCATCCCAAGTGGTATAAATGATATTTCTTTATAAAATGTTGTTTTTTCTACTTGGGTAATTTGCGCCTGTGAGCCTCAGCATTCCTTTTCTCTCTTATGCTCTCTGAGTAACCTCAGCTGTCTCTGTCGCACCCAAACCACCACGACTTGCACATGGAATGAGCAAGAGGGCAAGGAGTTTGCATCCCTATCTAATATTTAAAGGCAGTGGGAGTATGCTTAATGCCTTTCGGCCACCTACGAGGGAAATGGCAGCGCTGGTGTCACAAGTTTATCTAATTTCTATTGTTGCAGAGGTAGTGTCACATAAATTGGGGGCACAGGCTATTCGTTTTGCAGACGTCTTTTGCCTGGTGTATAATTATCGTGGCTCATCTTTATTAAACACCAGCCTTATCTTTGTTTTGCTCTCTTTGTTGATAGATGTAACCTCAATACTGTTGCCATGGCTACAGTAACAGTAGCTGAGAAGATTTTGTTTGTTGTAAACAAACCGAGCTGTACAGGCGCAGATCCTAGCAGAGCGTTTACAGCCCCCTGCCTTATATTATGCTGATTAACACTGCCATCTCCCTCCTGCTACCTATTTCTTATTTTAATTAGCATTAATTTAAGCTGCATCAAGGAGTGTTTCCCCTTTTGGTGCCGTGGCACCTCTTTCCTGACAGTTTTTTTTCCCCCTGTAGCAACAGCCATAGGTTAGGACTGCAGCCCTGCTGAGAGCATCCTCACAGCAAAGCCCTGCTGGCACCAAAAATTAATCTCAATGTACACACTAGCTTAATGGCAAAAGATTGCTTTAATTTACTTCCTACATTCTCACCTCCAGGGGCAACTGAACTTGTTCTCATGTAGGAGCCACGGGGATCTGAAAATGTGTGAGTAATTCTGAAACTTATTTAGCTTCAAGCCAATTCCTCGAAATCAAGGACCAAGTTCAGCCTCTCACATAAGGAGATGCAACTCCTCAGTGAGAAACTGTACTGTAAATTCTTGTCCCTCTGTTGATTTAACCCATGATCTCCCATGTGCACAGAAATGACTGGATTGGGTTCAGGAATAATCTAAACTTCCAACAGCACCAGCTCCTGTGTTAGTTTTATACCAGACCTTTCTGCAGCAGGCATTTTTTCCTAATATTTAAGCTTGCCTCCTGAGTTTTACAATAATTTTTTTCACTATGTATGCCAATGTTAACAATATCCAATCTATACCATATAATTTTGCTATTATTATTTTCATCTTGAAGTGTTTAGGAGCTATCCCTGAGGGAAATATGCCTGCATGTTTCAAGTGACTAGTACTATGTTCTCTGTGAAGGGCTCAGTAGTTTCCTTATATATGTAATGAAATATATGTACACATATATACATATCACTGCTGTATTTTTAAAAATGCTATTGTGCCTAAATTCCTTAATTTCACCTAGATATAATTCAGGGTAAAGCACAATATATAAACAGGGAGAGGGTTCCTGCCTTAGAAGAGATGAGTTGGAAGAAGGAGGAGTAAGGCAGGTGAGATGTGTCTGTACTGCAGGAGGACTGCAATTCAAAATGATGGGACACTCCTGCAATGTGACATTGTGTTATTATACTGCCCGTGAAACCAGAGTTATTCCCTGTTTTGTGTGGTTCTGTGCTGATTACGTGACCCTGTCATGCCTCTGCTAAGGCCTCTCCTGCAGCTCCTTCACCTTGCACCACCTGGAAGTGGTGCTGCCTGGAAATCTTTGCTTGGCAAGGCACAGATGGAAAACATTTTGCTCCTCTTTACTCCCCTCCTTCACAGCCTTCACTGGCTGCGTCCTCCAGAATGGAGCAGACCTGCAAGCTCTGTATGAGGAGTCAGGCTGTCCTGAGGTCAAGGCAGCTTCTTGTAGAGTACTGGAAAAAAAAAAAAAAGACAGCACTGCCTGTGCTGCTCTGTGGCACTTCTAAATATAACACCAGGAAGGACACATTGTTCTGGGAACACTAATGTTAAATGGGGAAGAAAAACGTCTTTCTCTTCACCCAAAACATCAAAAGACCTTGCTGTTCCTGGACTTGGCAGTGTTGGATTAATGTTTGAACTTTATCTTACAGGTCATTTCCAATCCTGATGATTCTATGAGATGGGCAGAATACTAATTACATCACAACTTGCATTAAGGGAAATCTAGAAATGTTTTAATGCTAGGCATGCTTAGCCTTCTCTGTGGAAACTACAGGACCATAAAGTGCATGGTGACAGCAGTGCCTGGGAGGACAGAATCATCAGCAACGTTCAGAACTCCAGCTAATTGCTCATTATGGGTGGTGAGTTCACCAGGGATGCTGGTAGAGCATGAAGCAATTGAACACTGGCACCCTTGGTCCTTGTCACTATCACCATCCAGAGCAGCTGTGGCTGCCCCATCCCTGCCAATGTCCAAGGCCAGGTTGGGAAGGACTTGGATCAACCTGGGATAGTGGGAAGTGTCCCTGCCCATGGCAGGATATTGGAATAAAATGATCTCTAAAGTCCATTTCAAACCAAACCATTCTCTGTGGCTCTGTGGTCAATGCACTCCACACTTTCATTGCAATTTGACCTTGTTGATCCAATCCTTTGACATGTGAGAAAGCTGATGGTATTACACTGCTCAGTATCTTTCAAGTCTAGCCCTAAACTCTTCCTTTTTTTTTTTTTTAAGATACCAAAACACAATGTGGGTAGAGATGTGTCCTGTTTGAAGCATCTTGGCAAAACTTTGTACACCAAAGCAGCCCCGGATGATGAAGTTGAGTCAAATCAGAAATCACAACACTTGTGGGAATTTTCTGGTTTTCACATCTTTATGTTTCAATTCTTCATGCTATTTTAATATAATTTTACACATTAATGATGAAAAAGGTGAGGCATTGACTCTAGCAAACTTGATGAATGGGAAGAAAAACATTACCCCCTCATGTGAACTTATAGAATAGTTCACACTCATTTTCAGCTTGAAAAGCTGTTATCTGTTCATATAGCGGCTTTTAAAAGTGCAAATGGAAGCAATCCAACATGCAGAGGTGTGTAGTAGTTTACAAATGCCTCCATAATATCTAAAAATCAACCTGAAATACTGGAATAGAATAAATGCTTGGTAGACCCAAACATGTCTTTGTTTAATTATACTTTACTGGACTGATAGTGCAATTAAAAGGTGGAATTTGGCAGCCCAGTTAAGAGTATTTTCACAGCAGAGCCCTCCCTTTGCAGCTTGTAGTTCTTCTAGGACACAGAACTTGCAGTTCTTAAAATATTTCACCAGCACATCAAGCCAAAAGACTGCTATGAAGTTTGGATCCTCTTTCCCAATGGACTAAAAAGCAGCTCTATCTTCAAATGAGTGAACACAGAAACGAAGCCCTAGCCAGAAAGAAGCTGCACAACAGGGTACACTCTCTGTCTCACAGACAGCATGAGTGCCATGAAAAGAGGGAAGCTTGATGTGGCTGGCAATTCAACCACCTGAGGAAAGTCTGAAGTTTGATATATCCCTGCAACACTGCAGTCTGGCGTTTCCAGTTGACTTCTGTAGCTATGTGTTCAGAAACCATAGAAGAAATAGTTTCTGCTCAGGAAAAAGGTTAAAAGGAATATATATGGAAGTTGAGGGAGAAAGAGTGCATGGTTTATATTTTGCATATTTGATTCACAGGATGGTTTGAGTTGGAAGGACCTTAAGGATCATCCAGTTTCACCTCTCTGCCATGGGCAGGGACACCTTCCACTGCCCCAAGGTGCTCCAAATCCCATCCAGCCTGGCCTTGGACACTTCCAGAGATCCAGAGGCAGCCACAGCTTCTCTGGGCAACCTGTGCCAGGACCTGCCCACCCTCACAGGGAAGAAAAGCTCGTTAATATCTAATTGAATCACCACCCCCCTTTTCAATTTAAAGGGGTTTTTTTCCCTGTCTTATTATGATTCATCCGTTCCCTATGTTCCACATTATTTCTGTGGTAGAGATGGAAATCTGGACAAAGCCACACGAATCTGGTGATTTGTCCACATGCCCTACAGTAGATATTTTCCTATGTCCTTTAGCTACCCACTGGTCTATTTTTTTTTGTTCTTACCAAACATTTTCACCTCCAGACTAAGTCTGGAACATTAGCAAGCACAAGAAGAAGGAGGAGGAGGAGGAGGAGGAGGAGGAGCACAGAAAGAAGTGACCTCAACTTTTGGTTGTAGTGGCTGGTGCTGAAGCCATAGGTAATTCACTCAAATTCCAGACATACAGACCATGGCAGAAACTACTCCCAGCAGAAAAGGTTTGGTGATATGGGTGCCTCCAGAAAGAATCCTCTTACTTGAAGTGCCATGAAGGAGTTAAAGTCTGGATATTACTCACACTCCATTGCACACCAGAGAGGGAATTTAAACATAGATAATAAAGCATTGATAATAATGCATGTGCTTCCTCTCTGATATGATAAATTATATCTTCATGTCACTGCCTATATTGTCTATCAGTTCAATAAATACAAAGGCTAATTAAAGTTGGTTTACAAATAGGTACTGATGCTACAGACTAGCATATTAGTAAATTTTGTGTGCTGTTGAGAGGCTTTTTTAGCCATGTGAGGCTGTGTATGAGAAAGATGCTTTGAAAGTCTGACACTTTCTTGGACACAGTGCTAAAGAGGGATGAGATGAAAGACTGAGAAGTCAGACTGTATTCATCCTATCACTTGCAAAAATATTATTGCTTCTCACAGTGTTAATCTACTGTTAACTTGAAGCAGAGGCTATTCCATACCAAATGGAAGTTAAGGAAATTATTTTTCATGCCAGAATCAAGCGAGGGAAAGAGTGTGAAAAAAAAGAGAAAAAATGTCCTGGTGACCTTGCATCCAGGCTTATTTAGAAAGATCAGTGGCACTGATTTATCGTGGTGGTGCATGGCAGTCCTCCCCAGCTCTGCCTCTGTTGAAATGAAAGGAAGTTTATCCTTTACTTCAATGATAGACAAAATAGACCTCAGTAAAATATTTTAATTGAAATTGTTTCCTCATTTAGTTAAATGTATTGTACTCCCCAATTTCATTTTTAAGGAACTGTCTCATTGAACAGTGAAAGAATAATTTTACCTGTGTTTTGTCGAGGTGGTGGATGAATAATGAGAACAAAGAACAACACAGAAAATTTAACAGGGTATTGCATTGTCATTTTCTTCTAAGCAAGCTTATCATGATCAGCAAGCTTGCCATTCACATTCATACTCCAGTAAGCTTATTTTATAATAAAGCATTCCTTAATATTGCAATAACCTAATTGGTTTGTGTGGTTAAAGGAAAATAAAATTCTCATATTTATTATGAGTTATTACAATAAATCTCCTCGCTAAAATAAAAACCAAGCATTTATCCAATTCAAAAGGCATATGAACATCAATATTTGCTCTCTCTGATTATATCAGAGCAGTGCTTCCAGTCCTTCATGTTGTCTTGAGAGTACGGAGAAAAACCTAAAATCCAAACCACCGCGAGTACAACTGCCTTCACATTTACTGCAGGGCACTCGCATTCTTTTACCTGATGAACCCATTCCACCACACCCGCCGTGCAGTGTTTTACAGTGGGAAGCACTGCTGCAGCCCAAGGCTCGCTGAGAAGTGCGCTCACACTGCTGGGTTCGTCTGCGGCTCCTCTTTAAGCAGGAGGCACGCTCTCCCAGGCTTCCCCGGGGATGCCATCGGGATGTTTGAGCTGGGGTCCTGTCAGTCGTGACCTGCGTGACTCTCCACTGATTGGACAGGGAGCCTGGGGACTGGGATCTCTTTATTATTTTGCTGTGAATCTATCAGATGTGTTTTGAAGTCAGGCGCTTTGTGTTGCCATTTTGTCCTCGCTCACAAATGCTGCTTGCTGTTCCTGAACGACTGCTTTATCTTCCTTTTGAAAACTCATACCGTGTTTGATATGAAGGGAAACCCACTGGGTGAGTGGGGATTTCTGTTGTTGTTTCACTTTATTCAGTCCTTCTGGAGGGACTTTTTACAAGGACTTTTAGTGGTGGGACGAGGGTGTCCTTAGCAGAAAAAGGATTAGAATAGATATAAGGGGAAAAATTCTATATTGTGAGGGTAGTCAGGCCCTGGAAGAGGGTGCCCAGAGAAACTGTGGCTGCCCCATCCCTGGAAGTGTCCAAGGCCAGGTTGGACGGGGCTTGGAGCAACCTGGGACAGTGGAAGGTGTCCCTGCCCATGGCAGGGTGGCCTTCAAGGTCCTTTCTGATCCAAACCATTCTATGATTCTGTGAATTTCACATCTTAGCACTTTGCTTTTTTAAGATCAGGGCAGGAGCTTTAAAAGAATAAAATGCTGATCCAAACCATTCTATGATTCTATGAATTTCACATCCTAGCACTTTATTTTTTTAGGATCAGGGCAGGAGCTTTAAAAGAATAAAATGCGTAAATATTGTTTTGTTGGTATGCATTCTGAAGTTAAGTTTGGATTGTTCTTTAGGACATTCCTGAGGCTTTTCATTACAAAATTTCCTTGCTAAATTGAAAAAAAAAAATCAAAAAAATCCTTTCTCTTCACTGTTGGATGGTCTTTCATGCAGGTAGGCCCAGATGCTGCTGTGGGAATAAGGCAACCTGTAACCACACCTGTTCCAGATGAAGGTGATTATTCCAAGCATTGTATCTTAGAGAAACTTTTTCTATCCCTTTTTTATTTTTTTTCACTCTCATCCAACCGAAAATCGTATTTGCTTTTCCCGTGGCTGCCAAATAATGAACAGATATCGTAGTCAAACATTCCATGAGTTTCCAAATGTTTTAGATCCTCAGAGAATCCTGCAGCTTGAGAAACATATGAGAAGTTTAGAGTGCTTCTGTCTATGAGGATAACCCTGCTTGTATCCCAGTTGAATTCCATCTGTCATAAGGCAGCCCTACCTCCACAATATGTTGAAATTCACTGAAAAGTTCTACTGTCCTCCACAGTACTTAATAATATTACAATGTGGGAGAAGACTATGGTACTAATATTAAGCTTTTGCTAAATAAGAAATATTTTCAAACACAAGTACCAACCAAGTGAATTTTTTATATAAATGTATAAAAAACATGTAACTGCTGCATATAACACTGAGTATCTCTCCTCCTCTAGTGTTTTAATGTCATTTTAAATATACCATTCTTGGCTTGAGAGTGAAGTTTTTTTGAGGCAGGTTTTTATATAGATTAGAATACTTGGATTTTTTAATGGGAAAAGTTTATTTTTCCCCCATCCATTGTCCACTCATTTACCTTCTTTCCTGTAAATAAAAAAAAATTATTTTGTCATTGAAAATGAAAATAATAGAGGTTTTTTTTCAAGCCTGAATATGTCACTTCTTTATCTAGAATGATTGTATTTGTGTTCCAAATAAATTCAACTAAATATTTGACTGTATTTAGGTCACAATATGTGAAACTATCCAGGAAAATATTTTTGTATACTTTTTGTTCAGTAGAAATCTAATCTTTAATACCTTAAGTATATGCTGTTGCTCTTCTGTGGGAGACCTGTGGCTTCAGAAAAGGACACTGCTGCCAGCAGAAAGTACAGAGCATAATAAATCCCCTTTTCACACAAAAATATCCGTTAATTTGCATTAGTTGGGCAGGAGATATCAATCAGGAATTGAAAGTACTCAGGGATTCCTCAGTAGCTTGCAAAAATATCTCTACTATCTAGAATTTCAATTAAATTTAAATTTACATTTAATTGACTTTGTCTCCCTCATTTCCCTCTCTGTTCTCAGATGTATGTATAATTGCATTTATTCTAATTAATATTTACTGAATTTTAATCTACAATCCTGCGCTGTCACTTAGCACAGTTATTTTTCTGAACAGTTCTCAAAAAGACTCTTAATAATCCTTTTTGAGAATCCACACAATGTATGTTCCCTGAATTATCTTGAGATTTTTTTTTTTTTTTCTGTTTTTTTCTGGAAGTTTAAGAGAGAGAGAGAGAGTTTAAGATTTAGGGCTAACATTTTATTTTATGGAAATGCATGCATTTTGAGTCTATTAGGGTGCAGTTACCCAAGTCCCATGCTGTTTTGGTCGCAATTAGACAGCCAGGTTCCACGAGAACAAAGGCAATTACCATTGGCTTGTTGCGCTCTAGGTTGCCCCAAATGCCTTCCCAGAAGAAACCTGGCTGCCTGGTCCTCAGGAATGTTGGTTTGCGTCCATGCGTTGACTCACCAGCCACCCAGCTGCCCTTTGGACAAGGAAATTTGGATGGCGGTCCTGCCCTCAGAGGAAGCGCTTCGAAAGAGCTTGTCTTCATCTCTAAATTCCCAAACGTTTTCACAACTGAGTTTCTTAGAGATTCTCAATGGTTCCTGGGGCTGAGCTATCTAATCACGAGTTAATTGGGTACCCACAGCAAATGTTTTTGCAGTAGCTGTCTCTGCATGCACTTGGCAAGTACAAGGCAAGGCGATTTGTCTTAATCATCTTTGGTGATGCATTAAGCTATGCAAAATTACTTCATATTTTGCATAAACTAAGATTAAGCAATCAGACATTTACTCCAGATTGCTTGACACACAGTGAATTCTTAAACCAAAGAATGCTCAGATGTCTGATCCCATGGGCATTTATATGTCTCTTTAAGGGTGTACTTTCAGCATGCGGAGTTATCTCTGTCCGAATTTCCCAGCTAGCCACTAAACTCACAGAATTTTTTTTTTCCACAGGTCAAAGCTGATATTGTGCTGGTGTTTCTCCAGAAATTTTTTTTTCCTCAATTTTGGCCTGCTAGATTTGTTATCTGGATTTTGCTGTGCCTGCAATACCACTTGGAGTTGATCACACAATTATAGAATGGTTGGGGCTGGAACATTGGTTATCTAGTTCCACCTTCTGTCTCTCTGTTACTCTGGCTAAAGAAATGCAAGATCCTTGGTCATTCCCTTTCATGAAATTATCAGCTGGGAATTTCTTTGTATATGTAGGGTTGATTCATTCATGATGCAGGCAGCTTAATCAACAATGTCCAGAAATTATTTTCCCATTCTGGATCACTGCTGTCAACGGTTGGTTTTCCAGCCTGGAAATCTATATACCTCTGCTGTAGAGCAACATTAATATCTTTTTCTTTTTGAATATTTTTTTTTGTGTATCATAGGAAATAAACACAGAGGGAAAACACAGATGTTCATACCTTTTCAGAGGTCTGTACCTCTACCTATAGAGACCTATAGAACACACATGTTGTACAGTGTAGCAAATTTTATACATCTATACAGTGTTCCTGACATGGCAGAATGCCTTTTCCATCTCAAAACATTAGTTTATTACTTTTAATAATTGAAAATTAGAAACATCTAGACTTCAATCAATCACAAATTACTGAAACAAAATATGTTGATTGATTCAATGTACATTCTTCCAGCTTATCAGCATGAACATTTCCAGTATTTCAGTTTTGCCTCAAAAACACTTATGAGGCGAGAAAACTGGAGTGATAACTTTCCAAGAACATATCACATCTATCCATCTTCTGGGACTAGAAACCTCTGTGCTAGTTTTATGATATTTTCGGGTATAGTGAAATTACTTCATCTCACTTTGAAATATTTCCCATACATATGAGTTTATAAGCAGTGTTACTGGCAGGCAGAAAGCCTGAATGCTTATAAATAGAGAGCTGAAATGGGGATAAAAGCAGCCCTGTGATCATTAGGGGCTTCTTACTTTGAGTGAAGTAACAAATAATTCATGGCATCAAACAGGCCAAGAGTGCTGAAAGTGGGCAAAGGTCACCCAGAGTTCACAGCTCTGCCCTGATAAGCAGATGGTTCCTAAGCAGATAAGATGTTAATAGATACCAACAGTCTCTGGTGTTGGAGGTGGAAATAAAGCAATGCCAAAGCATTAGGTTCAAACTCTGGGCACCACCGAGACAGATCTTGACATTGCAAAGGTGTTTTTTCCAAGATCAGCCTTCAGAGCCTTGAGTTAGCTGTATCCTAACATGGAGGATATCCAAACCTACTTATCTTGTACAATTATTTGTAGGAACCTCCACATTAAAGCTGGCTTAGGTGAAACAAGCGCGATAAGAGAACCACGACCCGAGGAAGAGAAAACAAAAACCCGCTCTGTACATCTCCCAGCTGTTCTTTGCGCAGCACACTCACACAAGCGCACGCAGGTAGGCACAGCTGCCTGACAGCCGGTGACATCTGGTTATCTGCAATCTCCCTTACAAGAGCCTTGCTCTGTGCAACGCGCCGGTGCCTCTGCTCTGTGTTAGATAAACACGGCAAACACAGATAGCAACAAGGAGAGCATCACAGGCCCTGCTTGCCAGCAGCAGCTCCAGCAGCAGCAGTGGGGGCTCAGCAAAACCCCCCCATGCCTGTTTGCTCACGGGCTCTGGCAGTCCAGGTGGGAAAGATGCAAGGAGCAAGAATTTATGGCGGCCGTGGGGGCTGGCTGGAAAGCTCCTCTCTCTTTTTATTCTAACGGCCGCCTAAATTACTCCTGCAGACTTTGACAGAGCTTTGATTAGTGCACACAAATATCACCCGCAAATTCAGACTGGATCTTTCATCCCAGTAAACGTGAGCCCAGACCTGCGTTTGGATCCTGGATGCTGCCTCTGGGTTCTCTCCAGATTTTCTGCCAAACACTGCCACCAAGTGTGAATCTTAGATGGTTTTACTAAACAGTCACAAGGAAAAGAGACCCACCTGCCAGATCCTGGCCCTGATGACCTCCACAGGCACTGGAGACACAAAGACACCCACAGAACCCCTTCCTCTCTATTTCCCCTGTTGAAAACAAGGCTGCAAAAACTGTCTGACGCTCCTCTAACATTTTATTTCTGTCACAGTAAACATCTAAAATCATGGACATTGGTATAAATGATGAAGCCCAATCCTTAGTGTAAAAAAGACAGATGTGGAGTGAGAGGGGGTGACTAATGCCTAAAATAAATAACACAAATAAAAAAAGTAAGAGAAAAATTGTTGCTCTAGATGATACAAATCCTCAGCTCCTGAGCCTCAGAATAATACTTAGAAACACAATTGCCTTTGGTTTCTTTAGTTTTGTACCATGTGACATGTGAAACTGAGATGAGGAGTAATATATTATCTGTTTTTGGGGAGGAATATCCTCATTGCTGCTTCAAACCAGACAATCCTGAGAATTTGTCTGCTCACCACTTGGAAAGGCAAAGATAACTAATAAGGAAAGGTAAATTGAAATATTTCTAAGTGAAGCTGATCAGAACTCTACATGAAGAAATAAAGTGACAACAGTTCAAACAGCCTAACTTATTGGAGTATGAACTTTAATTCAAAATGAAAGTGTTCAAACATCTATCTGGTTAACTTTACATTCTTTATATTAAATGGAGTTAATTCTGTATACTTATCAGCTGTGCTTCTCTAAATGATCCCTAAGAAAGTCACTTGTCAAAAGGGATGCTGAGAAGGAACAAAGCCCTGTAGCAAAAAGGCAAGAATATGATTTTCAGCCTGGATCTGTTGCTCTTTGGTTGCAATGGGTTTGTAAAAAAGGCTGTGGGGTGCAGCAGGATTCCTGGCCCTGGGCGAGGGGAGGCTGCAGTGAGGGCTGTTTCCACCAGCCGTGTTCCCTGACTTCAGTGAGAATAAGAGTTTATAAGAATGCTATTTTATATAACTCTTGCATGGTTTAGGCATAACCTCATGGCTCTGAGTTACAGCTCTGACCTTTAGCAAGTTTAAATTTATAAACACATGAGCTACAAGGACACACTCCAAGTGGCTCCCAACAGCAAGAATTCAAAAGCATGGAAAACATGAAATTTTAAATAAGGATTAGGATTGCTCTAGACAGCAAACCTCAAGCTGCAATTCTGAAAACTCCACTTTACTGGAAATATCCTCCTCAGGCCATAAAGATCTGGGTTTCTATATTACTCAAAAACTTGACATTGTTCCAGGTGTGTTTAAATACTTCTGAGTTTGGATACACATGCATCACTTCTCTTTGTTTAGCAGGTTCTGCCCATACATATCACAGAACTAAACTCAGCCTTGGGCATCCATCAGCAGTTCTTGTCCCTGCACAACAAAGGATTAGTTAAATAGTACACACTTTTCCTTAAGTAAATATGAGTACCTGTATAATTATTTCTCCTGCAGGTCTTAACAGCACCAGAGGAGCTGTTATCCTTTATCAGGTAAATCTGGTGCAGCTTTTAAATTGCTATGTGTGCCAGAGGAGGAGGTTTTTTTTTATTATTTTTTATTCTAGGTGGTCTAGCCTCACATCACCCAGAAAGGATTTACAGAGGCAAAACACATTAACTTTATTTGAAATCAGGTCCATAAATCCCCTTATATTGATGAGAAACCAGACCCTTAAGTAGTAATTCTAATTCTAATAGAGATCTGAATGCTTGCTTGTCATAAATCACAGTATTACAGAATGGGAAGAAGGTAAAAGCTGCATTAAAGGCACTTACAGAGCACTTCTTTCTGGGACAGACTGTAAACTTTTCAATTCTTCTTCCAGTCTGGTTTAGAATGTTTCAAGTACCAGATCTCCTGTCAATCCCCTGAGGAAAATATTCTGTGTCCCCACAGAGCAAGCATTGTTAAGGGTTCTTTCTAGACATTCAGTTCAATTATTCATTTATTCACTCCCAATTATGCTCACCTCGATAAAAAACTGTTCTCCTTAGAACCACACTCAGTTGGAGATACCTCCCCATGCCCCCCGCTATTATTTGGACAAAGTTAGTGATTCTATTATTCACTTGCCTCAAATGAAGCCTGTATGTCTGTCTTCGTGGGATTTCTCTGTGTTTCAGTTCCCCAGCTCTACAATAAGTCTCACTTTCTCACATCCTTTATCTATTCTTCTAAAAGCTCTAACACAGGGTCAGTCTTTATTTGTGTACGCTATCTACAAGCAATACTCAGGGAGCCCAAGATCAACTTCTCAAATATTCTGAGACAGGACAGGAAAACACTAATAAGAATAGGAAAATTTGCAGATTATGCTATCCATTTTTTTGACATCCAATTGCTATTAGAGAATGATAACTGAAATATCTATCCCTTTATAAACCTTTCTGGTTATTTCTGGCTCTAAATAAGTTTAGTTCCAAAAATAGACAGAGAGAATCTAACAGATAGGGATATAATCCTGTGTGTGAGAAAGCAGCCAAGGTAATATTTACAATAATCCGATGAAAAATATCCATTTTGAAACAGATGTTTAAAAACAAAGGTTGAGTTTTTCATGCATGCTGCTAGAGGTTTTCTTTCCTGAATGATAATTGGCCGTGTCAAACGCCAGACAACTTTAAATTTTAAATTTGGAATTGAACAATGTGTGTGCAGACCCAGAAAAAAAAAAAGTCACTATTTTTTTCAGGCTGGATAAGAGAAAAAAATAATTCCTTCAAAACAATTTTTAACTTCTCTAATATATATGGCTCTGTGTTTCTTGGCTGCAACATGGAACTAAAATTTCAAGGGAGCTTGAGCAATAATAAAGAGACCAAGATAACAACTGCAGATCTTCTTATCTGTTTTTTAGATTCTGTTGGCAGATTTCACCTTGCTGTTTCTTGCCTCAGTTCCTGCTTGTGATGTTCATTTCAACAATGATGTGGAAGAGGAGTAAATGGCATTGTGTTTGTGTGAACCCTGACAACACAGACTCCTGGATTCAGCTGGGGACAGCAGGCATGAACAGTTCAATCATGGGTACTACTTTCACCTGAAAAGTACTTTTACACAGAAAAATACTTTATAATTCCTCTGGTCTTTGACAACAACAACAGAAAAAAAGATATTTAAATTAATGTCAAGCTCAATTTTTTTTCCTAAAAAAGTTTATGTTACTACAAAGTTGTCTGGACAAATGTTGTGGCCCCAGTTGAAGCACACAAGAAGTAATAATTTTCTCCTTAAAGTCAGACCCTAGATGTCTCAATTGCCTTGCACTTTCATCTGTTCACCCTTCATTTTTCTCATTCTCATCCTATTTTAAAGAGTATGCTTGTGCTCTGTGTAAAGAGATGAGAAGGTTTCCATGAAGTTGTCTCTCTGAAACTCCAAGTTCCAGCCTAGGCAATGACAATTATCATGTTCTGGAAGGGGCTTTATCCCTTGGCAGCAGGTAGGACCAGCAGACACAGGGGTAAGAGCAGAATTTTTCTTTTTTGGTCATGCTTGGCCGACCCAGTAGCTCCCAAAACAAGTTTTAGACCTGCAGGAGAGAGATTCATGTTCTTCCCCTGCAAGTGTCACGTTGCTTATATTCTTGCCAGTGCCTTTTGATGTTCCTGTTGAATTTATACTTGGAAGTCAGGGTTAGGACACAGGGATAACTTGAAGGAAAATGTGTCCCCTATTGACCATTGAGTAAATGATGCCTAAGATAGTAAAGGACTATTGGACAAAGATGTTTGTACCTGAAACTTCAGTATGGGTTCCAAATTTTATTTTTCTTCAACTTAAGGAAATGTTTCCTTACCCTGATGTTATCACTGTTACTTAGGACAATACTTTAATGACTTCCAGCCCTCTGTGGGCACAGAATATGAGATTTTAATTTGAAACCTGATCATATGTCTAGGTCCCCCTGGAAAACTTTATTAGCTCTTTTCTTCATAAATAACTTCTAGAGGATCAAAGGTCTGGGCATGAAACACCATGGCAAATTTGTCCCTGGATGATTTAGCAAAATCAATAGATTTATCAGAAATAAATTTTTCCTAATGTGTTTATCCATACATAAAAACTGTATGTGATCATCACATTTATTATGACATGACACAAGAAATCACAGCTATTCACAGTCCTCTTTGTCTGCCACACACTCCACAGCTAATTTTGTGTTACAGTGGAGAAAATAACTGCTAAATATCAGCAATCTCTTCTGCATATTCAGCACGAACCAGGGTCTGTCCTTGCACCTTAATCTGCTTCATTATGAGACTGAGTCCATAAAAAAAAAAAAAAAAAAAAAAGAAAATATACAGAACATTTTAAATCTGATCTCAATTTTTTTTATTTTTTTATTTTATTTTTAGAAGTCAGGACTGTTAATTTAAGCAGCATTTGTCCTGATTTCCTGATAGTTTCTCCACACCATGATAGCATGATACAGTCTTAATTTTCTGCGAACTGGAATGCTAGAAGTGCAAGATATGCTCAGCGCTGGAATGCCAGGGGAATGGTTTCCCTGGCAACAGCAAGCACATAAAAAGTATTCAGAGCAGTCCCTGATTCTCCTGTTTTAAGCCTCCATTGATAGGGGAATCAAATCTAGTTTGGGTTTTTTTCATTTAAGGTGAACTGCAGGGCAGAAACGTGGGGATGTGCTTTATTACATTTTGCCACCGTGTGGAGAAAACCTGAAGGAAGGGAATTTAGAGGACCTGGCCATGGAGCCCCAGAGAGGGCATGCAGTCACTGGAGGTGAAAAGAGAACAACCAGCAATTAAAAATAAAATTGGGGTTTATTTTTAAACGGTGAATTTTCCAAGGTAATTTTTAAAATGAGCCAGAGGGACTTCAGGGCTCAGCATAAGTTTTGGTTCTGGTACTGCAAGACACTTGGATACACATTTACCTCTAATCTGAAGAGCAGATGCTGTGATTTGAAATTCAGATCCTCTGATTTTTAGGCATTTAGACAGTCCTGTAGAAATTAGACACAGGCTTCAATATCTCACTGAACCATGGCTTATGTGATGTTACTTCAAGATCATTCAGATTAATTTCTGTCTTTCCTAAAAGGAATCTCAGTTGGGCTCCCAGTGCAAAGTTGCCTTCAAGAGCATGAAATAAAACTGAAATTTGTCTTCAACTTACAAATGTTTTCCTTGCACTGACATATTCAAGTGCGGACACGTGAGTTTAATTTGTCTGCAACTTGACATGTTTCACTAGTACTAGTTCTAGCTGTGGTTTTGCATACAGGGAATAAAACTTAAACCCTAGACTAAAAAAAGTTGAGGATATAATTGGTCTTTTGTGAACTTTTGATACCTATAATTTTTTATACAGGAGGAGATGGTGCTGAAATTTTTGGAGTTGTTACTGTGCAATTTCTCATGGAGCAGCCTAAAAATACGAATATGATAAAAATATGAATATGACTCATCCCCTGAACATTTTGACCCCTCTGATATAACAGACATAGATAATGTGGCAATGGAAAATAATATACGGAAAAAGAAAAGCTCCAAATATTGAGTATTTGAGTTATTACTTAGGTCTATGAATTTTAGATTACTTGGAAAGTGGCAAAAATATTTTTTAAAATACAGTACCCTACAGACTCAGTGGTTTGACCAGAACAAATTACACATTAAAAAAAACAGAATTTGTATCTTTATTCACACAATTAATGTGACTTGAGTTGCTGTTCTTTTGCTTCCTTTTTCAGTTCTAGAGTCTTTGTTATTTCAGTACCCTCCTTGTTTGTATGCTTGCTGAGTATTTATATTCCCCAAGTGAATGAGCCTTCCTTTATCCTAATTGAATCTTTTAAAAATGTTTTTTCCCACTTTCTACAGTAGTTAATACTGGACTAATAATTCTTATCCTTCCCCCCTGCCCCCTCACCAGTTTCTGCGCTACCTTCCCTTAAACTTTTCAATAGAGGAGAGAAAGGTGATATTTAGCACTTAGACAATATTTAAAAAATCCAGATCTGGACAACCTCTCATGACAAAAAAAACAAATCACTATCTCTTGTTGGGAAAAATAAAAAAGAGAAAAGAGCAGAGGAAACCTAGTTTTTATAATAACTTGATATCCTGAGTTTTATTGTCTCTCCCATAGCACATCTACCACCACACGACATTTGCAACTTTAAAAGGGAAGTCAAGACTTATGAAGTGCACAAAGAATAAAACAAAATAAATATGGGATATATTTGCAACTTTTTCCTAGTCTTTTCTTGGTGAGGTTTCATTGTTTTTACAACTCATTAATAAACACTGCCTTGAGCCTCCACGCAAACCGCTCATGTTTGGACAATAATGCTGAGCGTCTTATACCATCTGGGTGCTCCCTAAAAAGCTCTTCCCATTTGCAAACAAGCAATCAAGTGTGTAAGGAAGTGTGCTTTCCTGAAGGGAGAGAAGAAAACAAAATGAGGGAGGAAATTGGATAAGATACAATGACCTACTTACTGCTTTCACAAATCACAATAGCCATTTAAAGTTACCCTCACCACGATAAGGCAACTTCAGGGATGCTGCCTGCTTTCTGTCCCTGTGAAAAGCCTCAGCTGGAGCTGTCACAGCTCAGGGCTCTGTTCTCCATCTGCCAGCCATCAAGGCAATCAGATTTCTGCCACTCACCCACCTTGTGCCCTCAGAGTCACTCGTGCTTGCCCTGCTGGCCCCAAAAGCCACCCCTGCTCTTCAGAAATTTCTGCTTTTCAGTGCTAAGCCAATCTGGTGGATTTTGGCTCCCAAAAAAGTGTCCTTAAGCATGACAAAAAGTATGAATTGTCTGTATCTCAATTCAGGCATACCTTCCTTTTTGTTCTCTCTCAGGTGTGAGCCATCATTCTCTTACTCTGGACTTCCTGGTGCCCCTCTCACCATCACTTTGGGCACATTTCTTTCACATCTCAGCTGGCAGCTTTTGCCTGTTAGTTCTACAAAAGCAGCTGAACTATGCTGTAGTTTTTTGGTTTATTTTTTTTTGCCTTCTAATAGTACCTAATCAATTCTCTGTTTGCAGATTAGAGCCTTAATCCAGTGGTGCCTTTGGGTTGCTGCAGTGCTAAATGATCCCCTTCTGCACATCTCTCTCTCTCCCTCATGTCCTCTCCTACACAACTTTCTCCCTCAATACACTTCCATGACTTTCATCCCACCAGCTTGATACACTGCTATTTAAAGCAAAGCTATTGAGGATTTGGTATTTCAACAATATTAGTGCATTCACCATATCCATGTGTACAGAATATGCTTACTCTGCCATCTGCTTCCGCTTATGCACACACTCCTACTTCTGCCCTTGGGAAGATGAGAGAGCAAACACCTGACAGATGCTTAGTCACACTGCTTAATACTTATGGAAAATATTCAGGTGCTGAGTTTAGAACAGGAGAAAGGCAGTGCAGAATTTAGGCAAATTCCCTGCAAATCTATCAGAATTTTCTATCTGCAATAATTCTTGCAAAGGCTTGATGTGGGAAGGAAGCTCTCTATCTCTCTCTTTTTTCACACCACTCAGTTACCACTCAGCATCATTGAGAGTCAGTCTAGGTTTTATTCAAGTAGTTATTGCATAATGGGATCTAAGATCTACTGTATTTATACATACATTCCCATCTCTTCAGCATCTGAGCACCTGAGTACAATTTTAAGTGATGTAATTAGCATCTGTCAGGGGGGGCTCACTCTCCAGTGAGGGAAAGATTGCCTGTGGATTTTCTTTTTTACAGCTGTGTCCAATGCTGTGTGTCTGCATCAACCAACACATTAAAAAAGGAAAAGTATAAAAAGGGACTGAGAGCTGAGTAGTAAATCCTTTGCCAGTTTTTGAAGGTGGTACTTGCTCTGATATTGACACAACTCAGCAACTCACACACTCGGAGAATCACAGAATGGGTGAGGTTGGAAAAGAAACCAAAACCGGTAGGTCATCTGGTCCAGCCCCATCCCAGAGCACAGGACACAGGATTGTGTCCAGATGGTTCTGGAATATCCCCAGTGGGGGAGAATCTGCACCTTTTCTGGACAATCTGTTCAGTCCTCAGCCACATGAGCAGTAAAGAAATTCCTCCTCGTGTTCAAGTGGATCTTCTGTGCACTAGTTTCTACCCTAAACTCCCAAACCTAGACCTCCACACTTCGTTTTCTGTTAGTCCATCAATTTCAGGGACACATTATGACTTTGGATGACTTTTATAATCCCAACAAAGCTTTCACTGATGAACCCTCATGTGCTCTAGATGGAAGGCAGGAGGTTCAGGCCATTCAAATGTTCTGTTCTAACTTCTAATTTAGCTTCAATAGGAGCAACAAAGCCCCTTTTTGAGCCCAGACAAAGTTTCCACCCCTTCCTGGAAATCTATCACCTCACTTAGGCTCTACCTTGTTCTTTTCTTCCTCTGGAGGAGGCCAGCTAGTTCCAGAATATCCATTTACATATTTGGGATGGACACACAGCATGAATCCAAACTCTCTCCTAAAGTACCTCAAGTTCATTCTCATTCCTCTTTTCCTCAACCCAAACAGATCCCCTGGGACAGAGGAGCAGAGCCATCACTTACCAAGGAGCTCAGACAGCCATTCAGGTCTGCTGTGCCCTGATATATGAGCACTTTGTAAATGGCCACTGAGGCGCTGAATATTCAGCATGATGGAATTTGTTTAGTCTAGAGGAGGGGAGAGTGAGGAGAGACATAAGTATCTTCAAACGTGTGAAAAATGGCTGCATAAAGGAAATGAATAAAGTGGTTTTGATTGTTCACTGAGGCCAGGGCAAGGAGCAATGGTGTTAAATTGCAGTAAAGGAGATTTAGGTTTGCAATTAGGGAAAAATTCCTAACATAAGGATTTTTAAGGAAACACAGAGAGGTTGGAGATACCCCTTTGCTGCAGGTTTTTAAAAATGTCTTAGATATACATCTATCAAAAAAACCCTTAAAAATGTTTAGGTACAGTTGTAGCAGTCAAAGATCATTTGAGTCAAAGGGCTCAGAATTGCCCTCTAGCCCTCCTACCTGTGCTGCTGTGGGAAGCTAACACACTCAGCAAGGGCTAAACCTGATATATGGAGGCACCTGAGTAGTGAGAAAGTGTTTGTCTGATCGTTGTCACTGGGGGGAATTGGATTCCATTTCCCACACACGTTTCTCTATCAAGAAATATCACAGCTTTTTACATTTTTCTTCTGCATTACAATTTTTATCACCTTTTTTAAAAGCCCACATGTGGAACATTTATTTTTTGTTGTTATATGGTAATTTCTCTTCAAGATCTGTGGGACTTCTCTCTCATTTTTTGAAAATTATGGTGACACTTCACTCCCAGAAATGTTTTAAAGGGGTTGCAAATGGCCTTTTCTTATGGCATCCTACTTTATTTCCTTCTGTCCTGCTGTCCTTCTGTCCTGCTGTCCGCTCTGCAATGTCTCTTTTAGAACTCAATTTGCCCTCATCAGTGTTACTTGTTTTTCCAAAATTATTCAAATTGCATTTAGTTAGGATTTGATTAGCAGAAAGGTGAAATGACTTTGCTTTCTGTGCTAAGCTGTGAGCAATTGCTCTGATGTTGATTATCTCACCAACAGAACATTACGTGCTGATAAAAATGATTTTGGATTGACATCCTTTTCTGAGAAGTCAAAGTCCATGGATTTTGAATGCTTTTACACAGGAAGCTTAAAGGAGGGACCAAAAAAGCTTATTTCAGTTTTCTGTAATCCTGTAGAGCCACAATCCAGAATGGAAAACAGATCCATGAAGCCTTGGAGCTGCACTGTGTAGATCACAGATATTGCTCTGCATTTCCTGCTCTCTGTAGGTCCTCTGGGGAAAATTCCATCCTAGCTTAAGGTGTAAGTTGGAAGACAATGAAAGAACTGGGCAATGTCATCATTGAAGGAGGACAGAGAGCTTGGAAAAAAGATTTTTAGCATTACTGAACAGCAGTAATTAAAGAGGAGCCATGCTGAAGAGTTGAATTTTGTATTTTGGCAACCTCACCAGGGATTGTTGTTACTTATTTGCAGTAATGGTTTCTCAGAGGTTTACTGCATATTTGCCAAAGTTTTCTCACCTCTTTCAATCTCTTTCCATCTTTTGTGGAAAGTTGTCTCCTCCAGGAGAAATCACAGAATATCTTAGCCATAAAATTTGTGAATGTCCATATTCAATTGCTTTTTCAGTGGGAGGTCAGAAAGATCACTCAATATGAGCTGTAGAAGTGAATGGCTGCAGAGGTGCTATTACAGGACAAGGAAAAGCAAGTTACACCAGAAAACTTTAGCTGCATCAGAAACAAAACTGTGCCTGCAAAAGTGGATTTATGTAACATTGTCTCCACTAAATAAAAGGAATAGAGTGTCTCATCCATCTGGAAAATAGGACAGGTCAGCAGGGTAGGGACTGATGAGAAATAGTTTAGCACTGTTCCACTTTCTTACAGAAAAACAGCCAAAGACTTTGAAATCAGTGTATGAGATCTCCTCACACTCCTGAGTGTGGATGTGACAGCTGGATGAGAGATAACCAAGTAACCTGAGAGCAATCACTTTAAAGAATTAGGTGGAGAGAACAACTTGGTAGACATACCTGTTGGATCCAGTCTTGGGTGTTTTGTTGTTTTTTTGTTTTTTTTTTTTTTTAACTGCTAACTCCCAGAAAATTCTTCTCCCATCATCACTTAAATGAAAATCTTGAAATAATTTTATGAGAAGTTTCCTATGTAATTGTGGTTTTTTTTTTTTATATTGATTGCATGATCATATTAGGATCCTTGTAAATGGAATACATAGTGGCTTTAATTTTCTCCTTTAGTCCATTACTGAAATTTAATTGTAGAACACAGAGGGAGAAGCTTGTATCTACTTTGCTCCCTGAAAATTGTGGTAGCCAGTGTTTTGTTGATTCACATTACTGGAGCAGGGCCAGTTGCCAGGATTGCATTTCAGGCTTCAGCCACTGTGTAAATTTTCTTTAAAATAAACTCAGTTTCATTTTAGTCTCTTAATATGTATTCACATGCAATGCTTGAGGAGTAGTATTCTGCATGAGATTAAATAGCCTGGATAGTGGTGTCAATATGTAGGTAGGGCTCATAATTCCCTCTATTCTCGGCCACAATATGTTTTATTTAGGGGTTATTTATTGCTCAAATATAAGTTATATAGCACCAGGTAGAGAATTTCAGGTTATTCCACACTGTTTCCATTCACCATCCCAGAAGTGTTGGGGATTTTTTTCATCCCCATGTCACATCTACCAAAGCTACAGTGATGTCTTCATTTATCTAAAGTTTCTGTCATCTCCTTCACCAGCAGGAATTTCTGTGTCAGTGTTTTAGTCTGGAGCTGCATCACCCCAGGTGCTGCAGAGCAGTATCAGTCTTTTAGGTACCTTCATTATAATCCTTGGTGGTAAAAGTACTTTTTTTTCTCCCTTGTATCTGTAAAAGACTTTTGAATCAGAGCAATAGATTTCCTGTTAGAAATAATAGCAACTGTTTATTTCTCATTATGGCATTCAGGATAAGAATTTTTCTAGTCTGATTCATCCTCTGCTGTTTTGTCCCAAATTTATCCCAAATGTTGTGATCTTTTGATGGTCCCACATGTTTTGTGCTGGGCTACAGGCAGAAGGAAAACATACCAGTCCTGCTTTAGTATTTAGGTTGTGCTGGAATTTGGGGTAGGAAACCTGATCCTGGCAGTTAACCCCTTTTTAGCCAAGAATTCTTCAGAGTGAGTTCAGTAAACCCAGATTTTCAGACTATGAGAGCAATGACATTTTCCTCCCCATTGCCTCCAGAGACCCTGCTGGTTCACCCACATGGTAACATTGCACTAGAAGAAGAAAGAAATAGCTTTTCTTAGATTAAATTCTGTTCAAACTCTATACAGGCAGTTCCATGGGCTGTGGGTATTGCCTTCATGGAGTTAATGTTTCCTTCAAGGACTTCCTATCCATGAAAAGCCAAAAGAAAAACTGTACTCAACACCCTTCCAGGCCCCAAAAAATGAAACCAAAAATCAAACCAAACCACACATTGAAAAAATACCCCAAAAATGGTTTGCTTTTTTTTTTTCTCCTCATTATAATGTTGAATTAATTAAAACACTGCTACTTTAAGGAATGCATACCTTCTTAGAAAACTAAGTATTTGTCTTGTTATAGTTCTTCATCCAGCTATTAATTTAACTTTCTATCATAATCCTTCTTTTAATCACTGTCTTCAATTTCTTCATTTCACTCAGATAATTTTCTTTCCACTTCTGCCCTGATGCTTTAATTCCATGGCACAGAATTCAGCAACTATTTGACTCTTAAAAAAAAAAAATTAACACAAAACTATTAACCTTGGACAAAGTGTTTTGAAGCTTTTCAGTTGTGTGCAGCAAGGATGCCCTTTGTGGGAGAAAGAAAGAGAGGAATCTCCAAAAGAAATACAAATCAGTATCTTAAATTACTCAAATGTACAATATGGCATCAGTAGCTGTTGCATATTTTTTTCTCTCCTTTTGAGATTCAAATACATATGCTCAGCAATTACTGTTACATTTGCATAATAGGACATTTTTTGATTAACATATCTTGGACTTCTGTTTGCATTTTTAAATTGTGGTTACTTTTATTCTCCAATTTGTCCTTATTCCCCCTTCATATTCTGTTCTACCTGCTCATGTATTCCTTTGCTCTCTTTCTTTTTTTGTTTTCCTGAGGGCTTGTTCTCTCCAAAGCTGTGTTTAGTGTTTGGTTTTGTATTTAACATAACACAGTAATGGCATAGCAGGAAAGCAAGGCATATGACATATTAAAGTTTAATGAATAAATTGTGAAGCCATGTGACAAAAGCCGTACTTTCACAGGGGATAGCCAGGAAATAGTGATGCATTGCAAGATCCCAAAAAAACCTGCAATTTATTTTATAACATTTACTCATCCTTTCATGCTGTTCCAACTTTGTGTGCACTGAGGAAAATATCTTGTGGTTACCTCAGCTTTGTACATTTTATGAAATTTAAATACCCCAACTGCTACTTTAGCCATCACCAAAACAGGCTGGACCAGATTCTTGGTGTTAGCATTTTGGGTGAGGTTCTTTGATTGACCATTCTCTTTACCTGCTTTAGAGGAGAGAGGTAAGAGAGAGCTTAGGTAGCTATTCAAATGTAAAAAAAATGTCTTCAGTACAACCAACTGGATTTTCAGTTGTGTAGAATTCTTAAACATTAAAAGCCCTCTTAAAATTCTTAAACATTCTTAAAATTCTTGCCTGCCAGCATATCCTGGTGGCCTTGTCCATGTCAGAATCCCCTGTGTTATAAGATAAATACCCTTGTGCCCCTATTTATAACTTAGTCCCTTATTAGTAAGATAAATAAAATTAGTTCAATTTTATTTATCTTATTTTGTGAAATACTGAAAATACTTTGATATCAGGGTAAAGATATGTGCAACTGTGCTGCCATTGTTTCGTTGTTCAAACCTCCAAAACTGAACAGATTCTCAGCACTGCCTCACTTGTAACGTCTTGAGATCTCAAATGAAACGGTGGCCAAGTCGAGTTGATCTCCCTGTTCATGGCTTTGCTCTGTGAATTCATTGATTTCTGTAATTAAATGAGTTGGAAGTAAATCCCAGCCCTTTACAGCATGCAACTCATCAGAGCTGATGGCTGAATCTTAATAAGCTGTTTAGCGTGATCTTGTGCCAGAGCAGCTAGGTGCTAACAGTTTCCCTAGTGCTGCAATTCCATGTAGCAATCTGTGGTTATAATTGACTCTGCCAGGACAAAAGAAAGAGGAGGTGGAATGGCATTAGATTAAAATGAAACAGTGCAGTGAAGAGTGGTTAGCTCAATGAATGCAAAATTCTCCCTTTTTTTTTTTGCGTGTGAGCTGAACTCAATGGTTACAATTTTCTTCCTTCTTTCAGATAAATTGCAGCATTTTGGATTCGGGTACCTGTCTGAAAAAAAAAATAAAAAAGGAAAATAAAAGAAAAAAATACCCCACCCCAATAAGAACTCTGAAATGAAAACATTAAGAAACTTAATTACTAAGGATGGTGGCATTGCCTGTGTAGTTTTCTCTATATCCTACAGTGAATTGATGCCAGTGTTGTGTAGTCAACATGCTCTACAAAAACACTAAAATAATGGCATTGTGCTACCCCTTGAGCTAAAAGAAATAAATAACAAAATGAAAAACAAACCTATAAAATTTAAAAACAAATCAAAACCAACACAACCCAACTCAAAACAAACAAAGAAACTAAACAGACAAAATGCCTGAGGGCTGCTGCTTGTCTTAAAAAGGATAAAACAGAATACAGCAAATGAAAGAGCACCACCCCATAAAAAGGGGAAATTATGAAATAAATTTTTAGGAAAAAAAACACACTAACACCTGAGTCATATAAGGGAGAATACTTAATACATGAAATAGTTCACAAAATTAAGAAGGACTCCCTATCTATTACATTCAAGTGGTCATTCACTTTTTTTTTTTATTTTGGTAACATATGCTCTTTTATATAAATTTCAAAATTATTTTTAAAAGTTCAGAAAAGGTTGCAGACGTCCATGGAGAAAACCTGGCTTTTCCTTGGAACAGGAAGAGCCCACCAGTCTGCTTGGACAGTGCATGGGTTCCACTTTCCGAGGACACAAAGTCAAACATCCCAAAATGTGAGAAGGAAACCAAACACTGAAGGAAAAATTGCTGTGATGAGCTGCACATGTAGAATGCTTTCTTCAAAGTGGCAAGTCAGAAATTCAGGAAATGCAAAGCAAAAATCTAGTGTTGATACAGGGAGGAAATTATGTGGCTTTGGAAACAAGTTTTAGTGCCTTGCAGGTTTTAAGTGTTACAGAATTAGAGTCACAAAATGGTTTCTTTTGGGAAGGTTGTAAAGCTCATGCCATTTCACCTCCCTGCATGGGCAGAGACACCTTCCACCAGACCAGGTTCTTCCAAGCTCCATCCAATCTGGCCTTGAACACTTCCAGGGATGGGGCAGCCACAGCTTCTCTGGGCAGCCTTTGGCAGATGTAACTGAAAAATATTTTCTTTTTTTTTAATGGAAATTGGCAAATCTGTGAATCATGATAGACACTCTAATTAATCTCATTTTATTGCAAATATCCACAGGTTGGAATAGGCCTAGATGACTTAGGGAGAGACTAAAAAAGTCCTGCTAACCCTCTTCTAGGGATCATTTATTGTTGTGTGTAAGGTCTGGGTAAGGTATAAAATTCTGCAGTTGAACTATGTTGATGTCAAGTTATGGCAAAAATTTTGAACCTAACAGATGCTGGGACAAACAAAACTTGTCTCCACACAGGCAAATTCTTCTCCTTACATGAAAATATGAGAATATTGTTCAAAGCAACAGTAGGAAAACAAGGTACTAGAAAAGTGAAATTCAGGAGAATTATAAGATAGGAATAAACAAGCATAATCCTCAAATTCAAAAACAAAAGATTTTTTTTTAAGGAGGCTGAGGTAGAAAGCTTATTGAAGAGACTACATTGATAAAATTAACATTTTTATATGTTGGTATGCCTTGCCTGAGTGGGATGTTGCATTTGGGCTGTAACAAGAACAGAAGGGATAAAGCTGGTAGATGGTTTGTGAGTGACACCTCAGAGGAACCCACTGCTTCAGTGAACTGATTGAACTTGCTACTTATCTTTCAGTAAAGATAGTTTTCAGGCCATGAAATGGAGATAGAAAACAAGAGGAAATTTTTTTAAAGCACACATAAAATTATGTTACAGTGTATTCAGTGTAAGAGGCAAAGGCTGAGGGTTTCTCTTATGCTGTAAGGCACTGTTTTTAAAAAAAAAAACAACAAACTATTTTCTATTTCAGATAGAAATCATCATTAAGTGTGGAGGTTTTTTCCTAAGAACTTCAAATAGGGAAAATAAATGCTGAATAGTACTTCATAAAATTTCTTTCTAGTAGGCCATTAGCTCAAATCAGAGAGAAATTATGAATACAATAGATGAGGACTTTAACTGAATAGGCAAATAAATTAGCATAAATTAACTAAGAGTTTTCAGTGTTAGAGTTAGTTAGAAACAAAATCAGCTATCAAAGATCTTGATTATTCTGATAAGTTCTCCTAAATTCTGTGGTAAAGAATGAAACAAATAGAAATAAAAGGTAACAAATATTGTAAAGGAACAAAATGGAAAACAGCCACAGCTTTCAAGTTATATTGATTTTTGAACTACAGAAAATGGGTGAGGTAATTTAAAACACCACAGGAAAAACTTCTGTGCATAGTGGTAAAGTAACTCAGAAAGATTTTAGTAATTTTGGAACATGTGACCATATGTAACCCTTAAAAATTACAGAAAATAAAATTTTTACTCCTCTCTGAAGTGTTTAGTGCCCACATCTCTCCTGCAATTAAAAATGCACAAGATTTTATGTTCTCTCATATAAGGATGATAAAACGCATTAAACTCACCTACTGAGGTGAGAATATTATCATAGAATCACAGAATCATTTAGGTTGGAAAAAGGCTTGAAGATCATTGAGTCCAGCTGTTTCTCCAGCACTGCCAAGCCCATCCCTATCCAATCCCTTTAGGTGTTGTACCTACAAATCCTGTACACCTCCAGAGATGCTGACTCCACCACTGCCCTGGGCAGTGTGCTCCAGTCCTTGAAACCCTTTCTGGTGAAGAATTTTTCCTAAGTTCCACCTGGGCTTACAAAGGAGATATACGCTCCTTGTTTCTCCCAAGTTTCACCCAACCCTCTTTTTGGACAGGCAAATCCCCTTCCCCACTAGCTGATATTTTGGCATGTGAGGACTAACTTGCAGATTCTTAACTTCTTTTTGCCAGGGTCGGGATTAAATGCTCAAGACAATATTTCTTGTTGGGACTCAGATGTTTATTAGTTCTTATCTATGTTACAGTCTCACAAACCCTGAGTTCTACAACATTTCTCTCCAACAAACTAAAAATGGAACCATGTCTCTCTCTCTCTCTAGAAGGCCTTTAAAGGATAAACTACCCAACTAAGAAATGACACCTAGATTATTTTCACTTTTAACCCAATAATCAACCACTCGTGCCCCACAATGTGGACTTTTTATCCAATTACATAATACCACCCAAACTCTTGGAAAAGAAGGTGAAGAAGAAGGTGAAGAAGAAGGACCAGCCTTCACCCCAAAACCTCCATCATCCTCTCTCTATATTGCTATATTCAAAAACCTTAAACTCCAAGTTTTCCACCATTTGATATCACACTTATATTCAAACTCCACACCCATAATCCCAGTTCTATCATGCAATTTTGAAAACCTTCTCCACAGCCTTAGGTCAAATGCACTGTTCTCTTGGGCTTCAGTGCTTGTCAGCACAGAAAGTCTAAAATTCTCAGCAGTCAGGATTCCAACATGCCTGATCTAAATTTTCCTTCCTGAGGAACACCCAGCTCTCCTGGACCTCACTTGCCACAAAGAGTTCCAGGGGAATCTGTCTGCTAAACCAGCCAACCTTCTGCTGACTTCTCTTGTTCCTTCCCTGAGAGTGGGAAACTCATTTTGTGGTCAAGGAGCCCGAGACAGCCCTGAGGCACCACATCTCCCACCAGCCCTCCTCTCTTCACCATCAGCAGCTCAGAGGCTCCTCCTCTGGCTGTCCCACTCACCAGATGAGTCAGAAAGGTCTGCTCCACACACCTCAGGAGCCTCCTCAGCTCTTTGCTCTCTGCTGTGCTTTATTTCGCCTGCCACGTTGGTGCACCCCATGAGAACCAAGGGGCAGTGATCATGAGATTTCTCCGAGCTCCTTAAGAGAATGTTCCTCCTGCCTTATCATCCTGCTTGGGAGGGCTGTATCATCTATGATATTTAATTTAAAAGGGAAAAAAAAAGGAATAAAGCTGATCTATATGAATTCTGAAAGGTCTGGACAAGCTCCCTGGCCTGTTGATGAAATGTTTTATTTAAGGCTTTTGGACAATCAGGGATATTGTATGTGTTAAAATGCTAGGCACAATGATTTTATGGGAAAAAAATGTCAGTTCTAATCTGCTAAGTAAGCATTCAAACCTCTGCCTGGGCAGTGTGGAAACCTGACACAGTCAACCTTTTACATCTATACATGGTATATATGGAACAAGACTTGTAACATCACCTGACTCTTATTTCTGCTTTGCCACAATTTTATCCTAACACAGGATCTTGGTCTGCTGGATCAGGTTGTGACAGAGAAGGAAACAGACAGGGAATCACCAAAAATATGTACCAAAATGTAAAAGGCAAAAGTCAAGAAAATCACAGCTTTATAAAACAAGGATAAGATTTCCTTTTTGATTTGGAAGACTTTACCTCTGAACTTGCACCTTTGCAGCATCTCAAGATGGTAATGTGAATGTAATTGTTACCTGAAAGGTGGGGTAAGGAGGCAAGATAACAGAAAAAACAAATTTTATTAAACTGTGTGAGAAACCCACTTATCTGACCTAGAAAGTTAAATATGATTTATGGTATAATGTATCAGAAAAATCAATAACAAGACATGTTAACATAAAATACAAATTGTAGCAAGTTAATGCAGATTTTTTGAATAACAGTATTGACTGAAGATTCTAATCAGCCAAATGCGTGAAGGTTAATCCAGAGCATGCTTAGGAATAAATGAATTCAATTTGAATGTATCACTAAAATTATTTTTTTGATCTAATGGAGTGATAATTGAATTCTTTTTCTAATCTGAAGCAGGGGAGATAGTAGCACCACAACATAATTACTTGTCTGGTTAAATACATAGTCCTTTTTTTGTGGAAATAATTTGCTTTCAGATTCATGCTGAGAAGCAACCAGCTCCTCTTTATCATAATATAATTTAACAAAATGTAGCATTTCTTCTTCATCAAATTAAACCAATTTGTAAAATTGAAGAGTCTTTGGGTCTCAGCTCTTCAATCATCTTCCATTGTTACACTCAGATGAAAAAACAGGCCATTAAAAATAAAACCTTCAAAGAGGAAACTGACTATCTTTGCTTATAAGTAAGATTTAGAGAGGAAAATAAGGAGAAGATGCCCTTAAGATGGGAATTGCTCAAAGGATTTTATGTGAAGTACACAAATCCTTGGATTGCTAGAGCTCTGTTGCAGACACCTCAGGAATGCCTGAAGCCAGAGCAGATTCCTCCAGAAGAACTAGGGTAACATACAACCATGAAAGTTGGAAAAATACCTCTGAGATCCTGGAGCCCATCTGTTAACTCATCATCGCTGTGCTGGCCCCTAAAACAGATCCCAAAGTGCCATGCATGTGCCTTTTGAACACACTCAGAGGTGGTGACTCCACCACGGTCCCAGGCCCCCTTGTGCCAGGGCTTGAAAACTGTTTTGGTGAAGGACTTTTTCCCAATATCCATTTTAAACCATCCCTGGTGCCACTTGAGGCCATTTACTCTCACCCTGTGAAGCCTTGTGCTGGGTAAGTGTATCAGAGATATTGACCACAATCCCTCCAAAGCCTCCTCATGCATCAGAGCGGGGTGAAATTGATCCTGGGACTTGTTTTGGTTTTGTTATTGCTTAAAGCAAGTCCTGTTGTGAATAAGGGTATGGGCTTATTAGCTCACTAGTACGTGTTTTCTCACATCTCTCACTACAGGAAAATAATAGGGCTGCTTGTTTATTTTGAAAGATTCCAGCTGTATCTCAGCATCAGGATTATCATCCATGTAATGACATTGAGAAGTTGAGAATGGCTGATGCCACACTCACTTTAATCCTCTGGTAGTGACTGTTGTCTCACAGGCTCTGATTGAAGACCTCATCCTTTATCAACATAGTTCATAAAATATCAGTAAAGTAGATGCAGCTGGTCCAATTCAGAGAATTACAGAGTCATAGAACAATTTGCATTGGAAGAGACCTTTGAGATAATCTCACTCCAGCCTCCTGTCATTGTTTCCCCTTCCAGAAATTTCTCCAAGCTCCATTCAATCTTGAACCTTTCCAGAGACTGGGCAGCCATAATCTTCTCCAGACAACCCGTTCCCATGCCTCATCAATGTTTTACTCTAGCATGTCCTTAATTAGTTTTTCTCCTAATTAGATTTTCCTTCACAAGTCATCCACATTATAAGAATATTTTGGATGTTCCCCCAAAAAACTGTGTTGTTTGAAAGCCTAGTCTCTGGGCCCTGCTATGCCTGGAGGAGCTGCACCCAGACTTTTAAAAGCTTTCTGTTCCCTATTGGTCACAGAAAAGTTGGGGAGCTAAATGACTCCTGTTTTTGGGGCATATTACATTTTTGGTCATTGTTTGTGCATTCAAGTCATTATCGACAAATAATATATGCTGGGGGAAGAATCCTACTTTTCTCTCTTTTCAAAATTATAACACTTCTGTCTGGATCAGTTTTCTGATCCACAGCAATAGTGTGGAAGACATCCCCAAGGCCTCACTCTTACATCCTGACAGTGGTTTGTTTTTATGTTTTGGTTTTAAATGCAGATCCAAACCTGGACTCTATCACTACTCAGTAAAAGCTGAATTTGAAGTGTTTCAGAGAAAGCCCAGGGGTGAACTCCAACATGACACTGGGTGCAGCAATCAGGTTTGAGCAACCTTAAGGAATAAATACTCTTGTCCCTCCCCACCACAAACTTTCCCTGTGCATTTGATGATGACAATAGTTCCCCAATTAGTGTTGTATCAAAATCTATGAATTTAAACTGGTAGTAGCTGGTAAACTGGTGGAAATAAAATTGTTCTGTATCTAAGACACTGGTAATTAAATAAATAGTAAAAGTGACAAGATTCCTTCAGGGTCTGAAATTCTTTTTAGGAAGAAAAAAAACCTGTGTCTTTAAGGACTCTTTTTTCATTTTTCCTTTTTAAAAAACCCAAACCAAACCAAATAAACCAATGAATAAATAAATTTATGTTATTTCAATATTTAGCCCAATTTTTAATTGTGGACCCATGGACACATTTTAACTTCAAATGAGAAGTCCTGTAATCCACAAGCAAAATTATTATTCAGCTAATGAATTTACAGCTGCAAAGGCCAAGATACATCTGTCTTTTACCATTTCTGCATGATGTCTGTGCACATTTGAAGGAGAGGAGATAGAAATAGAGTAAACAGCAAATGTAACACTCATACAACTGGTCTGTTCCTCTACAAAGGCAGTTAAAGCCAAATGAAAATTTGTAAATTTAAAGGATGGAAATTCTAGCTAGACATTTTATTGCTGAAAGTAATTACCTTTTATCTCTGTTTCCCCCACTTCCCCAAGTCTGTGCTCACTGTTTAAAATAGATTGATGGATTGGTTAAGAATTCTCTCTGAGCTCCAGTGAGATTATATCAATTATTTAGAAGTGCTAAAATTTTGGCAGGGACATCCACCTTCTCACTTTGAAGACAATCTGGAGATTAATACAAACATGCATTAAGGGAAGAAATTCAGGCAGGGCAAAGCTACTGTGACAAAATGAACACTTGTACTCCACTATTGCAGCATGAGGAGGAGAATTAGCTGTCAGATGATAAACAGGATGAATTGCCTGCTTGTCATATCAAAAGCTTTTAGCTTTAATCTGAAGATAATGGATATATTGCAAGTTTTCTAGTGATAAAGTCGAATTTGGCTCATAGTGTAGAATTTAAAATGAAGTGCCCTTCCCTATGATAGAAGAATTACTGAATAGTTACTAATATTTTGTTTGTTTTCTATAATCTATGCAGACAGGGAACATATCCCACTAATCCATACAAGGGAAGGTGTCATTTTGGCCAGATTATGAGTCTTTATAAAACAGTATGTATAAAGACATGCATAAATATTAATTGATGTGATATTTTTAATAGCATATGCTAGATAGTAAGGAGAGAGATAACCCTATTTTGAGACACATTAAGAATGCATTCAACACCAGGATATTGGGGCATAAATACATGATCCCTGCAAAAGCAGCTGTTGAGATTTAAGACTGCTGTTGGCCACTATTAGTTCATTACTATCTTCCCAGCTGAGTCACAGTAACAGACCAAATGATTGCTTCTAATCAATTTTGGTGTGGCCAGTCAGCTTAATAGACCTTTAAATCAGAAAGGCTATGAATTTAAACCAGCCCATCTGACATTGCACTGAGGCAGACTAAGAATATTTGTACATTATGTTACCACACTTCAGCTCTGGGAATGGTAAGAGATTTAGAGAAATAATGAGCAAACTAGACAAAAGCTTTATAAGATGCTCAATTTTGGTTTACAATAACAGGAATTTCTGTGCCCACCCTTGGGTCACTAATGAAAAATCAAATTTAAAAGGATATGTCTGAACATAAGTTTGATTAGGGACAAATTATCATAAGACTGAAAACAAATTCTGGCCTCTCCAGGCTATCATATGTATAATTATGCAGGTTGTACAAACACAAATAGTTAGTAATTGTCTTAATTTTTTTCCTAATTCTGTGTATATATATTTTTTTGTTTGTTTTGGGTTTGTTTTTTTTTTTTTTTTTTTGTTGTTGTTTTTTTTTTGGGGGGGAGGGTTGTTTGTATGGTTTTTTTTTGTTTTGTGTGGGCTTTTTGTTTGTTTGGGGTTTTTTGTTTTGTTTTTGTTTTGTTTTTTGGGTTTGTTTTGTTTTTGTTTTTTGTAGTCTTGAAGGACCTTAATACCAGGGACATCAAGCCATGCTGGAGGAACATATTTACTACTGTTGTTCTTGAAGTAATCTCACACTTTGTTCTTTTTAGGGAAAAATTGAACAGATTATGAGGTGAAAATTCCTTCTGCTGCTCTCAAGACCACTTTCCAGAAGGAAAGAAGGTTTAGGAAGATGTAGTGTTTCTGATGATCACTGTTATCCAGTTCCATGTCTTGTGTAAATAAAAGCAATTATTAGGCAAGTCTTAGACATAATCAAAGTATCAAAATTAAGGGTAAGTTGTGAGTTTTTTTTTTTTCTTGTGGTTTGTTTTCTTTTACATGCTGTTTAAACCAATCAGGGTTTTGTTAAAAGTTAATCTGACTGGATTTGTTGGATACTCCTCATCTTTATTTCCACAATTCATTCTTATTCCATGTCATTTGCTCCAGAAACATCCACATCCTTTTATTCTCCATTAGTACTTTTGACCTTCACAAATATATGCATTTGGTAGACGAAATGGTTCAATAACAGCTTTTCATTCATTTTCAGAGACTGTAAAATTAGAGCACACATTGTGCTTCATCCAGATTTCTCTCTGTCCTGGCCACATGCACCCCAATGGGACTTCAGTAACAGGGATTGTTGCAAGTCTTCCATCAGAAGCAGGCAAAACCACTGTTTTTGCTATAATTTAGGAAGATTCTGTGCTTCTGTGGCCAGGTTTAGCTTCTGGCAGGAAAAAAAAAAAATTAAAAAAATTGTTTTCCTGCTTCTGGCAGGAAAAAAAAAAAAGAAATTTTAGAAGCTGACTTTAATTGGCAGAAAAAGTGCTCTCAAGAATTTTTGCTGATTTACAAGTAGCAAAATATTCTAGTTAAGAGGTTATGTACATGTTTCATCAAGAAAAGGGGAGATGGCCACCTGGTCTTCTGTGCCCAGAGTGATTATTTGAGCTGCGAGTACGGCAGTGCAGATAACTTTACCAAACCAAAGACAAAGGTTTTACCCATATAATTCCATAAGGGAAAAGCAGATGTACTTCTTCAGTCTTAAAATATCCAAATCATTAAAATTCTGATATTATTTCTTTAATTTTTGTCCTCTCTTTTGGAGGTGAATTATTGTGCAGCCTTTGTTTCAAAAAAGTATTATTTTTTGAAGGATTTCTTTTTCAGTAGTTCATCAATTGCTTGAAAACAGAACATGCTTGTCAATAGTCTTTTCAACTTATATGTTATCTGGAAGAAATAATATGGTTTGAGAAACACTTAAAGATAATTTGTGTTTTGAAATTAATCTTTTATTTATAATTTTATTGAAACATTTACAAAAAGTAAAAGAAAATATACAACAGCTTAAAATTTTATCCTTAGAATTTTCTTGTTCCCTTTTTCAATCAGCTAGATTTGATTTTATTGTTCACATGAATAGTAATAATCTTTCAAAATATTAATTTTCTGAGATCTTTTTAAAATATTCTGTACAATCTTGTCATAAAGACAATCTGTAATCATGTCATTAAGCCATAATAAGTTGGCCACCAAAATCAAATTATAATGGTTTTTTTTTCCCTGAATTTACCAATGTTCAGGTTGTTTTTAAACAGAAATCTACACTGTAGTATAATTACTTCATATTTTTAATAACAATAAATTTTATCTAGTTTGATAGCAAATAAGTGCTTTCATTTCATTTATTAAGAAAAGTTTATATGATTTAAAGTTTATATGATTTTAAACATTTTGATGGAAAATAACTGGGAAATAAGCAAGCCCATTAAACAATTTATACATTCCAATTTCAAAGTCTCATCTAAACATTCTTGTATTTATTCAATAGGAAAGTTGACATTCGTGGAATATCTGTGATAAAATTAATATTGTGCTTGACCCATTTGGAATAAAAAACTAAGGATCAATCATATCACCCTAGATTTAGTCTACAGGTATCAGAGAATGAACTTTAATCATCAAGGCTTATATTCTTCCATCTTTTTCCTCATTAATTTTTCCTTTTTCTAAAAAAACATTTCTTTAAAATGTATGAAGCAGATGGCAAGACTGTTGTTATTTGTTTGTTGCTTTTAAGTTACATAAACATTTGAAAACAAGATTTTTTGTGTTTATTTTGTTTCTTTTGCTGATTTTTTAACATTTTAAGCTTGTCATTCAAGATAGGCATCACATGAATCAAACCTAATAACTCCCAAATTTAGCTCATATTCTCCCAAAATTTTCCCAGAGGTCTACTTGCCTAAAAGAGACCTGGGTATAAGACTCTTGGATCGCTCATATAAGAACTGAGATAGAACTACAGCAGGGAGAAGCAGATTATAGAGCATATGGGTTCCTTCACTGAGGAGTAAAGCAGTTGTATCACTTAAAAGAACAACAGGTGATCCAACAGAGACTAACTGCAGGAAATGCCAAAATAATGCTGAAAGGAAAAAAAAAAAAAAGAAACAAGTAAAAATGCAATAGCGTGATTAGATTCCAAATTTCTGTTCTAACAGCTGTGATGGGATATACTTAGATTTTCCTTGTATGAGATATTAACTCATATTTACCATGATCCTCTACTGGATAATTTGCATGAATAAGAATTTGTTTCAATATAAATTTCATCAATGATTTTAAACCGCTGGCTTATGACTTTGTCACTGAATATATACTATTATAATCATCTCCTCTTTAGCCATATTTTTTCTTGATCTGTTGCAATTGGAAGCTTGATATAACTCTGCTTCACTGAATAGCTGTCTTTTAAGTCATAGATGTGGCATAAATGGAAATTCTATAGCAAAGCAATAACTGGTTTAAACAGGATAATGGGTAGACAAAAAAGCAGGCATTAAAAATACTCAAAGAATACAAAACTACCTACAGAAAAGTTTCCTATCAAAATTGCCTCTTTGTACATGTCATTTCTGTATAAAATAATTGTTTCAAAAAGAAAGGAGCTTGCTTTTCTCGCTCACACAGTATTTGTGATAGTTTTAATATTACTAGATTCCTTTAAGGAAAGGAGAAAAGATTAAAAGAAAACCTTCAAGTTGAATATGAGGTGCTTGGTGGCCATTTTGCTTTAAATGTCTGGTTGACAAAAGTTCTTACTCTAAACAGATTTTAGGGCAACTCATCAGGAAATCCCATAAATAAATTTTAATAGTGACAACTTGATAACAAGCTATATTATAACTTGTTATAACAAGATAAAATTATAACACCTTAATTTAAAATTTTTTCAAAGGACTCCCTGGCATTTGTTTATTTTGCATGTCAGAAATTATCTTAGGAAAGCACAGAAGAAGATCAAAAACTTTACGCTGTCTCTGGCATGTAATGGGGTCTGGATGATTTTTCCATAATGGTTACGATCAAGAAATATTTCGAAAACGCAGAAGTTGTTTGCAATAGTGTGGCTCTTCTGTTATGAGAACTTCAAAATAATAAGAGAAATAAATATCAAGACTGATTTATGAATGTAGCACTTCAAAACAGAAGACCAGAGGTGACAGCCTCTGTGTTTCTGTTGTGTTTCTGATGATTTTTGGGATGTGAAGCAAGTTTAAAATGACCAGGTCTTTTGACTGTTGTGGTTTAACCTCATCCAGCCCCCAGCCCCTTGCAGCCATTTGCTCACCCCCCACCAGCAGGATCAGGGAGAGAACTGGAAGGGTAAAAGCTGGAAAACTCAAAAACTCATGGGTTGAGATAATGACACCTTAACAGACACAGCAAAAGCCATGAGTACAAGCAGAGCAAAAAAGACAATTATTTCACTGTTTTCCATGTTCAGGTAGGTGTTCAGTAACCTCCAGAGAGCCAGAACCCACCACATGTAACAGTGGCTTGGGTAAACAATCACCATCACTCCAAACATTCCCCTTCCTCTTCCTTCCCTCCCTTTACACACTGGGCACAACGTCACACGGTCTGGAGCATCCCTTTGGTCACTTGGGGTCACCTGTCCTGGCTGTGTCACCTCCCAAACTCTCGATCACCCCCATCCCCTCCCCAGCCTGGCAGTGCAAAAAGCAGCAAAGGCCTCGGCTCTGTGCAGGCCCTGCTCAGCAATGACAGAAACAGCTCTGTGTCATCCACCCTGTGCTCAGCACAAACCCAAAACACAGCCCTGCGACAGCCCCTGGGAAGAAAATTTACTCTACCCCAGCTCCAATCAGCACACTTATCTACTGAAATTGAAAACAAAGAGGTGCTTACCTGCAATGTGTCTGTACAAACACACCGTGCCTTTGACAGGCCCCTACACATGGTTCAGTCATCCAATCAGAATGTTAAAAATATATAATGCTAATACTATGTATATACAGCTAAAGATCCAATGTAACCACTGTCACCAAACATTTTTAGGAAAACATAAGAAAAGCTACATATTTGCCCAAATAGAAAAGTACTAAATAGTTATTATTAACTATTTAATAGTAATCATAATCATAATGACTTGCAATTTTCAAGCATTACAAAGCTTAAAAGGATAAGTAGAAGATAATAAGCCTTTAAATATGGTATTTGTTTGTTTTTCTTCTTGGTTGACATTAATCTGATACTTCCAATGGTATTCTCCATCATACGAGTAGAGTAATTAAATCTCACACCGGCCTCCTCAAACTTAATGCATATTAGATTGACTAACACTGGTATGGATTAATGTAGATTTTTGTGGGAATGGTAGGAAGAGAAAAAAATACTTGAGGAGATTAGGTCATAAATTATATATTCACCCAACTAGAAATTGCATAATTAGGGTGTAGATCAACTGTATCTTTATAACTGTATGCTATCTGAACTGAATTCAATTCCAAACTTCATTTGAATGAGGGAATCTTTGAATTTTGTTATCTTTGTGTCCTGATGACCATATTCTCTCATCTCATTGTGACAAGACTGTGGTATTGGGAGAGGGGAAAATGGCAATACATCATCCTCCAATTCAAGTTTTTAAATGAACCCAGTTTTACTCACCCAGAAACTCATATTAAAGCAGCATGGAGCTTTTCACATCTTTCTAAAGGAATGACTGTATTTGGGAGCTGATGACAGGACAAAGGAAAAATAATAAATTTTCATATAAATTGCTCCTCATATGTTCGTTTCTATGAACTGCCCAAAAAAGGAGGAGAAAGGAGAAAGCTATCCCTTTACCTCTTGGACAAGCAATTTGAAAACTTTCCAGTTTAAAAAGAGTTCATAGGGTGAGTTCTCCAGCTGGCTCCTTGCCTCATCAGGTGCTGTTACAGGGCAAGCAAAAGCCTGCGGCATCATTAGTTTCAGTCTGAGTCCTCAAAGGTTTTATTTTAGGACAGAGTGGATAAAAAGAAACAATCAGAAAAGAATCTAGGATTTCTTTTGAGGAAACTTGTAATTAGATTAAATTAAATTTCCTGAGCTGCTTTTTTGTCAAAGACCATGGAACAGGAGATCTTACACCATCTTCTGAAATTCATTTACTGGATTTCATGGGCCACATGCAGTGCTGCAAAAGTCTACTAGATAGTTTGGGAGACATCATACCTCTTGTGAGCCCTTGTCAGAAGCTGCAGGTATCCTTTAGACTTTTTTTTTTTTTTAATTTAAGATATCCAGTCTAACTCAACACTTTTCAATTCATGAGTTCTATGTAAGAAAAGGCAGATTGTTCTGTTAGTTCTGAACTTTCTACAATACTACTTAAATTTTTTAGCTGAAAAAAGGTAAAAATGAAATAGAAATCACATTATTCACCCAGACTAATACAGAGCTTTTTCTTGTTTGATAGTAGGTGCCTGAGCTCATATATCTCTACAGCCCAGGAAGCTTCTGCCTCAAAATACCTTTCTTCCTTTTAAATCCAAATAGTTAAATGATGAGAGCTATATTTAAGGCTCCAATTTCCTGGAAGGGTAGACTTTCCCTTTTGTTGGCTGCCTAATTAGTATGCTTTAAATTTAGATGGCTTGAATTAATTGCAGCAAGAATTTCTGGAGAGAATTGGTACTAAAATGAAGAGCACTAAATAGTGAGGTTTTCAGGCAAATGTTGGAGGTGTTCCACCAAGCCTTTCACACATTTCTGTGACAGAAAAAGTGTAATGTATTATTTTCTTATTAATTTCCCATTTAAGAAAGTCTTATGAACAATAATACCATGGAACAAAAATAGCTAAATATAGTGGAAGATTCAGACATTTTTTTTTTCTCTGTTGCTTCTAACTGCCAGATGCAAAGGAAAAGTTGTAGTGTATTTTTTTTCCTGGACAGTACAACAGGAATTATTATCTCAAGCTGGCTGAGAGAAAATGGTCCCATGGAGGAAGGTTCATCCTATCTGCTGAAGAAATCTCAGGGGAATTTCACCATTCTGGCCTGTGACAGTGTTCACAGGGGTTTTTGAATCAGGGAAGAGATGAGAATGTTGATTCCATATTTCAGAAGACTTGATTTATTATTTTATGATATATATTACATTAAAACTATGCTAAAAGAATAGAAGAAAAAGTTCTCATCAGAAGGCTAGGCTAAGAATAGAAAAGAATGAATAACAAAGGCAGCTGTCCCAGACTCTCTGTCCAAGCCAGCTGTGCTGTGATTGGCCATTAATTCCAAATATCCATAAGACCAATCACAGATGCACCTGTTGCATTCCACAGCAGCAGATAACCATTGTTTACATTTTGTTTCTGAGGCCTCTCAGCTTCTCAGAAGGAAAAAAATCCTAAGGAAAGGATTTTTAATGAAAAGATGTCTGCGACACTGGCCTACTATTATTGAACTGAAGTCATATTTGCAGGAATTGAATCAGAATTCAGGACTGAATAAATTGAGAAGAAGACACCTACATTTTTCACTGCTGAGAAGAGAAGAAGCCTGGGGCATCCAGATGATTCAGTGAGGTATGGAAGTGGCATGTGGTGAGTCCAGGGGTGTGCATACACCACAGCTTACACTTCCCCAATAACACAGTGCGTGCCAAAGAGCACTTCAGAAAGTGGGAACTGGAGTTCTGAGTTTGTTCCCTGAAAGCCAATGCTTTGAGAAAGGAAAGGTACCATCATAAATTTCAGTATTTTTAATAACTACTGTCACACTAAAAGTCATAATTTTTGTTAAAAAAAGGACTTCCTTCCTAAAATTGGGATATGGTTTGAGGGGATTCTGGGCTGGGAAAGATGTGATGGAGAGGTGGGATCTGAGGGAGAAAAGCTGACAATGGCAAGCAAAGGAAGATGGAAAGCCTATTGAAGTGAAAGAAAAAAAGATGAAGAAATTCTTCCACCAAGTGTCCGGTACACCCAGGGTTAGCCCTGTAGGCAGCTGCTCTATAAATAAAATATAACTATTAAAATGGGAATCTTGTGAGTTTTGAAGGCAGATGAGACAAAAAGGTTTCATTTTCTGTCTGACTCTGCAGGAGCCATGCTGCGCTTATCTCGGACCTGGAGGTCACTCTTGCATAGTTTGCATGCTGCAGAGTTATTGAAAATCTTCCCTGGCCATATCAGCATTTTGGTCTTTAAAGAGAACATTAGGAGCAGCAGCAGAGTCGCCTGTGTCTTACTTGTTCAGAAAAATACAGATTGGTTCTTTAGTAATTCATTATCTAATTTATAATGCATGGTAAAAGGATAGGTACTCCAGGAAGATGCTGGGGTTTCCCAGCATTGCAGCCTTCATCTACCAACACTGGGAGTAATGAAGGGTAATAAAACAAATCGTACTGTAAATAATAAATAACCTCTTCATCCTATATTTAAAAACAGAAAGCATCAAAGTAGAAATTCTCAACATCTGAAATGCTTTAATAACTCTCCTTAGTGCTAGTGGCACCAATTGCTGATTTCTGTTGGAAGGAGCCCAGTTACTACAGATTCATTTACAGAAAGAAAAGACACAAATCACAGAAAAATATGAAGAGAAAAAAATTAAAAGAAAAGTTGTCAAAATACCAGACTAAGAAGTAAGATAATAAAGCATTCATTTGATGAGGGACTGTGATTCATAGCGTGTGGGAACCCCAAGGGAATGCAAGGCACAGAGGAAGGAAAACTCAAGCAAACAGTCAGGAGAAAAAAAAAGGTAAAGCATTTAATAATAGTTAGAAATGTTTTTGCAGCTGGAGCAAAAAAACTAGGGTTCCAACAACTTGTCACCATGGAAGATCTGTCCTTTTTCACAAGAAAGAATTTATTCCCTAGGTGGTTTTTGCAGGAGTGGGTAGGGTAAGGAAGTGTACTTGCAGAGCTAAATTGCCCTGGGATTTTTCAGGAGAGAAATTTACTCTGTTATTCTCTTCCTGCCCCTTCCACTCTGTATCACTACAGCTGCAATGCAAAAATAGCTGCCATGCTCTATTTCACTGGGACAACTCTTCACTGAGTGGGTAAATGTATTTTACAAACAGACCTGGGATATCTCAGGCTAGGAAGAGTATTTTCAACAGTTGGGTAGAGTAAAGTTTCAGAACACTTAGCCCATACATTGATTTCTAAGTTGATACTATTTTTGTCTCTTTGGGTTTAGTAACCTTGGTGTGTTTAGTTTCCACAATCAGGCTTCTGGTTCCAGAGGTGGTTCCAAATCCTGACGGAGATCCACAGGCTGGTCCTGAAGAAGGTTTCACAGAACCATGGAATCACAGATTGGTTGGGATTGGAAGGAGGGAGATCACGGAATGGTTGGGATTGGAAGGGTGGAGATCATCTAGTCCAACCCCTTTGCTAAAGCAGGTTCACCTAGAAAAGGTTGCACACAACTATGTCCAGGTGAGTTTTAAGAATCTACAATGAAGGTCACAAAGATGTGTTTCCCAGAGCAGCTGCTCTGTCCCTGGAAGTGTCCAAGACCAAGTTGGACAGGGCTTGGAGCACCCTGGCATAGTGGAAGGTGTCCCTGCCCAAAGCAGGGGATGGAACAAGATGGTCTTTATGGTCCTTTACAAACTCTTCTGTGATTATATGAAACACAGGGCCCTGTCAGGTAACCCCAGAAAATTTTGTGTTTCCAGTTTAAAATATTACTGCCTTTCTTTATGTGACTTCACCAGGGATTATCTCACTCTGCCAGAGTCATCCTTTCACCTGGAAACAAATCAATCCATTAATCAGAAAAAATCTGTTCAAGGTATGATGCAGGACAGGAGAGCTGATGAGGAATGCTCATATTCTGAGCCAAGACTCTGCTACACAACACAATTATGAAGGTAACTGCTGTTTAATAATTATAAAAGGAATTTTCACAGGTTTTTTTGGATACTGTAGAAGCTTGCTTTTAGGAAACAGCACCTGACACTTTTCCAGGTTTGAAAGCAAACATTATCAGGTAGATTTCTCAAGTTTGAAATCCAGAAGTCCTCTACTTCAAATGAAATCCATGTAAGTGCCATGCCATAACTTGGAAAATGTGGGCCATTGCATCCAAACAGCATTTCTCTTGCTCTGGTTTTAAAATGCAAAATAAGTGAAATATCTTAATGGCATTTGCAATCTCCTGCTCCCTCTCCCCAGCCCAGGAAACTAGGGACTGGCAAAGTGGTCATTATTTTTTCATGATACCTTCTCTACTGTCTAATTAGATGTACTAGTAAGAAGTGGTTCTGTACTTCACAGAAGGAAATAATATATCAGTTCTTGTTTAATTACAACTGAACTACTGCCACACACAGCATTGCTCCCCCAGAATAAAAAGTGATGAGATGTAAGGTTCTCATTGGGGCTCTCTTTGTTAGCCTTGGTTCAGCAGTATCTCAAAGGGCTCATCACTCAGTGGTTTATCAACTCTGTGCTGGAGTTTTGTAGAAGGCTTAGCATAAACTGTGGTATAGCAATGAAAATTACCATTTCCAAAAGTCCAGCAATATCCTACACGTTACAATGAGTCATCACTTAACATGGAAGAGCTCTTTGTTTTGTAGCTCACATAGCATGCCGTAGAAAACTTCTTTTGTACTGAGAATTCATACAGATGGGCAAGTCTATGAAACAATTTGAGCTGATAGAAAACAAGGGTTGTCTTGAGCCAAACCTGTTTTCATACCTGAAGGATGTGGTGCTCACCCACCCACTTCCCAGTTATCTTTGTGATGTGCTCTGCCTGCTCATTTCTAGCTGGCAGAAAGTTGGTACCACCAGGGATATCTGGGCTGAGAACCCGGCCACTGAAGGTGGAATCCAGAGTCTGAGAATCACCCAGCCCACATTAGGGCACACAAATGGACCCTGAGACCCTAAGAATTAAACAAGCTGTCAGCATTGGCTGAAGTCTGATTTTTGGGAGCAAACTCACATGTAGACATCCAGGTGTTTTAGGTCTACTTTTATTTGTTTGTTTTTACTGACTTTTATTTGTCCAATTGCACAAGCTAATTCCCACCCCAGTTTCTATTTTTGTCCTCTCTCAGTAATCTTAGCATAGCTGTTTGCCTTCCTGGTACCCAGGGAATGGAATGGGAAGCACTCCAAAGAGCTGTGCATATGGCTAATATATATTTGTGTAAACAGATTAACCAGCTCTGCTTGTGGACTTCAGATTTTGAAACGAGGTTAAATCCCACCGATTACCAGATAAATCTTGGATTACAAATCAAGCTATGGAACAAAGTATCTTATATCTAAAATCCTAGATAACATACTCAGAAAAAAAACCCTAACAAAATATGCTTAAAGGATTGACAGGATCATCTCTGTGAATCCGAAGACCACACCTAAGTAGTGGATTTCTGCAAAAGTCTGATCAAATCTCAGTCTCTAAGAGATCCACCAAAGCATTGGATTGCCTCAACTCACAGAATAAAAAGTATCTTTTCTACTTTTTCAGCTGCCAAGGTATTTTCCATATTAGTCAAGGTAATAGCATATACCATCAGTATTCAATTTTCCACTGTGATTATAAAAGTTACCACATTTGTACTCCAAACTTACTGTATCAGCAGTTTGCTATTGTGCTTTATTAACATTGTGCATTTCAATGGCTGGTTCTGCTAATGAGATTTGGAAGTTTTATATTAAGAGCACACGGAACAGAAATAATTAACTAGAAGAAGGTTTTTTTTCTGAAATATTCATAAAATTACATGCTAATAAAATAGGAATATAATTTCAGTAGTTGCTAATAAAAATTGATTTTCTTATTAATAATTCCAGACTTGTATTATGGGAACAAAATTTAAGAGTCACTGTATTCATTCTGAGAAGTAAGGACAGATCTCTGGCATTCTTGCTCAATGACAGGAGTAAAAAATGGGTAATGATCCATGATGGTGACCTTAACTTTAGACATGTTCACTTGTGTTTCTATATTTTACAATTTGTTCAGATGAGATCACCTCATGCAAGGAGGCAAAGTGGAAATTCTGGTCATTGCCTGTGGCCATGATCTGCCCAAGTGCTTTCCTGAAGGACTGAAGGGGATAATTCTGATAATTCTGATGTCCTGGCCTCTTCCTCATAGTGGGGACCAACTCATTAAACAGCTTCATGATGTGCCAGGGACATGAATTATTTCACTGTCTCTCACTGGAAACTCCTCAGTGTTGGAACAGGTTCCTGATGCATTACTGTAATCCAGTGCTGACATAAGTCCTTTCATGTAGATGTAACAGACACTTGAGTGATTTCTGACAGGGACATACTTAAATACTTTTCACCAGGAATTGTCGATTCAATTAAATCAAAATATTTTGAGGGAATGTGTTAGATTTGTCAATAAAACTGATAAGAATTTATTTAAGTATGCAGTTTCACACAGGAATTAAATAGTTAAGCATGTGTCAGATAACACAAGCCTGAAATTTCTACTTTTCATTCATGTTTAGACATGGCAGTTTTAAGACAAATGGACTTTATAAGTGATTGGAAAGATTTCCAGCTTCTGAAATGAAAATAATTTAAATTATTCCCCAGATACATTCTAATAAAATCTTTGTCAATTCACTAGTCAAGATAACATCCTTGTGACCCAATCCCCTCCTATCAGATATTTGGGATGCCCAAATTAGGTGTGCATCTGACCACCCCATCTCTGTAGTCAGTGGAGGAATTCAGGTACCACAGTAGAGTGTTCCAAATCTTAGGGCATGTACTGGAAATGGGAATAGACATTGAATCAGGAATTAAAAGATAGGGCAGTTAAATCTATGAGAGTATATTGAAGGCTCTGGTGCTCTGCTCTGTGTCTAGCCAAAAAATAAATTTTTCTATAAAGATGCACCCAAGTTTGCAAATATTCTAGTAATAGAAGCTGTTTATGAACGTGTTTCCCCAAACTTTTACTTAGACTAAAAACTATTCGTCACTCAAAGAGATGTAGCAGAAAATGCATTCACCTGAAAAGAAAATATATATTCCATTCACCTGGAAAGAATAGAAGTGGTTTTGTTTGCTGTAATTAAAAGCTTTTAACACAAGGTCACTTTCTGTCTGATCATCTTTGGAGCAATTGGTCAGTCACATTGGGTGACCTTGGTGGTTACTCTGTGCTCATGAATCATCCTTTCAGCGGCAGAAGGAGAGTTTTGTTCTTTCTTCCTCCTTAACACTGCTCAATAAGATGATGGACACTGTGTGACAGCACAAGACACAATTCAGGAAGCTAAGGTCAAAAATCAGACTCTATTGAAGATATTGTTTTGCGTATTTTCTCTCACACCCATATTTTAAGAATTTATTTAGGAAATTTCTAAATAAATTAGAAAGTTATCTGCACACTCTTAATATAGTATTTTATCTTCTTTTTGCAGTGAGTATCTTATAAAGTATCTTATTTTCTTTTTCTCTGAGGAATATCTTAGTGCCATGAACAACGTGCTAACACCAGCCAAGGAAATAGCTCACTATTTCCTTGACTCTACTCCCATCTGTTGGCAAAAGTGAAGATTGTCCTAGGGAAAACTGAAATCGCATAATACAAATATTTGGTTTGGGTTTCCTGAAAATACAGACCAAAGAGTACAAATACTGAACACCTGGAAAATTTTAGATTTTTCCCATAATCTGTTAAATTTTTTAATAGTAAAACTTAAATGTTTTTAAACCTTTATTTAACTATTAAAACAAAACCAGCATATTATTCTACAAACTCCCCATGCATAAAGAAGGACTTTCACAATTAAAAGCTGCCATGTTTCTCTCCCTAAATACATACACTGACATAATAAAAATCCAGATCCCCTTCCAAAAGAGGACCTTATTTCTTGAAACCCCTTATTTCTTGAAACCATCACAGCTGTAGAGCAATCCTGCTGTAAGCAGTTTCACAACATTCCTGTCTGCTGTCTGAGTTTTAGCCAAAAAGCTTTCATTGTATAAAGAAAATATTACCTTTATACAGGATTATGGTCATTGCTGTATCAAAGTATTCTGGATCTATTTATCACGTTGGCGCTAGTAAATTAAACAATTATTTTTACTTAACATTGTAGACATTGCACTGATTAGCATGTTCTGATTAAAGAAACAAAATCACAATACATAATCCAGTTTGTGGCATCAGAAAATCCTGAATTTGGTTCAGAATCAGTTTGTCTTCTAATTTTAAGGCTGTCTTCTTTAGGCATCTATTTCTCACACAGAGCTATTACTGCAGAGCACCAGCAGTGATTGAAGTTTGGACAAAACTCCAGACTTTTCACTGCCATTCTATTTGTACTTTCACAGACAATACTTACACACACCCCAGGAGCTCGGGTCAGACCTCAGACTCTTCATTCCCCTTTATCTGTTTCAGTGTTGCTTTTGATGTTGGAGGTTAAATTGTCCCTGGGTTTTGCCATATTGTGTTGACTTCCTTGTTTGTTTAGTCTCTAGAACATCTTTTCCTGTTGAAACAAAAGAAAAATTCATCTTATTGAACATAAGTTTCCCCTCAAAACTGTATGGAAATGTCTTTTTAACTTCTGCATCTTACTGTAGCTGATCTCATATCCTACCATGGCAAAACCTTTCCATAAAATTCTATTTTTCTCATTCTGATGGCTTTTACATCTACCAGAGAACCCTTTAATTTCAGACTAAATAAAAGACATTGTACACATTGAACCCCTTCAATCTTCTCCTAAATCATTTTCATCCTCATTAACCATGGGCATCACCACACAAGGCAGCTGGGGCCCTGGGCAAATGTCAGAGACTCTCTTCACCCATCACAGGGGTTAGAGATACAGGTATGTTTTAGGTTAGCAAGGTTTTCAGTCTTGCATATATCACTTGCAAACCACTCACAAAATACTGTGGTTTATTTGTCTGCAGTATTTCAGGGCTAAGCCATTTTCTTCTCAATACTGCTAAAACTCTCTCACCCTCATCTTCTCTGCAAATTTCTTACTTGCCTGATAATCCATGCAGTTTTTGGTAGTATTCTGTCCCCCACTGTCACTAGGGCTGTGAACTCTTATTCAAGTTACATCACGTCCTATATGGAAAAAAAAAAAAAAAAACCAACCAAAATTATTTCCTGTCCAATTTCAGAAAAATAAAATACAATCATTCAGAAACACAGCACACAACATTTTGTGTCATCAGACTTGCAAATAGACTGTGATTTAGAAAACAAATAGAAAAGCTTTGGTATATTTCCAAATTGTCTTGGAAAGATGAGGCCAGTGATCACTGGATCACATTTCAAATTATTTTCCTTACTGCATTTTTATGTGATTATTGTTTGGACATGATGGGCTGTTGTCTGGTGATGCTAACTATTTTGATCTTCTGGAGAGAGTATATTAAAAGCTGAAAGCTGTTCCTTCTATTTATTGTTTTCCTGAGATTAGGGAGCATTTACCAAAAAAAAAATTTTTTTGTAGAATTCGGAAATTGTGTCTGCTCTAATTGTGATTTAATTGCCACTGATGACTGCCAGCTGTCCAGTGTGAAAGCAAACTATTAGCAGGTCTGCCAAAAAAAAGGAAATTTCTGTCTGTAAAATGATGAGATTCACTTTCAGAGAATTTTCTTTTGCTCTTCAACAAAAAGAACAGACACATTTCATGCCTACCTCAATGGGTTCAGTTCCCTCTGATTGGAAACAGTGACTTAAGTCTCAGTCTTTTCCCTTCATAAGAATGCTCTGAGGAATTCTGTTGCAAAGATAATTTTTGATCTTGACAAAACTGACTTTTCAACTGATGGATGTTTTGGGACTTATATTGACACTGTGCGAATGAATACAGCTGAAATTAACTGGCATGGGCAGCATTCATAACCTCAGAGGACTCACCACAAAATGATTGCTATATCCTGACCTTTGAGAACATTTCAGAGGGCCAGGGTTCAGTCCCAGGGTGAAACACAGTAGGAGAAGACTGAGGCTGTGAGCACTGTGATAAAACTCTTATTTCCAAAGTTTGCAGCCTCTTCAAATGGAACTCCAAGACACTTTGGATTAAATGGTCTATAAATGCTCAGTGGCAAAGTGGTCCAAACCCTAATCCATCTTTTGAATCCACAGCTAGTGAATAGGGCTGGCATACAGGAGACAAGAGCTATGAAACATTTGGTTTTTATCTCAGACTCATTCCCCAAAGTTCTATGTTCTCAATATGTTTTACCCTATGTATGTAAGCTTTACAGACAAAATATAACCTCTCTTCTCTATCTGCTTACATTCCTGGTCCAAATTATTAGCAGGCCTTACAACCAGAGAAGCAATGTTGCTAAACAGACCCAGATGGGGTCTTCCTAGAGTCAAAAGTTTATAGGTATGGAGAGCTGTTATTTATCATATCTGAGCAATGGTTTGCTTAAAGAGGGCAGGGGAATGTAGCTAATCAAAAGATAAGAGGGATAGAGAGTTCAGACTGACCTCTGTGCACCTCACTATTGGAGACACCTTATGAGTTAAAATGAGAGGCCATGAATTACAATGAGAGGCTGGAGCTACTGGTGTACCACAGGTGGAGTGAACACATGATTCTGGTTTACGCAAAAAAAAAAAAAAAATCCTCAAACCCTCTCTCAATCCTTTGTCCAGTCTCTAAATCAAAGCCACCATTCCTACCTAAGAACTGTTTGTCTCTTTTCAATTTTTTTTATCCCCATAATACAACACCAGCTTTCAGAGTTGGTAGTTTTGTTTTTGGTTTGGTTTAATTTTTGTTTTTTTGGGGTTTTGCCTTGGTATGTGTATCTTCTACCAGACTATTTTGGTGACCTTCTTAACCCAATATTATTCCAACAGTTTTGGTAGGGTGAATGTTAGGATAGTGCTCTCATGGTGATGGATGTAGTTTTTAGCTCCAAGGGCAAGCCTCTGTCTTGTGGACTGCAGCACTCCTACCCACTTCCTCTGAGAATGGAAAAAGAAGTTTGTTTTAAAATTCCTAATCTGTATTTTGTTTTTATTCTTTCATCTGCAACGATTTATTAACTAAGTCCTAGGATAACCTACTCCACTATTCCCTGAATCCTTACAGAAATAATCCACATTTCTGAATTTCTCACATTTCCCTTTGCCATGAAATTCCCTGTTAGTCTTTTGTGACAAACACTCAGTAAAAACAGAGCCAGGACATGTGGAGATTTTCTCATCTTATTTATTCTCAGATGTTGCTGATGCACCACAGATTTCTTTTATCACAGACAAATGCATTCCAGTTTCCCCTTCAGGAGCTGAGCTCAGAGGGGGTCTCAGTGGGTCCAACACCCCTACGCAAGCAGGGCTGTCCATGAACACATTGCACAGGGTTGAATCTGGGCATTTCTGGAATGTCTCCAGTGAGGGAGACTCCCCAGCCTTTCTGTGCAATCTGTTCCTGGGTTTGCTCGCTGGACAGGAAAGTTCCTCACAAATTCTGTGATTCTGTGGTGGTACTGAGCTCCACTGTGTCCTAGAACTCACCCCTGTCCTAGTGCAGGTCCCCAGATGAGGCTGTCAGTATCATTTATTCCTTCTCTAATGCTCTAACACTAGCCCACCTTTCCTTCTCTCCTTCTTTATGTTTCCCCACCCTGAACTCCTAAGCCAGTCCATGTTTGTAAGAGTTCCTCTTCTTCATGATAAAGACACTTGGCAGCAAAGACCAAAGTTTTCACCACACCTCACTAATATATGTGCCTACACATACACAATAACATCAAAAAGCAGCAAAATCAAGGAAATTAAAAGTATAGCTGTTAACTTTATATGGCTATTGTTTTATATAACACTTTTACACAGTTTTCGTATATGACATTTAATTCTTATAATGTAATTTCCTGTTAAAGAAATTCTTTCTCTTCATTCTCTTTTCCATGCCTTCTGAATTTTCCTTTTTTGTTTCCTTACTGTAGGGAAAAAAAAAAAGCCTGAATTCCCAAAAAAAAAAAAATACAAAAGTTGAAATTGTGTTCTGTGTTAAAACTTACTGTTCTTATTTAAATGCCACTATTAATTTGATTTAATGGTTGAAAAAAGACATGTAAGAGGTTCAAAATAGTGAAAATACCATTCCATTTCTCATTTAATTACATCTATTTATTTTTGTTTTTAATTGCTGAATTACTTTATTTGAGTTTCTAAGGAATATTACTAGTGATCTGTTAGAAATTATTATTAATTTTTTCAAGAGTAAAGCTCACACATCTACTACAAAAACAGAAACAGACATGTGCACACTAAATGGGAGAATTACCAGATGTTTTCATTTCAAATGAAAGTAGATTTGTAATTCACAACAATTTATGTCTTTTTTTTCTGGGGTCAAATCTAAACCCCATTTCATGTCATTCCTCAAATCCAGAAGGTTTCTTTGAAGCTGACTCCTTTTGGAAGAGGATAGGGCAGTGTGAAAAAGATAAAATTGCAACTCTGCTCTGGAAGAAAGTTAAGCATTTCATAAAATATTTGAATAAAGGAGTGTATCAATAAAGTCTCAGAAAATGAGAAATAAACTCACCAAATCCATCTATTCCTAGCTAGTTATAGACAATGTTGTAGACTTCCGGTCTCTGGAAGTGTTCAAGGACAGGCTGGATGGGACTTGGAGCAACCTGGTCTAATGGAAGGTGGAATGAGGGGGGTGGAATGAGATGAGCTTCAGGGTCCTTTAAACCGTAACCACTCTGTGAATGCAGCACAGAGAGTTTCCCCATGGCACAGAGCTCTCCCCCTTGAAACTTCCCAGGAGGACTTCACCTGAAAGTTGCAGTAGACAGTGTATGAAGCCCTGGAAAGAATCCAGAATTCAGGTTTTCCTGGTGATGACAACACCATGCTGAAAGGAAAGCTCTGTTGAAGCTGCCAAATTAGACAGATTCTTCAGGTTTTATTTTTGCTCATGTTGGTGCCACTCTGCCCTGCCACACAAATTCTTCTTCCATTCATCCCATAGCTTCAACCACCACTAAAAAGGGACAATCTCACACTTGGCCCTGGCTATTTTCTAAATTTTAAAGCTGACACTGGCCTATTTAGAGCATTTCTTCTTCGCATACAGGAGACAGATATCTAAGGAAGTGTTCCTCCAGGAGCAAGCTGTGGAGTTAGCAGAAGCCAAAGAGAAGACCACCCCTCACCTGAGACCCCAAAGGCAGGGGTGTAATTGAAGGCAGCAGCCACAGCTGTCTGCACTTTGTGCTCTCAGGGACAGCTCTGAAGCATGTGGGATGCATTTACTGTTATGAAAACTCTCTGTATCAGAAGCCCTGATAAGAGCAGGATTGAATGTTCCTAGCAGAAGCCTGAATGTTCTGATTTTTTGAACTGGCAGGATTAAAAGATCTTCTGTGCCTGGGAAGTTGTGCGGGTGGGAGGGCAGGGCCAGATGTTTGCCAAACCTTAACTGATATTTTTTATCTATATTTTTGTTAAAGTGGGAGCTGAAACAGCACACAATCTGAAAGCTTGGATCTGGATAATTTTACGGATGAGTTAAGCAACATTTCTCTGGTTTATTATATTGTGCAGCCGTAGAAAGCTCTAGTTAATTAGAAGATGTGGATTGTCTCAGGATCTCTGATGCTTTAGAAGAAAATATCTTAATAGCACTCTTATAGCTCACTCCCCTCTTATATTGCAAGCATTGCTACCTGGTGATGAAAAATTAAACAAAATAAATTGTTTTTTTTAAACAAAAATATTAATATATTTTTATAAATTATCATTTTATATTCTTTTTCTGTCTTTCAAAGGTACATTTTGAGAACTTCTTTTGCCTTCTCTGTCTCCTCCGTGACCAGGATTATTCTGTACTCCACTGAGATGAACATGTAACACTGTAGAAGACTTTGGAAGTGTAATATCTTCATTTTTTTGAGTTTGCTGTTAGAACCTTTCAGGTCTTTCACTGTAGGGTGCGCTTGGACATATGATGGCCATCAAACTGTCTCTTCCCAAGGGCTACATTGTTAGAAATCTTTCAGCCCAAATTTTTTGGAGCAAGAGTTTGCTTTCTTTCCCCATTACTCAGCTTCCAATATTCATTTATAACACAAAGGTTTGCTGTGATTTAGAGGTTCACTGGCTCTCCTCCTATGCGAATAAGGATGTCTGAGGGAAATTTACTGCAGTGTAAATTTCAGGACAGTGCAATGTGTTGGATTCGGTGATCTGTTCCAACCCAATGGACTGTGGTTCTATAACTACATGGGTAGGGAAATTATTCTTTTTATGGTGAAAAACATGAAGGGAATGACATTAGAAGTCAGATGCTTTATAGACATGAATCCTACGAGTTTGGGGTTTACTCTGCCTGTCATACTTGATTTTGAAAAAAAATTGTGGTTTTCTTTTTTTGGGGGAGGGGAGGAGTTTGGTGGTTTTGTTTTGTTTTTGTGAAAGAAGAGATGTGTTAAAATGAAACACAGGAAGAAAACACTCAGAGATGTTGCTAAGGTAGAGAGTGGAATTTTGAATAATTCTTTTTTTTGTCACAAAGTTTTAAATTACTTTTTAAAATGCTTTATCCTAATAAGATGTTTCATTTCATCTAGGGCCAACTTTTCCTATTTAATTTCCAAACGTTATGGAAATAAATTAAAAATAGAAATGCAATTTCTGAGGAAACACAATTTCAACTGATAATTAAAATATTTCACTTGAATATGCATGTCAAAGCAAAATTAGGATTCTCTTCAAAATAAAAAAATATAAAAAATATTTTTGCCTCAAAGAGTTCAGCAGAACAGATGTTTATTTCCCAAACATTTTGATCAACTGAAATATGCATTTCTATGTTTTTATTTTTTGGTAATAATGTTTTGGACAAAACCAAAAAGTGCCTGCTTTCAGCAATAAAACTTTTTTCTTCCTAATTTGCGGACAGATGGTGCATTTCATCTGTGCTCCATTTATACTTCACTTTTAAACAAATTTGCCTTTTTTTTTTTCCTCTTGCGGAGTTCAATAAGTAGTGATACTCATCTTGGATTTTTCGATTTTTCCTCCTGCTCTGATTAAGGCAGAGGCCCTTAGGAAAGGCTGTGGGTGCCAGAGTTCTGAGAGAAACACCTGCAGGTTTGGATGAGACACACAGCCACCTGCAGACTGAGCTGACACACACACGGGAGGATTTTTTATTCTTTCCCTTTTCCTTTTTCACTCACAGCATCTTTTGCAGTGTCTTTTGCCTCATTGGCTGTCGTTGTCTTTCATCTGCACCTTACCTTATTTATGAGCTCAGAGATAAAAGCTCCTGCCTTGGTGGTGGTCCTTGCTGCCGTGCTCAGTGCGAGCAGGGGTAAATCCTCCTCCTTGCACTCGAGCTCTTTGCACAGCCTGGCCAGATCTCTCAGCCCAGAGATGTTAAAGGGATCCCACGAAGCGGCAGATTTGTGAAGAGAGGCACTGCAATGCCTTGTTGCAAAGCACTCAGCACCGTGATGAATAGAGGCAATTCCCGCACACGTCATTAATCCACAGAAAATTGTGCACCCCGCCTGGACCAGGCATTCATTCCATCCCCCAATTGCAACTGGACTTCAAAGGATACAGCAGGTGTACAGGAATTTATCCTGATGGCTGTAGAGAGATATTCTGGAGCATTCAGCATCCAAACTGTTGAAAGCTATTATGAAAACTGAACCAAAAAAACCCACTAAAACCTGCTGAAAAGCAAGACTCAGAAGAGACTCTTTATAAAATTCAGAATAACAAGTTTTAAAAAATTACATTATTAAAAACACTTTCTAAAGGTTCTTAAGGCCTATTTGCATCATAAGCCATCCCAATGTTTCCAAGAAAATCTGCCTGTAGAAAATGCCTTTTTACTGATGTTGCTCTATAGCATTTGTAAATACACAGTAAATATTCACAGAGTTGTCATTTTGTACCCTATTTCATAATCATGGTCAAAAGACTCCTAATATAGCGAATAAGATATAGAAATAGGATATATCTCAGGTTTTGGTTTTGGGGTATTCTGGGCTTGTTTGATTTGAGGTCTTGTTGTTTTGGGTTTGTAGCTGCTTTTTGTTGTTGTAGTTTAGGTTTTGGTGGGTTTTTTTGTGAGGTTTGAGTGGCTATGATTTTGTTGGAGGATATTTAGGGGAAGATTTTTTGGGGTTTTGCTTGTTTTTTGTGTGTGTTTTTGTTTGTTTGTTTGGGTTTTGTTTGTTGGGTTTTGTTTTTTAGTTTTTAAGTGAATTTTGTTCATTTAAAACAAGGATTGAGATATGTACTCAGACTACATCTTACCCTCTATACCACAGGTTGGTGAAGGTCCCCAACACCATTTTTCAAATATGTTATGGTCAGAGACTGTGCAAGAGGAAGTGTAACCCAGGATTTCACTGATTTACCTGCAAAAGAAGTCGCAGAGGTATTAATTCACTTATTGATCAAACTGTTCCCAAAGAAAACACCTGAAGATGGCAGGCAGAAAATCTGGTACATGAATCTCCTCCTACCCTGGGGATCCCTCTGCAATTCTGGAGAAGATTCGTGCACTCACTCCTCATCAGTCTTGCCAAACCAGACTTAGGTTCTTTAATTACCTCCCTGAACACAACAGTGGCTTGCACAGCAATGAAATTCTCAGGACACAGGCTGATGAACAAAGAAAGGGCTGTGTCAGTCATCAGGAACTGTCAGGCTTGGTCCTGTGCCTCAGTTTGAGAAATAACACCCATTTTCTGGCATTTCAGCTATGTGACCACAGAAAACTGGAAATACTTCTATTCTTTTTTTTTTTTTTTAATAGGAGAGATTACTACCTCTAAATATCTTGCTGGACTCTGAGCCCCAACATGGTTACATTTGCTTCATTTGCTTTGGCAGCTGACTGAATTTCTTTAATTGCCTTTGGCTGAATTCCAGTTCCTCAGCTACAGGTGGTTTTTTTGGGATCAAGGCCTTCTGAAGAATGATAAAACCCTTCAGACTTCTAAGGTACAAAAAAGACACCTCATGGGTAACTTGCAGATGTTTATCATGCCTCAGAATTTTTATGACTCTTAAGGTGGTTCAGAGTTTTTGAATTTTAATGAGAAGAAAAAAAAAAGAAGCAAAAAATAAAGAAAACTAAACATTTAAAAACCCCAAAAACTCCATCACTTCTGGTGACTTTTTGAGCATCTTGGTCAGTCTTGCAACCTGACCCTATCTGAGACCTGCTTAAAAAGAGCTTTCTGAGAGACTGATCTGAATGGGCTCAGAAATGGGATCCCAACAGAGGCAGGCAGGCAGTGAGTAAGAGGTCTGATAGCAGAAAGTAGAATTACTCCTTTTAGGTCAGAAATGTTGCTAGTAACAGATCAGAGGAATAGAAACTAATTGAGGCTATGAATGCAGATATTTTTTCTGAAACTCAAAAAAAAAATTATAATGATCTTATTGTTGATTTAAGAATAAAAAGAAATATTTAGTAAAGTGGATCTGCTGAAGCTTTTTCCTAGTTGTTTTTTTATCTTTTAAGGAATTGCAAAGTGAAGTTGTTATCCTATATCAGCATGGCTGACCTAAGTTTGGTGAAAATAAATCATAATAAAACTTATTGAAAAATATCATAGTGAGCCAGGTGGAAAACATGACACAAAACTCATAAAGTACAGTGCAAGAGAAATGTTTTGGGATGTATTTTGCAGTACTTTTTCCCCCAGGTGACATTTTTGGAAGTGTGACTTTTTCTGTTTCCTACAGGCAAGGTTAAGATAAATATGGTAAATAATCCCCTCAGTTTTGGAAAGAAGGTGTGTTCAGTCTGCCTCTTTACTTTTGGCTAATAGACTTGTGAATTCCTGCAGTAATTCCAAGAACTATTCAGAAAGGGACATACCTGAATTCAGTGTTTTGTGTTGGCCAGGATAATACTGAGTAGATTTGTTGACTCTTCCATAGACCTTTATGTCTTCTTCCAGCTTTAATCTCTGATCATTTCAAATGGGACATAGATTAGAGACTCTGACTTTCCTCTTTTTTATACATAACTGCACTGCAGTCCCTCATTAGAGACTCAGAGCAAGAGGTATTTATATAATAATTATTAGATAGTCACTATTAAATGCTATGGTTTCCCAGAAATTTCAGCTATGATTTATAGAATCACAGGATGGTTTGGCTGGAAGGGACCTAAAGCTCATCTTGTTCCATCTCCCTATCACAGGCAGGGACACCTTCCACTACCCAAGTTTCTCCAAGCCCCATCCAACATGGCCTTGGACACTTCCAGGGATGGGGCAGCCACAGCTTCTCTGGGCAACCTGTGCCAGGGCCTCACCACCCTCACAGTACAGAATTTCTTCCTAATATCTAATCTAAACCTCTCTCTGTCAATTTAAAGCCGTTTCCCCCTTCACTTATCACTTCAAGCCCTTTCAAAAGTCTCTTCCTGACTTTCTTGTAGCCCTTTCAGGTACTGGAAGGCCACAATTAGGTCACTCTGGAGCCTTCTCCCCTCTCAACAATTCAAATTCTCTCAGCCTTTCCTCACAGCCACCCAAATAATTTAATTCTCCTTTATACTTTCCCTTTTGATCTTAGTTCCCAGGAAGCAAAAAAGGCATAGCAGGTAGAAACCTTGCTGCTCACCACTGCAGAACCCCACATTTTAGAGCTGGAGCTGCAAGATAAGAGGCAGTGGATGCTCTCAGTGAGAAAACCCGCTCTGCCACGGTGCTAAACTCTGCTGTGCTGACGTGCGTGTTATGAGTATGTATTTATGCATCCAGGAGCGTGGCTTTCTGCCCTGCAGAGAAATATAAATTGTCGTGAGCAAAAGTCCGTGAAATAACCTGCGAGATCAGGCACTTTTTTTTTTTTTTTTTTTTTTTTTTTTTTTTTTTTTTTTTGTTCAGCCTTCCCGGTGTTCCCTGGTTTCACCCCACTAGATGGCACCGAGCATCTGCTGCATCCTCCGTGCTGAGCCGCGCTCTCTGTGCCGGCTCGCCCTCCTTCCCCGAGGGGCTGTGCAATCAACACAGACCCACTTTTGCACTCAGAAATAAACCTCACAAGCCCACTAATCTCAGTGAACGCCAAACAATCCTCTTCTCTTCCTCCATGTAGCTAAAGGGCTCAGGAGCAGTGGGCAAGGGATGGCGGAGGCAGCCTCCGGGCTTGTCATCCTCCCTGTATCTGATCTGCAGAGAGCAGGATTCACCCCAGCTGAGCAGGCTCTGAAACAACACAGATGCATTATCAGACTGCTCAGAAGAATGTTATATACAGGGATATGAGATAATACATAAAATATATACATAAATATTAAGAAACCGGACCAGTAGATCAAGAAAAGTGGTTCCCTCCCACAATAAGAGCCCAGCTGGACAACAGCACCAAGCTCTGAGGTTGCCATCACAAGAAGGACATTGACTTGTTGGAGGGACTCCAGAGGAGGCCACAAAGCTGCCCAGAAGGCTGGAGGCAGGCTGAGGGAATTGTGGCTGCTCACCCTGGAGAAGAGGAGGATACAGAGAGCTTAGAGACCCTTCCAGTACCTCAAGGGCCTAGGAAAGAGCTTGAAAGGCACTTTTGACAAGAGGATAGAGTGAGACAGTAAGGGAGAATGTCTTCAGACTGTAAAAGGGTGGTATTATATTAGATATTTGAAAGTTCTTCACTCTGTGGGTGGCAAGCTTCTGAGACAGCTGGCCTGGAGAAACTGTAGATGTCTCACCCTTGGAAGTGTTTGGGAGGAGGTTGGATAGACCTTGGAGCAATCTGGTCTAGTGGAAAGTGCCTCTGTCTATGGCATCTCCTTGAAATTAGATGATCTTTGGGGTCCATTTGGACCCAAACAACTCCATGAGTCCAGATTTCCAATTACACTTTTATTCACCTGCCCAGAAATGTCCTCTGCTCTTTTCATAGAATCATAAAATGAATCTTTTCTTCAAGATCAGTCACTGAGAGCCAGTAACTTTTCAGTAGTGATGTGAGAATGTCTCAGCTTTGAAGCTGCTCCCTAGTAAGGGGCGTCTGTTTTGCAGAGACCTTGTAAGATCAGTCCAATAGGACATGGTTGAGAGTAGGACAGTAAGATTTTATCTGTGCCAGCCCCTTGAGGAGTAGAGGAATGCTACTGATACCACCAAGTGAAGGGAATGTTTTGCCATGGAATAGTGGCAGATGTAATCATTGTTAAGAAAGTACAAAATTAAAATGGCTTGCATGTAGGTGCAGACATTTTCACCTTCTGATTTGTAAATCTGGCACTTGAAAACACAAGGAATGTTTTTTACCTGTGACCGTGTTCACAGGGGTTCTTGGATGAGGATCTGAGAGACGAGGATCTGACTCCATGTTTCAGAAGGCTTGATTTGTTATTTCATGATATATATTATATTAAAACTATACTAAAAGAATAGAAGAAAGGATTTCTTCTGAAGGCTAGTTAAGAATAGAATAGCAAAGAATGATAACAAAGGTTTGTGGCTCGGCTCTCTGTCCGAGCCAGTTGGGCTGTGGTTGGTCATTAATTACAAACAACCACATGGGCCAATCACAGATGCACCTGTTGCATTCACAGCAGCAGATAATCGTTGTTTACATTTTGTTCCTGAGGCCTCCCAGCTTCTCAGGAGGAAAAATCCTAAGGAAAGGATTTTTCATAAAAGATGTCTGAGACATTTATCTATGTTTTTACTTTGTATACAAGGCATAGAATCATAGAAGCCATAGAATCCTTTAGGTAGGAAAAGTCCTTTAACACAATTGAGTTGAACTATTAAGCTAAAATGTCAAGTCCACCACTAAACAAGATCAGTGTGAGAAGAATCCTATGATTCAAGACAAAGGTATTGCAGATGGAAAAATGAGGCAACAATAAGTTAAAAATATTCCCCAGCTCAAATTTTAGTACTATATGGTCACAGATAACATGCTATAAAAACAGTCTTCCAGTATTACACAAGTAAAATGGGATGAAAACAATTTACTTAAATATGGGAATGGTCTGTGCTGAAAAGAGGTTCCATGTGAGGATCAGTGAATAAAATGAATGATTAACACTTCTTTTTCTGATACAGAATCATCACAAAATCATAGCATGATAGAATCCCAGAGTCACAGGATGGTTTGGATTGAAAGATGCTCTAAGCACCACCTCATTCCAATCCTCCCTTCCACTTACAGGGACAACTTCCACTATCTCAGGTTTCTCCAAGCCCTGTCCAATAAGGCTTTGGGCATGACCAGGGATGGAACACTTTTACCAGAATATAGGCTCCATTTTGGAGATTTAGCTTATGACACTCTATTTTTTGCTTAGAATCTGTTTTGCTTCCCTCACAACCCTGCAGCTACAACCACTGCAGGCTGATAATTATCCCAGAAAATCCTAATTGCAACCAACTCCTGTCAAGAAGAAAACTGGTGCTAATTTTGTACTGGATGAGACCATTTAATTCATATATAGAAAAAAATTGGTACTCATTATATCTGTTTGTTCGTGTGAATCAGTCTTTAGGAACTTCCTTCGTTCAAAGTACTTAATGAAATTATTCTGCTTTCATGCCACAACAAACCTAACACCCACAACCAAACAAGAACAACAAAAATGAAAACCAAACATAAAACCTGATTTCACATATCCACACATCCCTTTCTCTCTCTTTTTTTCTCTTCACTTTTTTTTTTTTTTTTTTTTTTTTTTTTTTTTTTTTTTGAGTGAAACACCCAAATCTGTTCCTCATGGGCTTTAAACAAGCCTGTTCACAATAATAGCTGGGTTTCTTCCTGGAGTGCTTTAAGCAGTATGAATGTACTGTCACATATAGTTTCTCTTTCATTCCCTTCCCCAAGGAAAAAGCATCATATGCAATAGAGAGACTAATTTTTGCTCCAGTGTTCAGTACTAATTGGCTTTTCCTAAATAGTGAAGGCATCATGCCCAGGAATATGTTCCTGTAGAGCAGCTGAGAAATGCCATGGACTACTTGAGGCCAGATAATTTTTTGTTAGGAGGGGACAGACTCTCCAGGCATTTTTAGTTTTTCACCTTAATCTCATGATGAAAGTTTAGATTATTGTAGTCAAAACCAAGCACAATATTTTGATTACTTTTAAATTGTTCTTTTCCTTTGTGGAATTATTCTATGTACTCAAAGCCAGATCTGAAGTTCTTTCAGAAATGCAATTCCCATGCAAGTGAATTTGTTACACATCACTTCAGTTCTATTATACTTGGCAGATGATCTTTTGCTCACTTTTAACTATAAATTCCTCAGGAATTTTACAGACAGTACTTGAAATGGCAATTCAGGCACTCTGAAATGAAGCTGGTAGGCAAATGCAAAGAGCTGGAATGATGTATCATTATAAACAGACCATTTCAGCAACAATTTGTGAGAAGAAAAGCACTAAACTGGAGCGTCAATACAGCGCTTCTTATGAAAAATATCCAATATCTTCCAAAAAACCATGACAACCCAATACTGTACTTGGTTGTACTTTTTCTGCAATCTGTTTTTTTTTTAAACATCTGAGTTGGCTCCAGTGATATTGCTCCCAGATGTCTTACAGATATTTTACCTGTTAAATTGATGACATTTGATTGTCTTTTTCTTTCTCCCATCCCTTGGACTTTCATATCATATCATGATAAGGTTTCTCGATTTTTGACCCGGATCTCGATTTTAAAAACAGAGATGGCCATTATTTTTTACCTCCTATTCTGATCCAAACCCATCCCTGCTTATCAATCTGCTCTTTCCAGCCAGGAATGGATTAATTTTTTAGCTCTGTAAAGTGACAGACCTTTCACGCTTAATAGCTTGAAATGGCAGCATGAGAACTAAGTATTCTATGAAAATAAAATGGGCTCAAGGTCTCTCAGAAAAATAAGCATGCATAATTTTGAGTCTAGTTTGAGGATCTAGAACAGACTCTCCATGCTGAATGGGGATGATTGAATGATTCCCCACAGCTCCTTTATATATACGGAGTAGAAAATTACTCAGTGGTCTGTTTTCTGCCCTGTGGTCTGTTCCCCTGGGATTTGAGCTAAACCAGGGGCGCCAGAAGTATTGAAGGACCATTTAGCACAGCAAGAACACATCTATCTAAAGGAATAAGAATCACTGCTGGGCTTTGTAGAAAAAACCAGACATCTTTCAGATATGTGACAAGAAAAGTTTCTCTAGCAAGTTAGTAAGAGAAAAAACAATTTCAATATCAATCTTCCAACTTAAAAATAACTGCAAAATAGCTGCTCTTTTTTGCCATGTTAAGTATGGTTTTCCTTTTCTGTAAATTTTTCATTACATTGATTTACTTTTTTTGTGAACAACAAAAACAAAAAAATGCCATGAAAATCTTCCTGAATTACATATTTTTAGAATGTTGAAAGAAACATGCAGAATTTATAATACAGGAAGTCTGCCAGTTCATACCCTTGAATCTTACCCATTACAAAGACCTTTAGGATATACTAATTACTACACACTGACCAAAACAGATGGGCAAAAGATGTTAGAGAACATCTGTGTGACAGGAGTGGCCTTTTCCCTTTTACCAACTTTTAAAATCCTTTCCCCTCCTTTACAGAATATGAACACCTTGTGCTTAAAGGAGCCTTGGGAAATGTACCCAGAAGCAAAATGCGTCCAGAAGTAAACAGGATATTGTACATGGTGTTCACTCATCTGGAAGAGAAGCTGAGGACTCTCTGCTAATCTCTTTCTGTCTGCCTATATTGCAATCTAACTTTGTGAGCTTGAATTCCATGCAGAAGCATAATTCATACTTTTGTAGTTAGTCACCAGACTAAACAGAGAGATCCCCATCTGACTTAGTCACTCCACACTCCCCCTTCTCAGTGTGGTCAGTGGAGATTAGATGTGAATCATTCCATCCTAAAGTAAAAGATAAAAATAGGCTGAATGAGTCTCTCCCAGAATTTCCTCTTTTTCTACACAGACTAAAAATAGTGTCTTGGGAGACTAACTCTGATTGAGACAACTTCATTGTAAATTATTAATAATGGATGAGATTGGTCTCATTGAGATGTCTGTCATTACACTCAAGGCAAGTTCAAATTTAATCATCTTTTTGTCCACCCAATGGAAACCTTACCTGGTATGTTCCACTCCAGCATCCCTGTAGTCTGCGCACAGACACCTGAAATGCTGGCTCAAGGGAAGGGGGAAATAAAACAGGGATTTCTGATTCTGCCTCCAGAAATTCTGTTGTCCTGGCTTTGTGCAGGCTTATGGCAGCACCTACAAGCCCAAGTCATGTGCAGGGATTTGGTCCTACTGCCTCGTAGACAGAAAAAGGAAACCACAGAACCACAGAATGGTTTGGGTTGGAAGGGATCATAAAGACCATCCAGTCCAACTCCAACTGCCATGGTCAGGCACACTTTCCACTATCCCAGGCTTCTCCAAGCCCTGTCCAGCCTGGCCTTGGACACTTCCAGGGATGGCAGAGCCATGGCTGGTCTCAGGAAATAATTTCTTCCTAACATCAAAACTAGCCCTGCCCTCTGGCAGTGGGAATCCATTGCCTTTGTCCTGTCCCTACAGGCCCTCTCCAGCTCTCTTGTAGCCCTTTCAGGCCCCAGAGCCTTCTTTGCTCCAGGCTGGGCACCCCCAGCTCTCTCAGCCCATCTCCAGAACACAGTTGCTACAGCCTCCTTGATCTGCTCTCCAAAGAAATGAGCGTGAAATTCCAGAAAATGCTAGAGAGCCTGGAAGTCCAACAGCTGCAGAATAGAAATTATATTAGAATGCTTTTCATTTCCCCATCTACTGATGGCCACAAATCAAAACAAAGTGGCTTAGATTCAGGGCATGTAAATTAGAAAATCTAGAAAATTAAATATTTTCACGACATGTTTTTTATTAAGCATAGTTATATTAGTGATCTGATGATAGAATATCTTTGCCTTGAAGCAGTGTTTCTCTGCCATTTTATTCACATCCTTCCAATGTTCTCCTTTCTTAACACATTTCATTCCTCACCTTCACTCCTCAAAAAATTAGGGCAAAAAATTTTCATGGGATAAAACATTATAACATTCTACTAGATTTTTTTTAACTTCTTTAAATCTCTCAGTATTAATACTTTTATTTTTTGTTAAATTTATAAAATTGTACTCCTTACATATCCCATGAAATATCCAAATTGCTATTTAAAAAAAAAATCACTAGATTGTAAGTTTTTTTAAAACTTTTTTTAAGTTATCAGTTTATTAAAATACTTTGTTTCTTCTGTAACTGCTTCACTGAAGTGTCTCATCTTTTATTTGAGGAACAGCAAATTTTCCCCATTCAGAGAGATAAAAAAAACTGATGCCCAAAAAATTTCAAAGAAGATGCCTAAATAGTGGAAGAGTTGCAAAAATGATAAAGTATTTCATTATTTTTATGGCTCCATTTGACAGGGAGATTTTGCAGAGCTTGGGCAGTGTCCTACATCATGAAACTATAATTTAATAACTCACAGAGAAGGGGAATCAGGCTGCTTAATAGAGCCCAGTTTTCTTTCCAAAAAGTTTCTGTCAAAGCTCCTTACAATGAAAATGTTAAAGGAAACCAGGTTAGTAAATTAGTTGGTAGAGTCCTAACACTAATTGAAAGAGACTTGAAAGAGCAGAAGATCACATTTTGGTAATGGTACTGTAGTATTTATCTATAGGAAAGATGAAGGCTGCCTGAAGAATTACAGGAGGTGGTAAGAATCAGTGATAGAATGGGAAAAAAAAATGCTTGTTTCAAACAAACATAAAGTGATTTATGTGGGGAAACTAAACCACAATAGCCTAATCTTTATGTTAGAAGAAGTGTACTCTGTGCTAATTATTACAGCTCAGAGATGAAATTGGAGTTTATAATAGACAGTCCATGAAACTACCAGTGTAATGTTCAGCAGCATTCAAAACAAATAAACATGTTAAGAAGAATAACCAAAGGAGAAAAAGAGCAAAAACACTATTTGGAAAATTGTAAATTATATCACTGTGTATGATACATCCTGAACAGGTGGGATTCTCAGTAGACAGGTAGCTGAAATATTCCAGGTCACAAATTAGTGAGGAACAAGACATGCAAGAAGGAAAAAAATTAGTAGCTTGTGGAAGGGGCAGTAAGATTCACTTTGGATTGCTTTTCCAGTAAAATCACTGAAAGCATCAGATGAACTTCATATGCGGGCAGTCCCAGATGAAGTAAATGAATGTGGTTGCTCAAATAATCTGTGCTGAGGTGCGCTGAATAGTCCTGAGAGGTGCTCCAGTTTCTGGAGTCTGCCTTGGTTCAAGGGCAGGATGGACAAGACAATCCATGAAGGCTGTTAACACCACCTATGACATTATCAACATTTCTGGAAGTTCACAAGCAACACGTGGAAGAGTATTCAGCAAAATTATCACTTTATATTTTTAGTGAGCATGATTTTCCCCTCATTCATTGTTTTTGACCTCCTCCAGAAGTGCAGGTGGAAGCTTAACAGGACAAGAGGACGTGGTCTCAAGTTGTGCCAGGTTTATATTTAATATACAGAGAATATTTATTCACTGAAAGGGCTGTCACGAATTGGAATATGTTGCCCAGGGCAATGATGGAAATAACATCCCTCAAAATGTTCAAAATGTGTGGATGTGTTGTTAGGGGCATGGTATGATGGTGAACCTGGCAGTGCTGGGTTAATGGTTGGACTCAATAATATTACAGGACTGTTCCAACCTTGATGAGTCTCAAATTATATGAATATATGGATCTTTGGCCAAAATCAGTTGGGGTCATTTCATGTTCTTTCTGTAAGCCCTCACCATCTGCTCCTGTGCCTCTCAAAGGCTAAAAAGTAGAAATGGGTCTTGCAGATGATACTGGCAGCCCAGGATGTAATTATTGAAAAATTTTCTTTAGCAACAAATCCAGATGGCACTGACACAAGTGAGAGGGAGGCAACCTGCGTCATGGGGACTAGAACCATCACCTGGGGTCAAAGGAAGCAAATTTCTTCAATGGCCAAAAAATATATATATATATTTGTACAACCCACATCTTCAACAGCACAGTCTGAACTAAACTGGCATGCTATTTATTTTTTTTTCTCATTATTGCAAATCAAAGCATTTCAACAAAAAATGATGCTATCTAGGGAAAAAAAATACAGATTTTGTAGAAATTTCAGTTCTGGTAAAAGTATGTCCTTACCCTCTCTCCTTTAAAAAAGCCAAAAATTTTCAGGTGGAAGTTCCCAATAAGTATTCACCTGCAGGTGTGAGGGAGTTTAATTTAATAGAGACCAAATTTCTGCTTTGGGTTCCTTATGGCACCAGGAGGTCTGAGAACAAGGCTGACAGTTCCAGTTAGCTGATGGGTGCTGGGCTGCAAAAGCACTGGAGGAAGAGCTGTGACTCCCTATCTCTTTCATATGAAAACAACAGAATTTCACAGGTAATGTGGAAGGTGTGGTAATCACTGTATCATTCAGGCTAGAAAAGACCTCTAAGATCATCGAATTCAACCTTTAAATGATCGCCACCACACAAGAGCACTGAGGGCCACATCCAGTAATTTGTTGAGTACTCCACCACCTCCCTGGGCAGTCCCTTCCAATAACTGGCAACAGCTTCAGAGAAGAAAATCTTTGTGATCTTCAGCCTGAACCTCCCTTGGCCCAGCCTGAGGCCATTCCCTCTGCTCCTGTCCCTGTTCCCTGGAGCACAGCCCGACCCCCCCGGCTGTCCCCTCCTGTCAGGAGCTGTGCAGAGCCACAAGGGCCCCCCTGAGCCTCCTTTGCTCCAGGCTCAGCCCCTGCCCAGCTCCCTCAGCCTCTCCTGGGGCTCCAGCCCCTTCCCAGCTCCGTTCCCTGCCCTGGACACGCTCCAGCCCCTCGGTGTCTCTCTTGTGCTGAGGGCCCAGAGCTGTCCCCAGCACTGGAGCTGCCTCAGCAGGGCCGGCACAGGGACAGGCCCTGCCCTGGGGCTGTGTCACAGCCAGGCTGGGACAGCCCAGGGGCCATTGGCCTCCTGCCCCCCTGGGCATCCTGGGCTCGTGTCCAGCCCCTGGCACCAGCACCCCCAGGGCCTTTCCCAAAGGGCCTTTCCAGCCCCTCTGCCCAGCCTGGAGCTGCAGGGAATGGCGAGACCCAAAGCAGGACCCAGCTCTTCTCGTCGGTGCCCCTCACACCATTGGCCTCAGACCATGGATCCAGCCCGCCCAGACCCCTCTGCAGAGCCCTCCTGTCCCCAGCAGATCCACACTCCCACCCAGCCTGGTGTCCTCCATGAATTTACCATGGGTGGACTCGATCCCCTCATCCAAATCCCCAGTAAAGATTTTAAACAGGGCAGACCCAGCACTGATCCCTGGGCACAGCACGGTGGGCATCTCCCAGCTGGGTGTGGGCCCATCCCCAGCAGCCTGTGGGCCAGGCCCTCAGCCAGTTCCCAGCCCAGAGAGGATGAACCTGCCCCCAGTTCCCAGCCCAGAGAGGCTGAACCTGCCCCCAGTTCCCAGCCCAGAGAGGATGAACCTGCTCCCAGTTCCTGGCCCAGAGAGGATGAACCTGCCCCCAGTTCCCAGTCCAGAGAGGATGAACCTGCCCCCAGTTCCCAGCCCAGAGAGGATGAACCTGCCCCCAGTTCCTGGCCCAGAGAGGATGAACCTGCCCCCAGTTCCCAGCCCAGAGAGGCTGAACCTGCCCCCAGTTCCCAGCCCAGAGAGGATGAAGCTTCCCCCAGTTCCCAGCCCAGAGAGGCTGAACCTGCCCCCAGTTCCCAGCCCAGAGAGGATGAAGCTGCCCCCAGTTCCCAGCCCAGAGTGGATGAAGCTGCCCCCAGTTCCCAGCCCAGAGAGGATGACCCTGCCCAGGCCCTGAGCTGCAGCTTTTCCAGGAGATGCTGTGGGAGATGGAGCCAAAGGCTTTGCTGGAGTGCAGGCACAGCCACAGCCTGTCCCTCACCCAGCAGGCAGGTCACTGCCCATCACAGACCAGGCCGTTCAGGCAGGACCTGCTTTTTCTAAACCCATGCTGGTTGAGTCTCATCCTTTGTTTGTCCTGTGCGTTGCATCATTCAAGTGATACAACTTGAGTGTATTGAATCACAGTCAAAATATTCCATAAAATATTTTTTTTGCCAAGCAACAATAGGATGTGATAATCTCTCAGATAAAAAGGACCCACAGATCACACCCCGTCCTTGTGCCAGCAGTTGAACCATGCTGGTTTAAGTAATCTACAGAATAAAAAGAATCTTTCTCAGGAGTACAAATTTGCCATTATGTTAGCCATATAATCTGTATTAAAATTCTCAAATTACAGTTAATTTTGAATGCCTTTTCACAGCAAATGATTCCTCTCAGAAAAAATACCTAGGAAATAGCAAAAAGCCCTTCAAACACTGATATGCAAATAAATTACAACTAATGCCAAGTAAGCTGTTTTGAGAAAATTCCATCAGGCTACCTATTTTTTTCTGTCTTAAATTTGGATAAAATTTAATCAGAATTAATTCCAGAGTGTTTATGGAGGATTTACATTTAGAAAAAAAACTAGTGTGCAAAAGGTTTTAGACAAGATCTGCAGCTACTAAAACGTGATATCAATGTAATGAAAAATCCTGAAGATCTTCAGCTAATGAAATGTGACATCAATGTAATAAAGAAAAGGAAGCAAAAGAGCATCTAGATGTTACTCAGCCCTTCAAAGTCACCTGTCTGGAATCATGAAAATTTCAATATGAAAGAAAGAAACCAATGTGAACTACCCAAAAAGAAGACAGAAAAGAAGTTGGGGCTTTCTCAATGGATGAGGAATTAAGATGCATTTGCTACAGTCTGGATCTACTGAGGCATTTTTTATGAAGAATTATTGCAGTACAGACATTTAAACAGAAGAGGTACTTAATGTGAGGATTATGGAAAGAAAAAAAAAAAAAAAAGAGCAAGTAAGGATCATTCCTGACACCTGAGTTCTGGAGTGCTGCAGAATGAGGACTGATATCCCCAAGACAGTGTCTGATGCTGTTTGCAGTTAAAGTGCTGTTTTGGAAGACATTTGCTTCTCCACTAATGGATCGAGACACAAAGGAAGAGTGAACTTTAAGTACCATTTTGTAAATTATCTGTGCTGTAAATCTGTTGCCTTTGGGAGGGTTGAGGTTCACAAACAGATGGAAGGTCCATCCAGCAGCACCAGCAAGCTAAGAAGCAGACTAAATGTACAGAGTTCAGGTCACTGTGGCATCAGAGGCAGTATAGAAAAAGTTTTGTCTCTGAATGCAGAATGTTTATCATTTTTAGAAATGCAAAAGCTGGTTTTCATTGCTGATTTTAAATCAAACACAGAAAACGTTGTCTGTCGCTGTTTTAAATTGTTTTGAATAGTAAAGTATCCTGGGACCTTTGCTGCATGAAAGATAGTACCTCAAAGTGCTTTATTGTTGTAATTTCCATGGAAATTAACATTTACTTGCACAGTTATCACACTTTCTGGGTAACGTAGGGTATAACCATCTAAATCCCCTTGAAATATAGTTGCTGAGGTATCATCAATCTGACTCAAGATTTGTTCTACTTTTCTGCTTGAGTTTGCTGAACACTTTTGCTTTTCCTCCTGGTGTTGAGCTATACAAGTTAATGCTGAAATGAACTTTAAAATTCAGCAGCCACTTGCTTTTGTTTGATTTTATTTCCCCATCTTTTCTATTCACTTTCTTGCCTATGCCTCCTTCTGTGTCCACTGCAGAGAGTTAATAACTATATGCTCTTTGCAGCACCAGTGGAAAACCGCCAAATATAAATCCTCGGAGATTTTCACCTATGCTCCACACCCAGGCTGGCATTCATCTCAAGTTGCACAAGGGAGGCTTAGAATTGGTATTAGAGGGGGAAAAAAAAAAAGCTGTCACAACCTGGAGCTGGTTTCCCAGGGAGGCTGCAGAGTCATCTTCCCTAGAGGGATTTAAAAGACATGTGGCTGTAGCACTGAGAGTCATGGTTTAGTGGTGGGCTTGGGCAGCACTCAATCATTGAACTCAATAATCTTAGAGGTTCTTCCTAGCCTATATGATGTTATGATACTATTACCCAAGTTCAAGAATAAGTTATTTTATCACCTATCTTCAGACAAGGAGACTCCCATCAAATTTTTTTCAGTCCTTCCTTCCTTTTCTGCGCTGCACCCATAAGCATGTGCAACACACCCAGTGTGGACCTATCCAAACACTGAATGATAAAATTGAAATAATGCACCTATGTAAAATTATGTTTTAGACTAGATGACTTTTAAAATGATCACAGGACATTAGCTGATGAAGGTGCAGGAACTGTGAAAAAAAGGCAGATATTGGGTGTGCAGCTCAACAAACATTTTGCAAGTGCATGTGAGGGACTGAAGCCCTGAAAGAGAGCATTAATTTCTGCTCAAGTATCTCTTCACTGGAGAAAAAGTGGGAGGTATTTCCAGAGGCAAAGAGGAGGTAAAAAAAGAAGCTGTTACATGTGTCTCTGGAGCTCCTTGGAACAGCAAACTGATGGGGTAAATTATCTCTGTAACTAATATATCTAGAACTAGAGCCACTGCTGGTAAGTCCAAGTGTTGCATTTCATTATATTAGATTTCTATAACTGATTGAATTTCTGTAAATCTGTATTGTTGCTGGATGGAAGTGGATTCCTTTTTTTATCTTGCAGTAACAAAACCAACTTCTGGTTCCAGTGGGAACACTTTGTTTTCTATGCCTAGGATTACAGTCCAAACAATCTCATCTTTACTGAAGTCAAGATGGCAGAATAGACGAGTAAATGGGGAACTCAAAACACAGCTGGAAGCTTCAAGGAATTAATAACAGCTGAGTTCCTGGTTATTAATTTTCTTCTGTTTTTCCTATTGTCTTCAGCTTTCCTTCTAAAGTGCACTTTTTTAAGAAGATCTACACATACTCACTTTATCTTCTTCCTAAAAAGTAAGAACTAACAATGATCCTTATGGAATGGCATGTTGTTTCAAAGTATTGCTGTAATTACTTTTATAACACACCAATAATCAACTTCACCAAGGACTAGAATTATTTTTTTTAATAATTCAATTTACTATTACTTAGTTGTCAGTGAAGGTGATATACCTGCTTTCAAGGGGCATTATTTGAATGCAAATATTTTGCCATTAAAGAAAAGTAATGGAAAAATAGGATGATATCCACATTGGACAAGATAAGGTTAAACAGCATTAGCAGCAGCCTTGCAGATAGACCAGAGCTAGGAGTTAGCAGCTCTAAAGTCTTCACATGGTCAATGACATGTGAGACCTTGGACAAGTCATGTCACCCTGGTGTACTTCAGTTTTCTTGCCTGCCAACTGGGTGCTAATAATAAAAAGACATAACAAGTCATGGTGGAGAGCATGTAGACATCCTCATTAGTGCCACAGAGAAATAATTTGACCAGAATCCTTTGTCTTAATGACTGTTTTTACTATATAATGAATTCCAAAATTCCCTGACAGGAGGCGTTATAAGTGGCCTTACCTAGAGCTGCTTTATCCATCTATCAAAGCATCAAAGGAAGAAGAGAAAATGGTAGTTAAATTTCTGCTTATTTTCTCTGGTGTTCTACTCTAAGTTAGTGCTAATGTCAATTAGGTATATTCATCAGCTTTGACATTTTGTACTTGACAAATTGATGGAGGTTTAGAAATGTAGTACAATTTTTCTTATCAAAACTTTTTTTAAAAGACTTTTAATTACTATGAATCTTAATCAATATGCGTTTTACTTCTGATTAAAGTAGCCATTGAAATCTTGACAATGCTTGACACACTCCATCTGAATTTAATTAACTTTTTTTCTTTCCTTCTTTCCTTTTTTTTTTAGATGTTGTGGAGGGAAAGAGAGTGGAGAAGCAAGAAAATTCAGCTTTATGCAGAGTAATAGAAGCAGGTTGTAGCATAACAAAATTCTGATTTTATTTACTTAATGAGAATACCCAAGTTGATCAATACCTACTATTGAAGTCACAGTTGTTTTGTTTTGGTTTGGAGGGACCTTACAAATCATCAAATTTTGACTCCCTCCCACATGCAGGACATCTTCCACTAGCCCAGGTTACTCCCAGCCTCATCCAACCTGGCCTGGGACACTTCCAGGGGGTGGGCAGCCAGCCACAGCTTCTCTGGGAAACCTGTGCAGGGCCTCACCACCTTCACAGCCAAGAATTCCCTCCAATATATCCCATCTAACCCTGCCCTCTAGCAGTGGGAAGACATTCCTCCTTGTCCTGTAACACCAGGCCCTTCCCCAAAGTCCCTCTCCAGCTTTTCTGAAGTCTCTTTAGGTACTAGAAGGAGCTCTAAGGTCTGCCATGAAGACTTGTCAATAATCTTCTCTTCTGAACAATCCCAGTTATCTCTCAATTTGATGATTATGGACATGGCAAGAGAAAATTTTTGTGAAGTAAAAATTATTTGATTCCTACTGGATATTTGCAAATGGTGAACTTGCTATTTTCAATTACCATGTCATTTCAGAGAATAAAAATAATCTGTCCTGTATTAAACAAGAGCAGTCAGAGAAATGCAGAATAATAATGTATATAACAATTCCTTGACAAATTCTCCATCATACCCACTTAACTTTTAACTAAAAATTGCAGTTTTCAGAGAAAATATGGGTTTCATAATCAAGAACCAGGAAACTTGTAATCTTCATTTGTATTTGTGTGTAGGATTGTATAGTCTTGACAAAGCTGTGGTTGTACAGTATGGCAGCCCTCCAGGGTTTCATTATACCAAGTCATCATCAGTGAGGGACACACCCTAGAATGAATTTAAAAAATCTCTTTTGCCCTCTTTCCTCACCAATCCGAGATTCTAGAAATGAAATGTTACTTCAAATTTTGAGAAAGAGTCACAAATAGAACATATCTTACTGCTTCTAGCAGTCCATTTTTCCCAGCTTAATATAATAGAATTATTAATGTTTGAACCTTAGCGGGTTTCTATTCCAGTCTTCTGCTTGAGGTAGGATTGCCCTGAATTCAGATGAAGTTCCTGTCAGCTTTCACCAGCTCAGTATCTTCCTGGGTGAAAGATTTCAAAGCTTTCTTAGGCAACCTGTTCTAATGCCTTACTATTCTTGCCTTGAGAAATATTTCTTTATGTCAAATTGTAACTATTCTCATTATAATTTACAACCATTTTCTTTTTTCCTCCTGCCACTAACCTCATTAAATGCTCTCCACCTACTCAGAAGCTCCTTGCAGATATGGAAAGGATGCCCTCTAAGCCATTTCTGCTCATGGTCAGTTCCCCCAAATTCTCACAGGGAAAATGCTCTGGACCCAAATATTTTGTTGGCCCTTTCCAGACCCATTGCAATTTATCAATGTATTTCTCGTCTCAAAGTGTTCAAAAGTGGCTCATTGCACATAAAAAAAAAAAAAAAAAGAATCTTTATCTTTTTCTAAGGCAACTTAAACTAGTCTTGCCTACCTTCCTATAGCTCAGCACTTGGTAGAATTTCATCAATATATGATGAAGGGAAGTATTTCTAACTTAAATTTACTTAATTTTGGTGTAACAGCTGTTCTCTGATTAAAATCAACGAGTTTCATATTACTCAGGGATTAAGTCTAACACAGTTAAAATCTTTATCAAGCTCACAATATATCAACTTTAACAGCAAAAGCCCACTAAGGTATCTCTGGAGACATTAGCAAACCCTATGCGTATGTTATATGATTCCTTATTTATATAAAATACATGAGAACAATTGCTTGTTAGATCTTGCCTTCATATGAAAGGTGAAACCTTGCTTCCTATCAACATCCATGGGAGATTTTCCATGAACTTCAGTGGGAGTCATAACTCCTCCAGAATGCACAAACAGTGTTTCTGTCTGAATATGAATTCAAGCATTAAGCTATTAATAATAAATGTAGAATTTGAATTGAAAAATAGGCAAATGTTTTATAAAATGTGATGCCTGAATCACTTCTTAGACATTGTATGAGAGACACAGCTCAGGTTGACTTAAACAGCCATGAGCTACTTTAGGACCTTCTCAATTTCTGTAGGATGCTGTCAGTCCTGAATTCAGCCACCTCATCTTTATCTTTGGCTTTCACATTTTTTAACATCAATAGTAGCACTCCTCCTGAAGTAATGAATGACAATGTATCTGATTAACACTTTGATAGCTGCTTCTGATTTTTACTTTTATTTCTCTTCCTAATTGCTGACCATTATTAAAAATGCTGAGGACAAAAGCATGGGATTAAACCTTTGTAAAGGAAAATCATTCAGAAAACTTCATGGAGGCCTGGAAATTTTGCAAAATCACATAAAAGTGAAACAAGGTTGCAAAACATAGAGTAGATAGAAAAAGAAAGCTGAAGTGTTACTGGAAGAAACAAACCCAGTGTCCAGGTTTAGAGCAAATTTGGGGAAGAATCCCCCAAAGGAGCTCCGCTGGGAAAAGCAGATCCAATCGGCCCCTCCCCGCAACTGGTCCGGGAGGAAAAAATACCTCCTTGGAGAAAGGTGGAAAAAAACTGTTTATTAAACAATAAGACCAAAACAATATCAAACAATGAGACCCCTTGCCACTCTAAAAGAGACGACAAACTGAGAAAACCCCGTCCTCGGGTTGCAGCTCAGCTCACTCAGTCTCTGATCAGTCCCTCAGTGCTGGAATTGTCGCAGGCCCGGCCCGGCCCGGTGGGCCACAGCTGCAGCTGCCGGGGCTCTCCTGGGTGCTCAGTCCAGAGCAGTTTCAAGAGGTCCAAAGAAAAGGGAGAAAAACAGTCCAGGGAACTTCTTTGCCTCCACTAGCTAACACTAACTAAAAAGCAAAAGAAAAGCTCTGTCCCGCTGTCTGTCCGCAGACAACACAGTCAGGAGCAGGAATGTGGAGGAGTGAGCGCAGTGTCTGAAAACAAACTGCGCGCTTCTTCTCTCCCCCCTTCACTCTCTGTAACACTCTTAAAGGTACAAAACTTATTATTCATCATAAACAGAATGAGACGATTGGGGATAAAAGCATCATATAGTCAACCCAGGACACCCAGATATTTCCAATTCTCACATCTATGGATCTGTCCGTTAATCAGGAGATGTGAAGGCTTTCACTCAACATTATTGTGTTTTATTTCCAAGAATCAACTAGTAATACTATTATTATTATTGTTATTAATATTTTTTTAATATAAAGACAGTAGAAGTACCAGTGCTGATTCTTGGAAGACAAAGCAGAAAACTGATTTCTCTGGCTGTTCACTGCTGTTTGGACAATACTTTCCCAGCTTTGTGTCCCAGGCTCTGTTTTGTCTTATTCATATCTCTACACTGGAATTAGGACTCCTACATCTCAGGCAGGCACCTATTTATTTGATTTCATTCTTGCTCTTTCCTCTTTTTTGATTTCTTTCTGGATCTTTCCTCAAGGCATTGAGTCACAGATGTTCACCCATGAGAAGGTCTTGACTGTTCTTGAAATCAGTATATCTGGGCGGAAACAAAACATTCTCAGTGTCATGCTCTCAGCAGAAGGCCAGTGCACAAAAGTGTGAATTTTTCTTGAAACAATTCGGTAAGAATAAAGCACAATAAAATGTTTCTGGCTAATTTAAGGGTTCCTCAGAGGACTGATATGAACCTCCCAGCTCAGTTTCAAAAAAACAAAGGGCATGGAGCTGCTGAGTTGTCTCTGCCATGGAGAGCATGACAAACCTTTGGCTCTGCAAGCTCTCTGGTGCTGTAGGAATCCCCCCGCTCTCTCAGGAAGAGAACTGTTCATCATCACATGGCACTACATCTGGACTACACTATTGCTGGACTACAGTTCAAAGGCAAATATCAGCCTCAAGTTTACACAGAGCCACATTCCCAAATCCATCTGTACTTTTTCCTGTAACCAAAAGAAGTGTCTCTTTCTAGCCAGACACACTTTTAACAGCAGCTGAACAACAGAAGAAGGAAGATGCGTCTCATTTGACAGCCTAGGTCATGTATCCCATCTGTTCCCAGAAGCACCATAAAATGCCTTTCCTGTAGGAGCCAAATATTCCCTTCCATTAAAGACACAGAACACAAGAAGTTGTGAGTAGTAACTGCTATACACTTTTTGCAAGCGTGATGGAGTAGAGACATCAGGATAATGGGTAATAATGAAAAGGAAAACCAGCAAGCAAGTCTCTGTAGTCATATAGACCAAACTGACTGTGTGACATTTCAATTTTGAATAAATGTCATAAACCATAGAAAATACAGGTTTAATGAATATGCCTACATAAAAGCATAAACAAGACAAACCTTTTCACTGTGATGTTTATATTTACAGCACATAAGTTACAAATTAAATTTACTCTGCGATGTGCTTCTGATATGAATGACTTCTCTGTAGAGAAATATTACCCGTAATCATCAGATCACTGAGAGCAGGAAGGATCCATTAGTGATGTTGGGGATGATGAACTGAAGTAGTGTTTAGTGGGTTTTAATTATGCTAAAAGATTAAAGTGCTCAGGAAAGGGTGTAAGTCATACCAAAGGGAAGGAAAATGAACTGACTTTATTTAAGTAAGTAGACATGTTTATTTCAAACAATTTTAAGCTGATTGCTTATTACATTAATATGTTTTAGGAAGCTGATCTATTCCAGTACTTTGCAGTTACATTGTTTAATATCGGCAGTCAAAACATTGAAAAACTAGGAGTCTCGGCTATAAAGTTTTTAAATTATGAGATTAAAAAATATGTACAAGAATTTTTCATATTTTAGCTACAGAAATACACAAAATCCTCACTGCAATCAGAATATTATAGTTAGATTTTTTTTTTCCAAATGCAAGTTCCCTCAAAGACTCATGAGATCAGCCTTTAAAAATTGTGCCAGGGCTGAAACACTGCCTTCAATGGGGTAAAGAGAAAATATACTCTTTGATTTCAAGCAGATTTCAATTTAAAAAAATCATAATAAAATTTTAGCATGTGGGTCCTCTTCTGCCTGTAAATTAACAGCATCTCTCTGGTAACTCATTGCAGCCTGGAGTTTGATATGAAGCTTCTTAGAGCAGAGTGAATTCACAGAGACCCTGGGCCAAGGTCTTTCATCACTCTGTACCCCTTTAAACCTCCATTAATTACATTAATGTGATTTTACAAGTGCCAGACAGAGCAGACTCATTATTTGTCAGGTGACCCTGAATCAATGCATTCCTCCAGCCTTCTTACAAAGACAGGGACACAACTGCTGCACAGCCCCAGCACTGTCCCTAGGCCATACCAGTCACAAGACAACATGTAGCCACTACTAAGAGGGAGAAAGGAAGTGATAAATATCATGTGTCTACCTCAGAATATTTTCTTCCTGCCCAAAGACTCCCAGATCTTCATTGATAGCAGTGATGACAATTATTGTCAATGACAATTCCCTTAATGACAATTCACATCATTGTCATTAACCTTTGTACACACAAAACCTTCTAATTTACTCCCTGAAACATTCACAAACAAAACACCATTTCATTTTTTTTATAATTCCATGAGGTTTTCTATGGATAGGAATGTACAATTACTTCGTGATACCAGCTCTGTTCCTGGAGAACAAACATGTCATTGCTACTTTCCACATTAGCTAAAGCTCTAACCTTGAGTTTTTTCCTTCCAAGGTGTCTCATGGTACTTATATCCAACAAATAATTTTTTGCTCCTGTTCATTTCATGCCTTAACCTCTGTTAAACAAAGTTGCAACCTATTCACAGCCTTCTACCACAACTCTAATCAATTTTCTTCCAATTTTTATGGCCTGAACTCCCTCAGAAATGTAAATTACTAAGAAACTCTGTGCATGAAACTTGACTTAGATAAAACCAGCCTTTTGGCTTGCAGAACACACTGGTCATCCCACTCTATTACTTTTATCCATATACCTGGATAACAGACAGAATTATAGCTTGGACTTATTTTGTTCCTGGATAACAGACAGAATTATAGCTTGGACTTGTTTTGTTAAGTTAGCAGCTTCTAGCATTAATATGTTTTGTTACTCTCTTATTACTAAAACCTCCCTTCAAAGGTTTCAGTGAAAGGCCGCAGGATGCTTCTAATATATCAAAAGGTGTTTTAATGAAGGCTGTCTGAGCACAGATTTTTGCTTGGCCATTCATGCTAATTTATGCCTTAACAATATAAAGTAATATAAAGAATAAAAATATGATGCCTGAACTACCTGCAAAATGGAGTGTCCACCCCTGGGCTGCAGAGTTATCATGACTCTAATAAGACAATTTTCTAATTGGACATTACGCATCATTTTCCAGTCACCAACTAATTGAATTTCATTTAAGGCTTTTCAATTGGGAAAAAACCCATATGTTTTCCCCAGAAAAGGCTCACCCTGCTTTCCTCCTACCTTTCAGCTTAACACCTCAGTGGGCTTTGTGGTCTGTCATATTGAATTTCTGATTACAGAGGAGATGTTTACAACACAGATGATAGTTATAAGTAGTGCATCTCAAAGCAAATTTAATTTGTTTCCACTGTGCTGTTAAAAAAATGGAAAAAGAAATATAAACCCTATCTTGTTTATAGTTTTACAAAGTTATATTCATTAAATCCACATGCTTGGCATTTCATGTAGTTTTCTCCATAAAAAATAAAAATGTTGGTTTTGTTTAAGGCTATTTCATGGCAGGGATTTACCTCCCAGTTGTTGCTCTTCATTACCAACAGTTACCCAGAACAGCTCCTAGTACTCAGAGCTGTGGTCTGCTCAAATCCCTGTTGAATGTAAGGAAAAGGTTTTTAGCTGGAATAATACCAGCATGGTAGCAGGGCGAGGGGACCTATCTTGTTTAATTGAACTGACGTACATAGTTTAATATTAAGACCTAGTCTAATCCTGCTAATGGAAAAATTTAATATTCTGATAGAATCACTTGATGAAATAGAATATTATATCCTGTGTTAAGAAAGAGAGAAAAAAAACTTTAATTTGCACAAGCTTGATAGTTCAGTATGTATTTTTTATTAGCAATCATATGATTCTAATCCTTAGCCCAATGCCGATGTTTTCTTTTATATGGTGGTTTCAGATAAAGCATCAGAAAATTTTGTCTTAAAACAGAGTCGTATTTCACTTTGATATGGTAAATTAAATGAAGTTTTGTCTGCTACTTGATGGCTTTGCTGGTCAAGATGGTGCTGCAGCCTCTTGTATTCATTGTGTGGTGTGGGGTTCAAACACAGAATCAGTCACAGAATCCCAGAATCACAGAGTGGGTTGGGTTGGAAGAGATCTTACAGACCATCCTGTTCCAAGTGCCTGCCATGGGCAGGGACACTTTCCTCTACCCAAGGTCACTCCAAGTCCCATCCGACCTGGCTGTGGACACTTCCAGGGATGAGGCAGACACAACTGCTCTGGGCAGCCTGTGCCGGGGTTTCACCACCCTCACATACCTGCTCTGTCACAGCATAGTGGGTGAAATGTTGTAGGATCCTAAACTACCTTTATGGTAGCTTAATTCTCCTAGGAACATTATTCAGACCAGCTTCTCTCTACCCTAAAGGATCTGGTGAGTTCTCAATGTATAAAAACACAAAGAAATAAATGCTATCCTCTGTTTGGGCTTGGGATGGCATCTAGCATTGGTCAGCAAGTGGTGAACAATTATATTGAGCATCACTTGTTTGGTTTTTCCCTTTTTGTTGTCATCATTACTATTTACTACTATTATTATTAAATTTTGCTTTATTTTCAATTATTTAACTGTTTTTAACTTACAACATTTTCTTTTGATTCTCCTGCCCATTCACTGGGGTGTGAGGGAAAAAAGGGCTGAGTGAGTTGCCAGCTGAGCTTACACCATGAGACCACCTCACCATCCTTTGATCCTGGTGGCCAGTGCTCCCATGATCCCTTTATCCTTCTTTATTTCAGCATAGAGACAAGTTGGTAGGATCCCACACAATATTGCAGACAGAGAAATAGAGGCTCATATTCAAACTTAGGGAAATCTGTAATGTACATGAATGTCATAAATGTCCGCTAAAAAGCGGAAGGAATGAATGTTTTCAATGTTTTAAGAGATAGAAAAAGTCAAAGCATTCAATGTAAGAACTGTTGGCAGTGCTGGTAATTTCTAGCTGGTGGGGAGCACACAGGTGAGTGCAGGATGCAGCTCCAACATGGTTTTCTGTTCGTGGTTTCTTTTGTGCTGGGGCATGCACTGTTTGTGATCATCCCAAAATAAGATTTTACTTATGTTTAAAGTTTTTTTGGGAATGGACCCTCCTTCACCAGGCAAAAATTGCCCATGAGCTCAGCCATAATGTGTTGGGATAGAAGTTTCAACCATCTGTTCCCCGCCTAACAGGACTTCATTGCTCTCTCATGTGGATGTTGAGAAAGGACTTTTATTACATTTCTTCCCATTAATGCTGCTGTAATTTTAGTGAATACCATTGGAACCAAGAATTGCTGGACAGAAGTAATTATCATCTGTCAGCAGAACATGATTAAAAAAAGGAAAGAAAAAACGATACAATGATCGTGTCGGTGTTTTTCATATATGTCCACAGGTTCTGATCATTTTGTGTTGAAAAAACCCTTAACTGAATATTGAGTCTCAAAGGAAATTCTCAAGTGCTTCTTTTCCATACAAAAATTCCATTATCACACCTTATTTTTACAGTTGAAGGAATATTTCCTATGAAAATGCCATTAAATTTAGTTTTCAAAGGCCCTGTATCCCACCTCATTCCTATCCTAATATATCTTGATCAAGTCTTTCATGTATACAACTAAGTTGAGAATTCTAGCATACATATTCATAGAGCTGTTATTACAGATACAGTAATTGCTGCTTTACATGCTCCACAAGGTTTTATAAAATATTAATTGGCTATTATTCCTATTGCAGGTGGAAACACTAGAAAGATGGGTCCCTCCTGCAATATAATAAACTCATTTTCAAGTTACTTTATTGCACTGTGAAGCAGAGATATGTGCACTGAAATCTAGCACAGTCTCAAGCTACACGATGTTATTCTGAATTTCTATTGCCTCAAAGTTAAGATTTTGACAACTTTAAAGTTGTCAAAAAAAAAGTTGTAAAAGTTTTAATAACAGTGAGAGTTTACTCTTAAGTGTGTCTAGACTGTGAGATGGATACATGAGAACAGATTCCTCAGGCTGTATGTATACAGATTTTCCAGAGGCCGTGGTCATGTACATGTATTTTTTCCCCACAGTAAAAAAATACTTTTGCATGTTTTTCTGGCATGTAACTAAGATATGTTCAGGGCTCGTCCCTTTTGTATTGTGTTCACTTAAAAACCCACAAGGATTAAAAAAAGCCAGGGAATCCCCATGCTAAAGGACTTCATCCACATGGATTACACAGAGCACAGTGGCTTATAAAATGTGGAAATAAAAGACAAAGCTCATTCTAAAAGAGCCTGGAAAATGAACTGTTACAAAAGGAAAGAAGTGTTTGTGTCCTTATTTGTTGGTCATTACTTGAATGAAGTGTTGGGAGGTTGAAGACTTTTGGAAGGAACATTGGTGTTGTTGAGTAATTTAATCCATGAAAAAAAAAAAAAAAGTGTTGACCTAACTGTTTTCAGCTGCACATAGACATCCAGGGCCTTACATTGGACAGCATTTATTCCACAGTAAAGATCCTCTAAAATGTGTGCAGCAGGAGTATCTGGTCTCCAGGACCGTGACACCCTTCCTTCATTCTTCTGAATGCATGAAAGCCTCGTGGCACTGTCCTGGTGAAGATTCTTGATTTCACATTTTTAATTCTTCCTGGAACAATAAGAAAGGAGACCAAAAATCTGATGATCTGTCTGAGGTGTCATGCCTTATGGGCTGGATTCATGTGCACATCAGCTGCAGAAGTGTCCCTGATGGCAACTGTGGAGATCTCAGAAAAAGAGATTACACATTTCAGAATTATCAAGCAGCTTAAATTTTAAAATGGATGTTGCTATCTGAAATAATAACCCCATTGAACAGGAAAGTCTTGCAATGCACTTCAGTGAGGTGTGGATATTTCTAATTACCTAATCAGGCTCTGGAGTCACCAGTTTAAGGAGTGTCTAAACACAGACACAGGGTCTAGTAAAGAAAGGAGATAATGTTTATTCTCCTCAGGGTACAACGTGGAGGTTTTCATAAATGAAGCACACTGATTGTCAAAACTTTACACTTGCACCCATTTCAGCAAAAAAAGAAATCAGAGCTCAGGGGCTAGAAGTTACCTGGTTCTCTTATTAGTTAATATTCTACTTTCTACTGATTAACAGTTCTCTCTTCTCATGGCGATTACTCTGCATGCTCAATCTTCCTCTTTTGAGTTGGGGGTTTCTTGGGTCAGAGGTGTTGATCTCCCCCTTGCAGGCTCGAGATGCAGTGAACTGGCTCTGATCCTTGCATCACACAGGGCAGGGTGGTGCCAGCCAGGTGCCAGGGGACACAGCAGGAGCTGACACTCAGCAGGAAAACCCCAGACTGCTCAATAAAACCCGGGTGGTCCTTTGTTCAGGACCCTGCCTTTGAAGCTCTGAGGTCTGTTCCACTGAAAGGCAAGACCCTGTTTCACATTCTCATTCTTTGTAAATCACCGGGGGAATGTTTAACTATTTCTTACCTTTGCAATGTTGGCATTGCTGGAAACAACACAATCACAGAAAAAAGAAATATCACAGAAAAATATTTCCAATCACAGAAAAAATATTTCCAGTTATGTGGAAAATAAAGATATAAATCCTCTCTTCTCCTGCAGTCACAATCACATGAACTGCAGTACACAATGACAGTGCAGAATTTAGGCAGTGCAAAATTAAACATTTCAGCATTAAAAACATGAGTCTCAACAACACCAGTAAAACAATATGAAAAATAACCTTTTATTATTAATGTATATTTTATAAATTCTCTGGGAAGAACTTGAGTAAAGCAGAAAAAAACAGAAAATCCTGGCTATAATCCAAATTCATAGAAGAAAGTAAATATGTCATTATGCAGGCTATAGGTATGAAAAAAATTCTGTTTTCTCATTTTTATTTGTAGGTCTGATATCCACAATTAAATAAATGTTTAATTGTGCAAAACTTCTGAAAGTAATCTCACAAGTTAAATACAGGTAATCTCTTGAATTATGATTGATCTGCTGGTCAATAATGTTTATGAAAAATCAAAAGCTAAAGAAGTAGCTGGAAAATTGTAGATAAGTTTGGGATTTATTAAATGTTTATGTGTATTCAAGGTTTCCAGAATCTAGAAAAACATCCTAATGGAATTACTGAAGCGGCTATTGCTGTCTTCAGTCTTTGCATCCTTGATCTTTGGTGTAGTCCTTGGTACAAATTACTGTAATCCAGCTGACTTCATCACAGCAGCAGAGATCTTAATCTGTCAGTTACTCTATACGAGGTTTAAATATAATTAGCTGGAAAAGTTATGACCTTCCTTCAGGGAGGAGTTTTTACAATTTCTTTGTTAATGTGGAAGCAGACTTCAAGATTAGCAAACAGGGAAACATGTGGATCTTCACTTTTTTCTCTATCACAGGGAGGATTTTAGGAAGACATTTTTACTTACATGAAGTTAATATGCCTGGATTTCATTTGGAAGTTTTGGGCCTATTCATTCTTCTACTAATTCAGGAAATTTCCTTTAGAATTTTGAGGGCTATTCAATTTTCTGTCAATTCAGCTGGTAGATTGTGCCTGACACACAGAAGCTGCCTCAACAAAGGGAAGATTTTGTGGGGTCTTTTTACAGTTCAGATTTTCCATTACTGTGATCTGCCTAATCAGCTGTATTGATCTACTGCCTAGTTAGAATAGCTAGTAGTGCATTAGGGGCTCCAACATGGTTCTAAAGTGTATTCAAATTTAAGGCAATTTACATCACCCATCTACTCCTAATGGTAAAGGAATAATTCAACAAAATGATACAAAGGCTGGGAGATGTAGCATTAAAAAAGGCTTTTCTGAATATATATTCTCGGAACATCATGTAAATCTCGGACAACATGAGAAATCCTTTCCAAATTTGTGCCAAATGAACCTGTCAAATTACATGCTACCTATTTGAAAGTTAAATGAGACACTTTTCTCACGGGGAATATGTTCCTTGATTATCCCTATGAACACAGCTCACTTCTGTTGGCAAGAAGTCTTTTAATAGGTTTTCTCACTGTCATCACGCAGCAGAATTTGAAGTGTATAAGAGTTAAAAAAACTGTATATATTATAAACCAAAGACATGCACAAAGTAGAAGAAGAAACCCTGAATAATGTGGTGAAGCAATTCAAGGAGAACTCAGAAATTTGCCTGGCATATATTTCCTTCATAATCACATTGCTTATCTGTTTCTTCCTTCCCTGAGCTCTTTAAATTACATCATTGGTTATTCAGTCATAAAGAATAAAATTATGGGGGGCAAAGGCCAAGCAACTTTGGGACACATTTTATAAAGACTTTTAATAAAGTTTTATGCAAAGTTTTGGTTTTTTCTGGTATAAAATATGAAATTAATTCTACTTTTAAGCTTATGAAACAAAGTTTTGTTGTGACTACACAAAGTACTGTCTTCTTAATTCTTCCTTTGGTAATGTTCTGTTTTAAAAAGTTGAAGTTCCCTTCTCTGTTGGAAACATGGTAAGTATTGCTGCCTTTTTGAAGCACATTTGTTGTGTTTATATTTTTATGAAGAAATATTTATCTGTCAGAGACATAATGGCTGGCAAAAAGTAGAATAGCATAGATTCTAATTTCCGCTTCTTACAAAATCTGGATTTTGGATTTGATCATAAATATTAATATAATTTCTTTATTAAAATAGAATGCAATAAGCATGACTATTGTCCCTCCCCACTAAATTGATTATTTTGTGTTCTCTTTGAGAATACAGCAACAGGAAGAAATAATGCTTAGCCAGCGCACTAGTCCTGCAATTCTAATACATGGCTCATGGCTAGAATCACCTAATCATAGGATTGTTAATCTTAAAAAACACTTTTAAGATCATTGAGTCCAACCAATAAGCCAGCACCACTGTGTTCACCACCAAACCATATCCTCAAGTTCCACACCCACATGCTCTTTTGAACATTTCCAATGATGATTTCATCACTTCCCTGAGCAACCTGTTTAAAGCTTTGCAATCCTTCTCATGAACAAATGTTCATATAATCAGAGAAGCGTAGAATATCCTGAGTGGGAAGGGACTAAAAGGATGATCAAGTCCAACTCCCAGCCCTGCACAGACCCCCAGCAATCCCACCCTGTGCATCCCTGGCGGCGCTGTCCAAAGGCTCCTGGAGCTCTGGCAGCCTCGGGGCTGTGCCCATCCCTGGGGAGCCTGGGCAGTACCCAAGCACCTTCTTGGGGAAAAACTTTATCTTAATATTTTTCCTCCCACTTTGGGGGAGAGATCCTCAGATTGTGTTTCTCTTGATCAATAATTTGCAAGACAGTTCATTAGCCCATTATGATATATCAGAATACCTTTTCCCTGTTCCAGTAGATGAACAAATTGTGATTATTCTCTGCTCTTTGAGAAGGTGTTTTCCATGCTCACTATGGACCAATGGATCTTTGTTGAACCTCTTCCTCCTTTTTCTCCACAGTGGAGTTCATGTCTTTTGTGCAACTATTAGTAGTTTCAAGTCTGTCCTTTCCTGTCTCCTTAAATATCCTCCATTTACCTCTTTATTTTGTCTTTCTATCTCTTTCTGATTTTACCCATATCTGACTTCTATTTACCCTGGCAACATACTTTGGATCTAAAACCAAAGAACAGTTCTTGCATGTTTTTTTTTTTTTTTTCCCTGCCTCAGTTGTTACTTCTTAACACTATTCCTTTTTCTTCATTCCCAATTATGGAGCAAAAATATGCCTCCAACTAATGTTTAGTCATTTTGATATCCCTGTTATCTGATGTGCTCAATTTAGTTTTCCTTTCCTATATAAAACCAATATAGAATAAAGAGAAGGGTGTTGTTAATAAAACCCACAACCAGCAAAACCAATATAAAATACCTCCCCATTCACTTACTAATTTCCTTTTTAATATTCCAAGGCATATAAAGAAAAATAGATAGGAACTGAATGTATTAAGATTCTGATCATGCGTGCTAATCTATTTTTTTAATACTAGGTAATTCCCAGATGCTTCTCATAATTACCTCTTATCATTTAGAAGTAGCACAGGAGAAAGCCTTGCAAATTTCCTTGTATTCACATGCAATTGGAACAAGGTCACTGGCTAGACCCAAGGACAACAGCTGACAGTAAAACCTTTCTTCATTTCACTTTTCTATTACTAGGAAAAAAAAAAAAACTTACATTTTGGTCTTTGTGAGCAATAAGTGAAAACTAAGATATTCTATTATTTCAGGCCTTTGGCAGGATATTTAAAAACCTAGGAGGTTTGCTTTTATCCTTTTCATTTTTTCCCAAAGTCAGAGCGCAGTTTTCATAATCTTAATGTCAGAGGTAATTCTCTGTGTTGTTTGAGACTTGAACTCTACAAAGTAGGCCAAGTATGAAAAAACTGACATACATCAACTCAGAAAATAAAACTAGAAAGTAAACCTTATTGTTTTAGACTGTACAAAGAGTAAACAGAGTTGCTGTGATTATTAACAAAAATAAAAATAAACAGAAAGGTAAATCACTTAAAGGTTTTGTCCCTGACATAGCTTTTGCAAGACATTCTGCCTTATTTTAGTAAAGAATTGGCCAATAAAATTATAAACCTTTAAATTTAGGATTTTTTTTTTCTTTCATCATTGTGTACACTTTTAACACAGTGCTTTAAACAAAGGAGCTGTGCAGTTCATTAATTCCTGGAAACGATCATTCACATGGCTTATTATAAGAGACTGGAGGATATATGATCTCTGTATGTGGAGATGTACAAGAATCAGCCTCATCAGGACTAATGGCAATTATGAAGGTATATATTATACACTCCCTGTTTTAACCTGGGTGAGGCTAACAGTCCATTAATATTAATACATCAAAGGCAAGCACTGTGCAGATTAATGGAGATAGTTAATATGGAAAAACCGTGTCTGCCTTTTGACCTTAAAACAATACTTAGCTTTAATGTACTTAGTAATTTAAATACTTCATATGGTCAGGATTTTGTGTAAAACGTTAGTTTAAATTCTTATTCATTCTTTATTGAAATCAATGAGATTCTATAAATCTTTGGAGAAAAAGGTGTTTTGAGATTAGGAGAGGGAAGTGGCATGGACAGTTCAGATAGATTTTAGAGAATATCAAGGAGGAAAAATAAGAGTCAAAAGTGAGACTGAGTTGACACTAATGAATGCGTCATGTAGCACAAAGAAACTTACACAGGTTTGTGGAGTCCACAGCAGAGAGCAGATCTTGATTTCAAAATTACCTTGGGAATGAGGAGAACAAAAATTTAAGGAAAGTCCAAACAAGAGAAAAGGGTAAATATTTCCTTAAATTGGTGAGATCAATGAGAGGGTCCTTAGATGAGTATCATCATTTGTCTGCCCTCTGCAGTCTGGTAGTTGACCAGCCCAAATACTTTTTCTCACAGTACCTATCTAGTTTCCATCAGAACCTGCTCCTTGGCTATTCCTGCTTGTGGTGCTATTAACACTGCTTGGACCACACTTGATCCGGTCCAGGTGTTGCACGATAACTGAGCAGCCTTGTCTAGTGGAGGGTGTCCTCCCATGGCAGGGAGGTTGGAAATGGGTGATCTTTCAGGTCCCTTCCAACCCAAACCATTCATTAATTCCATGACTGCTTGTGGAGCTTTGTGCCTGCATATCATTCAATAATATTTAATGGGAATATACGTGACATTGGTGTCACATATGGTAGATTTTGACCTTATGAACTATAAATTGCAGAGACTTTAATGACACAATGCAAGGAAGGAAAAGAACAGCACACACCAAAGTAGAAACCACAGGTTGCAGAATTGAGGGCGGAGAGAGCCCTTGGCACGGCAGTGGTGAGGACACCTGCTCACCAGCATTGCCAATCCTGGGCTGTGTCACACGTGAGAGATGTGTCACCTGTTGGATGGCACTCTGAACGACCTTGCTGCCTATAACATGACATCCCCACTGAGTTCTGTCTGTTTTCCTGATCCTTGCACAGCCACAGAAATACTATTGCAAGAAAGGAATTCCTCCCTGGCTCCAAACAGCCAGCTGTATGTGGTATATTTTGGAAAATAAGTCTTGCTCAGTCTACCCATCAATGGGCAAGGTCTCATCTGGACAGTTTTTTACTCTAACATCATGCCATTAGGGCATCAACAGCATACATTATTGATTATTTGTATACATCAACATATTCAGTATTTTCCTGAGCATCCCTTCTGAAGCTGATGCTCAGATTACAAATCCACTTGGAGCCTAAAGGTTCCAGAGAGTATGTTACCTTAATTCTGCCTACCTCTCTGCCATGTTTGTCAGGACTCTGAGAAAAATGTGCCTTCATCTGCTGCTTAGGCTGCAGAGTCCTGCAGTTGATCTAAATAAGTATTTAGATGTTTGCTTCCTTTGCACCTTGGAAAGTTGTCAATTTTCTATTCATATGCTGCAGCACCATGTATCAAATGTCCCTGGGATTCACAGGTTTCACAACAGGTGAGCATTCATATGCAATGTGAAGCTCCTTTCCCACTGTGATACTGGCAAGTTCATAATGGTTCTTAGGACTATCTGAGAAATCAAAAGACATTAAATACAGTGTGCCCTCTTCCTGACCATACTCATCAAATTAGTACTCCCCTGTTTCTTGCTCTCATTTTTCTTCTTATATCAAATAAAACATTTAAAATTCATGCATTACAGATTCAATTTACATGGAAATGGGTGATATAGAGCAGGGAGAGTCAGCTTTGTTCTCGTGCATCCTGAGCAGAAACCAAAGAAAATATACCTGCCATCAGTTTTGTTTGCTGTTTCTTTTCAATGTCCTTAAAAGCTCATGCAAGTTCCTGAATTATATTCCTGAATTTTATTCCTGGACTAGCTCTTTTGCCACTGTTTCATCACTGATCTCCTTAGAGAATCTTGTAATGAATGTAGGAATACCTCTTCTTTGCAGGATTATTTTCTTCTTCTTCAAGGGACCCATAAGGATTAATGGGAATTGGTGTAGTGTGATCCTGAGTCCCACATGGGAGTTCTCCCCCAAAATTCCATCTTTCTTTTGACTCACTATGAAATATTACCTTCTGCTTGAGAATACTGCTCTCTCTCCACCTTCCCAGAGGAAGAAGCTATCATCACAGTTTTAGTATCAGTAATCATAATTTGCCTACACAGCTCTAAATATTTAAATCTAAAGGCACATTTTATGCTGGATGTCTACACTGCATGACTGAGTGGTGCAGCAGTGCCTGAGCTGTGCTGTTTTCCACAAACCCACATTGGTTTTGGTGACTCCTTATTTTTCTTGGTGGCTGTGGTGTTACTTGTAGTCTAAAATGTGATTTCAGTGTGATCCATGCAAACTCACATGTCTTACACCTATGGCTTATATCTCTCCACTTCTTCTGCTTAAAATGGTTACTGACTCTTTCTTTCTCTCCCAGGACAATTCAGGTTGCTTTGGGATTTGGATCAGGTTTTTCTTTTTTCTTTTTTTTTCTTTTGTTATTTGTTTGGTTGGTTAGTTGGTTTTGGTTTTTTTTTCCTTTCCTTTTGTTTTCCCTGTCTTTGATTACTGATGTCTTTATGAACCAAATCTGGGAAAGCACCCTTTCAAAAGTCTTGCCTTTCAATATTTTTCAATTACAAGTTCAAGCCAGTGTTCATAGTATGCCTTGAAATTCTCATCTCAACTTGTTAATAACACCCTGACACCTTCCTCCACAGTCCAGTCTGTTGCCTCTAATACAGAATTCTCCCTGTTCTTATCTGGGCTTTCCCAATGAGGTCTGATAAAAGTTTCATTCTTTTCTGCTCCCCTAAATGTAAATTTAGGTCAGTTGTAAATATAAATTATGTTCTTGCTTTCCTCTCTCCTGTTTGCATGTGCTTTGTTTACTTTAGAAATCCCATTTCCCCTATTACCTTAATCTGGCATGATGGTTTTGTTTCTATGTACAGCCTTCTTTTATGCACAATTCTACTTCCTGCTTTACTAAAAGTCTTATGTAAATGATTAACTTTTACCAGATTACATGCACCTGCTAGTAGGTAGCAACGCAAGATAACTCCATTACATCCAATTTGCACTTGCTCTTTGGGGAGATTTTGGTGAGGGAATTATTTCCAGAGAGGCTGCAGCCACAGATAGCAACCTAAGCATGCAGGCGGTGACTCACGTCTTACTGATGCCGCTGGAAACTCTTCCCTGTGATATGTTCCCTCCTAGTGCTGAGTTTTACCAATCTCCCTGTCATTTCCTCTAAATTTCCATCATAGCACCATCAAACAACTGGAAGGAAATGGTGGTGCAGATCACGGCCACCCCTCGCCTTTTAAGGCCTTGAAATTCCATCTCCCATTCATGATCGTGGTGATTCATTCAGCTGGGCAGATGCAGATGGCAGCAGAAGGTCGTGTGTGGGCAGGGGCAGCCTGCAGGGATAACTCATGATTAGGATCTATAGGTGACCTTGTAGGCTGCCTTTTACCAACAGGGTTTTGGGTTTTTTTAAATAAATAATTCACCCAATGCCCGGCGCTATAAACTAATGCAAAACATCACTTATTAAAATGACAAGCATGCTAGGATTAAGTGAGGATCATGTTGACATGCATTATGTCTTATGTGTTTTCACTCACAGATTTGAGATAGTGTTTACCCTGCCATAAGAAATATCAAATTTCAAGGACAGACATAGTATCATTTTCCTGTTTTCATCAGAATTGAGTGTTTTTCCTTTCCCCAACATGAAAATAAATATTTAGCTCTATGGCAAAAAAATGCAAAACCAAATCCAAACCCAAACCTCAAACCAGAACAAGAACAACAATATGAAAACAAAACCCATCACACCCTCAAAACCAAAACTAAACCACCACCACCACCAAAAAAAACCAAAACAAACAAACAAACAAAAACCAGCACAAAACAACCTTTAAAAATATCCCTACTAACAGCTGAAGACAATTGCTTGTTTTCCAGGCACTGACCGCAGCAAAATGAGCAAAGAAAATTAAAGACATTGGAATTGATGGTAATAACTGAATGGTTTCTCTACTACCCACATTATTCCTTAAAGTGAACAGGAAATGCGATTATAATGGATATATTCTCACTTCAATGAGCCAGGTAACAATATCAAACTAAGACTGCCTAATGCAAGCAGTCCCTGGATCTTACAAATGTGGTAAATTATTGAAATAATTTCATCTTCTGAAAAGCTCTGATTTGCAGAAACAGACAGACTGACATCGAATCTTGGCAAGTGCATGAAGTTAGGTGCAAAGCAAATTTTTTAAAAGGTATTATCCATAGGGCGAGGAAAAACTTGACTCTGAATAAGAGCTGAATATTTCCTCCCTGCAAGAACACAGTTCCTGAGATTTTGTGTGATATTTGAGGTACTTTAGTGCAAGAAAAAGGTCTTTTTGGGATAAGAAGCTCTACTAGAGCCTCCAAGAACCCCCCAAAGTTGTGCACACACATCTGGAGGTGAGATGCTCTGTAGTACCTCCTGTTTGTTGATAGTCAATCTGATCTAGCAAATACGCAATGCAATCAAGAGAATCTGGAGAATCAGCCAGCTCTCCTTAGAGCAGAAACCTGGGTTTGTCTCCCTGAAGAGCTTCCTATGCCCTACTGATCTGAATTTACATGTTTTAATCTGTTGCTCAGGATCCCATTCCCAATCCTGGCACTGGTCTGCTGTGGCTGTGTCTCAGAACAGTGTTGACTGTCAGAGATATGTGATAACTGCATCAGTGGACATAGTAAATGGTACAGAAGCTGAAAGAAGACAAATGTCAGAGATTATGACTAATAAATAAAAAAAACTCAGCCTAATATTCATTAGAAAAGTCCCCAGTGGCTGCCAAAACCAAAAATTACAAAAGCGCCTGTTGTTTCTTAACAGAGTTCACAAATATCAGCAAATCAGAAAAAACCAAGGAGAGATTTAACATAAAGAATAGATCCTAAATTAATCACCATCCCTTTTTGTGTGCTACCAGCATCTCTTCCACTTTGTCACAGTTTGTGAAATTTCAGGAGGAAGACTCTCCATTTATGCGTGCTTTCCCAGAAACTCCTCAATAACTTCTGGGATCTCTTGTGCCACTGGACTGGAAACCACATTTAAGGTGGAATGCATTAGCAAAAACACAGAGATGTTTTTCACACAGGTGTTCTAGCTGAACATAAAAACCAGAGCCTGAAAATTCCCTGTGTAAGGACATAAAGGCATTCATGCATTTCTCAGGTCTGACTCAACACAAACATGAAAGATTTCTCTTAATTTTTGTGGAAAAGGAGATGCAGTGTCATAAAGATTATATTTACAGTATTTAGTCCCAAGTTCACAGACACTTTATGCATTCTGGTGATCACCCCGTGCTTATCACTGTGTTCACATGCCACGTTTCCTGAGGAATGCTAACCCTGTTTTATGGAGATCAGCTTTATAAATAATTCTTGTTGGGGTCTTTTTTTTTTTAACCAAAATGGATCCTGGAGAATAATGAGAATCAGTGTCACATAACTGCCACACGTTTGAGAAAAAAATTTGTGCTTAAATGAGACCATGAAATATGACCATTAAACTAATTTCAATGGCTGTGCTGCTGGTTTTTAAAAAATTCTGCATGCAGGCCAAATGAATTGTATTTTAATGTAATTCAACAGACATCAACTGAAAAGATTATCTTGATTTCACACAGTGCAATACCTTTCCCAAAACTATGAGAATATTTAAACTCTGTCACTTTTAGGATTTCAGACAGAAACACTGTTACCATGAGGAAGGTGATGGATCACAACAGTCACCCCTCTCCATTTCTCACCCAGAGCATTCATTACTCGGAGCTTTTCCTGAGTGATATCCCATATTGTTCCACATTTGCCATGAGGAACTGTGAGTTAAAAGTAAAGGCAGACACACAGTGAACACAGATGGCAAACAAATTTTTTCCTGTGAAAACTTGTTTCTAATATAAGAGAAAAAGGCTTTGGCTTCTTCACACCTTTCTCCCCACTGTCCATATCATTGTTCCAATGTACTTCAATGTATAAACTGTTATTATTTTAAAGCAATTGTAATTTTAAAATATTGGCTCAGTTTTCAGTTATCTTTGGAATTTTCTCTATACATTTTCAACTTTTATGCCCTCTTCTCTAGGTTTTCACCATTTTAAGGAAGCTGCATTTATAAAGACCTACTCTGCAGGCACTGAAGTGGTCCTTCATCTGCTTTTCCTTTTACCCATCATCTGAAGAGGCTAAGGATTATTTTATAGCTTTTCCTGATTTCTGGTTAGCAGCATTATCAGCCAGATATATCTGAGTAGCTGTAGATGCGGGTGGTTATTTGCTGTATGGAATCTCATTTGATTAATGTGTCTTTCTTGCGCTTAAAAATATGTGTATTTTATAATCATCTGCAAACAAGAAATCCTGGATGGCCATCTGCATTTGGTTTTCATCAGCATTCCCAGCCATTAGATTTCCCATGACGTAGTCTCTGTGTGTGCTTTTATGGAGAGGCACAGAAAACCCACACCTTGTGTGAGTGGAGGGCAAATCCTCAGGCATGAAACCTGCTCTGCATTTCAGCAAATCTGGAATGAAACACTTTTATACGGGGCTGACTGCGGGATACACACCCGTGGCTAAATGGAATTTTTAAATAAGGCAGAAAAGGCGAAGGCAAACAGAGCTTTTAATTGCACATTTCCACACAGCCTTGCAAAAGGTTGTTTCATGCATCAATGAAGGCATGTGGGAAAGAGCATTTGGTGGTGGCAGAGGTGATGCCTCACATACCTGCCAGCACAGGGATCACAACATCTGCTGTGCACTGTGAACTCGGGGCTCCATCTGCAAGCAAACACAGAAACTTTGCTGACTCTCCTGCACCTTAGGGCTCAAGGTCTATTTTTGTTCCCAGGCATGGAGCTGAAGGAATACTGTGAGCCCCAGTGGCAGTAAATGACTTTTCTGTAAATATTGTTTTCATTGCACCTTACTGATTTGAATAATAATTAAGAAAAAAATCCCAAAACCTCAAAACATGCAGTTTCTTCTAGCCCAGCCCCATAAAAACATCACAAGTTCACAAAGACAACCAAAAAAAGGCCAAGAATTACTTTCTTATATTGGGAGTTAGGGAAATGTTGATAGTGCAGGTTTTGTTTTGTTGTTTTGGTGGGTTTATTTTAATTTATAGATCAGGGAAAAGAAGAAAATGAACAAATAAACACAGCTAAATCTGGCAAAGGTTATTAAAAATTTATACCCTGTGACAAGGCTTTTAATATTGTAGCCATCTGTGCCTGTCAGCCTAAGATTTTAGGTAGATTTTTTAGGTAGACCAGCACTTTTAAAAGGGCTACTTTTATGTGTTTTAGAACACGTAACAACTCCTCCTCTTCACTGTCTCTCCCCCACCCCTTCCAAATTAACAATAACCAAAAAGCACCAAGTGCAGACATGATTAATTCAGGACTAACATTACAGAAATAACTAATGTAGTCTTCAGATGAGATACATGTCAAGAGCATTATGATAATAAAGACTTATAAGCTCTGGAAAGGTTGAAGATATTTTCTTAAGATAATTTGCATAAATATTCCATTATCTCTGATCTTCATTAATTCACTTAATGACAATATTGAGATGTGGAAACTCTGACCAAAAAACTGATTAATAGTTATACATGCAGGCTCTTTTGACATTGTGGGACATATCTTCTGTTAACAGCCAACACTGCCATAGAAGATGCATAAAGTAATTTTTCTGGTGCATTTGGGTTAGATTCTGTAGTGTTTATCTACTGTGCTTGCCTGGATTTTCAAAAATTGAAAAGTGTGAAACAAATGGATTGTTTGTCTTTCCAGAAGTCAATCCTACTAAAACCCTAGAAGGAAGAGCATGTTTTAGGCAGTATGTTGAAGTGTTCTTTAAGCATTTAACTCTTTTCTGCAAGTCCTTTTGTGCCAAGGTAGCCCAGTATATAGTTGACACTGTGAGCCATACTTAGAGTCCAAATTACAACTATATTTATAAAAGGGAAGAGAATAGGCAGGTGAGTGTCCAGCAGATAGACAAAATCTTTGTTTCTGGGCAGTAGCTTTCTGTAGAATCCTTTCCCTCTTGCACAGGTCTTCTGTTTCCCTGCATCCCAGCACAGCACAACACCCACCACTTTATTTGTCACAGCTCCTGTCTGCTGTGGAACACAAAAGCTTCCCTTTTATCTGAGGCTGTTGCTCTTTTTCATACGTGCCTGGCCCTTGAAGGGCTCTCTCTTGTAATTTTGCATTTTGTGAAGCATTTCCAGCAACACAATCTCAGTGTGGAGTTTTGATTTGAGTCAGGTTGGATTTGCAGTGCACCTAATGGCACCTCAAAAAGAAAACACAAGCCACTAAAGGGCTGCTGTTTTAGACCTAAATGCATAGTAAGGAGATGCCAGGAACTTCTATGCCTCCCATAGGGGTTTGACATTAAGGTCCCCTAGGAACACACAGCAGCTGCAGCCAGCAGTTAAAATCCTCACTGCTGGATATTCACAAGGCCATTTGCTTGTCCCTGGCAGCACTGAGCTAATAAACCCTGGATCCTGCTCAAATCTCATCAGGCAGGGGCCACTGAACCATGAATTCCTGATTTCTGCAGGAGCCCAATGCCACCAACATAACCAGACCATACCCACGCTGTGATGGTGTTCACAGGGGTCTTAGGATGAGGGAAGACATGTAGATCTGACTCCATGTTACAGAAGCCTTGATCAATTATTTTGTGATATATGTTACATTCAACTATACTAAAAGAATAGAAGAAGTTTCATCTCAGAAGGATAGCTAATCCAAGAACAGAAAAGAAAAGAATGATAACAAAGGCAGCTGCCTCAGACTCTCTGTCCGAGCCAGCTGGGCTGTGATTGGCCATTAATTCCAAACATCTACATGAGACCAATCGCAGATGCACCTGTTGCATTCTGCAACAGCAGATAACCATTATTTATATTTTGTTCCTGAGGCCTCCCAGCTTCTCAGGAGGAAAAAATCTTAAGGAAAGGTTTTTAATGAAAATATGTCTGTGACGCCACACCACAACTGGAGAAGGTGGGATCCTCCTTTCTTCGCCTTTGCTTACAATTTACCCCACATTCCAAGTTCTCACATGGCATTTGTAAGACCAAGAGACAAATCTGACTGACAACCTGGAAAAGCTGAGCCATTGTTTTCTGCTCTTTTGTGGAGAGTGGGCTGAAAAGAGCTGAGTTTTGCTCAAATTGTAGCTGAAATTTGGATGAGAGCCAGTTTTGATTGTCTAGATGAGTGAATGTTAATACATCAGCTTAAAAACCTACATGTCTGCTGTCTTCACACATCCTTTACAGTGAGGGTGGTGAAACACTAGCACAGATTGTCCATGAGGAACTGGGGCTGCCCCTTTCCTGGAATCATTCAGGGTTAATTTGGATGGGGCTCTGAGCAACCTTATCTAGCAGCTGTCCCTGCTCATGGCAGGAAGTTGTACTGGATGACTCTAAAGGCCCAGCCCAAACTATTCTGTTAACTTTATGGCCTTTTATACATATTCTTCTATTTCTGCAAGCAGCAGAACATCCCTCTTCTGCTTCATGATCAGGAGAGGACAAAGCTGCCTCCACTTCTCTTCCCACCAGCTCAGGAAAGACAGGTGATGCAGCAGTGTTGTGTTCTTCACACTTCCCAATGTCTCCACAGAACTCACTGTTAACAATCAAGAATAAAACTTCTCAACCTGAATAAGAATACTTTAGAATATTCAATTAAGAATAAAACACCTGAAACCCAGTGACCTGCAACTCCCCTGCAGTGATTTCATGATGTTATTAGGTTTGGCTTTTGTCAAACTTATCTGCCCTTCTGCAACTCAGTTATTGAAGATGCCTCTTTTGGTTGTCTCCATATGTTAGCAGACAGAGTAAATAAATAAAGAAATAATTTAAAAGTGGAAATAGATTAAAATCAAGATGGAAAAGGGTAAAAAAATGTTTTCCTATGCCACACACTACTGTGGCCCCTGTTACACAAGGTTCAGTTTGGTTTTCCTGAAAAGAAAACCTATGACCACATTCCAGGGTGTTGTTGAGTGTGGCCAAATGAGCCTCAAGAGCAGATGTTAAAATTTATACTGAAAAAGCATTTCCATTGTGTACTGAGCCACGAGTCTCTATTCACACTCAGGGATCCAGGTGTCAGAGGTGAGCATGGGAGGGATTACTTTTTATTGAATTTGTTTTTTGTCTTCCATCAGACTAGGAAACAGTTTGGGACCAGACCATAAGAGAAGGGAGGAAAGCTTTTTGGTCACTAGCAGCAGCCTGCAAATTTATGCAGCTTTCTTTGAACACCCTATTTTGGGGCTCACTAAGGTTTACAGAGACTTGGATACTTAAGTCAGGATTGTGAAACAAAGCAGACAGCAAAAAACACTGCAAGTTAGGAGGTTTCTGTGTTCCTGCAGCTGCTGCTGATCCAAGAATCTATCCAGGCACACACTACATAGATTTTGATTGCTGAATGTCTAGAGGAAAAAGCAGCAATACATCTATGGCATATGTTAACTGCTCTTACACTATACAAGAAACACAATTTTTTCTGCCCTGAAAGCACGTTTTCATTTAAGAGGGAATAAATACTAATAGTATGGTGCCTGCTAGGAAGAACAGCTCCAATCCTCTAAATTAATTTAATTCTCTTGGGATTTACAGAGCATTAGAGGATTTCATTGCTATTGATTTCTTTTTTAACCTGACTTAGAGCAGGTCCTATAATTTTGAGGTATGGTTGTGGTGATGTGACCCTGTTAGGTACCTCTTTGTGTAGGGACATAGAGATAGACAAGTTGAGGGTGTTGGGGTTGTTCAGCCTGGAGAAGAGAAGGCTCCAGGGAGATCTTAGACCTCATTCCAGTGCCTGAAGGGACAGCAAGAGAGATGGAAAAGGACTTTGGAGAGGGGTCTGGAGTGAAAGGATAAGGGAGGAAGGTTTCACATGACAGAGGACAGGGTTAGGTGGAATAGTGGGAAAAAATTATTGACTGGCACAGGTTGCCCAGAGCAGCTGTGGCTGCCCCTGGGTCCCTGGCAGTGCCCCAGGCCAGGCTGGATGGGGCTTGGAGCAGCCTGGGACAGTGGATGGAGTCCCTGTCCATGGCAGGGGGTTGGCACTCCATGATTTTTAAGGTCTCTTCCAACCCAAACCATTCAAGGAATCTGATGGCTGTCCCTTCCTGCAGTGCTGTGCAATCTCAGCAGACTGGCTCCAGAAAGGAGGGGGAGTAGCTCAGCATGGGCAGATTAATAACCAGTAACCAAGCTCAGGGGAGAGTTCAACTGCACCTCCTTTCTCAGGGTAGGAAGGAAGTGTCATTTACAAGTCAGGAAATGTCTATGGAACGAGCTCTAATGCAGTCAAAGTCCTTTGTCATTTTCTTCCACCTTCTCTTTCCATTACTGATTCTAAAATAGAGGAATTAATTAGGATGAATCTTTGCTGTGGTCACATCAAAGATGCGAGTGATTCTTTGTCACATAAGAGGGAGATCAATCATTCGCTAAGCTGCATCATCCAAAATATATATGAATTCAGGAAATAATGAAAATATTGGTTTTGTTGGAGAGGGAAGGAAACAAATTTTCTGCCTCTGTCTCTTTCTCCCACTCACCAATAGATGGTGGCAAAACTCCTTCCTTATCATCATCAAGGGCTTGGGATTCTATCAAGGTGATGTATTATGTTTCTTCCAGCACTTTCACCCTCAATCCTATTTTCTGAATATTATTAAATCTTTTCCTCCTTAACACTAGTCTCACCTTTTTTTTTTTTTTTTTTGAGTTTTTCTTAACAAAAGCTGTAGGAAATTTCAACTTCATTTTAATCTTCCTTGCATGTAGCTCTCTATCTTCATCTCCTTCTCAAGCAAAACAGGGGAAAGGAAGTGGTGATTAATCCCTTTAGAGTTCCCTACCTCTGAAACCTGTGGGGGATTAATCATTTTAACAACTGATGTAGGTATGTGGTAGATGGTTTGTGTCTTTAAGCAAATTTAAAGGATAAACTGCAGCTCAGGCAGACAACACAGCCATGCTTCAGGGATCAGGAACACTAATTCCTTGAGCTAAATACACCAGAAGTCAGGATGGATTATCTGAGTATCTGAGGGCCTCTTAAAAAAAGTCTTCTTGGATAATAGCTGCATTCCTTTAAAAGGAAATAATTTTGAATATGTGGCTTGAGCACAAGCACATGTAAGAGTTTATCAAGATGACACAGTCCTTTTTTTTCTGCTGGTAGTTTTTTCACCGCAGTGGGAGAGAGGCTATTAAAGGGTGGTACTGGCATTAATAAGCACCATCTTATATTGTGCTCCAGCTGTATCAAGCTGCTGTAATTTTAACATGTGAAAGTTTGCTCAGGAAATGTTTTAAATCAAAATACTGGCCTGTTTCCTTAAAAAAACCATAAACCAACAGGTCTTCAATAAGTAAAGTTGTTCTGTTAGAGTGCATGTGAAATGGCTTTTCCCTCAAACTGACTCCTTTGTGTAGAACAGAAGATTCATGAATCACTGTGCAAAGTTTTGCAGCCATCTGTTTGGAATATACCAATTTTTGTGTTTTCTCTTTTAATCTATTTCCCTTTGCCTTTAATCTCATTTTAATCTCATTGAGCCAACACAGTGAAAAATAGCAAAAATTATTTTTCATTGTAGTGGCGCAACAAACAGTTGCTCAGTAAATTGTATTTGAAAATAAATATTTTAATTTTTTCTGTAATCTCAGCGTGTGAGCAGATCTCTCTCACATTTTGTCAAACCAAGAAACTAGAGAACAGAAGATCTGTGAATAAATGTTTGAGCAGCTGTAGTTAAATGCAGCAACTGGAAAGGAGTGAAGGACAGAAAAAACAATAATGTTTTGATAAATGTATTACATGGAAATAGTGACATTGTAAATGACATAGAGCCTCATTCCACCCCCTGCCATGGGCAAGGACACCTTCTACTAGCCCAGCTTGCTTGAAGCCCTGTCCAACCTGATCTTGGACACTGCCAGGGATCCAGAGGCAGCAACAGCTTCTCTGGGTACCCTGTGCCAGGGCTTCCTAATATCTAATCTAATTTCTTCCTAATACCTAATCTAAATCTCTCATCTTTCAGTTTAAGGACATCCGCTATTGTGCTATCACTGGCTATGTATAAAGTCACTCACTCTGCTTTCTTATAAACCCTCTGTAAGTACCAGAGGCTGCTATAAATTTCCCCTAGGATCCTTTCCTTTTCCAGGTGAACACCCCCAGCTCTCCCAGCCTGGCTCCTCAGCAAAGGGGTGTTGTTATCTGATTTCCAGAGTCCCATACTGTCACAATCATATTTCCAAAGTCCCGTACATTCTCGGTGATATTCCTTGGGGGCAGTTCTTCTTCTTCTTCTCGGTCTTGTTCTTGTTGTTCTTCTTCTTCTTGGGCTTCTTCTTCTTCTTCTTCTTGGTCTTCTTCTTCTTCTTCTTTTTCGTCTTCTTCATCTTCTTCTTCTTCTTCTTGGTCTTCTTCTTCTTCTTGGTCTTCTTCGTCTTCTTCTTCGTCTTCTTCTTCCTCCTCTTCTTCTTCTTCTTGGTCTTCTTCTTCTTATTCTTCATCTTCTTCTTTGTCTTCTTCTTCTTCTTCTCCGTCTTCTTCTTCTTCTTCTCCGTCTTCTTCTTCTTCATCTTCGTCTTCTTCTTCATCTTCTTCTTCGTCATCTTCTTCTTCGTCAGGGCTCCTTCCAGGCTCTCCCTGACTGGCCAAGCCCACCCCCTTTTATGACAGTTATCTTCACTAGCTACAGCTGCGGCCTAATTAAGGACATCGCAGCTGCAGCCCATCAAAAACAACTGGGGCTTATCAGGGCAAGGCCTATACACAGATCTTCAAATACAATACAGATATTTTTCTAGGACTCTTACTATAGGGGCTCCAGCCCTCTGAGCATCCTTGTGGCCTCCCCTGGGCCCACTCTACAAGGTCCACATCTTTCTCCACGCTGAGCCCTCCACGCCTAAAGGCTGCCCATGGCCATCTGCATGGATGAGAGGCAAGCAGAGAGGCTGAGGTAACTCATGACTTCACTGAAACTTTAAATAAAACTCTCCCACCACCAGCCTCATTGACAATTTGAAGGAGCACATGCTGGCCAGACTCTGTGATGAGCTGACAATTGTCCAGACTTCTGGTCTCACTGAGTGCTGATCAATGGCTCCATGACTGTTTGGCAGCTGGTAAAAGGTGGAGCATGACAGGCATCAATACTTGGGCCAATACTGCTCAATAATGTCATCAGTTGCTGAGAATGTGATTCCTCAGCAAATTTCTGAATGATTCAAAGGGAGAAGGAGGTGGAAAATCAACAGCAGATCCTCATTTCCCTGAGACCTTGCTGAAATTAAAGACTGGATTATTAGAGAATCCTGGAAGTTCCGCAAGTAAAAGTGCAAAGAGCTGCACAGGACAGAACAGACCTGCCTGTGAACTGGCATGGGCTAGAAACTAACTGTGAGCTCTGCTGAAAAGCACCTGGAGTAACAGTGGGTGACAACACACACATAAGCCAGCAGCACATTTTTTTGTCAATAAGGCAAGCCACACTCTGGGCTGCACTAGGAAAAACACAGCCATCAGATCAAGGGGAGTTATGACCCCATTTTGCTTAGTGCTGGCGAGAAGATGACTTCTCAGCATGTTCTAAAGATAAAATATAGGTATAGCAAAATAAGGAGGTGGGCACCTCACAAATATCTTGTTTGAGCTTCTGGCCACTGTGTTTTCAAGTAATCTGCACTCTTGTCCCCTTAATAATATTTACTGGATGAGTGAGTGGGTGTCTGGCTTGTCTCAGTGTCTTGCTGCTGAAAGTTTATGCAGGGGCAAAAGGTCAATGTATTCAACTCTGAATCACAGCAGTGGAAAGGGATTAAAAAAAAAAAAAAAAAAAGAAGAAGGGATTTTCTTGCATTGCTGGATTTACATATGTCCTTGGGGAGCAGACATCCATGTGCCAGCTGTAGAATTGCCTGCTGAAACCAGCCAGCTTTGCCTGCTCATACACGGCTTGCTCAGAGGCGAAGAAGGCAACTTGTATTAATTACACCTTATATAAATTGCATATCTGATGTTGCACAGTAGCCATCCAAAAGCACCTGTCCATAGAAAAGGCTACATTTTGTACAAATGAAACAGTATTCCAGGCAAAGGTAGTTATAATAAATACCATTTAAATTAATGCTGATGAGACATTAAATAATTATACTTTCAGTATTGCTACTACTTTTGCTTTGTTTAACCTTCTAAGCACAGTTTATCTGAGAATCTCAAAGAGATTCAAATCCTTAATCACTTGAACTTCACAGAAGGACTTATAATTTTCTTTTGTTTAAATTTGAAACTTACTGAAGGTTAAATTGAGGCAGAGCTAGAAGAATCATTTATAATCCTTACTTCAGTACTTCCCATGGATCAGAAGTACCTAATCCTGTACCCAGGACTGGTAGCCATTCTCATTTCTCTAGTTCTAGCTGTATTTTGGCCACCATGGAGCAACTGAGAAGATCCAGAGGAACAAATGCAATCAGCAACAGTTTCCCACAAATACATAAAACAAAATCACTGAAGGAAAAAAAACAAACCAAAACCTAAAACAAAGCCACCAAATAAAAACCAGAAATGAAAATGAGACATTTGAGTCTCATTTATTTCATGCTGATTTTATAATTAATATGAAACTTAAATTAAAAGCAAACAAAGACTTTTCCTTGGGGTTGGTTGCATTCTGATTTTTTTTAAGAAATTATTTTTCCTAGAACCTGATGAAGGAAACAAATATATTAAGCATTGAATATTAATGCCAGTCACTAAGCTAGGCTAAAACATTACTTATAACATGATTAAATTTAATTGTTCCTCTGCCTTATAAATGCAGTAAAACTAACTTTGCAATCATGTTGTATAATTATTTTTGCAATAGAGAAAGCTTTACATATGTAAATAGAAAGATTTACATATAAAATTAAAGATGCAATTTTCGTTGTAAATGAAAAAGTATTTTCAAACAAGCTAGAAAAACATCAGATAGAGTGACTGAAAACTTTGTGAAATAATATGAATTTTCTACAGACTCATAGTCGATTTCCAAAATTCAGTATAATATGACCTCTGATATATCACAGGGCCCAGGATTTCATTCTGGACAACAATGGGAATCTGTAACAGGTTTTTGGCTGGGACCATTTAATGTGAAGATAGACAAATCACCTTCTGAATTTTGTTCTAACTGTTAAATCTTTTTGCTTTGATCTTAGCTTGAAATTATTCTGCCTTTTTTCTCACAGTGGGATTGTCTGGGATATTTTCAGCAAGACACTTTAAGGTGGCAGTTCTGTCAATATGGAAGTAGGTCAGAAATTCTGATGGAACAAGTCCTGAAGTCCTATCTTTCTTATTTTTCCAATATAGTGAAATGTAATTTAAAATCCCTTGGACTTTTAATAGGAATACAATACTTCAATAACTTCCTGCGTAGGAATATGTTCTGACATCCATGTTTTGCTACAAAATATGGTAGCTGTGACAACTCTTGCTATATGTTCTGACATACACTCAACATCTTCTTTCAGCTGCACGATTTTTGTCATATTTTTGTCCTAGGGAAACCCCACCCTAGAAAAACAGCTAATTTTTTTTCATATAAAGGAACTTATCCTAGTAGGACCATCTCTTCTTTAATGATTAAAAAGTCAGCTATTTCTTTAAAAGCCATAATTTTGGTTTCTATTGCAGTGAGCAGAGAATAGCAAGAGACTCTAAGGGGTGACTTTTCTCATCTCTTTCATGTCATTTCTTGACACGCTGTTTAGGAAAAACACACAACTGTAGAGGGATCCAGCTGCTTGAACTGAGCCAGATGTTAATTCAACATTGGATATTTCTGATAGAAGATATTAGAAATCTCCTCATATCTTAAAAGGGGTTTGCCTCCCTTTGCCCTCAAGATTTTTCCTTTGAAGGTCTGTTTAATTGAATTTAAGCTTCAAGGACAAAGATAGTGGCAGGGAAAAAGAACAGTGTCTGTACCTGTAGGATCATTGCATCATACAGTAAATGCTATCTGGTTATTTTACTCCCTTACTTTACTTCTCCATCTGAATTAAGGCAGTACACACTGCTGGATATTAATAAACTAATAGCAGGCTACCAATTAAAAGCTGATAAATGTTGTTTGCTCAGTTCACTGCATCACACGGTCATTTTATCTGAAATTATTGACAGTTACCAAGGCCTTGACAAGACATGCTTTTTATTCATCTAACATGCTGTCACTATTGTCACATTTTGATTAAGCATGGGTTGTTCTCCCATCCTGAAAATATGTCTTTCCGCAGTCATTGTGACAAACCATTTTTAAAAGTGAGACTACCAGACAAATTTGGCAAATGCCAGATTCCCTCATTACAACCAAATTGTCTTAAAGATGTGGTGCAAGTAAAGCATCCTATAGCCCCATCAGCAATGAAATGTGTCCACTGGTTGTTGACTGTGAAAGAACTGGAGTTTTTCCCTGTTTTCTTCATTCACTCATTTAGATGGGAGACAATAAGGAAGTTCACCCTCTGTCTTTGCATAGTTAGAAGAATGGTCAAGTTGATATTACAGTTCTACATCTAGATTACTAGAATATTTTATGACCCTTTTCTTCTCTCCTGCATCATCATGGCTCACAAGTTGTCATGGTTTAGGCCTGGCACAGAGCCAGTGCCCCCATGAGAATACCCTCTCCCTGGTGTCTGCTGTGAGATGTGACCAGGAATAAGCAAAGCAGGCTCCAGCTTAAACATAAAGAAAACTTTATTACCTAAACTACAAGAAAAGAAGGAAAAACCTATAAGGGAAAAAAAATTAAAAACCTTACAAAAAAGCACTTTCCTCCTCCCCACCACCCAAAAATTTCCCAATCCAATACATTCCCCCAAATCACCAACTGCCCAGTCTGGCACCACCCTTTAGAATACTCAAACTTCAGTCCATGAAGAGGAGAGGAGTCCTTCTTGCACCATAGGCTTCCCCTGGGAACACGCTGAAACCTTGTGTGCTTCCATGTCACTCGGCACCCCCCGGAAAATCCTTTTGCCGCTTGTGACATCTTCCTTCCATGCCCAGTGCTCTCACCACTGTGCATGGACCAGAGCTGCTTCTAGGGTTGTCTTTTAAGGATGCCTTGTCTCACTCCAAAAAGGCACAGTCTCTGCTTTGGGACATCTGTCCCCCCCATTTTTTCCCAACCCCCTGGGGCCGAGGGGTCCCCACACTGAACCCTCCTGGTTCTGAGGCACTGCCTCCCCCTAAGTGCAGTCTCTGCGTCACAGGAATAAAACTGAGTCTGTGGCTGCACAAGAAAAGTCCAGCCAAAAGGCCACTCCAATCATCTCTCCCCACTCAGCCAGGCTTCTCCACATCCTTCAGGCCAGGTCCTTGGTTATCTCATCTCTTTTCTCTCTTCTTATTCAGCTCCGAGGAGGATCAGCATTTTTGTGAGGACCCAGTCATGAAAGAAAGGGGTTAAAAATTCAGTCTCTGTCTGTCCCAGAGCTCCGGCACTCCCACACTTGCTGCTGCTCCGGCCGGCACCTCCTCACTGCATTCCCCCCCCTTCTCCTCCTGGGCCGGCCGCCATCAAATTCAGACACCGGCTCTCCTCTCTCTCTCTCCTGGGGGGGGATGGCTGCCCGATGTCTCTTGGGGCTCCTCCACCCTTCCATCCTCCAGGGCCTCCTCACCCCCATCTCTCTCCAGGCCCAGGCCTACCACATGGCCGCCCCTCTCAGCCCAGCGGCAGCGGCTGGACTGGACGGGGGAGGGAGATCCGACCTCCTTCCCTCGAAGTCCCAAGAGAGCCTTGCAGCGCCGAAGCTCTGCTTTTAACCCCTGTGTGTTCTCAGAGGTGTGTCCAAAAACCCACTGGCCACACCAGGTGCCAATATCAAAATCCGAGGACCCATTGGTTTGACCACAGCATCCCAGAATTCCCACTTCTTCCTGGTCAAAGCACCACGCAAGTAAACTTCATTCCAAATGTGAAAGGCACCAGAAGACAATAAACAAAAATTTCTAGACTCAGTGAATGGGTTAACTTTCATGGTTTGAAGTTGTTTAATCTGCCATTTTCTCTCCATCATTCTGATCCCGCAGAAAGGGATCAAGGAGCAGACTCCATCAATGAAATCAAATTCCAGACAGAGGAATACTGTAATGCACTTAAGCATATTCTGCACAAAGATGAGCTGAGGAGATGAGCAGGAGGCGTGAGTAACATGACCTAAATTTATAATGAAAGCCTGCACATCTACAATGCTGAAAGCTTTCAGTGAGTGTGACATGAATTCTAGGGCAATGGATTACATCATTTCTCTGCACTGTGTTTTAGTAAGGCTTGATAAGTTTCCATTAAATGGAAGAAAACTAGTGCATCATGTTCCTTCCTGGCAGCTACTGAAGTAACAGAGCAGCCTGAAAAACACTCAAAATGTTAAGTCAAATGCATACACAGGCATGTTCTGTAATGAAAAACTTTAAGTGTGACTTGGGATGTCTGAAATCCTTAGTTTTAAATTTAAGGAGTGACTACAGTCACTCTTGTGTTTATGTGATTTCTTTGGTTATGGGCAGCATTAGGAGTCACTTTAAGACATTAATTCACTTAATTCTATGCCAGTTTGCACCAACTATAGAGTATTAAGAAGACCCAAAGGATGTATTTTTTCCTCTCTCCCTTGTTACCTAGAGCTGGCTGGTTTGTCTCACATGTCATTGACACTGGTGGAGCAGCACAGTTCTTCTGCTCATTATTTGAGACAGGACCCTGCTACTTTTGCACTGGCTCTGCATGTCTGAGAACTGAAATATTAGATTTTATTCTGAGCTTGCAGCAGGACTAAGTGCTGGGAATGTGTGTCTTTGCATCAGGCATTTGACTTCAAATTAGAACCCCATCTGTCTCAGTTTTTTTGTGTGTCAGTAATGCTGATATTTCCACCTCATGTAATTTTCTTTGAAGTATCAGTGAATAAGGAATGGAGTACACATGAGTAATGGAAAAGGATGTGAGAAGCACAACGAATTTTATTGCCACTGTTTTGGAATTAACACAAAACATTTACAGAGCTGCAGATAAGCCTGAAGAGTCAGATAAAGCTAGAAACAAACACAGAGAGCAAGATTCAATTAGCAGTAATTTGGAGTAGAAACTAATCTTCAGTTGTTACCATTAAACAAGTCTGGAGTGAATAGCAAGAATCCATTTAGCTTTTCTGAATTATTACCTGCAAAGTCAATAGATGTTTATTATCCTAGGGAGAATAGGCTTGTTATCAGTTTCCCTTTCTTAACTCCTAATGGAGCCAGCTGTTTATTTTGGATAATGGTGCACTTCACAGCACATCCCAAACTTCACGCTGAGATGCAGTTACACAGATCACATGTTCCCTTGCTCAGCCAAGAGCTCTGTTTATTTGGATGTGCCAGATGATTTCACACACAGCCTCAGAAACCAGAAGCCAGTGGGTGATAAATCAGCTTTTTCTCAAAGTTTACAACTGTCAAAGTAACAGGTTGTGAGTGTGTTTTTGTGCTGCATTATTTTTTTTTTTTATCTTGGAGAGCAAAAGGGTACCCAATTTGAGTGAAGCATGGGTATGCTGAACATAAAGAGATAAGCTTTTCAGCAAGGGAATTTTCTAATTAGTTGTCATACATCCACTTTTATTATCATACATCCCAATTAAAAGGGATATGCAAGATATCTTATCAGGTTACCCCTTGGCCAACTTCCTCATGTGGTACAGCAGGAACTCCAGAGACCTGTTGAAAAATAGGGCAAATTTTTGACACTCCATCTAAAGACAGACAGTCACAGCTCCCTCATTCCCAGAGGGGAGCCTGAAATCCCCTGTGGAAGGTCCCTGTGGGGTCTGCAGTTCATGTCTGATGTCTCAGCAGTACCCTCATCATTCTGGACCAGCTCCCACTCCCCAGCTTCAGGATGCTCACCCAGAAAACGGGGACAAGGGAAGATGAACTGAATCTGAGATGATTTTCCTTACGCAGCAACAGAAGAAAACAGCTCATTCCATAAAAAAAGAAATTTCCAAAGTTAAAACAGGCGTGTACGTTTCTGCTCTCACACCCTTGAGAAGAATTGCTATTGAAAGGTGAAGGACAATGGTGTTTTCCCAATACATTTTTCATTTGTTTCAGTTCTTTGTTTGTTTTTGGGAGATTTTGGGGGTTTTTGTTGGTTTTTGTTTGATTGTTTTTGTTTTAATTTGGTTTGGTTTCTGTTTGTTTTTCTTGGGATTTTTTGTTTGTTTTTTGTTTTCATTTGGTTCCCAATACATTTTTCATTTGTTTCAGTTTTTTGTTTGGTTTTGAGAGATTTTTGTTTATTTGTTGTTTTTTGTTGGTTTTTGTTCGATTGTTTTTGTTGTAAGTTGATGTGGTTTCTGTTTGTTTTTCTTGGGATTTTTTTTGTTTGTTTTTTATTTTTATTTGGTTCCAGTTCTGTTTTGTTTTGCGGTTTTGTTTATTTGTTTGTTTTGATAGATAAAGTATTCAGAATGCATGGGTATAGTCTCAAGCTTTTCTCTTTTCTCCGCAGACTATTTACTAATCTCAGGCAAGATGTTACTTTGAAGACTCTTTTTTCATAAACCTTACTTTGGAAACTGCCAGTGCACAGGAGGAACTAATAACTGGAGAGACTAGAGGCAACTTCAGCTTAAGGCTCTCATGGCAATGAAAGTAATCTTGTGTTCAGATTTCTCTCCCAAATCTCTTTTTGCATTTTATATTATTCAGCAGCAGAATCAGTAACGTAAATGGGAGCCAGTGATATTAAGAAATTCCCTTCTGGAAGTTCTGGACTGGTTCAAATCTTACCTAAATTAAAACAAGTCTCAAGAAGAGCTTGGAAGTCTCCTTTGTTTTGATCCCAGCTGATCATACAGAATTTTTAATTCAGCGCTGTTAAGTAAATAGAATTGTTTATGCAAATTTGTTGGTTAGCTCATATTGTTAAGTATATTTCTTAAAAATAGAGTAAAGCAGCCAAGAGAATTACTGGAATTAAAATGAAATAGAAAAATACATAAACAAATTTGGATTATGCAACTGATATAGCTGTTTTATATAATTTTATCTAAAATGTTATAATTATAAAATTTTAATTTATTAAATAACAAAGTTAAACCAATATAAGATTCACTCCAGCAAATGAAAATGTTCTGATATATCAGATATTACAACTTCTAACTAGGGTAAAAGAAGTTGTCTAAAGCACCGTAATTTTTTGCAACCACTTCAACCACGGGCAAAAATAGCAGTGCATTAAAACATTCAAATGCACTTAAAAGTATAAATTCACTTCCTTGTGTTTTTCAGAGGAATCAAAGTAATTAGAATACTTCCATGCTTGTACAGGACCTACTCTGAATTTACATTTTGAGAAGATAAAAACATTCAGCAGTGCTTGGCTTACATTGCCCAGAACTCAGTTCAGTGTGAAAATTCTTTAAGTAGGTCCTTGCTGTCTGTTTGCAAAGATTGAAATGATTTATAAAAATATTCTTGCGTGAATGTCTTTCATTATAAGGGGAGAATCTTAATCTCCTCTGTCCCTTTTGACCTGTTCAATCATCCAAGAAGTAATTGTAGAGCTCAGAGAGCTTAAAACATCTCCTGAGTGAGATTTCCAGAACAGAAACAACTTAGTCAGAGCTGATCTGAAAATCCTGAAGTTTAGCTAAAATCTCCATGTTTTTATATGAATAGCAGTAACAGCAGAGTTGTTCATTCTGTAGCTCAGATAATAGAAACTACTCTCTTGTGGACTCTGATGTATTTGGGTCCAACTCTATGAGCTTTGAACATCAGTATGGGAACACCAGGAAGGGAAGACACTGCTTCATATACTTTCTAAGATGTTCTAATAGGTCACAGGTACCACCTTCCTTGTGATTTCTTCCCTGTGAGCGTGGAGATGACCTGGCACAGGGTACCCAGAGCAGCTGGGGCTGCCCCTGGATCCCTGGATATGTCCAAGGCCAGGTTGGATGGGGTTTGGAGCAGCCTGGGATAGTGGAAGGTGCAGAGGGTGGGACTGGATGAACTTTAGGGTCCCTTCCAACCCCAGCTCTTCTGCCATCCTGTGATTCTTCTCAAAGCACAAAATACAGAATTAAAGTGCTTGTAAACAGCATAACTGGGAGATGTCTAGTTGAGCAAATGTGAGGTTAGGAAAAACTCTGTGGTGCCCCAATTGATCTAGATAAAAATGCTGCTGCTGCTGACTGGACAGCGATTGGCCACCCCATTGGAAAGATTGCATACTTCAAGTCAACAATACTCTGTGCTGTGATCCCAAAAAATTAATTTTTTTTATAAAAGAGTTCTCATGAGTGCTTGTGCAACACCTGCACCTTCAGCATGAATCTTCACTCCCTGGTTGCTGCACTTTTACTGTCTGGTGGGCAAACAGAAGGTCCAGCTGGCTCCACAGCAAACCTAACATGCACTTGGCACCTCCTTCTGGCCTGAGACCAAAGATGTGAGCACAGTCCTGCTTTAATATATCTTTGAACTTTCTGATAGGTTTCAGCACAGCAGAGGGAGATTTTTAAAAACATCTGCATGATTACTGATACACTTGGCATGCATTTTTACAAATGCCTTCTCACCAGCCATTTCTTACAGTGAAGCAGTTTCTATGGGTTATTACAAGAAATTTTCTACCATTAAATAAATATAATCACTTAAACTTGGTGGTCTCAATTTCTAATGGACTCTGCTAAAAAAAGTTGTGATGATCATCTTTTGTTGATGAAAATGGCATTTGTAGTAGCAATCACTTCAGCATTAAAATATAAATATTACAATAAATTAAGTGTGAGCGCTCACAGCAAAATCTCAAAGTATGGTTTTTCATGAGGACAGAGGAATGATGAAATTTCATTTCATTCTGGCTGTATTATATGACTTGGCCATCAATCACCACATCAACTTAGCATGGGCTCTCCAAGACATCATTCATTATAGCGGAAAGCAAAGCTGCATACCTTAAACATTAAAAAAACCCCAAACAAACACAAACAACAAACAAACAAAATAAACCCCATTATATTTTTCTTTCCACAATAAAATACACTTGCAGATCACCTAGATTGCTGGTTATAAAGTGACAACTTACATTATGCTTCACTGTATGAAAAAGAGACTGATTTGAAAATATGCTCCATCAAATCCCTGCATTTTGAAATGTGTGTAACACCTACAGGGAGCTCACTTTATGTTTAGTGACTCCTGGTGTCAAACCCCTTCCTAGGGCAGGTGGCTCTGAACTCCATGTGCAGATGAATTTCCATCCCATGCCATCATGGAAGGACTGGCTAAACATCATGAAAGGACTCAAAATAAAGGGAAAAAAACCCCCATATTGACTATGCAGTAACTATGTTTTAGGGTTTTTTGGGATAGTCTTTAGGCATGGATTATTCAGCTAAATCATATGCAAGGATTTAGGGAGAGAAAAAACTGCAGAGAATTTGGTATTATTCTGCCCCTTAAGTCTTAAAAAAGATTGGCACAATTGTACAGCTACTAATCAATATCAAAGTTGTGACATATAAATGCACTGCAAGTGATTTGTTGTTTCTCAAATTATTTTGCCTACACGTTGTTATCAAACCCCTGGCAGAAGGGTTGGAACTAGATAATCTTTAAGGTTCAAGATAAACCAGTTTGTGGTTTTGCAATTCCATGATACCTAAGCAAAATTTTCCCCTAAATACACTATTAAATGAAAAATTCCTTGCCCAAAATCAAATTTTCTGTGTTCGTTTTGTAGCAACAAACTTCACAGGTCATCAAAAATATTGAAAAATATCTTCAAGAAACCTCTATACTGCTTTTTAAAGCTAAATCACTCCAAACATTATTCACATTTACAATACCAACAACCTCTAAAAATGCACGTCTTCAAGTCTGATTTTGAAAGCATACAGACCTGTAGGATTTTTTTTTTTTTTTTCAGAAATAGGAGTCAGTGGAAGGCACCAAAACTCCCACCCTTGACCAGGTGAAAAGCTGCTTTTGCAATGAAGCTGACAGTGGGGAGCTGATCACTAGGCAGAAAGCAAGCTGTGGAGCAGTGTTTGGAAATTCATTTTCTTCTAACAGCTTTGCCTTTGATTGTGCACATCCCCTGACGCCTTTAAGTGTATTTCTCAGATGCTACAGACAAGTAGAGAATAAATAGGCTTGCAGTATTTCTTTAAAACAGCATGCATGAATATAAGCATGAAGCAGCGCCATAAACATGCCTCTTGCAGTGCTCCCTGCTCAAGATAATTAATCAGAGACAATTCCATATTTATGAGAAACACCATAATTTCCTTCTTCTCTCATTTCACAGGACAGAATCGCAGAAAGGTTTGTGTGGGAAGAGATGTAAAGACCATCTAGTTTCAACCCCTCTGACATCTGTAGGGTGACAGCCACAAGGTCAGCACTGAGAGCCCCATCCAACCTGGCCTTGAGAAATTCCAGGGATGCAGAGCTCACAACCCCTCAGGGCAACATTTGCTCTAAGGACTCACCTAACTATGAAAATGACTTTTCTCTCTCTTTCACAGGTATACAGGCATGTTCTCATATTTATTTGCCACATCTTCTCTAGACCTGGTTTATTTGTATGCATTCAGTATTATGTCACAAAAGCACACACAAACAGATTTATAGGACAAAATAAAGAAATTATCTGTGCATCAGCTTCTGCTTATAAATGAAACTGACTGTCTAGACAGTGAGGAGCAATGCCACTCTTAATCAGAGCCTGGGCTTCACCCTGCTCTTTCATGTGGCACAGGAGCTCTCTTGCCTTGTAGCTCCTGCCTTATCACACCTGCAGCTTCCAGAGCTTTTTCTCCTTCAACCCAAAGGTGTGGGCAGCCCAATTTTGCCTCAGTGAGAAGGAAAGCACATGTGCCCCATAAAACTGTGCTGCAGGGTGAGCATGGGCTATGCCTGGTCATTTGAGGCAGACCAAGGGCTCCCAGGGGAATTCCTGCTGGCCCAAAATGCATATATTATGATGCAATTATGGGAAACAGATGGGTCAGAAACAACCATACAGTTTATGTCCCAATGTGATTTCAAGCAGGTATATGTGCTTACACATTTCTCCATAATTGCTAATATTAGTTGGGTTTTTTCCTCAAATTAAACAAAATCCAGGTACTCTAAAATGTGGGATTTTATTATAGAGGCTCAATGCAAATTTTAAAACAATGAATCACAAAAATGAGGCTATATAATCAGAGCATTAATAATTGTTTCCTCAGTATTTGCATACTTTCCCCAAAGCAATTTACTATATTTATTTCTTGTAAATTCAAATTTTAAAATGTTCATGAATATTTATTTCCTTTTTTTAATCTATTGTCACAATTTATTTGAGTTATTTTTTTCTACCAACAGATAACTTGGCATTTCATTTTAGATTTTAACATCATGTAAAAACAAGCTACAATTCCTAAGCAATATGCTATTATATCATTAAAAACAAGGGAAAAATAATTAAATTAAATGAAAAAAAAATCAATAAAACCTCAAAGGTGATGGCATACAAAGATCAATCAGTTTTAGATGGATTTAGTTTTGGATTTGTCCCTTTGCCTGACACAATGGAAATTTTAGAAATCAGAAGAGTTGACCCCTGAACTCTTGGAAGAGGTCAAGTTTTACTTGCTGAGAACTTTCAGAAAGCTTGGAAAGAAAAGTGAGCTGAATGAAAATCCTAAATTTATCTGGAGGGAAAAATTGCATTAAACAATACTAAACAATTCCTGCAGCATCCTATAAGTGTGCCATATTTATGCAGCCATTTAATAAAACATTATAGCTATGCTGAAAGGACTTGGAAACAAGAACAGAGAAATAGAGATTTCTCCAGCTTTTCCCCTTTGGGAAGCTGAGAGGAGGGTCCCCATGCTTGCATAGCTCTGAGAACACTCTCTCACCAAGCTCTGCAAGTACCTGCTCTGTCATAAATCCAAAAATGTTCTCCCTGTTCTCAAAGTCATTCCATATGTGTGGGAAGGCACACAGAGAAATGAAGCTTGGCTCTCTTGAGTCCTCAGTCCTTTTGCAGAACCCCAGGTTGCTGTTAACTTTGGAGAAGGAGGTAACAACTTATGACAGCTACTGTTAAATAAGGAATTTCTTTAACCTACACGTGCATCAGGAGCCAACAATTCCCATTTTCCAGGCAGCTGAAGAAAACTCTCCTGAAATTTGCCACAACAGCATTGTCAGGGAGAAATGGGATTGTATTTGTTGTCTTTGTTCAGCCTTTGGAACAAAAGGGTTCTCTGGTGTCTGGAGTTACTGCAGCTTTTGTAAAGTGACAGGTGAGCCACAATGCACTCACATGTAACAAACACACAGGAACAAAGATCAGGTATAAAGAGAGGAGACAGAATGCTGGCAAAGTGAGACTCCACAGAATTTTAGATCTTTCTAAAAATTAGTGTGAAATGAGACAGTAATGCTTCCGATGGAAACTGTCCCTTTAACTGACAATAATTTGGAGAGAGTAGATATTCAAGCCCAGCAAAGGGAGGAAAACATAAGAAGCTGCTAGAAAAGTTCTCTCTCCCTTTCTCATCCCCCTGTATGTGTTTATTTTTCTCCATTCTTTTCCTCCTCTTCCCTTGGGAAATAAGATATTTTTCTATCAGCCATGTGAAGTGTAACACTGACTTTGAGCTAAGAGGAATAAAGATACAGGAAAATGGAAAGAGACAAAAGAAACAAGGGATAAGCTTTGGGTGAAACACTGACTGACTTCTAGAGCTCCTTATTTCTCACCTTCATCTGTAATTAGCTAAGGTGACTAGCTCAAACATAAACAAATACAACACAGAGGTTTATGCTCAGTCAAGTGAATCCTCTTATGGCAAGCCATAGGGCTTAAATGTCAGCAAAAACACAACATCCGAAAAGGAAAAAAGCAGCTTACTGACATTTACGGTCTTGCTTTTTTAAAAATCGTAGCCATCCTTTTCAATTACAAGGAATCTCATTTTTATTTGCCAGCTATAACAACTGCACAAAAATTGACACCTTGCATAAATCTTGCCTAAGATGTTTGACTGGACATCTCCAGTGATAGCTGAGAAGGTTCAGAGGGGTTTGTGAATTGAAAAATGGAACAAAACATCCACATAAGTGGTAGGAGCCTGAATGCATCTTGAAGGATCCTGAGTAATCAGACATCCTCATTTTCAATCCTCTCATTTCTTATTCAGAAACTACTAGGGTAAAAAAAAAAAATAAAATATGATGCTCAACTGTAACCTCAGAACTTAACACACTTAGGGCTTTGGTTTGGGTTTTTTGTTTGTTTGGTTTGTTTGTTTGTTTGTTTATTTGGTGGTTTGTTTTATTTTTGTGTTTGCTCCAGAGAGTATTCAGAGCTCTCAATTAGGTCAAATAAGAAGGTGGAATAGCTGGACAATGGCTTCAGCACCAACTTTAGCTGTGCACATCAATTAACAATTAACGCATTACCTTGCACAATTTTGGCCTGTTACAATTAACACTCTTCTGGACATTCCCAAACACGATCAGGGACTGGAGTGAGACAGGTTCTGTTTCCAGTGAGCAATGTGGATAATTGCACTGTATTTTCCATGTGTTTGCCAAAAGCACCCCAGTTTCCTTTGTACCTCCTGAGACTTTACATAAGTCGCTTATTGAATTCAAATATTTCTTTTCCTTAAAATAAGTTCAAAAAGGAAAATGTGCTTTTGCTGAAGGTGCAGCTTGGAAAAAGCCCAAACATTTCTGAGCCCAAAACTCTCAGGACTGCATTCAAGAGGCAACAAGCTGGTAGTTTTTGAATCTTATTCCTCTTAATTAAAAAAAATGGCATTTATTTCATTTTTCAATGAAAAATGAAAGGTTCCATTCTTAGACACTCTTTGTTTAATTTCCAAGTTTCCACCCATTATAGTCAATGTCCAATTTTCCAAGCAGTGACATCTTTATCCATCCACTCAGCTGTCTGAGAAATTTGAATTTTTCATCTCTGTAGCTTCAACTGGTCATTCTGATTAAAAAATATTCATTTCATGGACTAAATAAACCACTTCCTCTGTGTCATTTTGTTAAACCAACATTATCATCCTTTTTATAAATCAAGAATCTTGATGACACCATTTGGAGCAAGTTTTCTTTTTAACATTTTTAAAATAGGAAATGTATTATTCTTTTGTTCAACTCCAATTGCTAGGTGATAGTTGCCATGTAATGCAGTACTTAGGCTCTAAAATAAATAAAGAAAACCCTATACTTCCTTATTGATTGCCTGATCACATGGGAGGCACGAAGGAGGGCCAGAGTTTCAGCATGATCCAAGAGTAAACTGTTGAGCTTATAGGCCAATCAAGCTAAGAAAGCAAATATTTGAGGGCAATAAAAACACCTTTTATTCAGGTGCCAGAAATAATAACAATGAGGTGAATAAGGTAAATTACACGAGGATAGTTGGTGCATGCTTAGAAATACAGGCAGTTATAAAAGCTGTCATATCCACAATGCACAGCACAACACTTAAATGAGATGAAGCTGTGCTGGTACCCAGTTCCTGCCTTTAACAGGTGGGGGCCCTCAATGACTTCCAGCATACAGAATCACAATATGTATTAGAGAAAAGTCATCTTTTGGAAAGGAGACACCGTTTCTCACCAGGGCAAATACATACTGTGTGCAGAAAATAGCGCAGGCACTAAGCGTCGTCACAAAGGGAATCTTAAAAACCAGCAGTTTGTTTCCTCTAGTAATAACGCCTGCTTTTTGTTCCATCATGAATAATTAGTCATAGAAGCATGGAAGCATGGAAGCATAGAGTTATAGAGCCAGAGAATGGTTTAGGTTGAAGAAACCTTCAAGATCATCTTTTTCCACCTCTGCCATGTGCAGGGACACATTCTGTTTTCCATGACTGCTCCAAGCTCTGTCCAGCCTGGTTTTGAACACTTCCAGGGATGGGGCAGCCACAGCTTCTCTGGGCACCCTGTGCCAGGACCTCACCACCCTCAGAACCAAGAACTTCCTCCAATATCAAATCAAAATCTACTCTCTTTTAGTCTGCATCCCATCCATGTCTCTGTCTTGTCTCATTAAGTTGGTGCTCTCCAGAGTCTCTCACTTTGCTACTGCTGCAGATAACAGTATAAACTTGGATATAGAGTTAAAGCCATATCTTAACTGTTAAATTTTTATTTAATGGCACAAACTTTTTTTATCCTGAATGCTTGAAATATTTCCTGAGTTTTGATCCCTGCTGGAGCCCACAGCTCTAGTAAATCAATCAAATTGGGGTTCTACAAGACCAAGTACCAGCTCCCACACTTTGGCCACATCTCAGAGGTCTTTTCAACCTAAATGATTCTGTGATTCTGTGAATACTCTAGACTCCACACAGGACCTTTAAAGAGTTAGCATTTAAGAATTATAAAGAACAAAGCAATGTCAAGGCCCTCTTCAGTCAAGACAATAATGCAGTTTCATGCTCACCTTTAATTTCTATTCATACTCCCAATTTATTATTAATATTGTTCATAATATTGTGACTCGTAACACATCATACTCCGCTGTGTTTCAGTGAATGCTGGTGTCAAAAAATTGTGCTCAAGCAATTTAGGATTGTTGCTCACACATCATGGATATGTATCTGATTTTTCAGGGCTTGTCCTGATGTCAATATATTCCTGACAGCATGTAAATTTCTAGGAAGGCCTTACTGTACAGTCCTTCTCCAGGCAACCGAAAAACCACAGAAGCTGGAAAACACAAGCTCAGGTGAAGACATCAGCATCACAAAATTCAGGGAACACGAAGGAACAGCAATCTTCCTTCAACACACAGTGAATATCTTGTGAGCACAAGGACATTTTGGGGATGTAAACATGAAGAAATCTGCATCACACAGAGGTCAGACAACAAGGTGAAACACTTTCGTGTCTGTAGCCCTAGATGTCTGTTCTTTACACCATCCTTCCCTGAAATTCCTTAGTCTACAGAACACAGCAGAAAATCAAGAATAATTCACATAATTTTGAGTAGTGTTGTAGACCATGGAAATGCCATTCTTATCCATGTCTTTCAATGTTAGGGATGAGGTCATTTCATATATCTATTTACTTTATTTCCCAAATCCAATAACTTAGTGTGAAGGGCTTCAAAGCACAAGATAAATGTGTCTGGGCCACAGAACTAATCATGTCAACTAGAAAATAACTCTACCTGCATCATTACCACTTAATGTGCTGGATAATTCTGAGTGCACCTGAAAGATAATAAAGAGGTGTCAGTATTATTCATGTATTTTAATTGCTTCCATTAGCTTTTCTTTTTTTTTTTTTTTTTTTCTATTCCTGAGGGCAAAATAGTATCACTTCATTGATTATACAGTGGATACAGGAGAAATAATAGTACAGAATCAAATATTCTTTTAACCACCCGTTGCCATATAGCTATAAGCAAAAGCATAACTTGGCAATAAAACCTATTTACTGTTAAAATTAAAATTACTTTTAACATTTTTATGGCATGCAAACAATTAAAATAATTCTATCAGGTAGCAGCTGTTCTTTCACACTTGTGGAAAAAGAATGAAGAGAAAAAGACTGTAGGAATAGTTAAAGTCAGATAACTTGTTCAAAGAAATGCCAAGAAATGTGTCAGTTCTCTGTAAGGGGTGGTGGTAAGGATAATAGAGGTAGGGTTAATATAATGAGAGGGAGTTCAACTTGAGGATCCTTATGTGTCTATTCCAACTGAAGATAGTTTATGATTCTAGACAATTGTCGCAGACATTTCTCCACAGAAATTCTTTATTTCACATTTCTGTCTCTTCGGGAGCCAGAGGCCCCCAAAGAGAAGGTAAACAATTATTATCAGCTGCTGTGGAATGCAATAGGATTCACCTTGATTGGCTCATTTTCTATGTTTATAATTAAGGGCCAATCATCAGTTCAAGCCAGGGGACTGAATCCTTGGCCACAACTTTGTTGTGGGTTCTTTTCTATCTCTTCTTAGCTTAGCTAGCAGCTCTGCAAACCTCTCTCTATATTCTTTTTAGTATAACTATAATGTATTATATCATATATTAATAAATCAAGCCTTCTGATCAAGATACAAGATTCACCGTCTCTCTCTCACCAGCAGCGGCCCACTCAGGTCGCTGTAATATCTGGTGACCCCTCGTGTCAGAGCAAAAATTAATCTGATAAGACCAGAGGAGCAAAATTGCTGCACTGGGTAAAAATCCTGTATGTGTAGCATTTGAGGGTTGCTTTGAAGTGACCTCAGAAAGTGGATTCAAGCCAGGAGCTGAAGAACCGAAGATCCTGATTTGGACAGAGTTCACAGCCAAGGCTGACCACAACAGAATCTTCTGGAAAATCATCAGGAAAGATGATGGAAAAGAGCAGCAGACCTGTGGAGCTGGCCAGAGCAAGCTGGACTCTTTCAAAAGGTACTGTTCACTTTTCTATCCCTGATGAACCAGCCCTTCGTAGCTTGTGGCTGTTTGTATGGCAGACCCATGCCTTGCCAGAAGAGATTCAATTTTCCTCTGCAGAGGAAAAAATCATAGCCCTCTGGAAACATTGGTGCAGAGAAGATGGTTGCTTTTTGTCAAAAACAGATATCTATGGGTTCTTTCGATGGGCAAAGCTTTTTGGGTTCTTTACTGATATTCTGTATGCTTTGGATGTTTTTGTCTGGGAGTGCATGGACTCGATTATCCAGCGCGTCTTCAGTAAGGGACGCGTGTTGCCTTCTATCTACCCAGCATTTATAAAGCTTTTCCCTGTCCTGAAACGCAGAGCAGCTTGTTTTCAATGGATTTCTAACTGTTATGGCCAAGCTCCGTTTCCACTGCCCTTGGCAGAAGACCCGGTGGGGGAGGACTTTGGGCTTTTTCCCCCCCCCCTGCTTCACGGCGGGGGGGGCTGAAACTTCGCGGCGCGAAGAAGTTTTTTTTACTCTTGCTCCGGAGCATGCTCAGATGGAGTGTCCTCCTTCCCCCCCTTCTCTCTCTCCGGGGGGATGGGAGTGGCCGCTCAAGCCAGCGCCGGCCTCTCAGACTCCGCCTTCAGACATAGGGGCGGCACCGGTCTCCGAGGTCTCCTCCATGGCCCTGCTAGAGCTGTCACTCCAGGAGATCCCGTCTCCGCCTCTCCAGGAGGTCCCGCCCGCGGTTGCACCGGCCTCCCTGCCCCCGCCAGAGCCTGTGTCGGAGAAGGCCGAAGAGACAGCACTTCCGTCGATTGACCTGTTGCTAAGCAACGGCGACGCTCCGGCGCTCCTCCCAGCTCCGCTGGTGCCCGTGCCGTGTCTGCCGCCGCTTTCAGAGCCCAGGGACACAGCAACGGCGTGTTCCCGCGCGTCCCCGCCGCCTCCGCAGCGGACCCCAGAGTCAGCAGCAGAAAACGGAGTTGAGCCCGCGGGACCCTCAGAGCAGCCCGCGGCTGATCCCACGCTCAGCGCGGTTCCCCCCCCGGTTCCGGCTCCGTCCCCGCTGCTTCCACCGGACGTCCCAGCAGTCGCTCCGGCAGGGGGTCTCTCCTTCAGTGGGGCCGGGGCTGCCCGCCAACTCACTCTTGCGGCAGTCCGGCTGCCGGCTTTCAAGCTCGGCGGTTTGGGGGGTGGTGTTTCGGTTGCTGTCCCATGGAGGCTGCCATCTCTGCTGCCCCTCTTGTGCCCTAGCGGCGAGGGGGAGGGGGCTCCTGAAAGTTTTGCCTTTGGTCCCCAGCCCAGTGGGGGTGGTGCTGTGATGCTGTGGGAAACAAACATTCCCAGACCCGAGATGAAGATTCTCGGGGCAGCTTCTATTTCCCTGCTGCTGGCATGCCTCAGTGGTTTAGGGGAAAGGAAGCGTATCACTGCCCGTGCTGCCATTGTGCTGGCAGAAAGGTTCAGGCCTGCAGCAGGAATACAGAGCCTTCCTTATGGGTTTGGCCTGGGATGCTGGGCTCAGGAAATTCCTGGGCCGGGCCCACTGCGAGGCCTCTTGATGTTTTTGGGGATTCTGGTTTGTCCTACCGGTCCGGGTCCCCCTGTGTGAGCCAGTTTTTGGGGTTCCTGGTCCAGTATGGGCCAGGGCCCCCAGGGCCTTTCCTTCTCTGGCATTGCTCGGCTGCTGCTCTTTTGCTTTTCGATTAAAAAAAAAAAAAAAAAAAAAAAAATTAAATAAAAAAGATTGAAAATACTGGGCAGCAGCTCTGAAGCGCTGAAGCACTGAAAGCACTGAAAGGCCAGCAGAAAGGACATTTCAAAATTGTACATATTGTTTAAAATTGTGTTATGACTGTAAATGGTTTTTTGATACCTATTGATGGGATTCCTTTTGCAGCAAGCTGTTTCAGGACAAAAAGGACTCTAAGGACTCTCAGATGTCCAAAAGAAACAACTTCAGCTGATGGACTGTTCCTGAAACTCAGCTGCATGGACTCAAATTCTCTTTGCATTGTTTCTTGCATTTTTCTTATATTGTAGGATTGTTTTAGTGAATTGTTAGTATTCTGTATTTTATGGGTGAAGGAGTTTCCTGTTCATTCCACATCAGCATTTTTCTTTTATTTTTATACAATTTAGAAAGGTGAGATGTCGCAGACATTTCTCCACAGAAATCCTTTATTTCACATTTCTGTCTCTTCGGGAGCCAGAGGCCCCCGAAGAGAAGGTAAACAATTATTATCAGCTGCTGTGGAATGCAATAGGATTCACCTTGATTGGCTCATTTTCTATGTTTATAATTAAGGGCCAATCATCAGTTCAAGCCAGGGGACTGAATCCTTTGTTGTGGGTTCTTTTCTATCTCTTCTTAGCTTAGCTAGCAGCTCTGCAAACCTCTCTCTATATTCTTTTTAGTATAACTATAATGTATTATATCATATATTAATAAATCAAGCCTTCTGATCAAGATACAAGATTCACCGTCTCTCTCTCACCAGCAGCGGCCCACTCAGGTCGCTGTAATAGACAATAATTAACTCCATTTTGTAATTAATGTATTTTTATCCTAGACAAATAAATCTTGTGGTATCACCATGGTGGCTTCTGGGATTAAGTTATTAAGTAAAACAACTTCTGGATTCTCAGTTTTGATGGTAACACGCCACCAACGTCTCACCTGTTGAGTCAAATTCATTTTTTTCATTGTGTCTGATGGCATTACTATTTTCACAACATAAAGCAAAACCAAAACCCCATTTTCCTGACCCTCCCTGTCTGCCAGTGGACACAGGAACAGGACAAACATCAACTGTGTACAACAACCTTGTTGTTGTGAAAACCATGTTGTTGTTGTGGCTACAACCAAAACACAAGACACAAAGCAGCCTTTTCCTACTGAAGGACATTCATGAGCTTTTAGTCTAATGGAGAAAATAAAATACGAGAAGCACGAGAAGGGTACTGGAAAAAATTAAATACTATAGCTCTATAATGCTTAGAGAAATGATAAATTATAGAATCTTAGAATCCTGTAATGGAAGGAGCATTATAAACCCTCTCATTCCCTACCTTGCCATGGGCAGGGACACCTTCTACTGGAGTAGGTTGCTCAATGTCCTGTCCAACCTGGCCTTGAACTATTTCACCTGGCTTTACTTATTTTACCTGTTACTTGAAAATATGAAAATTAATAAACGTGTCAAACACGTTTAGAACAAAAGTGACAGTGCAATTCTAGATATTTCCAGTGCTCCTTAATTTATTTTTCCCTAGATGCCTAGGAAGAAACCAAATAGATCAACAACACTGATTAAACCTGAGCTGAGTCCTTATTCCATTCAAACAACTATTTACTAGTCAGAGTTGATACACGTTTTCTGGTTTTTTCCACTCACTCCTTTGGAGAGGTCAGAGTCTGTATTTACGTATCCTAGGGTTCTGTTCCCCAGGGAAGGTGTCACAGCCCAAGACTGGCAGACTAAATAAAGATTTAGGACAACTCTCAGCACATGGTAGGGCTATTAGTGCTGTCCTGTGCAGGGCCAGGAGTTGGGAGTGATGACCCTTCTGTCTCATGGTATACCCTATGATTCCCTGTCCCTGCATTCCATTATTGGATCTCAGCTCCGTTATTGCCACAAGTCCCCAGTTGCTGTTGGAGCCTCTCAGCTTTGTGCGCAATAAAGGGAGAAATTGGTGTCCCTCTTTTTGTGGGAAGGGCCGAGAGAGGTCGAACCTGTTGCTCAAAAATCTCAGGAAAGCTGTGAATGGGCTGGTCGGGCTCAAAGCTGTATCAAACCACCAATTTCTTCTGCCCTCAGTCTTCTGTCCTTGAGACAATTCGTCATTGCCTGATAAACTGGGCAAAAGCAATCTCTGTATAAGGCTGCAATTTGATTGGGTTTACTGGTATAGCACGTTTCACACTAATGTTGAATCAGTGCTCTCTGCTTTTAGTGATAAGCTGCAGTAAGGGAGACTGAAATTCAGGATCAGTTTGAATCGGAGACTGTGACAAAATAATTCTTTTTTTCTTTTAGCCAGAACTCACCCCCAGGTATTGCTTGCATTGAATTGTCCACTCAGTCTGTCTTAACTACAAACATGTTAAAACCAGGAAAATTCAAATTTCTTTGTTGTTTCATTAAGCTGATTGTCTGTACCTGACTCCATTTTAAAATTAATACCTACATATTACAGGGTTTTTTTTCCTTACACACAGTAGGGATGAAACAGTTTGAATTATGTAAAATAAATGTATGGTCATAAAATGTAATAATCCATTACAAAACACTTCCATTTTTCATTTTATTACCATGTTCATATAATTATCGACCTTTTTTTGCTAACCTGAACAAATAGACATTTATAGAAATATTGCATTCCCTTTGTATTATGATTGCAATAATGAAGAAGGGTAAATCAACTTCCCTATATTGTATTTGCATTAAATATTGCATTTGCAGCAGATTAAAAATGAAACCAGAAATCCTATTTTTGATACCTCTACTTTATAAATTATTGCACTTACCAGCAGGGAACTTCAGTTTTGGGGGCCATATGCTACAGCTATTTGGGGCTAATTTTGCATGTGACCAACAGAAAAATAGTGCAATAAATGTGCGTTTCTTCAGAGATGCTTTGAGAAATGTGGACATTTGTTTAATCACCCCAAACCCAACGTCTTCTGATTTCAAACTATGAGATACGACTGTGATTGATGCATGTATTAAAATGAGTTTCTTCAGATAATTTGTGGTTTTGTCTTCTCTGTTCTTTTCATTGTATTAGTTGGGTAATATCCCTCTAACCTCAGAAAACAAAATTTTTGGTGAATAACATTATCTTCCTTAGTGTAGCATCCTGAGGAGGAGAATTTTTTATAGTACTGCAGCTAGATAAGTGTAATTGGTTGTTTTTGTTGTTTTGTTTTTTTTTTTTTTTTTTTCCAAGAGCTTTTGAAATGGGCATTTTATAGCAGCCCAATTTACAAAACAGACATTTCTAAGCAAATTAAATTTCTACCTTTTGATGAAAATGGTGAGTCATAATAAAGAAAAGACACTCTGGGTTACTTATTAGAGAATCCAGATGCAGAAAGGAGTCAATATCAACTTTTTTATTTTGTTCTGCTCTGCAAGATAGTGCTGTCTTACATACATTTCCTACATCTTATCTCCCTTCTGTGATCATGCATTAAAAATTAGAAGGATCATTCTAATTGTTCTCAGAATAAACAAGGATTAAACCAAAAGTATTTCTATATGTCAGAATAAATATCAAATATCTACTTTTCCCCAAAACTGATGGTGCCCGACAACAGACAACTGAGAAAAGGAAGAATATGATGACTGCCATTCCAATAACTTAGTCTCCCAAATTATGGAAAATCATGTTTGCTTTAATTCAATAACTGCAATACAAAATAATTTGAGACTAGGCTAAACCGAGGTATGTAGAAATATATGACATTGACTAGGGTCTCTAGCATGAAGTTTAACTTAAACTCATGTGTTGGTGCATTTCACTTTCGGTGTAATAAAATAAAATATTTAAATGTTTATTCATTGTTTGTAAAAGATATTTTCTTTTACACTGGTCTTAAAATATAAAGCTGAGTTCACATACAAGATTAAACCTGGCTATCCATATTTAATTTTTTTATTTTGTTACCTTAAAAAGTCCCATTATTTTATTTTACCCCAACAGAATGGACTTTTCACTCCTCTGATCTGCTCCTGTCTTTCCTGATCAGGGATGTACAAATTGTACTTACCAGTCCTTTGTGCAAAAACTTTAATTCCTTTTCATTGGGAAGGTCTCCCTTGGGCCGTGGATCAGCACTGCACAAGATTAGCTGCTTGATTGGTTTAAAATAAAAATCCTCTCTGTCAAAATTAATTAAAAAATAACTAGTGTCCTTAATGCTAACACATGTGCTCAATGGCCATGACAGGCAGAGTTACAAAGATAAAGCTTACAGTTGAAAAATCGCCATCAGATTGAGGACGGGTACTAGGATAGTAAACAGCTCAACAAAATCCTTCAAATTATACTGAATTTGGAATCATTGACAGTATTAGTAAGAACTAAAAGGGAAAAATACAGCATAAATAAGGCAAATTACCAATAGAGAAATAATATGATGAAATTAGGATTCAAAAAAAAAATGTTGACAGACATAGGAACTGAAGAGAGGAAATACAATAATTCAAAGCTGCGGAGCAGGATTTAAGTTTTAGTCCAATGGAAAAGTTTTTCCTTTTACACAGCTATAATTGTGTATACAAATTGCGCTATTCCAGCCTGAATATTTTGATTCCACCAATCCAATCTGAGATAAAATTGCTAAGTACAGAAATATCTTTCAGTATGCACTCATATTTTTTAGTAATTAAACAGGAACAATCCTTCCATCAGGCTTTGTGGAAGTACCTGTATTGAAAGCCTACAGCAGCAGGATTTTTTTGTATAGCAAGAGATGCAGGACCCACTGTGGATCTGCCTGAAGGACTGAGCCCTGTGGGAGGGCTGGAGCAGGGGAAGAGTGTGATGAGGAAGGAACAGCAGAGATAAATAGATGGGCTGAGCACAGCCCCATTCCCCATCCCAATGTGCCTCTGGTGGGGAGGAGGGAGGAAACTCAACACTGAATTTGAGCCTGTGAGAAACACAGGGTGTGGGGGAAAGGTGTTTTAAGATTTGGGTACGTTTATCATTGACCTGCTCTGATTTGGTTATATTTAAGTAAATTTGTCTGGTTTGAGTCTGTTTTTGCCTGTGACAGTAATTGGTGAGTGATGTCTCCCTGCTCTCATCTCAACCCACTATTATAGTTTCTCTCCCCTGTCCAGCTGAAGAAAGGAGTGACAGAGCAGAATGGGTGGGCACCTGGCATCCAGCCAGCATCAGCCCGGCACAAGATGTCTTATTAAAGCCCCTGTGTAATTCCAGTTGTTAGCAATAGCCTTACTCAGGTTCTAGAACTCTGAATACAGGAAAAAAAAAAAAAAGGTGGTTGGAAAGACTGGAGGCATTATCTTATATGTATTACCCCCACAAATACCCTGCTTTCATTGAATGAAGTAACCAGATCTGAAATTTAAGACGCACCATTATCATTCGAATAGGTTCATTCAATAGCCTTACCTGCTTCTCTTACTACAAATCTGAATTATGACTTCAGTTTAGTATCCCTTCAGCTCAAACCTTGAAGTTCCCACAGTGTTCACTCTGGTGATCCTCCTTACAGCTGATGCAAAACACCTGCTTGGTGTTGGCAGCTGCAGTTCTCTTTTTGATGATATCTGACAGAAAGACAGAAAGTCAAGTCAATATTTATTCTTGCTTCTTTTCTTTTCCAGGAGAGGCTGATCAGCATTTTTGTCCCTGTATTTCCCATTTTAGGTATTTAGAGGGCCAAGAAGTACTCTGATACGAGGATCATTAAAAAGAGAAATTAGATTCTATAACTGATTAATTCCTATTCCTATCATTTAGCTCTTCTGTATGATAGCAGAGTTTCTATGATAGGTGTTTGAAACTAATGAATCAACAGAGCACAGAGGCTTTTTGTTGGTTTGTTGGGATTTTTAAGTGTTTTTTTGGGTTTGGGCTCTTTTTAGAGGTATTCATCTCTGAAAGAATTGCTGGAAGGTACCCAGAAAGAATTAAGCTTCTGAGGTTATAGAAAATAAAAACTTAAAAGAATAAGGATTGATTAAAACATTGTAATTAGGTTCAGCATGTCTTTCAAATTCACTAAATTGCCTGTCTCTTTAAACTAGCCCTTTGTCTACTGTAACAAAGGAGAAATATGCCTAGTTCTCTTTATCTTCTTTCTTTTATCATCCATTGCTGACAGGAATCATAAAATCACTGAGCTGATAGCAGTAGCAGAGCAAGGCTTGCACATCACTCAAAGTTAATGCTCATATAGCTCATACCACTTTGATGCAATTAATTACATATCATTTTTCTATAGTATTAATTGTAGGTTTTTCTGTCAAAAGACGTTCATCTGGGAAAAAAGGAAAAAAAGTAAAGGAAGCTCTTCTGTTCTCTGAAATGAAATTATGTCATCATGGAGAAGAATAAGAGTGCTGTCATTTCTGTCCATTAGGACTCTGTATGTTTTGATTTTTTGTGTGACCTTTTCTATTCAAAATAAAATGGATCTTTCCTCTATATACAACAGACTTGATGAATGTAAATTACTTATATTAGTGATGCAAAGAAAGGCTTGCAAGTTGAGTAAATGAACTCTAAAAGGGAAAGAAAAAAATTTAACTTATAAAATTATTTAAAGGCCTTAACCTCTTCTATTCTAAAAATAATTAATAAATGTCTTTTAATACCAGGCTCTTTAGAAGAAGGCTTGCTCCATTTTGCTCTCTCTCAGATGACTTAGATAGGTTTCTTACATTAGTTTCATATTTCTAATTTCACCCTTCGCAACAAGAGTCATGATCTTTTCCAGAGTGATGCTATTCATTCTTTCTGGTAGAAAAATGTTTATTAGCTGTCATCCATTAAATTAATTCAAGGTATTTTTAGTCTTCAGCTACTGATTGGGAACCTTACATTTAAATCTCTGCGTGTATTTGAAAGCTTTTTAAAAGTTGTTAATTCAGAACTTTGAGACAGACCAGATTCATCTAAAGATGGGTGTTTTTAAGAATTACATGTCTAGATGCCATTATGTTTAAAGATCTCAATCCTTCTACACTGCTGGTTTTCTTTTTGGATGTCTTTGGTGGTGTGGTTCTTTTCTTTTCTTTTCTTTTCTTTTCTTTTCTTTTCTTTTCTTTTCTTTTCTTTTCTTTTCTTTTCTTTTCTTTTCTTTTCTTTTCTTTTCTTTTCTTTTCTTTTCTTTTCTTTTCTTTTCTTTTCTTTTTTTTTTTTCTTTCTTTTCTTTTCTTTTCTTTTCTTTTCTTTTCTTTTCTTTTCTTTTCTTTTCTTTTCTTTTCTTTTCTTTTCTTTTCTTTTCTTTTCTTTTCTTTTCTTTTCTTTTCTTTTCTTTTCTTTTCTTTTCTTTTCTTTTCTTTTCTTTTCTTTTCTTTTCTTTTTTTTCGTTTGAGGTTTTCTTTTGTTCACTTCTTTCTTCTAACTTCTGGAAGGAAAAATATCCCCCTGAGTGTTAATATAAGTTGAGAAATACTGGTCAGCTTGCTGTCAATTTTGGTCCATTAGCCCTGTTATGCCTCATCTATTGTAGGTAGATTAATGCTTCATGCATTATTAAAAAGGTAATATTTTGTAGTAGGAAAACAAAAATAGAAGGTTTTCTTCCTCCTGACCTAATAGATATTTAAACTTTTTTTTTTTTTTTTTAAACTAACTAAACAGATTCCATTTATTTGATTTGAAATGTTGATACGGGTAACATGACAGAAGTTGCATTAGAAAAACTGCTAGAATCTTCTTGAGGAAAGCATACGTTTCAATGCATTTTAGGATCTAACTTTTTAACTGAAAATGTTTTTGTAACACTTCTTAACATTTTGATCCATGAAAGTTGAGAATGGAAATAACTGTGATAAATACCTCAAAATTTCCTTCATCTTTCAAGAAGCCAGACTCCTTCCAGAATACAAAGACGGACATTGACAGCAATAATAACTGAAACATAGCCCTATTTTCCTTATATTGTCCATTGACTGTTTTGTGACTGTGGTTTAATTTGTTACTCATTTTTTATTTCATATAAAATACAGTGCAAAGGCTTATGGGTATGATATATTGAATAAAAAATCTCCTGACGTGTATATATCGTGAAATTAAAATGTGGCACCTTGGCATTTGTAAATCATCTGAGTTCTAATGTAAATACAGATCACTCACTTGTGAAAGGTCTGTTGGATAACCACAGCCATTACTCTTTGTATTCATCAGCCCATAAATTTAAATGTTTTTGGTGTCAGATCTTCCAGTCAGAGTTGTGAGTTCTCTGGTTCCAGCAGTGGAAAAGAAGTTAATGACTTGCTGAATTAGTCATGGTGTATTTTAGATATTAAGGCCAAACAGCTTTACATAAGCATAGGCTGGTTTATTTCTATATTTAAAAAGATGACCTACATATGTCTTCCAAAACTAATTAAATATTGCCTGTCTTCAACCACTTGAAGCTAAGGCCTCAGTTTTATTTGATTTAGCATAATAGATATTAAGGCCTTTTAAAGTCTAAGAGATTTAAAAGTAAATGGGATTAAGTCTTCCTGATTTACACCAAAATTAGGATTAATGAAAAATCCAGGCTCTGAGAAGCATATATCTAGGTTTTACTGACATATGTTTACATTTTATAAAGAAAATATTCTACTGTTTCAAGCAGTTATTTATATTTAGTTTTCTATGTAATAGAGGAATGCAGAGAATAAAGATCCAGGCTCTTTTCAGAAAAAAAAAAAAAAAAAAAGAAAAGAAGAAAGAAAGAATATTTCAATTAGATGTCAATTAAAAAAAAACTAGTATTAGGCTGCTTGTATGCTTTCAAGGAATCACAGAATATGTCTTGGAAGAGGTCAAAAGCTTGACCAAACATAGCTCTGAGCAGCTGTTTGTTATAGTACCCACTCCTGGGAGCAGGTTGGTCCAAGGAAACTCTGAAGACCCTTCCAGCCTGTGAGATTTTGTGCTGCTGATGTCTTATCCACCTTAAAATCACAAGCCAAACAAGATTAAAATTAAAAAAAAAAAAAATAGAGCTTACCATTTAATATGACCATGATACGACCATGAACGTCCTCCAGGTACAATTATGGTGGAATGAACATGTGATATAGGAATTCAACAATTTATAAATGTAGAAAATTGGCATAATTGACGAGAATCCCAAGTTAGAAACACAGTTGATGAAGTAATTCCCCTCTTAGTTCAGCCCCCTACTGAAGCCTCCCACTTGGCTTCTAGCCCCATATTGTTTATGTCTAAATTCATGGGAATGTGATAAGGCCTTGTTTCACTGAGGAAGCAGGATTAGAATAGGATTCCATGAATGTGTTTGCCTAAAAAAGTACTGGAGCTGGCTAAGAAACTACTTAATTATACAATAATAGTCTACAGAGCTATGAATATATGCGAAAGCAAAAATCTCTTTCACATCAGTCAGTGGGAAGTTTCGCTATCAGTGAATTTCAGGTGCTGTGAGGGCCTTGCCAGGGAAATACATGATTAGTCTGGAATTGTCATGTTCCCTTGTTAACAATGCTTTTCCTTCGAGCCACTTGAAGGAAGATTATTTTGGCCTAACCCTAAACGTCCCTGCCTATTTGTTTTTTACCAAGGTTGATCTAGCAGAATTCATGTTTCCTCCCCACACACACTGGTGCTTTTCCCTTTGCTTTTCATTTCTGCTATGAGAACACAGACTGACACACATTTAAGAGGAGCCTATTCAACAACAAGGAGATATAACTTAAGTTTACAGCCATGTTGGAAATGTGATGATGAATCCATTTTGTGTTAAAACCAAGAATCTACAGCAACTTAAATTCCTTCAACTCTGAGCTTCTATTTTACTGTATCTAAGTAGGTTTGAACCTGTGACATTTAATTTTGTAAGCATCTCTGTTCATTTTGTACTATATGGATAGAAACAGATGCACTCTAATAGCTCAAGGGATTTCAGAGTTATGCCTGACTTCACAAAGGAACTTTCTTTCTTATTCTCATTTGTTTATCAGGAGTATTCAATGCGGCCACAACTAAGGAAAAAATGCATATATATTGCACCTAAATTGCTTCAGTCCATCATGTTTCAAAGCTGAGAAATGAACTGTATGACAAACTGCAGGAAAAAGGGGGGAAGGAGCAATGAGGGAAATTGTAGCAGATTACAGCACTTTGATAGTTACATGAACAGAGAAATTACAAAGGAATATGGGATATGTATGTTAACTTTTTAACCTTGTTAAGAATAAAATCCAAAGAAAAATACATTTAATACATGGCTATTCCCATGCCTCTTAAACTATACCAAAAGATATGGAAAAATCTGGGACTGGAAGAAAAGCTTGGGTCATACCGTTTTCAAATTCCATGAACCAGCACCATTCCAAGATATGGTAGTTTTGAGTTATTGTCTGTGGTCTCAAATTCATGCATTTAATATCCTAATTATAATAATTCTAATAAAAATTCATAAGTCATATCTAAAACACAAAATAGAAATTAAAAGCTCTTAAGTAATGTGAAAATACAGGTCAAGTAATGCGGACTCATTTTTTGTCTGTATTTCTGTTGGTCTGTATTTGGGTTGATATTGGCTGAAACCATCAAAGACCCCTCAAACACCCCCAGACTCATTTCTGAGGCTCCCACCAGAGTACTGTGTATGATCAAAAGACAGTGCTTTTTTACTCCCCTCACCAGAGGAAGTTCTTGGGCATTCCCACCTGAGTCTGAGCTTATCTACTGCATTTTGTGTTTTGTGAGATTCCCATCCCCACTCTCAATGGATCAAGATGTTTGATCATCACTTTGTCCAAAGGTGTCAAGCAAGTCTTGTTCTAAATCCATGGGTGGTGATTGCACATATTGCTTCTCTTCTTCCATTCTTTCCCCTATATCCCTTTATTAAGTGATATTTTATGCTTTCATGCTGTCATATTACTACAGATAATAATAACCAAAATGGCTACACACCTGCTTTCCATTACACCAAATTAAAAAACAAACACAACAGATACATATATATTTACAAACATCAATCATTCAGTGCCTTTTCACTCTAATCAGCCTCAGGGGATTAATTAACAAGAATTAAGGACTTACCCTTGACTCCAGGAGTGGGTCATGACACAGTTACCCTCACGGGCAGTACCGACTTGTCTTGGAGCATTCTCCGTATCTCCTCAGGCCGCATAAAGATCACAGAAATGCTCTTTAGGACTCAGCCTTGATGAGCAGCACCTTGGCTGGGCAGCACCACCCTCCTTGTTGGGCTCAGCCTTGGCCAGCAGTGCATCCATCTCAGAGCTGGACAGCACTGGATCCATCAGGAAAACTTCCAGCAGCTTCTCATAGCAGCCACCCTGTAGTCTCGCCTCACACCAAGACTTTGCCATGGGAACCCAATACATTTTATCTTCACAACAGGAACTGAAAGCCCCTTCCAGCTAGAACAGATGACAGATTTGCAAGGGTTTTGCTTTATTTTCTAGTTGTCAGCTCAAATTTAACCGTGTATGTAGCTATTTACAGTGTTAATTCATCTTTTCTTGATTTGAACTTGTACTCATATTTTTACCTTCCCCTATACACTTATTGGATATCAGCAGGCCTCATTAAAAAATGACAGGTTATTAATAGGGCAAGATGGTGTTACATTCCATCACTACCCAGGGAATACACACATTGACTTCAGTTTCCTTGTTTTTTCCAGATGCTATAATAATTACAAGGATCATTCACAAAAACCACTGTTTTTTTAAAAGGCTGCTCAAAGTTTAGCAGCTAATTGTGGCAGAGACATGGGCTTTAACAAGGGTTCAGTTGGGAGTGGAATATTATAAGCCAGGTTCTTAGCAGTGTTCTCTTTTCTGCCACAACCAGTGAGTGTCAGGAATACAAACACCTTTATAAATTAAATGTGCTTTGGCCATACAACACAACCACTCCTGACCAGAAGATACAGAGTTGGGTACATTTTCATGTACTTGTGACTCCAGCACAAAGTGACAGCCCCTCCCATCTACTCCAGCACTCTCCCATTAGAATGGCTTTAGACACTGGTTTTGTACACACGTGCACTGGTATTTGTTGCATAGTGAGAGATGATCAGTTAACAAACAAACAAACAAACAAACAACCAAAAAGAAGTGAAATTATTTCTCTGGGCCACTGTATTTTGAACTCTTGGTAAGTCTCAGCCAGAAGGGCAGCTCACTGAGGAAAGGGACATGCAGAGACACAGGACAGTCTTTGGGAGTTCTCTCTTTGGTTGGCAACTAAAACCACCCAAAAATTTCCTCCACACCTGCAAAGCAATATGTATTTTTGCACAATTTTCTCAAAAAGTTTTATTTTCTGATTGAAACTTTCACCTTCTGAGTGGTGAATTTACTTTTCTCATTGCTTAAGACCAAATCGATAGTGCACAGTTTATTAGATGACAAAATATTTTAGCTACAGATTTGTGTGCATTTTACAGAATAAAATCTTTCTTGTTAAAAAAGGTCCAATGGCCTTGCAGAGAGAAGGAGGGTGAAACTGGACATCTGTAATTTCATAAACCGAGCTCTTTGCCATAGCAGAAAAAAAAATTGTGATAGAGATTGCTGGGCTGGCATCTTGTAAAGGTGTCTGAAGTGGACAAGGAAAGCAGAACATTTTGCGTACTGCGATTTTGCTGGTCCTGCAGAGAAAGGAGATAACAGCTCTGATTGTAAAGGTCTCTAAACTTATCAGTTGCTTCTACAAACCATGATTTCAACCCAAACGTCCTGATTTGTGCTGCATAACACAATATGCTATGTTCTAAGAGCAGCTTGCTTTTTTCCTGCTCCATTAAAAGAATTCAATTAAAGCATCTCACCAATCACACTATGATCATGCCGTGAGGACAAGCTAGTCAAAATTCTTGTTCCACAGAAGCTCTGTTGCACCAGGCTGAGGAAAGGAATCCCATCACAGGCCCTCAGAGCATGTCTATACTATAAATATTTGTTATTAAGCTACTCCATTTTCTGATGATAATGAGAAGTCAAAGAGGTGCCAGGGGCCAAATACTTTTCAGTTTCTTCAGCAAGATCCTTAGCAGAAAGGTAGAAAATAACTCAGTTTTGTGTTGCAAATCAAATATCTCCCCCAGATCTGTCACAGTCACAACATTTCTATGTGCTGCTGAAGAGCATTCTCTGTCTCTGGGAGCAAAACCTTCATTATCCTAAATTTGATGTAGCCCTCGACCCTGCACCTTTCACAACCTGCTATTGTCAGCTTCCTGGCAGAGTTGCCATCCTACCAAAGACTGCTCTAATTCCTTGTCACTACAAGTTAGCACACATGGGTATGTTTCAGATTTTTCAAGTGGTGCAACTAAAATATCTGTCCTGAATTCTAATTTCCTCTTCTGTTTAACCTGACAATCAAAATCAATTGAGAATTAAAGAAAATGTTTTGTGATACTTAGAGTGCTGAAAGAGTTTCCAAATCTCCAGAGAAAGCCTTCACAAAAGGTACACCCTGTGTTCTGTAATAGTTAAAATCAAAATAACAAAAAATAACCCCCAAAGACTCCCAAGCTACATAAGTGTGGTTAGATCCATGGACTTTGTTGAAGTTTGAGGAACCTGTTGGGAAGGAATGGCCTGTATTTGTTTCTAAAATCCTTTTCTTGCATATGTGCTCCCAAACAGTGCTGGAAAACCTCTACAGCACAAACGTGATCCTAAAGATGGAAAGAACCTATGTTGGACATTAAGCTGTAAATGTAAACTGTAAATGTTTAACAGTACTGTAAATGTTTAACAAAACTGTAAATGTCTTGCCTGTGTGACAAATTACCTCATTCTGAGTCTCCAGCCTTGTCATATGTCAATAGGACGACCAGGTTCTAGGATATGACAACAAGCAAAGAGACCAAAGGCAAGTTGAACCAGCATTGGATTGACACCTTTTCCCTGATACTAAAATCATGAAGATATAACAAAGATGCTTTGGGGTCAGAATATAATTTTTCCAAGGATCTCTCCTGTGAAGGGGTCAAGCTTGCATTGCAGCTACTACCTAAGGGCATTCCATCAGATGTGGAGAGCATGCTATCTTTGGAATTTAAATTCCCCAGCAAATGCGATTCCACTCACAAAAAGTAATTTGAGAAATTTCTGGGGTGAGCATGTAAGCAACTAGTCACACACAGGTAATAGGATTGTAGAAGGCTTATTTCCCTGGAAAAAAAACTTTCAAGTTATTTCAGAACCCCTACAGGCAAAATTGGTTTACTGAGCTACCTGAAAATGAAGTTTGGACTTCATGTGGATGGTGTGACTGAAGCCAGCAGCAAAACTCCATTGTTTTTTTGGAGAGTTCGCTACTTAACCTTTCTAGATGTTTTCATAAAAACTAGATGATTGATTGGATTTTTGGGACTCCTGAATATACATGTAGATTTTGCTTGGAAAAGCTCTAGGTAGACACAAGTATTAGCCCACACTGTCCTAATTTTTGCAGTTTCTGTCTTTATGTGGTTTTAGCTTTTCAGAAAGTTGTGGATCCCTGATATACAAACATTGCATCTCTTTCCCTCAGCTCCCTTCTTTCCAAATGAAGTTGTGAACCTTTTTGACATATAAATTAGAGCATCATAATTATATTCTTGCTAAGTAAATGATAGCTGATGAGCAACAAACAGGTGTACATTAGAAGATGCAGAAAATAAACCAACAGTGTGCTGTTGTTATTTTTAACTGTGTAAATTGTGGAAGTGTGTGTACAGGGGAGAAGAAGAAATGACTAATAATTAAGATAATAGTAAAGGATTATTCTACACCCCTGTTTAATAAGTTAATGAAAAACCTTGTTTTCCATCAGTATCAAGGTGAGGAGAGAAAAATCTTTGAGCTCTGCCGAATCAAATTATACAGACTGAAGAAATCACTCAGAATTTATGAAACGTCCCTAATCAAGCTTTTCTATTTTTTAATATTTTAGGAGGTTTTTTGTGTTCACTATATACTTTCTAAAGTGCAGGATCAACAGGTTTGTGGATTTTCTAGAACCCCAGCTTCCAGGTCAAAGTATTAGAATTAAGTTTCCTAGTTGTCATTTGCATTGCAGTAGTTTGGAAAAGCCTAATAGCTCTTTGGGGTGTGTTAGATGATTTTCAGAATAATCAGAAATTTCAGTAGAAGTGCAACAGGGACACTAAGGTAAATGGAAATATATTAAAGACTTTATACCTGACTGTGCCTGCAAACATGTGTAGGTGTGTTTTCAAGATGATGAGGAGTCAACAGTGCAGCTGACTTCATTAGTCATGTGGGAGTAACTCTACTTTCATAGAATTTTATTCCAAAGTCGTTTATGGAGTTAAACAACGGAAGACAACATAGACCATAAATCACAGGGAGCAGTAAGGTGGAGACATTATATGGGGAACAAATTAAGGCATTCAGTCATACAGGCAATAACTTATGGAGAGAAGAATTAAGAAGCAGTCAATAGGTTTCAAAAAGAGATGAAGAGAAGAAAAGAAGTCAATGAGGCAGGATGCTCAATGAAGCCTCTTTTAGGTGATGAGTGCTAAGGAGAAGACTTTTACATTAACAGTTTGCAGAAGGGTAAAGAAGAGAACCTTGTTAAACAATGAAAAAAGAAGGGAAAGAAGAGTAAAAAGAAATAAAGTCAGACCACTTAAATTTCTTGATAATACTCCTACAATATTTTGGCACCAAAGCATTTTACAGTACTTTCTTCTGGTATCTGTCTAATATAGAATCAACAACTGTATCCTGTAGTGATACTCAGCTTATTTAGAACTGACCAACATGCCATGAGCAATCTAGATTTTTCAGTAAATCTCTGCTAATTTATCTTTTCAGTTTGAAAAATAATTCTGGATGTGATAATTTTTTTTTATATTTGAGGGAAGCAAAAGAAAAAGGAATTACAAATGTTCAGCACTGTGCTGTTGTGATGCTTCCAAAAGGAAGGGATTGTCATGGGAGAAATTGTACAACACTTCAAAAAATCAGGACAAGCCATTTTTTGTGAACAGTTCCAGTTTGTTCTAGTCGGAGCAATCATGTGGTGCTAAGTTTTGTGTTTCATGTCCAGCCTGGAATCTTTCTCTATCAGCATGCCTCATTTACACAGGACTTGCTCACCAGTCAGCTGAGCTGTGCTCCACTGTACATTGTAAATGGTCTATGTAAGTTGGTTATTTGGACAACACTTCTTTTAAGGCAAAAATTGCTATCCAGACAAGTTTTCTTTTAAGTATTTTGAAGGCTAGAGCAAATCTTCAGTAAAAATGCAGCCTGTTGCATCAAACAGGTGTCTTGAGAGATTTAATTTCCATTTCTTTTTCTGTTGAGCTGCTTTAACAAACTTGGTTAATTAGATTCTTTTTTTTTTTTTTTTGTTGGAAAATAAATTATTTAATAAATTTGTTTTGGAAAAATAAATTACTGAAATTGTCTTCCTGAGGCATTCTTAAAAAAAAACAATGAGAAATGTTAGGTAATATATTACAGTGTGTCAAACTGGACCTAAAAGATTTTCATCTGTATTCTGACATCTGAAATGTCCACTGACACTACTGTGTATTTATTCTAATCTGTAATTGTTAATGTCTTCTGAAACATTCTAACCTAATTTACTATTTTTGTCACCACCTTTCATTAGAAGACAGTGTGCATGACTTTTTTAACATTACTGAATTAATCATTCAATACCGTGTCTGGGTCATGAAGAATCAAGTAATTGACTGTTAAAAACTATACATTACACCTAAAAGACACAATGACACTGGCAAGGAAATTACTGGTAACCCATTTACAAGTGCGTGTTGATTTAATTAAGAAATCAGCTGATTTTTTTTTTTAATAATGCTTGTTTCTTAATTAAAGTCTTCACGGTGTTAGAGTGCTCATTAACTCTATTTTAAATGGATACACTGGCTACATTTTGGTATACATTTAAAATCATCATCTTCCTCCTGTCCTTCCTCTTGCCTTCATTCATATTCATTATATAAATATTATATAAAATTCATTCCATTTCTTTCAGAATCCCATCTGAACAAAATGAATATTAAGTGAAGAGGTGTATGTCCTCCACAATAAGATATGGAGAAAGAAAAAAAAAAAAAACCTTTGGTTTATGCTAATACCTATTTATCATCACTTTGCAAAGATGTAGCCTGAGCTCATTTTCAGATGAATGGGATTTCCATTGTTGCAGTTTCATGAGTGATGCAGGCAGTGGCTCTTGCATTGATTTAGTCTTATTTCCTTGGATTTTGACTGAATGGACCTGTTTCCTGAGTAATTTTTTTGTTTGAACTAGGACAATATTTAGTCAAATATCTAGTTTTGAGTTTCAGATCAGTTCCAAAACCAAAGAGACATACTGGACAGATGTGGCTGCCACTGTATGGCATTATTGTCATGGTTCTGTGAAAACATTAATCTTGTTCCAAGTTGCAGGATTTTGGGTCATCATGTCAAAATCCATGCTTACCAAGTGAAACTAGCTGTCACAGATAAATGTAGGTAGGATATTCCCTAAAAATGATGGAGAGTACAAAGTATTCTGGTTTTGACTTCTGAATCCTAGTAAATTGACATCTGGGTACTGAACTTCTTCAGGCTGAAAGATATGTAGAGAATATGGGAAGCCCAGATCATTATAAAATTATCTTCCATATTTAGGTTGCAATCAGGTCAATTTTTTTTTGTTTATTGGGCCAATAGTGGTTGAAATAAAGTGTTGGTGATAAATTACTGGTATTACACTGTGATAATGATAAAGTAAATTATTTTAGAAAACTAATTTAGTATTTTAATAGTAACATAACTGAGATTTATATGAACAATTTTTACATTCTTGACTAGTAACCCTTTTATTGATGAGTTAATGGCCAGCTAGATAAATTAGGCTCTGTCAACTTCACCCAATGCCTTATAACAACTCACATTGGTCATTAACTGGTTGATTGGTAAAGTGTTTTATTATTGCTTTGGAAATATTATCTAAAATGAAGCACAGTAATTTCTGATCCTTTATCATTTTTATTTTGATGGCTTGACTTCTTTTAATCAAAAAATGTGATGCACATTGAAAACCCAAAATCTAAGCTGTTAATATGATTTAAACTGAAACCATCCAAGTTACTTCTCAAATACAGACATTTGCACTTGAAATAGTAGACCACTTTTGCCCTGTGAAAACATCAGGATCCACAGAGAGATTAAACCTGTTGCAAATAATTCCACATGCACTCAGTTATGGAAAAGGTTGGACACATTTCATAAGGTAGGGATTCTATGCAGTATTTTTTAATTAAGTTTTATTAAATTTTTTTTCTCAGTGCTCACACAAATGCTCTGAGGCAGCTATTTTTTCTTTAACCATTTCAAAAGGTGTTTATCCAAGACACACAATGTATATACAGTGTGGCAGTTACCTCCTCAAACTTTGATGTTTAAGGTAATATTTAACTTTAATGGGCGTTCCAACATGTACCCTTTATTGCAGCCACATTAATGAGTCACAGAATATTTCTGTTCTTTGAATTAAGTGAATATCTTACAGAGAAAAACATACATTGGCAATTAAGAGAGCTGCAGTGTGAATTTTCACAATGCATCATATGTTAATTATTTGTCAACAGCCTTTCCTTAATTGGGCCAGTTGTCACCTCTTGCTGTCTATGCTAAAACAGAATACTGTTTTAGTCCCTAATTCATAAAAGTCATCTCTGTCTTATTAACTGTGAATGTTAACAGACACAATCTCTTTTTGTAGTTGGATAGAATCAAATGGACAGGAGAAGAGGCTGTAGGAAGCAACCAGAATTTTGAATTTCCAAAATTATTATTATGATGTGAAAAGTAACAATAAGAAGGTATCTACTAAAAATTGGTATACTTTTCTGTGTGATGTGAATATTTCCCAATGGAGCATGATAATAGAACTTCAAAGATAATAACAGACTGTGACTAGAGGTAGCTAAGCTCAGCTGTCATTTCCCAGTCACAAACTTTTTTGTGTCAGATGTCTCTTGAAGGGTGCAGCAGAATCTGCTAGAACTCATTAAGTTATGACTGTAGGAATTCTGCCTTCCCTGTGTTACATTAAATAGTGCCCATTACTAATTAAATATTTTTCATGCATCATTTGGGGTGATCTACAGTTCTTTACATGCTTTCCCTAAAGGCCTCTAGAGCTCTCATCACCATTCTGTTTGATCACTTCAAGCTTTACTACATCCACTCCCAGTGCAATTCCCAGCAGCTGAAGCAGAATTTGGGTGGTGGGCTGGCACTGCACAGGGAGCACCCTTAGCACTGTACCAGTTACTAGGAAGAAAATTAACTGTGTCCCAGATGAAACCAGGACAGTTAGGGATTTAATTTTTCCTTTATCAGGAGTCTGACAGGAGAACAGTGGATTCCCTTGATTTCTCATCATTCCAGCTTGTGCTCAATCTCTTGAAAAGCCTTCAAGCATGAATGCACATCCATGAAAGATCAGATCTAGTTTCCAGGGGTATTCAGGAATGAGATTACTTTGTTATCTGCAAAGACACATGCAGGGAAAATTTGGTTATAAAATGTCTTGGAGTGAGAAAACAAGGACAAATTTTTTAGAAAAGGCAACCAACTGAGCCTGTGTCATGGTTTAACCCCAGCTGCCAACCAAGCACCACACAGCTGCTTGTTCATTCTCCCACCCCAACGGGATGAGGAAATTGAATTGGAAAGGCAATAGTGAGAAAACTCGTGTGTTAATATAAGAAATAATTTAATAATTACTATAAACATTATCATTTCCTATAATTATCTGTTGTTATTAATAAACGAAAAGGAAAATAGGTAAGACAGATAAATAAAACCCAAGAAACACAGTGATGCATATGTGAACAACTTGTTCATCAACAACCAGCCTGTGCCCAGTTTCTGAGCAGCATTGCCCCCACCAACCTTCTCCATAGATTGAGTGCTGAGTGTGATGCCATATGGTCTGGAAAATCCCTGTGGTCTGTTGGGGTCAGCTGTCCTGGCTGTGAAAGTGTTAAAATATATCATCCAATCCAATCATCAGTGTGCAGAGCAGATCTGAACAAAAGGCATTGCTCAAGGCCTTGGTCAAATAAATTCTTCATGTTAACAAGGAGGGAAATTCTCACAGGCTGTCTGGATCCCTGTTCCAATATTTAGACTTTTTTGCATTAAATATTGTCTTGGACTCCTGGGTATTCATGGTTTCTGCAAAGGCCTTGTTGATCTCCTTTTTGTCCACAATTTGATTCATCCTGGATGGTGTACAGTCTGCTTTCCTACTATGAAATCTTCTTACCTGAGTGCCTGTCATGGTTGGACACTGGCACAGCACCAGGCACCCACAAAAGTTGGTTGCTCGCCCTCTCCTGCCACAGCTGGGCAAAAGAGAGAAAAAAATAATGAAGGGATCCTGAGTTGAGATAAGGACCGGGAGAAAACATCGCAAGGGTAAAACAGGCTCAGCTTAAAGATATACAGTTTATTACTAATGGAGTCAGAGGAGGATAATGAGAAGTAAAATAAGCCCTTAAAACACCTTTTTCCCCCCAACCTCCCCCTACTCCCCACCAACAGGGCAGGGAGACAGGGCGTGGCGGTTTTGGGGTCAGTTCATCACCGAGATTTTCTTCCGCTGCTCCAGGAGTGGAGTCCTCTCCCTGTGAGACCGTGAGGAGCCTCCCACAGGAGACATTTCTCATTGAACTCCTCCAATGTGTGGGTGCACTGTCATGATGAGCAGTCAAACCTGACCTGCTGCAGTGCGAGTCCCTCCCATGGGCACACAGCCCTCCCAAACTGCTGGGGCATGGATCTCTCTTTCCACAGGGTGCAGTTCTCCAAGGAGAGGCTGCTCCAGCCTGGGAGCAGGGCCCTCTCTGTCCATGGAGTCTCCCACTGGAGCACAGCCTCCTCCAAGCATCCACCTGCTCTGGCATGGGCACATCCCCCATGGGTGTGGGTGGATCTCTGCATCCCTGTGGATCCCCATGGGCTGTGGGTCGATCTCTGCATCCCTGTGGATCCCCATGGGCTGTGGGTCGATCTCTGCATCCCCCACAGATCCCCATGGGCTGTGGGTCGATCTCTGCATCCCCCACAGATCCCCATGGGTGTGGGTGGATCTCTGCATCCCTGTGCATCCCCATGGGCTGTGGGTCGATCTCTGCATCCCCCATAGATCCCCATGGGCTGTGGGTCGATCTCTGCATCCCCCATAGATCCCCATGGGCTGTGGGTGGAACTCTGTATCCCCATGGATCCCCAGGGCCTGTGGGTGGATCCCTGCATCCCTGTGGATCCCCACAGGCTTTGGGTGGATCTCTGCATCCCCCATGGATCCCCACGGCTGTGGGTGGATCTCTGTATCCCCATGAACCCCCATGCAGGGGCTCAGCTGCTTCACCCTGGTCTCACCACGGCCTGCAGAGGAATCTCAGCTCTGGCCCCTGCATGTTGTAGTGTGTTCGTTAAGTTCATTTAATTCCTCCCCCATTTTATGTATCTGCTCCCCCCCATTTTGTGTAAAATGGTTCTGCCCTCCTCAGTTTTCCCGCCACAGCCCTGCCAGTTCTATTGTCAATCTGTTAGGTTATATAATTCCTCCTCCCCTTTTTCCCTTATATGTATGCTTCTTCTCCTCCCTGGGCCAAGTCAATCACCCCCCCCACTCCGCCTAGTATTCCAGAAGCTTCTCCTCTTTGGGGGTTGTGGTTGGCTGTGGTCCCAGGATGCCTCCCATACCTGGTACCTATTGGGCTCTCCACTATGTCATTTGTGTTAAGTTAATCCCATTTTCTCCCCCCATTGGTCTTCTGTAAACCCCTCTCGGGTCCACTCCTTCCCTTTAAAACCCTGAAGCACCCTTTGGTAATTTGGTCATTCGCTGGGACATTGTGGGGGTTCCAATAAACCAAGTTTAGCACCCCTGGCGAGTGTCCAGCTCCTTCCTTTTCGTCGTTTAGCAGCGATCCAGTCCGCAGCCAGCACAGCCCGAGGCCTTACGACGCCGAGGGGTGCTGGCAGACCGTGCAGCTGGGTGTCGGCCTTAACCTCAGCTAGCCGGACTCTGACCTTCTCTGCCCTTGAAGGCCAAATACACGCCGCTGCACCTGCAGCTGCTCCTGCCCCTCCTTCCCCGCTGACCTCAGTGCCTCCGTGTCGTTTCCCTCACACGTTCTCACCTCCTCCTCTTCTCAGACAGAAAAAAAGCTGCACACTTTGTTTTGGTTTTCTTCTTAATTATGTCATCACAGAGACAGTGCCACCATCTCTCATTGGCCCAGCAGCACATCCATCTAAACAGCCATGAGGGATTGGCTCTGCCACGCTTGGTGGAAGCTTCCAGAAGCTTCTCACAGAAGCCACTTCTGTGTCCCCCCCACTACCAAAAACCAGGCTTGGCAAAACCAGCACAGCAGCTCAGCTAAAGGATGTGAGACCACCCCTAAACCCAGCTCAGGGGAGGGGCAGCAGGCCCCTTGCTGATGACCTTTCAAAAATCACTTTGTCATGGAATGGCTCAGCTCCCCATCCATAAGGTGGCAAAATATTTCTTATGACACAATAAGCGCCCTCAAGATCTACTCAGAAGAAGTGTTCACATTAGAACATGTCAGTTAATACTTACGAAACAGCAACAGTACATAGCTTTAGGCAATTAACAAGATTCTTAAAAATATGTAAATAAATGAGAAATAAGCACCCCATTCTGCTCAGCACTTGTTCAGACACACCAGCAATAAGATGTGTAGTTTTGGTCCTGCCCATCACTGAAAACCTGCCAGTGATGCAGTAGGAGGCCACCACAATGATTAAAGTGTTTGAGAAGTTAAAATACAAAGAAATATTGAGGGTCTTGGCATCTTGCACAGCGGAATTGTCACAGCAGCCCTTGGAAGAGGCCTCTGATGCCACAGCAGCTGTTGCAAGTGGTGTTGGTGTATGTTGAAGAATCTACATTCACAGCTGGGGAAGAGCCAATGCCTAGCTCCAGAAATAGTGGTATTTAAATCAAAGAGGAAAGTGGATTAATTTTCCTTAACTCTGTCCATCTCTATAGGTTTATTTGATTTTTTTTCTCCTTACACACATAAGAATAATTATTCATCGTTTTCCTTGGTTAAATGTCTAAAGATGTTATTTTATTTAGTTATTAGTTTTAGTTTGAATTATTAGTTTAGACTAGATGGCTTAGTGGTACCCACAGATGGTAGAAAAAAGTCAGTCTCAGATGGAATATCAGTAAATCCAGTAGAATCCAGCCCTAGATAGTGACTGGATATTAATATTTCTTTCCCAGGACAGTTTGCAGTGGCAAACACAAATGTCTTTTATCTATGTAGATCTGGGTGTTTTTTTCAGGTTAATGAAAGAAACCCTGAAAAATCAACATGGTTTATTGAGTGGGCTAGGAAATATGTTTATATGTATATAGGATTTTTTTTCTTCCTTTTTCTTTTTGCTACGCTCATTAACTTAGAAAAATGGTATTCAGTAGTAGCTGACCTAAGGAGCACATTTATATTTGCTCAGGCAGCAAAAAATGTAGACAAGAAAATGTCTTTTTCAGCAACATAAAGACAGATGAGGCATACGAGGAGAGTCTTTAGAATAATAATTATATAACTAACTTAATTAGTCTTCTCTTCAATCAAAAGACAAGCAAGTTGGTTTGTATCCACAGAGGCTAAAATATTAAAAAAATACACAAAGGCTTCTCCAGGGTGTTGTGTTATGTTTATGATCCTCGGAAGAGAACAGAATCCATCTAACTGGATAAAATAAAAAATTGTGGGTATATGTAACGCAGAATTTTATAAAGCTGTTCAGAAATTGAACAGAAATATATTAACCAACTCCCCAAAATTAAGTGAAACACAATCATCAGGAAAGGCGCTGTTGTTGCTTCTATTGTAGCAGCACTTGGACTGAGACTAGCTCCCCTAAATATGAAGTGTTTTCAAAGCCCCAAGTGAATCCTCTGGTAAAAAACAGACAGACCAGATAAAGAAGAGCAGTAGTAAATAATGTCCTTATTTTATAAGTTGAGAAATGAAGCTTCTCCAAAGTGACACAGGGAATCTGTGAAGGCAGCCAACTGAAACTTGAGTCTGTCACTTTGCAAATAATTTTTAAAAAAAGGACGGGAATGCAGGACAGATTTAATTTAAATGAGCATACAAAGGTCCTGTGGAAACCTCAGAAAAATTCAGGCGAGGATTCACAGCTGGCCACATAAATTGGTTAGCTCCCGTGACTATTGATTCTCTCACATTAGGCTGAGAAGGGGCACGGGAGCCACAGGAGTTTTTTGCATTTCTCTGCAAGGTATGGGTTGTCACTGAGATAATTTCAAACTCACTCTGACTGGCTAGGGAATGCAACGTCTAGAGCTGCTTTTGTAAATTCATACAAAAATATTACTACAGGCGTCCTGGGATATTGGAAGTATTCATTCTGACAGTGAATGCAAGTAATCATGCAATTAGCAGTGATGATGCTTTTCTTTTTATACTGTCACACCTTAGTGAATCAGTCTAAAATTCAGTGGAAAACTATTAAACACTACTTGACTATCTGGTGGAAATACCAGCAGAGGAATTGCAGGTATTTGCTACACTAATGGCGCCAAGACTTGAAGATTATACATCTGCAGAAAACAAAATAAAGCTAACCATCCGTGCTAGAGGACTATATGGACAGAACTATCACCCCTACAGGAATTTAAAAAAAAGTAAAATTTGACTCTAATGTTCCTTTCTCCTGACTCTTATTTTCTTTAGCTGTTTATAACTCTTCTAAATATTCTGAAAAATAAAAGAAAGTTTCCTTTTATCCCTAAATATTTTAACATAGCTATTCTCTGACTGGGAACAACTGTGATATTTTTCCCCTGCCAACTCAGTGAGTTCCACCCATGCAGAGCTTAAAGGGTAATGAAATTAAAATTCTGTGGCATTCTTTTCTATGTCTTGCATAATGGAAGGGTGAAAATGGGAGCAAAAAGTAAAAAGATTGTGTCAGAATTAATCCTAACTTATGATTAACTCAATAATGCAATTGTGTATTAAAAAAAAAAAAAAGAATGAAGGTAAATTAAATAAAAGCAGTATTAGAATATAGCGTATAGAAAAAGAAGAAAAAAGAGCACATTGCTTGACCTGCTTGAGTAATCAATATGTTTCAAAACCAGTCCAGAGAGTGTAAAAAAGAAAGCAAGTTTTTTTCCCATCTCTTTCTCTCTCTCTGTCACAGAGACTCACACAGGAGTAAAGAGTCAAGAAGTGTTTGAGGAATAAAAAAAAGTTCTTTCTAAAATTCTTTTGATAGACTGTGTCTTTTTCTCCAGAAAATATGATAAAGGAAAGAATGTAAGATGTTATATTAATATTTTTTCTTTCAACTTCCTCCTGTTCTTCCAAGGCAAAACAGTGAAAGGAATTGCTTAAAATGTATCTATAACCACATGAAAATCCATACCTAAGTTCCTTCTTTTACACAGAACATAAAATATTTTGGAGTTTGTTTTGTTCTGCATTTGGTTTTGTTTTGTTTAGGATTGAGATATATAAATTTTTTAGATAGATTTTTTACTTTTTTCCTAGTATTTTTGAATTAAACAAATAGTGATCTACCATTCTTTAAAATCTTGTAACAGGGCTCCCTGTTGACATGTTGGTATTGAAGGGTAAACCTCTCCTTGAATTTTCTCCCTCTGTCCTTTGGCTTGTGCCAAGACTGTCATCTTCTGCCATAACACTCACCTTGATTTAGGTGGATAAGAAATTCTAAGGTTGTCTCTATTGGCTCTGCTATTCACTTCTTAATCAATTGATTTAAAAAAAAATATCACTCAGCATTACATACTGCCTTTTTAAAACTTCTGGTATATAAATATCTTCCTGATGTCAACGGCATCACTTGCAAAAAATATGCCATAGAGTTATATAGAAGGTGTTACTTGGATATTATCAGTGGAATCAAATGAATCATTCATCTAGTAGTATTGTTTTTTCACCAGATTCGAAGGTTGAACTTTAAATTTTCAGGTAAGATTTCATGTTTTCTACATGGAAGAGACAAAAAGGAAGTTTTCTTGTTGGATATAACATTTCTTAGTTATTGACAAAGGTTGATGCTTTGAAAGATCACAATTTTCTTTCCTTTTAAATATTAGAAGCTTGGAACCCTTATTTCCAAAAAAACCAACCAACCAACCAACCAAACAAACAAACACAAAACCACCAAAAAAAAAAAAAAAACAAATGAACTTATAGCAACAAAAAACCTAAAAAACTCAACCACCCCCCCAAAAAAAAACAACAAACCACACATTAAACCTTCCCCCACAAACCCAAGTAACAAATACAGGGAGAAAAAATGCCTACTTTGCCACTATTAAATTCAGGCTTTATTTAGAGATCATATCTTTTAAGTTGTTGGAAACACACTATCATTTTATGTCTGAATTTGCCAATATGGAAATCAGGAATTTGTCCTTTAGCCTAATGCTTTAGCTAGCATGTTTCAAGGAGTGTAATGAGTTCACTTTTTATTTAAATATAATTAAGAACATGGAAAAATTATTGTTGTGATCACTCTGAATACCTGTGAAGTAAAGAGATGTGACTGTGTGAATTCTGAGATTTAGTGTTTAGTATGAGCCAAAAGAGATGCCATTGTTTTCTCACAATTAACTAATGCACAATTTCAAGGTCAATGCGTTAAATTTTGCAGTCTAAAATTGTGAAATTTCTTCATAAATGTTAAATTCAGCTCCTGTTTAGGACTTGAATACCCAACAAATAAGAAGATTCTATCTAGGATCAGAACTGGAGAGAGATTTCCATTCCCAAAATTACACATTAGATCAGTTACACATTTGTAGAATTCTCAAAGGATGCCCAGATGAAATTTAATGAAGCAGTAGCAAGAAAATTCAATCCAAAATGACTTTAAATGATCTATACATCTACATGCTGAAATTCCTTAATGAACACTTTTCAGAACTTGTTGTTTATTTTTTTCATTGCCACTTATGTTTTCTTTCAACTCTTTGGCATTTAAATGTTAAACATCAAAAAAAAAAGGATAAAGAACCCCAAAATTTATTTCCCTTCCATCTGAAAAGCTTATTTTCAGTTTTGGTGATTGTACTGATACCAGAGGAAATTGTGGAAAGCAGAAAAATCCTCATGAGTTCCTTTTAACTTGAGATATTTTATGATAAGAAATTTCCCCCAATACTCAGGAGATTCAAACAAACAGCTTTTCTGCTGAAAGTGCCCTGTAAGGCACTTTATCCTGGCTGGAATTCACTATTTTGTGAATTTCACCATCATTACTAATTTGTTTTGATGCCACTGTTGGAAAATAGATAATAAAGCTAATTAATAACTAAAGAACTACATTGCAAACAGGAACGCTCTGTGACTCTCCATCCATAACAATTCTTCAAGTGGATGCAGGAACTTATTCAGAAACGCCCTAGGTGGACTGCAGCTTTATTGCACTCTTGTGAGGGCAACTGCACAATGAATCTTTCTTCAATTAACGAAACAGGACTCTTAAACTGCAATGACCTGATTTATTTGGCTCTGGAAAATTTAATGTCTTTCAGAGATAATGCACTAATGGAGTCCTCTGTATCACAGCATCATCAACTATGCATTCTTTATATTTATTTTTATACATCAGCTTGCATATGTTAGCCACAAACAGGAGCATAGTGCACACTTTTCCATTCATTTGCTCCAGATAAATGTTTTTGCATTCTCTTGTTCATCATTTAATCATGTGAAAAACCAAAATTTGCTGGAAACCAGAACAGTCAGGAAAGTAGGTCAAGATCAGACAATAAACAGTGATCTTTGGGGTGTGTTGACATTTATAAGTGAGTAAGAGACAACAATACAAGTGTAATTTCTCCTTGTGGGTCGTTAGACCATCTGTTTTTCAACCCATTTCTGCACGTGAGGAGCTAATTAAACATAAGACAGAACTCCATACAGGGGTAATTGTGTTAAGCATTTAGTTGCCAGTGCCATTCAAATAAGAAAACCAAGGAATTCATAGTGACACCAAACAAAGGACCAAAACATAAGGAATGTCTGCTTCCTTTTGGCTATACGATCATCTACCAAGAACATTGAAGGTGTCCATGCATTTTTTTTCATGCTTTTTTAATATATTTTAAATTCAAAATCATTAATTTTATAAAATTACACCATAAAAAACCCAACTTCAAAGGGATCTTTGAAAGTTGATTCCAAATTCTTCACTCCCAAAACCCATTAAACCAGATGTCGGTATAGGTACTTAAATCTCCTGCATGCTCTTGCCAGCTCTATAATTGGGAGATTGTGACCTTGGAGACAAATTAAAACATTAGTTTTCATCAGTGCTCTAGTAATTTTACATTTCAGAAGGCAGGACACTTATTTGACTCAATATGGCAAGGTAAAATTTAAATGAATAATTTCCTGTGATGTACCAATACAGTAAAGACCACAATAATTCCCATTTAAAGACAAAGCATTAACTGACTTGAGCAAATATGTATTTTTTACATGGAGAAAAAAAACAAAAAAACAATTAATTCTGGGTATCATCAACACAAAAGGACACAGATGTAAAGGTTTTAAATATATAAAAAAAAAGACAATTTGTAATCCTGGCCTAATTGTTATGCATGTGGGCACAGAGAGGTCAGTATAAAGAGCACAGAAATGTCTGTCTCTTGTGAAGAAATATTGTCTAGGGATGTCATTGGAAGGCATATGATTGCAGAGGAAGAAACCCAATAGCATGTAAAGATCTGAGGAATTGCTATGAAATAAAATTAGGGCACGAATGTATGCTTTCCTGTATGCTTTGCAAATTTCTAAATATTTCAAGTTGTCACCATTATCCTGTCTTATCAAGTGCTCCTTTTCTTCTCTGTGCCTCTTTGTGGGTACAAAATTTTTTCACACAGAATGTGAGGAATTAATCAGCTGTCAAATGTATTCAAAATGGCCAAATGTTAAGAATTTCAGATAGTCCCATTATTTCAATATGTCTATGCCTAAACTAGAGTACTTACTAGGTTTTACTGGAGGTAGGATTGGGTATAGAAATATGTGACTGGTAATTCCAGCACTGCCTAGTTCCATGCAGGGATGCTGAATAGACACTGGGAAGTTTGTTCTTAAAGAAGCGTAATGCTAGTGGCTATGGAATGTTGAAAAGAGAATCAAAATGAAGGGCAGAGAAATAAATAAGTGAATATAGATTACGGAGGAAAAGTTGTGTCTTGAGTTGTGCCCTTCAATGCTATACTTCAACAACAAGTGCAAGGGAATATAGCCCTTTATCTAAGACACAAATATGAGTGTGCTAGTCTTATTTTATCATTATTTTGTTTTAATCCTAAGCAGATAAAAAATAATAGATAACAGTAGGAACAGCAACTTTGGACAGAGAGTCCATGTAGGTGATTCCAGTAGATCACTGGTCAGTCTTGAATTTGTACAAAACATCTTTGACCTGAAAATGTCTCAGCTGCCCAAGTAAGCCTCTTCAGGGTAAGAAGCTTTTCAGCTTCACTTATAATTGTCAAATACCTTGCACATATAACTTATTCCTCTTCAAGACACCTAAAAAGCAGATAACTTTTTCTATATTCATTGAATTACAGGTTTTGTACTCTTTCAAGTGAACTGCTCTGAAAGTACTGGCTTTTGAACTGTGCCTAATCTGTGTTGTTGTTTCTGCTGTTTGGTTACCATCTGGACAATTGTTCTGCTTCAAATTTTACCCCTTGTCATCCATCCATGTTCAGCTTGTGTGCCTTCCCTCCCATTCTGCACTAGTGCAAGTGTGATAATGCAATGGTGTGAGGTCTGAGATTGTACTAGGTCAGTGCTGAAACAACCTTTTCCTTTCATATTTAGCAGTCTGTGAACTTCCTCCTGCAGTTCAGCTGGAGAATTTGATTTTTCCATTGAGCTGACAGAAGCTATTGATGGTTTGGTGTGCATGCTATTCCACTGTCTGTTCACAGAAGAGCTTTAAGTTGAATGAAATGACTGGTGATGTTTTGTGCACCATGAATAATTTTTGGGGGTTCCTGTCTCACCTGAAAATAGGAGATAGATGAGTGATTACAGTAGCAGATGTGAATTGTGACGTCAATGCTATTTCTGGCCCACTTAATGGAATAATCTATCAGAGGGAGAGTGTAATGACAGGCAAGTGATGTATGAGCAAACAACTCTGTGATGTCAGTCCAGCTTCTCTTGGTCTGCACCAGGTAAAGGTTACCGTGTCAATGAATGAGTCGCTTTTGTCCTGTCATTAGCCTCATTCAGGAGTGAAGGCTTCTTGAGGAGCTTCAAACCATGTAGGTAGTCCTGATTATCTTCTCAGATCTTGTACTTTATTCTTATGGGAAACTGTGTGATTTACATCATAATATCTTGAGAGGGTCTTATAAACGCCACCTGCAGTTCCTCTACAATAAGAAGTCTAAGGGTATTTTGCATGACATATCTCTCCTGCAAGTGATCATTTTGTAGTTTAAAATTTTCCTTTAATAATATATATTTTTTTCTTTTTTTTTTTTAAGTTTTGAGTGAAGTTTCAGGGAACCAACTTGTTATCCTTAATTAGATGTTGTAGCAAGCAGCTTTAACTTTTTTGCCTGTTACAAGAGGTTTTTATATTACACACGATTGCTTTTACATCATCTATTTGGATGTGTGGTGAAGTAAGAGATTTCCTTTCTTCAGCATCTAGTTTGTACCTCACACATACAAATTAAAATAATTCAAGTGGCCACCACTGAACATCACTGCATTCATGCAAGTACTACACTGTAGAATTTGTATCAATGATAAATTCAAGTCTGCACACTACAAGGTGTGAAGGCCAGTGTGTGTGAGAAACAAATTTGATGACCTCATGTCACATTACATTGGCAGATTTTCACCATTAGGTTTTTTTGCATGTGGTGCCTGTTATGGCTTTGTTTAAGTCCTTTAAATTAGCACAGGCATTGGCATGCAAGTGATGCCTGTTTTTACTGCAGATTTCCACAGCTGAGATGAAGATAATTCTTTAAATTCCCTATTTTATTGTTGTTTATTAATATAGATATTTGTAGTATTCATTGCATTTTGAAGAAGACATGCAAGGTAAATCAGATAAGATACCCAAAAAGTTCCCATTTATCGCTTCTGTTTACAAGGAAAGTCCAAGGTAATAGTACTTACTTATATGACAAATGTTTTAGGTAATATGAAGTGAGCCTTGTTTTGTGGGTCATTTCCAGTCATTTATGGTGACTTGCACTGGAACCTGATCAGAGGGACATATCTATCTCCTTATTGACATTCTAGGTTAGATTTTCAGCTCCTGGTCACTCAGCTTCTCTCAGTGAAGATGGCTGAGAATGGCTTTGCATCAGCTCAGATTTTGTTGTCACGGGATTTCCACCCATCCAAGGGGTGTTCTGTCATTTGAAGGTCTGAAATGGGAGGATGCATGGCAGCAGTGTGTTCAGTGTCTGAGCAGTGTCACCTCCCTGAATGTCCCCTTCAGCAAACACGTCTCTGCCTGGCACAGTGACACGTGCCAGGTAAGGATGTCAGACTCACACAGATGCAACCAGACAGAAAAACTGGATTCTGCTGTAACTGACAGCACAGCTGTAACAATCTGACATTGTTCTGTTCTGGTTTAATGGATCTACTTCTTGCTGCGTTTGAAATAAGGAAAATAAGTGTACTGCCAAGAGCAAGGCAGAAAGGAAGAAAATTTTCACTTATCACTGACACTGCTTAACCGCTCTGACTGTTGTAAATGTTGCAACAACTTAAAACATTCACTTTGTCAGTTTATTAATATTTAATGTATGATTCAGAATATATTCAGACTTCAAACTGGTGGTCAGAATCATGTCACGTAACTTGAGACACAGCTGAGCAATGCAAGCTGTTTCTTTATGCTTTCTCCATATCTGTTCATGAGAGAAAGAGAAAATACAGATGGAAACTTGGATGAAGTTAAAAGTTGGTCTTAGGCCATGGTCTGTCTGTCTCGATTATAAAACACAACTGTAATCCATGTTGTGTTTAAACATCTAAGCCAAATGTGCCACATCTATATTTGTGGCACATTTCTGCACTAATAGTTTTAATTCTTTCCTTCAGCCAGAGGTTTTGATGCACACCAACGGGATAGAGGTGTCTCTAATAATCATAATATCTTAATAAATATCTCAACACTGGGTATGAGGAAAAGAGGAGAGGAAAAGGAAAAGGAAAAGGTAAAAACATGATAAAAATATACCAGTACTTGCTGTCAAAGCATTTTGAATTCAAAGCTGCTAATTCCTTTGTCTGGTGGCTATAAATAATAAAGAAGTCCAGATTCATGCATGAAACGTTTTGTCTTGATCATTTCATTGCTCTTTTCTGGCCTCACCATTTGATATCAAATGCTGCAGATGCAAATTATTTTTAAGGTTCCCTGAGCAATTCAATGACTGTATGTGTGCTTGTCTTTAGCACAGAACAATTTCCTGGTCATTCTTTTGTCTACATTGGCCAAGACCTCCTTGGGTGTAATGTGCTTCCTATTTTGGGTGCATGACTTCATCTCTTTTGCAGGTACTAGCCAATGGGGAAAATTATGCCAGGCCACATCCAGAATTTCTGCAACACATTGATAGAAAATATGTGTATTCAACCAGAAAATTCCAAAGCTAGCTGCTACTCCTGATTTAAGCATGAGTTTTGTGATGCCATATAGAGTAAAAAACTTCTGAACATATATATGTGGATTTCTACATGTGCCAGTTAGCCTTAATTAAAATGATATTGTTCATCAGATCAGCCCATACTGTTTAGATGATCTTGGTCAGGCTTCTTCTGTTTTGAAACAAAACCCTAGGAAAAAGAGGAACTTACAGATGCTGTGCTTGTGCTGTAAACCACACAGTCTCAGATCTTGAAATAAGAAGAAAAATATTGACATTAAAACTTCTCTGCAATGTTGGAATGTTGGCAAAACTTGTAGCTCTCAAAAATGCCCTTTTGTAATGCTTCACATCCCTAAAAAATGTTGTTTTGTAATGCTTCTCCTCTGAGATGTTTTGAAAATATTACTTTTTTTAAAATAATATAGATAAATAATCTCAGATACTGTTTAATGTTCTAGTGCAGATCTCTTCAGTCAGTTCTGCACTCATCAAGGCAGCAGACAAGACTGCTTTCCCCACTAATGCCTCTACTTTCGGTACTGATTAATATAGTAACATATTAAAATCTTATCAGACGATCATAACCTATTCCCTGGGTGTCTCTGATTCATAAAGTGAAATTATAATGCCCCCATCCCCAGCCCCTTTCTCAGGTTATGCAATCTTTGACCAGGGATTTAAGAGTCAGCAGGCAGGAAATTCTTGGCCCTGATGTAGGCCTTTAGATCATATTAATTTGTGTTACATAAAATACATATTTTCCCTTTCCTTAAAATCTTCATGGCTATGGAATGTTTTTCAACCCCAAAAACAAGCCTATGATATAAAAGCTTATTGATTTCAATATATGCACTTGAAATCCAGAACTGAAAGCCCAGATGATTAAACTAAATTTTGACAATGCATTCAAAATAATTAATTCACTTCTTTACATTTACATATCTATTTCTAAAGTTTTAACCTTAATATATTTGAAAGATAAGCATTTAAACATATATGGCTTAGTGGATATTTTTTTACCAAAAGAGAGTGTAAATGTTATTTAGAGTTAAATGAAACACATATTTCTCAGATTAATAGAGAGTAGCAAACCTACATAGCATGCAAATGTTTTTGCTGCACTGACTCATTTGCAAAATCTTCACAGACCAAAATGAATATTCATGTTAAAAGTTAAAAATTCTCTTTGTTTGCCTTTTTTGGACAAGGAGGGGTTTTCTCTTATGAAAACATGCACTTATTTCATTTCAATGCTTGTTTTTATTTTTATCCTTCCTCAATTCCTTCAGTGCCACTCCTGCTAGACTTTGTGGAGTGTGAGCATTAGATCCACTAGAAGAAAATGTGACCATTTCCTTAGAGTGTATTAGACTTTTCTGTTTAAATTTTCCTTCACCTGCTCTATTACCAATTATTAGACAAGTTTGGAATGGCCACAGGACATATTGAAAAGTTGGCTTCATCCTCTTCTTCACTGCTCCATTTTCCTGCCATCTCTAAGCCATGCCACATTTCAGCAGCACATTGCAATTTATCATGCTTCTGATACTCTGGGAAATAAAAACAAAAGTATAATAATACCACCATGTTTACAAGGGTCCTAAAAAATGTCAGGAAATTACAAGTTTCCGTGTGAATAGTCAGTGAAAACATATTCAAGAAGACCTTAGCATTACATGAGCCATTCAATTATGTTGTTCATTGACTTTAAATGGATTACTGCCATGATGTGGTAAATAGAAACTGCATAAAGTATTTATATTTTATTTAAATGTCAGCTGCTTAATTTATTTTCTCATTATACATTAAAGTAATGATCATCCTGTTTATTAGTGTTACATATTTCATGGGGTTCACAACACTGTGTAATTTGGAACAAATTAATAGAGGTCACTACGTTACCCATTGTGTGAGATGGCATCAGCAGCAGTGACAGAGAGAAAATAGGAGTAAAGTCATCATGGAAAGGTGACACCAAGATGATAAAATCTCTTTGAGGAGCCATTGTACTATACCTCAATGGCCTATTTAAAAAAAAAAATATAATTGCACCATAATGATCATGACTTATATTTACAGACCATGCATCTAGAAATGCCATTTCCAAATGCATGTTCAACCTATATGCAGAATTTAAAAAAAATATTGTGTAATATCAAAATACAGATTACTCTGTGATGAAATGTGATAGCAGTTTAAACAGAAAACACAAATGCTATACAGGAGTTTAGAAAAGAACAGTGATCTATGATGCAATATCACAAAGAAATATAGTCAGAAATTTTAAAATCTAAATTAAATTTGAGCTGAGATTGATAAAAAATAATTAGATAGCATGCTAATATACAGGCACAATTAACCAACCCAAGTGCAAATTATCTCAGACTTTCATGAAATTCCTGCTTTCAGGCAAATAAGATTTGCACAAGATATTTCAAATACAGTACTGAATTTTCAAGACCCACAATCTTTTCAATAGTTCTTCCAACTACTGAATTTTCAAGACCCACAATCTTTTCAATAGTTCTTCCAATAGTTCAAGATGGAAACTAAAAAAAAGAAAAACACAACCAAAAAAGTCACAAAAAATTTGTGAAGCACTTGATGAAAAGTTGATGGTCTCTAGCACTGTTTTAAGAGTACATTTCATATGCATCTAGAGCTAAACAAGTCTTAATGACTTGAACAGCTATTTTTATGAAATTGTTCAGCAAAAATATCCTGAGATTTATACACCAATCTCCTGGAAGACTTTGATTTTCCTGATTGCTCTAGAGAAGTTACTCACTCATTGCAAGCATTTAAACTGAAAGGGATCTCACAGGTAATTGATTTTAATTTCTTATTGTTACATGGTATTCCAGTGTTTCCCTTTTTTACACGCTTGTTCCAAGGCTGTTTGTAAAGTAGATGTGTTTTCTGGGTGATTAGCTTTGTTTTTTTTACTTCCAGCATTTCAGTCACTCATACAGGGAAGCTACTATCTTGGAGAAACAGGAATGAATAAAGGCCCAAATGCTGCTGTTTCAATGACTGTGAAAATCAAGGGTGACATACAAATTTTGATTTTCACTCCAAATTACATTACTCTTAAGAGACAATTTCAATTTCATGAATGAAAACACAAACAAAGCTTTATGTCTGATATCTTGTGTTGGTGTCTTGGAAAGCTGGAGAAGGGGGTGAGTTAAATGCAGCAGAAAGAGAAGACAAACATGAACCAGATCCCTTCTCACAAGTTATGAGCTGAACTCTTCAAGATTTCCCTGTGTCTCTGCAGGCTCCCTTCCAAAAATTGTTCATCTTTTTCTTGATAAAAAAACAATGAGGATTTTCTGTTAAAATGAGGGTTGATAATCACTGCGCCTGTTGTCTCCCTGCACTCAGTTCCTCCTCACCCATTTCTTCCTCTCCATTCTATCATGGAAGAACTCACAAAGAGTGACAGCCATCAAATTGGGATTCAACAAATTTGTCGTGATACACCAAAAAAAGACCAGAAAAGGGGATATTGGAAGAATTTCTTAGCTGAACAGCAGAAAAAGAGAAAAAAATTGGAACGAATATTAGAAATGCAAAGGAGATTGGCTCCCAATCTGCTGAATTGCTTTGTTTCTTCAGTATTGTACAGGTGGAGCACAGCAGTCAGCAACAATAGAAAACCTTGGCATTGCATCCCCAAACTTTGACTCAGGGCTTTGAAACAATTTGTACACCTCATCTGTTTTCTCCTCTGAGTATTTGCAGGATGTGTAGTAAAAAATGGCCAAAACAAAGTGTTCCCTCAGGCCAAGAGAGACACCGAGGGGCTGGAGCGTGTCCAGGGCAGGGAACGGAGCTGGGAAGGGGCTGGAGCCCCAGGAGAGGCTGAGGGAGCTGGGCAGGGGCTGAGCCTGGAGCAAAGGAGGCTCAGGGGGGCCCTTGTGGCTCTGCACAGCTCCTGACAGGAGGGGACAGCCGGGGGGTCGGGCTGTGCTCCAGGGAACAGGGACAGGAGCAGAGGGAACGGCCTCAGGCTGGGCCAGGGGAGCTTAGACTGGATATTAGGGACAATTTCTGCACTTGATGGGTGGTCAGGCATTGGAATAAGCTGCCCAGAGAACTGGTGGAATCACCATCCCTAAAAGTGTTGAAAAAACTTGCAGATGTAGCACACAGGGGTGTGGTTTAGTGCTGGACCCAGCAGTGTTAGGTCCATGGTTGGACTCAGTGACCTGGGAGCTCTTTCCAGCCTTAATGATTCTATGATTCTGTGATTCTAAATTGTAAAATGAGGCAATCCCAGACAGAATCCCTGGTTTGCAGGAAGCTGTGCAACTAAAAGATGTACCAGGACTCCAATTAGGGACTTCAGATTTTGGTTGTTTCCAAGGCAAGCTAAGTAAAGCTCACCTGCTTAAAATGTAAAATAAATGGCTTCTAACATCTAACAGGATGTTGTAAATATTTTCTCAGTGGAAAATATCAGAGTTGTGTCTGATATGTCTGATAATATAAGCAGGACTTTGTGTAGGCCTGCAGAGTTTGCTTAGTGTGGGTTATGGTGTACAGAGTGCCACTTCATTTGTATCCAGGTCTTTTTCAAAGCCATTTAACTGATTAGATTTTCAGTCATGGTCACCCTTAATACAAATCTGATGTGACAAGGCAAAATGATGAACAGATATTTAAAGGATGTTTTAAATTTTCCTCAGCTCAGAGTATTGCTACAATCCTTTTTTTCTTAATTTTTTAAAATAGTTTCACCAGACAAAAAAGTCTTATTTATTTCTATTTTGAGAGCAGAGTAACGATCTTTGCTACTAAACCTCCAGCTGAGAACTCCCAAGCATTGCCTTTGGGCTCCTGCAAGGATGTGTTGATTTTTACCAGGGATTCTTCTGGACAAAGCTTCTTGTGTAAACACCTGGTGAGTTTTAGATGTCATCTACAGGAGATGAGATGAATCATACTTTAGATTATAAAGGGAGCCTTGGTGGCTGTTCCAGGCTTCAATACCTGCGCTGCTGTCACAGTTCACTCAATTTCACACACATATTTCATTTCACACACCACGGCCTCTGTGCAGCTGCAAAGCCAAGGGAGCACAGCCAGCTCGTTCTGATTATTTGGAATATGAGTTTCATGGGCTGCTTGAGCTGTATTTGTTGCACAGAATTTATTTATTGTCTGCAAAACAAGGGCAGTCTCATCCCCTTAGACAAGAGCGCTCTTTCCATGCATCAAGGTCCCTTGATACTCTTTTAATTGTCTACTACAGGTTATGCAGCACAAATAAATTTAGTACAAGATAGTGGAATGGATATTTTAAATTTCAAATGTTGTGATATTCTCTTGTCAGCTAAAGTAGATTTTTTTTTTTTTACTGTAGGCACTGATGACTTTATCCATATTCTAGTTATAAAAATAGATTAAATAAACTAATCAACTGAAGTTATAAACCAATAAACTCTAATGGATTTTACCAGATGTCATCTCCTGACAACTCTGTTTCTTATACAGCTTGGGACAGATCTTTACCCTGAAAAATTCTCACAGGTACTTTAAGTTATCTTTCTTTGTAATTCAGTGTCAAGTAAATTTTGCATAGATGAAGACAAGCTGTTTGAAAATAGTGATAATTTAATAATTTCACATAATAAATCTTTTCCCTTTGGTGTTTAGATGTCATTGGACATCTCTATCTGTCAGTGGCAATTTCCACTGAGATATTTAGTATACTGGAGTGTCAGTACCTTGCAAAACAATCAAGTTTAACAAAAACACATGTTTTGAGAATATGGAATAATCCTGCTTCTGTTTTATGCCCCTGTCCAATTTCAAGGTGATAACAAGCCTGTGAAAAATTAAAAAAAAGGAAAAAGTAAGAGCAATGACAAGAAAGACTATTAAATAAAGAGAGATTTTATTTTGTTTAGTTTTAACATGAACAATGACAGTAGCTAAATAAAATAGTGCTATGCTTTGATGCTGCTAATGGGGTGAACAAATTATATCATGTCCCCCCTAATTCAGAGCGTGTTGAATGATTAACTACAGAAGTGATAAAATAAGCACATTTTTTAAATGCAGAGAACAGTTTACTATGCACTGTCATTAGCAAGCAGGAACTTGGTATCCCCTCTCAGCCACCACGCTCCTGTCAGAAGTTATGAATGGCTGTTTGCAAGTACCTGCTGTAAACACCCCAGGACAAATTAACTCTGAATTGGTTTTCATTTATATTCTAATATTATAAATAACAAAAAGCTCACAATTTTTACCTGACTACCTAGCATGATTCTTCTTTTGGGTTTTGGTGTCATCCTGAAACAAATACTGCTACCCTAAAAGACAACATTTTCTTTCTCCATAGTTTGCTTTTGATGTAAAATAATCTCCTTCCTCCTCACAGGCTATAGAGGTATGACCAGAAAATACAGCATTTCCTTTGGAAAATGGTTTGTTTCAGTTAGTCCTGTCTTTGCTTGCCTTGTAAAGGATTCAAAGCTGCTGGGTATGACTTTAGGAAACAGAAGATGCAGTCAATGTGCCAAGCATAACCAAGTTCTGTCCGGTTGTTTGTCTGGCCTTTTTCAGGAGCTTGCAATGCTGAAAATTTGCTACACACTCACGTTTGCACACCTCTGTGAAAGACTGTCCCATTCAAATTTTCACAGGCTTAAGAGCCAGGACAGCTGTCAGTGGCTTAGCAGAGCCAGTTCATCCCACTGCCAGATCTCATCCGCTTGATGCTGGCCAGGTGTCTCTTCAATGTCATCTGAAACCTCTTCTTCTCCCCTTTCCCGGGCTGTGGCTCACAGTCTGGCTTGCAGCACACAGGAGGAACCTGTCTTTTGCAGACTGACTCCCATGAAACCGCCTGCCTGCTCTTAAAAGGGGGGACTGAAGGTCTTGTGGTCTCCAAGCTCTGCTGGATTTCACTGGAAGGGCTGGACAAGTTCCTTGCCAGAGATGTGGTCTTCTTCCTTTGGGACAGGAGGATTCTCAGCTCTTCAGAGTCATGCTGAAAAAAGAGAGACTCTTTTCTCCTGGTGTTGGGGCTTTCTCCCAGTGTGAGAAACCCGTAGGGGGTAGTGAGTCTGGAGAGGTGGGGCAAAGAGAAAGCAGCTCTGGTTGCTGGGTCACAATGATCTGCAGCTCTCTCCAGGTCTTCAGGGAAGGTAATTTGTTCTGTGAAGCACAGGGTTCCTCTTCTGTCCAGACTCTCTCCTTTGCACATAGTTTCTTTCCTGATGTAGGATTCAGATTTGCTTCTGGTAGTTCTGCGCTTCTGAACGATTTCATCAGAGACTCCTGTCTCAGGAGACTTCTCTGTGCTGTCTTCCTCTGGCTCCTGCTGGAAGGAAATGTGCTCTATGTCCAGAGAAGGGATGAAAAATTTAGGGATGCGATCAGGAGTCATGACAATATTGAAGATGTCCTTATTTTTCTGAGCAAGCTTTTCTTCAGGAGGTGGCTTACTGATTTTGAGACTCGTCCAAGTTATCAAGCTTTCTATAACACTTTTCAGGGACTGCTGGGGTGAACCACCAGGCACCATTGTTTCGGCTGGCAGTGCTCTCTTAAAACACACAGTGCTGCCTGCTGACTGAATTCTCACAGCACTGATTGCAGGTGGGGGACTCATTCTGCTTATAAAACAAAGCAAATGACGTAATCTGATAGGTAGATGTCATCGGCATGGTAACCAAAGATAAGAAGGCTTTTACACTCCTACTTATATGCTTAAAGCCTGATTCATGCTGTACCCGTGCATTAAACAAGCTTAAAATTTTGATTTAATTATTTTTAAGTGCCACGTTTGGTGCTAGTGCCTGTTTCAGGAAAATAATGGCTACAAACATACTTGTAATTTTCAGGCTGTTTGGAATGTATTCTCTGTGCTCTTAATGAAGCATAATTACACTTTTTTTTTTCTTTTAGTTTTTTTGTTATATGCCTGCAGGTGTAAAAAAACATAGTTCTCTTAAGATTTTCAGTTTAGTTTTCATCAAATCTTGTTGTTGGGTGCATTTTGAGTTACAAGTTGTGAGAGGAAAGTGTAGAAAATTAGTTATCAAACAATTATTGGACTAGTAGATATATATGACTCCCAAGGGGAGATATGAGAAGAACTGGGCAGTGTGTCCTGTCCTTCAGAGAATGCTCAGATTGGATGTCTGTTGTTGAAGGGATTTCCTCGGGTACACACGGCAGCCTGCAACTGATGTGTGAATTTCTGCTGGTCCTTGCTTTGATTCTTAGGCTCCTGGTGAGAGCTCCCTCCCAGCACACTGGTCTTCTGTCACTTGGTGCAGTTTGCAGCCGGGAAAAGAACAGGACAGTTCTGACCAGCATGTGGGTGGTTTCTCATGAGTATCAGACCATAAAGTCCTTTATCTAACTATGCTGCAATGCCCATTTTCATGTGCTGCTCAGCTCCTTTCCTACTTGGGTCACAATTTCTCCTCATCTCATATAGATGACGCCAGGAATAAAGACCTGAATTAACATTTCACGTCTGTAGGCTGAACAGTTCTGGGTTTGTTTCATGCCTAGGAACATGCCTAGGAGGCATGTTAGAGTTGGTGATATTGATAGCCTGTGCTACTGGGTACTTTGAAAGCATAAATATTACCTGCAACAGCGTGAAGCTCACAAAGCCTGCTTTTGTATTTTATTTTAGTTTTGCACACTCCTATTTTTCTCTGTTAATTTTTTCCACTGCTCATAACTCCCTTTGCCTGTGTTTCAAATATTGAAGTTCAGTTAGTTCAGCCACACATTTGATTTATTCAAGAATCATGGGATCAAGGAATAATTTATGTTGGAAGAGATCTTCAAGACCATCTAGTTCCAAGCCCCATGCCATGGGGGCAGGGACACTCTCCTTTAGGACGTTTTGAATTCAGGGGATCATATGACTTATCTGCATTCAGTTCTCCATTCATTTCCCTCTGGCTTTGGCTACAGAATTTGGCTGGTTGGCGCACATCAGTATTTCAGAACAGCACATTTAATTCTAGCTTTACTGAAGATGAAAAATTGCATGGAATTGCAGTGGAAAATACTCATTGTTATTTTTGGCAGATACAGACTAAGTACCATACCCTTTTCAGTGATGTTGCTCTTGCCTAAGGAAGACCAATCTCCACACAAAGTTGTCCTATAGGCACAAAACAATTGCAGAAAAAACCAAAGCAGACATTTCTGGTTTAGATTGGATTTTGTATGAACTGGAAAAGTTAAAAACACTCAGTTAGCAGAAAAGCAATAATAAAAGCAAAAGTATCTTGAAATTACCCATAAAATGGAGCACTTTTAGTTTTCTTCTGATTCTTTGAAGAAGAGTCAAAATGAAGGAAAGAGCATTAATTGTTGGGAAGAAAATCCCCTGGGGCACTGGAATTTCACAAATACTGAGTGATTTACATAGTACAATTGCTTCTTTGGCTGGAAAATCTTCTAAAAAAATCCATTTCTCCTGATTGAGCCACACATTAGAGACAGGGAAAATTCACAAATTTCAAAGTCCCTTGAGAGTCTGAAGTATGACCATAGTTTGATATATCCCAGACTGGAATACAGAATTTACATCCGCCATCATTTTAACCTTGTTTGATCCACAATAAGCTTAGTATTTATTTGCAAAGCTAGTGAAAATGAATGTATAGAGATGTTATTTTTTATCTAAAAAAGAAAAGTGTATAACTAAATTTGTTTTAGGGACAAATAAGAGTCTTGATTCCTCCACTTGTTTTTGACCATAATTATGCAGTCTGTCACCAAAACCCATTAGCTCTGAATAATTATTATTACATTCACTAGTCAAGGCTTTCTATGGTTATACAGTTTAAAAACTTCGGGAACAGTGGACTGCCCACTCCCATGAGGATGAAACAGCTCCTCATCCAAGCCATTTCAAAGACATCAAAGCCAAATACCATTTGGAAAATTTGATAATAAAATTTCCTGTAAACTGTGAGGCAGACCAAGGATTAGAGACTATCCCTTAGTGCAACATTTGTATGCAGAAACAAAGACACCCACGTATGTTTTATGGGTTTTGTCACATTTTTAAGTAAATTGAAGTTAAATTTTGGTATCACAAACATGTATACAAATAAAAATAAAAATGTACACATCTTTAAACCTAACATATTCATTTATGTCATACATCTCATGTACAGATTACACATACACCCACATGCACTCATATATATATATCTCTGTAGGTGTATTTGTATGTGTGTCTGAGCTTCATCTTCATATGTATGTCTCAATGTATATTTAAGCTTTATATATTTATATATATTTGTTTAGGTGCATGTATATGCAATCTGGTGTCATTGTCCTGATAATAAGCCAAATACGCACTCCAGAGTAATTTCTGAAACAATAAAATATTGGAAGATGCATTCCCAGTCCATTTATTTTTGCACTGACAAAAACACATTTTATTGTGTTACAGTACAAAATTAGTTTGATGTTATCTCCATCACTTCACACAGTGGTATAGTTTAGTATTTATATTTAATTCTGTTACTTCTCTTTGATTGTGAAAATTGTTCAAATACTCTCATTTTGCTCCTGGCAAAATATAGTTTTAATCACAAACTGCAATGAGTAAAATGTTACAATACCTACACTAAGGTTTAGATCAAGACCTATTACACAAAATGAACAGTACAAAATAAGATAAATGGCAGAATCCTGGATGAAAATATGAGGTATAAATATCTTAAGTACTCTTTGGACTATAAACTCCAAGTAGAACATTTTCCTCCCCTCATTTCCACTATAATCTCACTAAAGTACATAAGTCATCTTTCCTTTCTTCTCTCCTAGTGGAATCAGCAGGTTTTCAATGACTCCTACATCCAGGCTCCAAAACAAAAATAGGCTTTTAGGGTGTCTTATACAATATTTTCTCTAAATAGTTCAACTACTAACAAGTAATTTTGCAGACTTTTTCTGTAATAAGGGTTTCACCTCTGGAAATTGGACACAGCTAGAAAACCTTTTAATGTTTCCTGTGGCGAATGCTTATTTCTGGTGTCTGTGAATACACAAATGCTTAGCACTCTTACACTGAGCTTTCATCTTTGACATGCAATGAGAGCATTAACTAATTAATCTTCACAACCCCCTGAGGGATAAGTAAGCATTATCCCTGTGATGTTTGCTGTGCACACAATAAAGAGAGAAGAATGAAAATTGCTTGTGTTCATGTTCAAAATGAAAAAAATATACTTGCAGACTTGAAGGACAGAATTCTGCACTTTTCTAGAGTGCAGAGTTACCTGTTTAAAAGCACCTACTCACTCTGTGTGGCCTTTTACTTGGTTTTCCCATCACTGTACTGTTTTCCCATGCACAACTTCAAGACAAGACTGCAATTTAGGCATGTATCTTTTTGTTTGGTTTTGTTGGGTTTCTTTTTAGAATGTTGCAGGAAAAAAGACTGTTCAGCAGGCCTTGGCAGTGGATTTTATCTGGGTACCAGATGCTAGAGCTATGAATATCTCAGATGCTGTTTTTCTTCTTTTAGTATTAAAGCTTATGTTCTGTTAGATAGTACCTCCATTTTTCAGAACTTTCCCGGTGCTTAAATGCTTTCAGTTGCCGACAATTCTTTCCACTAAATCATGGTGACAGACAAAAGCTGCCCTTAGTGTCCAGCCTTGTTTGCTTTGAGATTGAGTAAGAGTAGCACTATTTATTGACAGCTCTTGTGCTACCTCTCCAGATTTCAGTCCCTCGTATTCAGTTAAGGACACCTCCTGGTGTGGCATATTTTTGACAATTTAACTGAGGTTAAAGTAAGTCACTGTCTTGTCATTTGAGGATTTGGCTCTGCTATCACCTTTTAAATAAATTACCTTATCCTACCAACCACAGGGAACCATATAAACATAGAGCATCTCAGGTTGGAAGGGATCCATAAGAATCATTGAGTTCAACTCCCTGAAATGCTTCCTAAATGCTTTCCATGAGATAGCACATGGTTGATATACTCCATATGGTCATGCTAGCCAAGAGCAGGGAAGGAGTATATTCCTGCTTACTCAAATTTTTTGGGATTTAAGAGTCAGCTGGAGAGACAATTCCCAGCCTGAGTGGCAGTGTCTAGCAGAAAAGTAACCGGGGATGAGTCAGAGCCTTTAGCTAAAATTTTCAAGCTGTATATAACAACTTCATACATCTCAGCTGCCTACAGAGACAGAACACAGAACTTCATCCAAGCTGTGGTCACTGGTTGTTGTAAATGCTACATAAAGACATAAATACTACAGAAAAATAGTTTAAATTTTTTTAAAGAAAATTTTACTATGCAATTTTAACCAAAGGCTATTTGTTCCACTCCTCTCACAGAATTAGCTCTGGTTTCCTGACATATGTGGTTATAGCCAAAAAGTGCTACTATATCCCATAGTGTATATGTAGGTCCAGTGAAGCAATCTAGCTGGCAGCAATTTGCCACAGCCGAGTCATGTGTACTTGAAACTGAGATTACACAACGTTTTAAAGAAATATAAGGAATTAGTTTCCTTTACTGACTTAGAAGAAAATGTGAAAACTAGGGGGGCAAAAATAATAAATTAATTTAGAGGCTGAACTCCAGACCTTGACTCACAGTTTGTGTTTTTACTACGGTAAACATCATCAGCCAGTCACTTTTTATAGTAAACTTTTAGGCTTGTTGTTGGACAGAGGACAATTCAAACAACAGTAGTAGATAAGTATCCAACCAAGCACTCAGGTTAGGTGCTACTGGAACTGTTTTCTCCTGTAGCTAGGTTTAACAGCACTCCTCAGCACAAGCAAAGAAGTCCAAAGTTGTGCAAAGGTGCTATTTCAACAGCCCTTGCTTTGTTGCTCCAAGTCATTTTCAGTCATTTCCAAGTGTATATTTAATAGCAAGGAGACAGCAGACAGTAGCTTCCCTAAATTATTCATTTCAGCACTGCAAAATATCTCGCAAGATTTCAGGGCTTGTGTTTTGTGGTGTTAATAATTCAGAGCTGCTGGAGAAGCAAAGCTTGCCAATTTAGTGCTTATCTTTTGTTTCCTCAAAAATATTACACTTCTCAGTCTTGTCCTGATAGTTTATATGATCCAACCCTCAGCTTTCTCACATTCTTACCAACAGAAGTAGGTGACATTTGACAGGAATTCTTGTGTTCATTTACACCCTTTTGGATTCAACATCCAGAGTGTCCCCTTATTTCCAAATATCTTGGTAAATAAATAAATACTACCCTCTGGTGTTTTCCATTTGTAAATATTGTTATGGTATTCATCTTTATGCTTATTTGCTTTCCTTCCTAAATGTTAAAATTCACCTATTGCTGAGGATTGTTGACTTTTATTCAATCTGGAAACAGAAGAGCAAGGACATAAAACAGAAACATGAACTGCAGCCTGCTGAATGCAAAGCATCTCAAATTCACACAAAAAAACCCACCCTTACTAAATGCAGTCATATTTCTAAACTGCTTTTAAATGTTGTGTATAAATAATATATTTATTCTGCAGTAATATTGTGTTAATTCTTCCATATTTGAAACATGTGGGGCTTCCACTGGTCACAGATATTGAAAGAATATGTTATGTGCTCATGTTCTCTGATTTGTCATGTGTAACATATATTGGAGCCTAATGCACTATTAAAAAGGGAAAATCTTGGCTCCCTTAGCACCACCCTATATAAATGTTGGATGAACCACTGAAAACAGTTCTCTGAAGAGTGGTTAACTAAGGGCTGGGTGATCAAACCTGTGTCTCAAACCACAGCGTTGTAACTGCAAAGAAAAGAAAGCGTGGGGTCGCACACACGTGCATGTACAGGAGTGTAGCATTATCTTTTGTCTAACATTAAGGGTGTTTTGGTTTGTGGTTTTTTTTTTTTTTTTTTTTTAATTTATGACATGCAGTAGCACCTCTGTGCAGAGAGCTCTGAACTCATCAGCTGATAAAATCCAGTGGGAGCTGCTGATGTGTCTTTTCCCAACATCAGCAATGTGTACCTGATCTAAAGAACATCTTTCCAGAGGTGTATGAAGTCTCACTCTAAAGACTCTGAGTGGAAATATCTGTATTCTGCTGTAGACAGTTAGTTCCACTTTTATTTGCCATCATGAAGAGGAAATTTTCTTCCTTTTTGATTGATGTCATTTTACCCTTGCAGCTTTGAACTTTTGTGAACATCAAAACAGATTTTTTTCCTCCTGACAATCTCTTTTGTCATTGCAGATATTTAACAGAATTAACATATTTAACACAATTAACATGTGACTTTGATTTTTGATCATCACACTCAGCACACAGAGGGACACAAATGAAATAAGAAATGTAAAATAAAGCTAATTAGAGCAGAGTCTTTCTTGCTTGAGGTAGAATTTGATCAATATGTCAAAAATTTATAATGTTTTTTTTCCCAGTAGGAAATTCGGACTTTATATTCCACTGATGTTAAGTTACAATTCTTTGTCTTGTGAAATACAAACCCCAAGCTTTATTTACATCATCTCTATAGTGAAACATCAAAGATTCAGATTCCTTAAAAAGTCTTGAGAATAGTTTGGAGAATAATGAGAAAAACTTCCTTATGATAAAATATTACCTTATTTATATTTGCTTAGCTTTCAGTTTCCAGATCCTCCATGTCCCTCTCTTGACTGTTTCCTGGCTTTGCCATGTTATTGTATTTGTAAATTGCATTAAAAATAGTAGTATTCTGAATCTGGATTCTCATATTATTTTAAAGAAAAAACACATAAAATCATAAGATGCAAGAAAGATGTTAACATAAGGATGTTTTCCAGGCTTTCTCATCAAGGCATGTGTTGAAGACAGCTGGATTTGAGACTTGAACTAAAAAAGAAAAAAAAACAAAAGGAAACTGCATAAAAATGCAGAACTTCCTCCCTTAAAATTAGATTATTTTTCCAAATTCTAATTTAAAAATTTTGCATGCCTTAAACCTTATGTAAAATTAGTTAAGACAAATACACAGATGCATAGTTTTCTCACAGATTGCTTACATGCACAAAGCCTTTTCTACATCGCACAGCTGAAGTAGGAAATCATTTTCAGTACTATCACAACTAGACATGAGCACCAGAAACAGTCATGGGGAGTCATCAATTTTCCTCTCTCTTGATGTGTCTTGGTGACACTTTCAGGCTGCTAAATACATTTTAGGTAGATAAAGTAAGATGGATGACACTCCATGCAACTTCCCAAAAGGCAGCGTGTTGGAAGCAGTGGTAGGGAAGGGCCTGGGTTCCTCAGCACTTTCCCTCTCATCCTGTCAGCTCACACATCCACACCAGGGATGTCTTCTGTCTGGCAAACCCTTGCTGTAGAGCTGGATGTTAGTTAGGTTTCATATAGAGTCACCTAGGGAGAATGCAAATTTTGACAAGATGAAGAAAAAAGACCTGTGGAGAAGCAAACTCAGCTCCAACCTTTCAGCTACAGCTGTTCAGACAATTTCATTTCAGCAGTTTCCTCCCTGGGCTGTGCATCTGGTCTGATGCCTCTAATTCATACTGCTTCATGCTGTCCCACTTCTTCTTGGAGCCATGGAGAACATTCCCAGCAAATTCAATGGAGCACCCTACATCTGAGGGGGATTTGTTGCATGTAAGATATGTATGTATGTCAGGGATAATGTAAGATGAGCAAAAGGCAAATTCATCTGTGGCCTTCTTTCTCCTTTTAAATTTATCTAAAGCATCTGGTTGTTTACTTGATGATGTACACAATTAACTGTGTTTTGAAGGCTTCAGCAGTGCACAAAAGGAAAAGAGTTTCCACCTTCGCTCTGAATTTCTTTGCTGACTTTGTGTTTTACCTTTGCAGGAAAAAATATTTAGGGTGTATTTCCAAAGACAGTACAAGAAATTCCAAACCCTGAAGCTGATAATTCTGTGACAAAATCCCCAGGAGGTGTGGCAACTGTAGGCATTAATGTTTTTCTCATTCATTGAGTTATTTGAAAATGGAACTGTTTCCTCCTGGTTTTGGTAAAGGAATGTAGAAGAACAAGATATTTTAATTCTCTTCAAAGTAAGAGGATCAAATTCTGGGTGAAGTGTCCAGAACTAAAAATCATAGTATGGATTCACAAGGGATTTTGGCCATGTCAATGACCTCAGTTGTTCAGGATGCTCAGGTGACTCAGAAACACAAGGATTGATTTTTTTCACATTCTGAATTTCCTCATTATTCAGAACATGCATGCCAATGTCTAGCATCATTTTCACCACCTCTTTCCTTACAGACTTTCCAGACCTGTCACCAATATTGTCCACTTTCCTTTAGGGAGACAAACTTTATGACAGGTTTAGATTTCTAGATAAATTTACCAGAATATGCTTTTTAACTGCCTAATTTCCAACAATTGTCCAAACAGAGCAATTCCTTTGCTTTCTGCTCCAAATGAAACTCAAACTTTATCTCAGAACAGGTGAACATACAATCCCATATCCTTCCCAACACACCAGAATTTAATATAAAAGAACGTTTTACAGAGAAAGAAAAGTTTTGTTTCCAGTCTGACAACCAAAATATGTGTGATACAGGTTGTATTAAATTGCACAAATCCTGCAACTGTAGTGAAATTAATGTAAATTTGTAAATAATTAAGTTTCATAAAATAAAATTGAGTGGCATGGTTATGAGTCCAAAGGTAGGGAAATAAGGGAATTTTCTGAGTTTTTATTTTATTATCAGTTTTGGTGATGACTGAGAAGCAGGCAAACACACTGGAGTTGACTGCTCAGTGCTGGCAAAGCTCCCACATTCAAACATTCTGAGATCATACACAAGAGTGAATTTTAAGCTACAGAAAACTGTAGGTGGTGACAAGAAGGTTAATGGAGAAGGAAGGGTGAAAACATAAGCCAAATTATGGTTGAAACAGGAAGTATTTAGCAAGAATTGGAGCATAGTTGTATAATAACATAATTAACCTGTGGAACTCCCCACCAAAGAGGAGAAATAGGATTAATTGCATCCAAACAGTAATAGCTGGCATAATTTCACAGAAGAATAAACACATAGATTAAAATCAGAAATAGGTTGAAGCACTCAGTAGGCACTAGATGGAATAATGAAGGAATTTCTCTCTTATTATGACAGAACATCTAGACACGTTAATAAGAGAAAAGCTATTGTAAAGAACTTGACAAAGAAATTAATTTGACCCTTCTTACAGAAAGATAAACTACTTTTAAAGAGTTGTGTGAACCACACTGAAATGATTCGACTTTGCAGAAAAATAGGGCAAATTGAAGTTAGCAATTTCTTCTTTGCAACCAAGCTTTACTGTGGCTACAACATTCACTAGAGTGAGAACTGTTCTTACTGAGGTTGAAAATAAAAATAAAGAAATGACATTTTTATAAACTGTTAATTTTAGACTCTTTGTAAGACCTAGTTTTAGTTAAGAATGCACTGTACAGTGAAGTTTCAGCACTGTTATAACTATTGTTATATAAGAATGAGTGCTGAAATGTGTAGGAAAAAAGGCATTTTAATCACTCAGAAGAATTGCATTCTAATACATGGATCAGAGGTACCTAGAAAATTTTTATTTAAAGTGGATTAAAGTGGAGACACTTTTTTATAGAATTTTTCCTCAGTTTGGATAATGACTATTCCTGTCCTTACTAGTCCCTGTTAAACTAAACATTTCTGTTACCATTGCAGTATAACTTTGCCTCTTATTTCTCCTTAGTGAAGCTTGGGAGTTAATCTCTTTGGTATGGTTGATCCTGCCAGGAAAAGTAAGAAGTGTTAATTGAGCAGTATCTAATCTGCTGATCTAGAGCAAGATGTTTTAGAAAAATACAAGTTGCAGCTTAAGTCCTCCAAAGAATTTCCTGAAGTGTTTGATGTGAAAAATTATTTGAGAGTCTTTGCAAGAAGACATGTGAAGGACAAGGAACAAAGTCCATGTTCTGCAGCACAGCCTGATGTCACATCACAGAAAATGGATGTTGTCATGGCATAAGGGCAGTGCTGTATTTCATAATTCTGAAAACAGCTATTTGTCATAAAAGTGGCATGGTTAAAAAAAAAAATTGTAAAAATTTTGAAAAAAATGAAGAAGAAGAGATAAATGGTTCCTCTCCATTAGAGCCTTATCAGAAAAACTGGAACCTGAGGGATGTTGACTTCTCTGTCTCCCCATTTCATTCCATAGCAGCTGGCAGCAGATTCCTGTGCGCACAGAGCCAGTACAGCAGTACCAACTTGTGTCTTTGGATGGCAGCAGCATCCTGAGGACACGGTTCAACCCGAAATGCCCTGGCTTGTACCAATTTCACACTGCTTGGGTGCTGCTGGCCTCGAGGCTGGCTGAGAACACACCCATCTGAAATTATGGTGGTGTCTGGGAGGCCTGGCAGGAACACGGGGACCTCATTTCGTGGGATTCAGGGGGACAAGGAACCAAGTCTTGTCCAGTTATCAGTCTGATTCCCAGAGCACAAAAATAGTTTTGTGGTGATTTTTCTTCATAAGTGATTATCACTTTTACAGCAATATCAGTATTAGGTGCCAATCAAAATATTCCTATCACCTTCAATTCTGCCTGGAGCATGAAATAAATGTTAATAATAAGAGATTAAAAAAGCAAGAAGATAAAAGTACTGCAAGCTATTGTTAAAGAAACAAAAGTTATTACAGAAATGTTACTAAAAAGATGTTTTCAATGGTGTCTTTTTTTTTTTTTTTTCCCTTCCCTTGCTCAAATAATTGTTTTTGTACCTTGTCTCCTTAAGGTCAAATCATCATATTTCTCCACTTCCACTTCACTTCTTACCTGGCATGTTACAAGAGCAGAGGTTTAAAAGGTCTTCACAAAATTAGTTCTGACCTGAGTCTAACAGGAGAATAATGGTAAGCTTTTAACAGGCTTCAAGCACACCTTGAAGAAATTTGTCCCCTTGTATTTCAACCCCTAGGGTATATAAGCTAGCTGCAGATCTGATAAAAAGCTCATTGTAAAGTAAGCCTTAATAAAATAGGCTTATTCCAACACTAGGAAAATCTCAAAGTTAAAACAAAGTTTGAAAGGTCTGTCTACTTCAAATAATAATAATAAAAAATATATGTATTTGTAATTTAATGTTTAATTGGAACTTTTATGAGCAGTACATGATGGCAATGGTCCTAAAGCCTACATTTTTCAGAAGCTATTTTCTGAAGAAAGCATTTCAATGCATCATTTTTATATAGCCAGAGTGTGTTGTGTCTCATTATGGCAGAATGGAGCTTTGCTTTCATGCATTTTTAAAAGAGCTTATAGTAAACATAAAGAAGTTACAATAATATTTGTATTGGTTCTCTAAATCAAAACCAGGTTCCATAAAACTAACTCAATTCTTTGCAGCCTTTGAAGATCCTGCAGCCTCTGAGCTAAAGCTTCATGGCAAATTCTTGCTATGTCCGACCGTGGGCTGACTCGGTCAAGCAAACACAAATGCTGTAATCTCTAAGAGGGATTATTTTATTCCTTTTAAGAACAAAATAGCAGACCTTGCTGCCAATATCCCGTCCACTGTATTAATACAGATCGAAAACAAGAAGGTCAAGATCTGAGGCTTTAAATCTCCCAGCAAAACAGGCTAAGAGCTCAAGGAAAAGTTCTCCCTCTGGCCCAGCCTAATGTCTTTTTGAAAACGTTAAACTAGCAGCAAGAGGGAGACTATGAGGAAACAGACAAAAATTCCACTTTGAATGATGGTGAACGATGATTAGGATGTTTCTTCCCACATGGAAATAAGGCTGGCTACAGAACTTACTGTTTTTCACTGTAAGACAACACTCATTTCCTCAACTTAGAGACAACTGCAAGGACAATAAATGCATTTAAACTTCAGATCACTGGTGTACAATCATTTCTCAGTTGCCTTGGTGAGGAACAGATGACCTAAACAGATGAACAAGTGGTGTCAGGCAACAACTTTCAAGTGAAAAAATTGAAAATTGCTGAAAGGATGCTTAAAGGCATTATCAGGAATGTTTGTGTTCCAGTGTTAATCACTGAATCTTGAATGATTTAATAGGAAATAAAGATTCCTTTAAAGACTTTTTAAACCAAATTTTGCAGAAGACAGTTGTTTACCTTTTGATCTTTCTTTTCGAGAGAACTGTGAGCTTACCCTTTTTAAAGCTGTTTGAATGCAATGCATGTCCATAGCTTTTACAAACTTGAGCTGATCATTAAGCTGACATGTTAAAGTATATTATGGTAGGATTCAGAGCTAGATTAGGAGGTAAAGATAGTCATCTTCTTGAGAGCCAGTCTTAGCTCCCAATGATTTAGCGGAGATACTGTTAATGCACACATAAATGTGTTGTAATTCCAAGGTTAATCTCATCCACCAGAGCTTGATTGAGCAGCCTCTGTGGAGAATCCCAGTGGGCTTTGAGAATAAAGAAATGCAGCAAATATTTGTGATTCTTTCAGAAGGAGGCAAGCAGGTTATCTGTTATACATCTCACTTCTGTTAGGTACACTGGACAATTTAAAACCCTCCTGGGAGTCCCTACAGCTTGGTGGGCAGATGCCCCACTGCCTGTGGGGTGTGGAGCATGAAGAAGGGATGCAGAGTTCATTGGTCCTGGTCTTGTGGGGTCCCAGCTCCCTTTTTGGGCTCAGGACCACTCACAATGGAACAATAAGAACCTACCAGAAAGAAGATCCAGTCCAAGGCATCAGGACCTGCTCTGCCACCACCTCTCCGTAAATCATAAATTCTTACAATCATTTAGGTTGGAAAAGATGTCCAAGATTGAGTCCAACTATTAACCCAGCACTGCCAAGCCCACCATCAAACCATGTCCCCATATCCACACATCTTTTAAATCCCTACAGGGGTGGGGACTCCATCACTGCCCTGGACAGCCAGAGCTTCACAGCACTTTGGGTGAAGTAATTTTCCCTAATATCTAACATAAACCCCTCCGGGCACAACTTGAGGACATTTCTTCTTATCCTACCCCTCTAAATAAGTGGTTGCCAGCTGGCACATAGAAGAAAGGAAAATTATCGATGAACATCTTTCTCTTTCACACATGTACATACATCCTTAAAAAAAACCCAAAAAACCAAAACCACAAAAAAAACCCCCAAAATGTAAACCAGAAACCAAAACCAAAAAAAAAATCCCAACAAAACCACAAAAAACCCCATAAAAAACAAAGAAAACCCCCCCCCCCCCCCCAAACAAACAAACAAACAAAAAAAAAGCCCTAAAACACCCACCTCATACATGATTTTAGTCAGAGTAAACTTCTGGTCAAGTCTTATGGTCATACTTACAAATTTTGGAGCTACCTTTTTTGGTTGTTTGGGGTTTTTAAGACAAATTTTTTGTTTCCCCTCATCTTTTATTTTTTAGAATTCCATCTGAAAGGTCCAACAGAAGATTAGACTGATAGTGAAACAATACAACTCAATCTGTATAAAAATATGTCAAATGTGTGAGGTGAGCAAACAAAAGAAATGGTTTTTTGAAAATATATTTTCCCCCTTGGGAGAAATCCATCTCCTTTGCAGGTCCTTTAAGCAGTGAGGCAGTGTGGTTCAGTAAAGCTTTTTGTTATAGTAACATTTACCATGCACTGAGATTTAGTACACTTTTTTGCTTTCCTTACAGGCAAACTGATATTAATATGACAACATTCATATGCAAATAAACATCAAACACAGAAATAATAATATATAAAAGTCTTCCCCTTTCCAAGGGTTTCTTAATAAAAATATTTTATTTGCACACCTCCATTTAATAGCATAATCTAAACACCATTTAACAGGTGAGAGTTTTGGTGGGTAAGGTCCAACTAAATCCCTGTGTTATAAAAGTATAAATGAACACTGTTGAGTTGGGGACATCAAATTATATCCTACATAACACTCTGCAACTTAAACATACCTCAGAACATCCTGGTGTTAGAAATAGATTGCAGTCAGGGTTTGCTCGTTTCAATTTATTAGTAAATAGCGATCTTTTTCTTTGCTGACATCTGCCACAAGAGGGAGAGATGAACACAAAATAAGCCATTAAATCAATTCTACAAATTTGAGATACCTAAAATAAATGTTGCGATAGATTTAATTATAGGACATGGTGCTGTTTTGAAAGACTGACATTTACAAAAAAAAAAAAACTAAATACAACATTATGGCTCTGCAATGTAGTATTTTAAACCTGCTCAAGATGAGGATGCCAAACATTATCTGAACTTGCTCTGTCCCTCTAAAGAATAAAGTGTTTTTTCTGAGGGCATTATAATTGCATTCTCAGAGGGTGAAGGATTTAACTCAATGTCCTACCAGCACTGTTGTGGATTACACTGCAGGAGACAGAGGCAAATAAATTTATTCTCTCTCTTCCCCTGGAAATTAAAGAAGGTACAGCACAGCGTTTAAAGGGATGAAGCAAAGTCTTAATTGACTGCATCCTGGAAGAGAGAAAGGATTTGCTATTGCTGAAATATATGTACACTTGGAATACCAGGCTCTGCCACTAGACAGAACTTGAAATAAAATACTCTGAACTCTAAGGGTTCAGACTGTCTGAGTTAAAGGTCTAGATAATGTGAAAAATGGTATTGCTTTATCTAAGAAGAATGAATAAATAAAAACAATTTGTGAGAAGCTGCTGTGCTATACTCTGCCCTCACCCTCACAGACTCATTTCATATTCAGTTTACTGCTGGGTAAGACCTTCTCTGGAGTTCTATGACTGAAAGTGGACAAAGCAGACTGCTCCAGAGGAGAAAAGTAGCCTTCTAAAAAGAGTTAAAAATAACTCAGGATTGTGAGAAATTGTCTGACAGAGACAACAGGAGAATCTGATAGGGAGGTTTGCCAGGTAAGGTCATAGTTTATGACCAGGCTCATGATATCTGCCCATTATAAAGCAATTTTATTCACATTTGCTCAGTTTTCTCCCAGCATCATGATTCTCATTCTACTTTTCTAAATCAAAGTTAATCTTTTCTTCAGCTTTAGAAGACACTGGGCTGAGCACCTAAAGATGGATGCTAATTGTTATTCTTTGTTATTAATTGTACATGGTAACAACACTCCAAAGTGTTGATGCATGATAACAACACTAAAAAAACACTCAAAAAACATTTCCATTCCAGGGTAAGAACCCTGCAAATAGAAAGAGGCAACAGCTTCCAGGTTTTCTCCTGAGGACTATCATCATTCATGTAATTTATCCAGAAATGAAGCCATGCCCTCCAGTATCCACTTTTTGATTGCAGTTATTGGTAAGCATTTTCCTAATGCGATAAACACTTTATTTGAGAAAAAAAAAAAAAAAAAACCCAAAAAACAAAAAAACAAAAACCCAAACAAAAACAACAGCTCCAAGTTCTCTCTTTCTAGCAAATTAATTAGTCCTGCTTTTCAGCACAAAAAGAGAGGTCTGGTCTAATTTTTGTTGTCTCTTCCATACCCATGGTTGGTGAAGTAAGGTGTGGCAGCAACAAGGATGCTATTCTGCTATAGTGGCTCATCTGTGACAGAGCAAACTGGTAGATGGACACAAAAAAGTTGTGATTTAGCCTCTCCTTCATCAACGTCACCACCAAAAGTTGTGATTTAAGGAAAAAAAAAGACTTTTTTTCTAGTTTCCTACAATCCTTTTCCAATAATGAACATTTCCCTTCATATTTCCTAGTCACAACAGCTATAATTCCATGGGCACTGATACATCTTTAAAAGAACAGCCTTGCCAAATTTGTAATTCTAAAATGCATTTTTGCTTACTGGGGCTGCTTTTAATTGGTATTCTGCTAAATAATTTTGTTATTTTGAATGCAAACCTCACACATATGTTGTCAAATTCTTGCCAATTGCTCTCTGTCTCTATTTTTCATCATCTTCAAATACACATTCTGCCGTTTGCAGATTCTCTCCCAATCTTTTATGCTGCCATGAGACGGAGACTTTGTTTCCCTTGATATAATACTTTTTTTCTCCAGTAAAGATTTTTCATAATTGGCAGCAGTAGTTCAATAGTCATCAACTAAGTGATTTTTTCATCATTTTAAATAATCTTCAGTTTTCTACAATATGTTTTTTTAAAATGGATTCAGCAAACAAATGTTAATGAGAATTTATATTCTTGTTAAAACCAGAATCGCTTGAAACTACATTTTTTGTCTATTCACAGCAGCTTCAAAGTCAGTCTAAGACCTTCAGTCTCTTGATAATTTCCATTCAGTACCTATCTTTAGAAGTCTATGAGTTGTCCATATAAATATGGTAGAGTTTAGGTGAATTCTTGTGGAAAAGGATTCAAAAATTGATTAAATACTGTGAATTATTTCTTTCCAAAGACTTATTGAGGTAATCAAATGCCCTGTCTAATAGGAGGGTATGTAGGGGTTTTATCATAATACAGGATCATAGAATATCTTGAGTTGGAAGAGATCCCCAAGGATTCTTTCTCCCTTTTTTGGGTTTTTTTTTTTTGTTTCATTACAGTTTACTTAAACCCCTCATCCTATGAAATGGAGTTGGGAATATCTCTCTTTTCTACTTTACTTCCAATCAATATTTATTACCAATATTTTGCTCTGATGCAGACAATAAAAAGACATGCATGAAACAAGTGAAAAATTACCTAGTACAGCAGTTGGGATTAGAAGATCATATAACAATAAATACATTTTGTATTACTGTTTACCCATGGGATTCATCTAAGTAGATGAGAAATAAAGCAGATTTTTTTTTTCAAATGAGAAAGGGACTCTGTTTTATATGTGTATCTTTATTTTTAATTTAAGCTGCATTGAGGAATTTCCTAGATATAGGAAGATTTTTAATAAATAGCTAAAGGTTTTAAATGAAGAAAAATAAAAAATAAATATTTTGCTAAAAATAAAGGCAAGAAGTGAAAACCTAGGACTGCTTTTTGGTATGGGGTTTTGTTTGTTTTTTTTTGTTGCTTGGTTTTGTTTGGTTTGTTGTTGGATTTTTTTGTGAAGGAAATATAAGTTTAGAAAATTCATCATTTTAATTCATTGCATCAAAATCAGCAGAAATTTATCCGACAATGAGGTAAAGACATAGAAATAGATAAAGTAGGGTGGACAATATCAACTGAACACAATGTCCTGCAAAATTTCCTATAATGTAACCATATGTTTTATTTTTCATTTTTGGTACTAGAGGAGTTTAGAAGTTGGCCCATGGCTGTGGCTGAGCAGATTTTACTTTTCCTTGAAAGGCAGAGGCTGAAAGGCTGTGCCACATTGTGAGCTTACCACAAAGTTTGCTCATTGGTCCAATATCTCACAAAAAACTCCCTCTGTTAACTCAGACACCCTGACTTAGACTGCATAGAGACTCCCCTGAGCCAGAAAAATAATATTAAAAATGCCCAAAAAGCGCATCAAGCTGTAAAACATCCACTTTGAAACAATATATCTTATCTCTGCCAAATCTAAAGGTCTCACTTCAAAAAGGCGAAGTAGAGGTAAAGGGCCGCAGGGAGGGAGAAAATGTTTCCGTGGAAGAAGAACACTGCACTGAAGGAAATTAAATGGATGATGGAATGTCGCGGAGCAGTGTGGCCCTGGAGGAAAGCACAGATCAATGTTTCCAGATGTAAACCAGAAAGTTAGCTCCTAATAGACGTGCATATCCAACTACAGTTTTGAGATATTTTGCTCTTTATTCCTTTATTTTTTTTATTTAAGCGTTTCAGCGACTGTGTGAGAAATGCGCCGCGCTTTGAAACAACATCCCTGTGCGAAGTAAATTTCAGCTTTGGTATTTGCATAATGGCTACTTTAAACATATTAATATGCCATGGAAATCAAACTGTCAAGTGAGAGAAAAAATAGCATACAGGTGACATAAAACAGTGAACAGAGTGAAGAGGAAAGATACTGAGATTTTCCCAACAAATTAATATTTAATAAGCCACTTACATTGATTATGAATGAGCTGCAAAGTTTGCAATTTGCAAACTTACTTTTGTTTTCCAAATAAGCCAAGAAAAATTAAAGTTTTCATTGCGGGGTGACACAATGACATGGAAGAAAAAGAAGTAGCTTAATAAGGATAAAAATAATATCTATATCTTGAGCACACTAGTGTTTGACAAAATACTCATATTCCTGTGTTTTCTTTGTTATAGATTGTGTGGAAATCTGCAGGAAATTCTTTCTGAAAGAGAAGTATTATTGCAATTGCTGTATATGGGCCTTCCACGTTTGTTACAAGAGCTTTGAAAGGCTCACATAATTAGTGTTTGTAAATCATGTTAGTATAATCAGAATGCAATTACAGAATTGCAAAGTGCTATTATTACTATTAATATTATTATTGCTATCACATCAACACATCCATTAAAGGCATACAAGATCACATTGTAATTAAATATGAATCTTTTTGACATATGAACAAACCAATTCAGCTTTTTATGTTGCAATTGATTATGAGAGCTGGGATGGACAATGAAAGGCCTTTTGGATTATTATGCTGCATATTTTTATGGAAAATTCTCACATACTGAGTGGAATAGTGCTTAGAGTTTATTCATGCACTCTACTGATAGAAAAAAATGGTGCTATCTTCACAGTTTATGAAATAGAACTCTTATCCACACCTATTTTAAGAGTCAAAAGTACAAGTACAATCTTATCATCCTCATTTTATTTGTATATGTCCAAATATGTAAGTTTGTAGAAGATTATTTAACTGTGGCATTCTTAAGGATATAGAAGTTTGTTGTGAGTGGCATATCACAAAACAACCTGTTTCTTTACAACCTGGGTCTGCATTTTTCAGTCCTTGATCTTGAAAAAATTGGCTCTTTTGAAGAGATTATGTCTTTGGCCAGATTAAACTAATGGCAACATCAATATTCCAGCCCATCTCTGTTGTGGTCACCAGCAGTAAAAGTCAACACAATGGGACATGCATGCATCAGTGCTTGAGGCACAGAATTGATTGATATGAGAGCTGCCCCCAGAGTATTCCCCTTCCCCAAGGCAAGATTTGCTATTTCTACATCATTTCTGATGGACATCTGTCTAATTTGTTTTTAAAGACACTTGATGTTGCAAAATCCAAACCCATTTTTTTATCTTTCAGTCTATTTGGGATTCTTCTTACTTATGATGATGTCACCAATTATAAGAAAAAAAAACCAAACTGTACTTAATACTGAAGTAAAGTTACCTTTGCTATAATTTAAGGTTGCAGCTACTTTCCTCCACCAAGGGTATTCTAAAATCTAGGGTTTTATCTACAGAGCTGCTGTTTAAGTCAGTCATGACCCATCTTGTACATATGGTGTCTTCTTCCCACCAGTCTTTATTGAACAGCATGGTGGGGTTTTGCATCAGTTTAGTAGCTGAATGCCATTATTCTCTTCTGACAGACTAACTTTTTAACTCAGTGTGATCATAACTATTATTATACAAACTTTGTCAGATGCATCAAGCATTTAGGCTTCCTGCACCCAAGGGAACCTTGAAGAATTTCTCAGAAGTAACATACATTTCTTTGACTTGCTTGTTTTCAATAAATCCTTGATGGATGCTGATCATCTCCTTATTCCTTTGTGGTTTTATATGTCACTGCTTATGTGCTCCATCATTTTCCTTAGAACTTAAATTACAGTGACTGACAATGCCCAGTTTACATGTATAAGAAAAAATACATTCTTAAATAACTAGGGGTATTTGTATTTATATTTCCAGACATTCTCAGACTTAATGACAGATTAGATTTCTTATAAAGACAGAAAGATTTCTTACATACTGTCTTAAATATATTTGCTTTGACTGAATAATTTAACTTTTTCTGTCCCTTGGATATTATTCCATTGACGCTTGAGAAATGTGTTTCCTACCTTTTAATCAAAAAACTGAAATTTTTTTTTCATAGCATCACAGAACAACAGAATCATTAATGTTGCAAAAGAGCTCCAAGATCATTGAGTCCAACCTATGACTGAATATCAGCTGGTCAACCCGACCAAAGCATTAAATGATATGCCAGGTGTTTCTTGAACACCCCTAAGGATAGTGATTTCTGCCTGGGCTGCCTGAGCAGCCCCTGTCTAACACTTAGCAACCATTTCTGTGAAGAAATTCTCATGCTGTACAACCTGAACTTCCCCTGGTGCAACTTAAGGCCATTTCCTCTTGTCCTGTTTCTAATTTCCTGTGAGCAGACCCCAATCTCCACCTGGCTGCCCCTCCTGTCAGGGAGTAGTGCAGAGACAGAAGCTCCCCCTGAACCTCCTTTTCTCCAGGATGAGTCCACCCATCTCCCTCAGCCACTCCTTGTATTACTTGGTCTCTAGATCCTTCCCCAGCTACAGCCTCTCAAGGTCTTTTGAACAGTGAGAAGCCCAAAACTGAGCACAGGATTTGAGGTGTAGCCTCACCTGTGCCAACTACAGAGGTTCAATCACAGCCCTGGTCCTGCTGGACACTTTACTTTGATAAGAGTGAGGAAGTGATTGGCCTCCTGCCCCCCTGGGCACCCTGGGCTCGTGTCCAGCCCCTGGCACCAGCACCCCCAGGGCCTTTCCCAAAGGGCCTTTCCAGCCCCTCGGTGTCTCTCTTGTGCTGAGGGCCCAGAGCTGTCCCCAGCACTGGAGCTGCCTCAGCAGGGCCGGCACAGGGACAGGCCCTGCCCTGGGGCTGTGTCACAGCCTGGCTGGGACAGCCCAGGGGCCATTGGCCTCCTGCCCCCCTGGGCACCCTGGGCTCGTGTCCAGCCCCTGGCACCAGCACCCCCAGGGCCTTTCCCAAAGGGCCTTTCCAGCCCCTCTGCCCAGCCTGGAGCTGCAGGGAATGGTGAGACCCAAAGCAGGACCCAGCTCTTCTCCTCGGTGCCCCTCACACCATTGGCCTCACACCATGGATCCAGCCCGCCCAGACGCCTCTGCAGAGCCCTCCTGCCCCCAGCAGATCCACACTCCACACTCCCACCCAGCCTGGTGTCCTCCATGAATTTACCATGGGTGGACTCAATCCCCTCATCCAGATCCCCAGTAAAGATTTCAAACAGGGCAGACCCAGCACTGATCCCTGGGCACAGCACGGTGGGCAGCTCCCAGCTGGGTGTGGGCCCATCCCCAGCAGCCTGTGGGCCAGGCCCTCAGCCAGTTCCCAGCCCAGAGAGGCTGAACCTGCCCCCAGTTCCCAGCCCAGAGAGGCTGAACCTGCCCCCAGTTCCCAGCCCAGAGAGGATGAACCTGCTCCCAGTTCCCAGCCCAGAGAGGATGAACCTGCCCCCAGTTCCCAGCCCAGAGAGGATGAACCTGCTCCCAGTTCCCAGCCCAGAGAGGATGAACCTGCCCCCAGTTCCCAGCCCAGAGAGGATGAACCTGCCCCCAGTTCCTGGCCCAGAGAGGATGAACCTGCTCCCAGTTCCCAGCCCAGAGAGGATGAACCTGTCCCCAGTTCCTGGCCCAGAGAAGATGAACCTGCCCCCAGTTCCCAGCCCAGAGAGGATGAAGCTGCCCCCAGTTCCCAGCCCAGAGAGGATGAAGCTGCCCCCAGTTCCCAGCCCAGAGAGGATGAACCTGCCCAGGCCCTGAGCTGCAGCTTTTCCAGGAGATGCTGTGGGAGATGGAGCCAAAGGCTTTGCTGGAGTGCAGGCACAGCCACAGCCTGTCCCTCACCCAGCAGGCAGGTCACTGCCCATCACAGACCAGGCCGTTCAGGCAGGACCTGATTTTTCTAAAAGCACATGAAACTTTTTGGTGAACATTTTTGACATAATGCTGGCTCTCTTCATCTATCTGTAATTTCTTTCCCTTTCTATGTGAAGACTTCTTGGTATACTGTTTGTAGCTCAATAATCAATTAATTTCTTTTGCTTTCATGCTTTCATTCGTCTCCACACAGTCATGAAAGACCTCCATATTTGTCTCAAATTTGTTTCCATTTTCTACATATTTTTTTTATTCTTATGGTTGAGATTATTGATGAGTCAAATATAATTTCAATTTTTTAATTATTCCTCAAATTTCATGGTAATATCTGAGTAAAAATTTATTATTCTTTACAAAAATTGCCTTGCTTTAACATATTTTCTCATTTTCTCAACCTCTCCATGACCCTATTTACAAAGTTTAATAAAATCCCTCTTGAAAAAAAAAACCCAGAAATTCAGTTTCCTTTTAATTGTCTTTCCTATTCTACCTCAAGTACAAATGTTTTAAATTTTCTATTACCACTAAGTATTTGGATGTTCTTGCCGTTTACTTACAAAAGAAAGCATGGATTGTTCAGTCTTTCTAAGTAAATGGTGCTCAGCAAGAGGACACCTGTGTTCCCTCTCTCCTTCAGTCCCTAGCAATAAACCTTCAGCACTCTGTCACTCTCTGTAGATGAAGATCAGGAAAAGACCTCTGCCACCCACAGATAAAGCAATACCCTTAATGAAATGGTGGAAATAAGTGTATCTGGAGGGTCTGCTCACTTAAAGATGAGCATGACAAAAATTTATGAACATTTCAACCTAAATTCTAGTGTGATGGATCAGAAAGATAAAATAAGAAAACTCCTGTTGCATAAGACAAAATGATAAGGAAATTCTCAACCTTCTTTTTGCTGGACAGGTCAGTTCCTGTCACTTTTATCCTCAATTCACCTACTTGCAGTGATGTGCAGATTTGCTGTGAATTTGGGTTTTCCTATATAATGTATTGTTCTGTAGACACTGATCCCTCTCACTCATGGATCATTTTAGCTCCACATATTCTAGAAGATGATCCCAATGTGAAAAGCTTCTGTGTGCCCAATCTCAGCTGGTTGTAGGAAAGAGCATTTTTTTCTCCTTTTAAAGAGATCTATTCAGCCACAGGATGCACCAGTGAAGGATAAGAGAAACACTTGCAGCCCTTCTAGCAAGAGAGGACAATGCCAAATGTCAAGGCTGAACAATGATGCAAGACTGGGATTTTAGTGACAACAGAATTCCTCACTCTATTAGTCACTCTTCTAGAGATTCATTGTCACTTTTGAGCCATTTTTAATGCCATTTTTAATATTGCCAGCCACTCAGAGAAATGTTGATTTAATGGGCTCCCTCCTGATGTCATCCCAAACTCCCACCTGAATCAGGACTATCATTCAACAAGTCCTCTGCAAAACATATTGCAGTGACACACTTCCTGCTGCTAGTCAGAAAACTGTTCCACATGTTCAGCTTGAGCTTAATGAGCCCCTCCTTAATGCTGTTTGATATTGTTTTACCCTCTTTCCTATAAGAGAAGGGTTTGTCTCCACTGTCTCTGTAACTGTTTCTCAGCTATCTGCAGGTTCCTGTACGTGTTGGTTGTGGCTCTGGAGTAGATATCTTTTCTCTCTCTCATTGATACTGAATCCTTAAAGGCAACCAGGACATTTGGTTTTGATCTCAAAGACCTGCCTCCTTCAGGCTGGAACATTATCACTGGAGTTTTCCTAGACCAGCTTCCTCTGTGTAGTGTGCTTAATTCCTTTACTGATCTCACTCAAGAGAGTCTGGACCAGGCCTCTCTGTACTGCAGAAAGCAGTAAGAGTGTTTAGCTGTGGATGTAAGACAGGTATTTACCTTGTTTTCATGGCAGACTAAAGATTATGATTCATTCTATTTACTAGCATATAGTAAAAAATGCCTGCTGAGTCATCTTTGCTGAATATGCAGGCAGCTGAGAATTTGACATGCATTAAACCACCTTGAATGAAAAACAAATGTTGCTGCCAGGCCAAATTCACACAATTCAAATTTTTGTAATCTGAGCATGTTCTTTACAAGATGCTCCTATCAATCAACTGGCATTTAAAGCAAATCAGCCTTAAAGCTTTATCAGTATTAATTACAAAATTCTGGAGGCACTAGCTGCACGTACATCTTTGGATATACATGCAGCAAACATTTAAGACATTTCCCATGTTTGCCTGGGAAGACACACTAAAAATAGCTAAATATCTTCCAGTGAAATTCCTAAATATACACTAAGTGATAAAATTGTTAAATGAACTGTATGTATTGCTGATTTGTCGTCACCCTTTTCCTTTAGACACTCTGGGTCCAGAGAAGGTGAGTAAAGCTGGTGAAGTCTCTAGAGGGTAAATCTGTGAGGAGCAGCAGAGGGAGCTGGGGTTGTTCAATCTGGAAAAAAGGAGACTCAGGGGGGACCTTCTGACTCTCCACAACTCCCTGAAAAAGAGTGCAGCCAGGGGAGGATGGGTTCTGCTCCCAGGGAACAAGGGATCAGATGAGAGGACATAAACTCATTACACCATGGGAGATTCTGTTTGAGCACCGTGAGGAATTCCTTCACAGTAAGGGTTAATAAACACTGGAAGCTGCCCAGGGAGGTGATGGAGTCCCCCCCATCCCTGGAAGTTTCCAGGGAATGACTAGATGAGCCACTCAGTGCTCTGGTGTGGGTGACAAGACAGAGATTAGTCACAGGTTGGACTCTGATCTTGAACATCTTTTCCAACATTAATGATTCCGTGATTCTGTGAAAAGTACAACTTAGCCACCATTAATTATTGTCACAAAATAACAGTGTGATGTTCATTTTATATGTGTACATCAAAGATTCTTACAACATTATTATCAGAAAGTCTAATTATTAGTAAAACAGACATACCTTTGTGGTGAAATAATGAGCCCTTTTACAGGGAAAATGATAATCTCTGTTAGCATTTATATATCACTGAAGTATGCTAGTGACTAAACATTTCAGACAAAATAGACTTTTATTTTCTCTTCTCCACAAAATCATGTTCCTATTAATTTAACAAGGACAAAATTCAAAGACAATGATAATATTGCTGATATAGTCATAAAGTAATTGATGCAGATACACACAATTGAGCAAGATAATACAGAATGAAGAGAACAATTTGCTTATTATTTTCTGCATCAACTGTAAGCACTGAGAAAAATAAATGAAGAGATGCCATCCACTAAACCTCCTGTCTTCACAGTGCATGGTTCATAAAATCATCTGTTTCAATGTGAACACATTTTTCTTTCTTTTAAAAGTGATAAAACAAAACAAACCAGAAAACTAAAGTGGTAATCTATATAAGGAATGAGATGTAAAAAATGCCAAACCCAACCTGAAATTTAAATACTGTAATTGTGTAAACTGATGGCATATCAGTGGAGAAAATTACATGTTAAATTCCAAATCTACATGGAACATTTGCAAGGCCTGTATTTGCCATTAGAACAATTTTAATGGGAAAGGAACCATTATGTATTATACTAGAAAAGTTAGTATTGCACACTATGAGTCCTGAATGTTTCCTTTAAAAAACCCAAGAGTTTACCAAAAAAGCTGATCTTTAAACCCAATTCAAAACTGGTCTGTCAATGTTTTTTAGATTGTGTTTATCCTCTTGGATAGCCACTTGGTTCCACTGGAGATGAACCCGAGGGATTTTCCTAGTGCAGTAGAGAAGTACATTTACAATTGCAACCAGCTTACAAGGGCCACCTTCAGAGAACTTAATGGTTTTATTGGAGCACCAGGTTTGATCCAGCAGAAGCATTTTTCTCTCTTTAGGAAGCCTGGATGTGTGGCTAAATCCTAAATAAATACCTAGTAATGTGAGTTTGGCTCTTACCTAAGTCATTTCTTTGCAATACACTTAGCAAATTAAACTGCCAAACATCTTTTAGGCAAAAGTATGTGTAAAATAGAGTAATCATTTTCTCAGTAGGAAATGTGAGAACAATTTTCTTTTTTTTTTTATTTGCAAGCTAATTAAAAGTGTTTCAATGAAGTAATTATTGAAATAAAACTATCATGTTAAATGGAATGCTAAACTAATTTTTTATTTATTCTTAATCAGTTTTCCAGTGTTGTACATAGAAATATTAAATTAATGAAATTTTGTTTGCTTTTTTAACAAATTAATTAAATAAAGGAGGAAAGGGGAATGATTTAACCTCAATAGACCTGGAGATTATGAAAATACATGCAGAAATCAAATAGTTCAAGTTAATTTTTATATTAATGCTATTAAACTGGCAGCAACTCTTGTTCACTTCTGTCATTTAATTTAAAAGTAATTTATTTTGCTTTCTAATCTGAAGAGAGAAGCAAATAAATACCTAGTTCTGCCAAATGAATTGAAGATTTTGAATCAATATCATTTCGTTTGTTTCTAGAATCATTGAAGCACAAACTCATTTGGGTTTGAAGGGACCCCAAAGACCATCTCATTTCAACCCCATCCACCACGGGCAGGGACGGCTTCCGCTATCCCTGCTTGTTCAGAGCCCCATCCAACCTGGCCTTGCACTCGTTGTCTCTGGACAAAATTAAAATTGTAGATGCCACAATTAAACTTGTTTTCATAAGGCAATTCACCTAGACTTTTAAAATTTCCACTCTAAGGGATGGAACAGCCACAGCTTCCCTGGGCACCCTGTGCCAGGGCCCCACCATCCCCTCCCCAGATGACACCTGGGTTACCTTGCAGCAGAGTTCTTGTACAAAAGAGCTCTTTTTGTGTGTTTGTGGTGGTGTGGGTCACAGGCTGCAATAGTTTCTAGGCATTATTACCAATCCACACCACCACCACCCTCCCTTATTTCCAAGAGAATGTGAAGGAGCTTCTTTTCATACAACAGCACCAAGCCCAGTAGTAAGCAAAATCTTACAATAAAACACTGCAATTCCATCAAACAGTGTAACAGAAACTGACCACATTTATTATTTAAGTACAGCATCTGAAGTAGAAATATAGTGCTTGAAGCACTCTGGTTTATTTTGAGGTACAGCAAAGCCTGAGTATATTTCCATTTTTCTATATTTTCCAACAACTGTGATTTTTATTATAGGTAAGTGGACCTAATCCTCATGAAATATGTCAAATTTACAGTACTGGAAATGAGAAGCTTTCAGTTTAATGCAGAGAAGTGCTGCAGAGAGGGGAGAGGCAGAAAGAACATTTTGATCCCTGAGGGATATGTCTCTGCTTCTTACTTTTGTCTCTGGAGCAGGCAGCTCAGCACTGGGGCAGCCTCCTCTCTGCTGATTCAGTGACCATAGCAGACTGAATTCCATTGGATTTTACAGCTATGAAAAGAACAGCTGTGTGTGCTCAGTTTCTGGTCTCTCCTCAAATATTTCCAAAGCTAAAAAATGCATATCTTTGCTGAAATTTGTCCAGACTCTTTTCATTCACACTACTGGTTTATTTGGTGTCCCAGCACACCAAGGCTACTGACCAAATCAATACTGTGACACTGAGTACTTCCCATGAAAACTTGTCTCCAGCTATATTCACCTCTCATAAAAGTTTCAAAGAGAGAGAAGTATTTATGAAGCACCCATGGGAGAAAAATGTAAAGTAAGAGGAGGAAACAGAAAGTACATCATCAGAAATCTCATAACCTATTTTTAGTCGATTCTTCACTCACCATCTCAAATTACCATCTTTGTCTGAGGATACAATCATTCCAGGCTAAACTCAGATGTGACATTTAAGGGTTTTAAGCTTATACAAACTCTTATGCAGAGCACAGCCAATATTGGAAAAGGTGGCAGCAGTGTGACTCATAATAAAATTTACTTTCAATATCTCATGATATTGGTAAGTGTCTGAGTCAGAATGTACAGACTTTAGTCATTTGATATTAGGCTCATAACCCAAAAGGTGATACAAGTAATGCCACCTTTCCCATTTATTCAAATTATTGCTCAGTTAGTTCCAATAATATAACCAGATCATAGATCATCTCTAGAAGGTTAAATGTGGTTTTAAGAAACAATGTCAAGAAATCAGCATAGATATAAAAGTTGGAAACTTCCTCTTTTAATAAAAAATCTTAAAAATCTCTCCAACTCTTTCTTGTTTAATAGAAATTGTATTTCTGAAACATCCATAGAGGCTAGCAGCAGCTAGGCTAATGACTGTGTTGGGAGCTAAAGATTAATAAAGTCATGGAATGGCCTTGGGTGGAACTAACCTCATGGATCATCCAGTTCCAACTCCCCTGCTGTAGTCAGGGACACCTTCCACCATCCCAGATCACTCAGATCCCTATCCAGCCTGACCTTGGACACTTCCAGGAGCTGGACAGCCACAGCTTCTCTGGGCCATCTGTGCCAGGGCCTCACCACCCTCACAGGAAAGAATCTTTTTTTTTTTCTTAATATCCAATCTAAAACCTTCTCTTTCAGTTTGACGCCATTCCCCCTTCTCCTGTCTCTGCATGCCTTTATAAACAGACTCTCTCCATCCTTCTTGTAGTCTCCCTTCAGGTACAGGAAGGACTGTGTTCATATAGTGTGGTGAAGTTGTGATCCATTATTTCAACTTTTTCCTCTCATTTTTCTGTTTTTCCGATGGAAACATATCAGATTTGAGAAGCTGATCATTTTCCACTATATACATATACATATACATATACATATACATATACATATACATATACATATACATGTCAGATCATGCTTTTTTCTGATCTAGAGATGGAGTAATTGAAAGGTGTTTTAAAAACTTTTATTCCATTTTCAGTCCCATGAGAAGGGTGAGACAATACAGATGTTATAATTCATGCCATTACCATCAGAAGCCAACTATTTCTTAATTACAATACACTGTGTTACTTGGCCTCTCAGTTTTTGCCATATCATGCTATAAATGTCTTAAAACCAATCATTTAAAACTACCCCATATGGGTTCTACTACAATACATCTTTCATAGTTCTATTTCTCCAAAGTATCTTGTCTTATTTGCAAGGCTAACCCTTTGAAACTTTTTCTAGCTCCATTTCTCTCTCAAGGTCTGTCCTGTTCTATGTAATTTCTAAGTCAGCATTTCTTATCTCAAAGTTTGCATACAAATGCACACTGTGTGGGCCATCTGTCAGGCCCTGAGAACTCTCTATAAATGCATTTCCCACATATCTGTATTTTAAAATTAAGGAGAGCTCAATTACTGTTGAAGGGGAAAACAGAACAGGTTATGTGGTCTCCTGGCGCAGTGATCTCAGACATCTTTCCCAGCACACACAATTTGATTGTATGAAATGTGTCCAAATGGAACCCATGGACTGTTCAGGAGTGGAATGCCAGCAAGCATCAGTGTTTCTGGTGTTGGGCAACCAAGCCTCCCCCCTGTCATCCTCAAAACATTCCCTGGGAAGATCATCACTGAAATTAGCAGGACCTGTGGAATTGGGGGGTGGTTACTCCCCTCAAGCACCAACTCCGATTCTCCTTTTGCCCTCCTTGAGCAGTGACATCCCCAGTCTGACAGCACAGGTGGATGTTCTCTCGAAGATGGAGCTCTTGGGGATGTCTTGCTGGAAGAGAAACTTTCCATGGTGCCACGTGCACTGCAGGGCAAGCAGGATGGGAATCAGTTATGAGGGGCTGCAAATCACCTGCATTCTTTAGCATGCATGCAATTTTTATTTCCAGAAGGTATTAGATTGTCTCCCAGATTACATATTTACACCAATAAATAGGACACCAACAAAGACCGTCTTCTTTATTTATCTGTCTGTGGACAAAGCATAGCAGGCAGAAGAGATGGAGAGAAAATTCTCAGTTGTTTAAAAATCAAAAAAAATCAATATAGAGTAATTGAATTTAAATAACAAAAGCAACTCTATTGTGATTAGTTCACATAATATCTGTACTGCAGTATTCCTTTTGTTTCTTTGTTGGTGATTTTCCCCCTCAGGTACTTTAATTATATCTGAATCTTTCTCTACTAGAGCCTCAAAGCATAAATATAAGATCACACCACCTCTGTTGTTCAGGGAAGTACAAGTCACATCAATTTTGTCAGAAGGTAAGAAAAAGCAAAGCCTTCATAGGAATTGTCCAAGGACTTGAAGCAAATTAACTAAACCCTTATTAAATTAATAATAGTTACTTGTCACAGCAACTTCTTATTCTGAAGCATAAGTATTCTGAAGCAGAAGTTCAGAATCATGGTGCCAGTAAAATTCTCCCACCTCAAAGATGTAAAAAATTTTCAATAAATTACCAGGAGTAATTATACCAGACAGCAGTATCCTACAAATGTATGAAGGTATAGTTACATATTATAGATAATTTATTTTTAAATCCTTATATTTACTTATTTTTATGGATCTAAAATCAAAAGCTTTAAAAATAATTGAAAATTTGGACAAGCTCTGTGAAGGCTCTAAGCTGTTTGTTTTGGAACTAAACAACAATAAATCTCACTGTAGAAGTTAACCTTCTAATTCTCACTACAATGTCCATTTCTAACAATTCAAGTAATTTTTGATACTTCATTTTCTATTTAAATTCTGTCCTGCTAAAAATGAGATTGTAAAAGAAGGTGACATGGTAGAGCCTTTAAGTAGCCATATGGAAATGCACATGTACTGAGCTGCAAATAGAGGTGCAAGATGGTCCAGGCTGGAGCTCTGGAACATGTGGGAGTCTGGGGATCAGAGCAGGTTTCTGATATCATTAAGCAAACCTCCTTCTATACATGCTGCTTGTATTCCTTACAGCTATAGCTGAGAACAGGATTGGTCAAAACAGATATCAGATTTGTTAGGAGCAGACAAACAGCAGCACAGCTCCGTGGTAACAGATGGAAATCTTTGCTATGTGTGTGAGGGAATGGCTGGAGCAGAGTCAGGGGAGGGTCAGACTGGATATCAGGGAAAGGATATCAGAAAACAACCCCAGAGGGTGCTGGCACTGCCCAGGCTCCCCAGGGATGGGCACAGTCCTGAGGCTGCCAAAGCTCTGGGAGTGCTTGGACAATGATCTCAGGGATGCATAGGGTGGGATTGTTGGGTGTCTGTGCAGGGCCAGGAGCTGAACTCAGTGATCTCTGTGGGTCACTTCCAACTCAGGGTAGTCTGTGGTTCTATGAAATACAAAATGGTGATGCATATTCACAGAATGCATCTTTTAATGGTGACTCCTTCCTGGTTGATCAGGTAGGTAAAAAACAACAAAAGCATATTTCTTTTCAGATCAGCCTTTTTTATTTTGCTTATTTGCCATTCCATACTCATTGCAGTGCTTTTTCTGTACAGTGATCCTGGAATGATGCAACTGTACAAAGATGTGTCATGGACTGCTAAAACCCATTATTTAAATCACTGTCCCTGTAAGACCAACTTCCAAATGCAACTGTGAAGCAACCACTGCAATGTTAACTGCAGCAGCAGGAGACACAATTTCGGAGGTGTTTTTAGCATTTCCTCTCAGGGGGCCTTGCTGTTCTGAGGGCCTGAACATCATCTTTGTGTGCAACGCGTGTCACAGGTCAACAAAGGTTACCTGTTTGCCAAACCCCACACAGAGACAAAGAGACCTGATATGCAGCTGACACCATTCTCTGTAGCTCTTTCAATAAAAGACATTTCAGAAAAGTCACACCGCTTTTAAGCTGAAGTTTAATCTGATTATAGACTTTATAGAATGTACCCTTATTGTTATCTAAATACATACCTCACCGGAGATGAGAACAAAGTTTATTCACAACCTCATTTAAGCTTCAAAGGCTGTAATTTTAACTAAAGCTAAACACAAGGGTGATTTTTATCTCCCACATTCATTTAATTAAACATGGTTCATAAACTGCCATCATTAATACTAAATCACCATGAAAAATCTCTGTAACATTAAATTAACCTTTGATTCTACATTTTTCCTTTTATGTCACATTTGATAAAACTTGCAAGGGGATTTATGGATATTATTTAACTAGAGACAAACAACTATGCAAATTACAACAGGAAGTACAATTTCTTGCTGCATGAGTCAGAAAATAAAACTACAAATAAATTGCAGCTGCAGGCAGGAAGATGATTGTAAGATGTATATTGAACTTCTTATAGCATGCTATTTTGTGATGCTTAAATAATGGAATGCTATGACAAATTCTAGTTCAGACCAAGTAAACCCCTCAATGTTTAACTACGGATCATTTCATCTGACTTTCTGTTTATCTCTGATCTATTCATTCTATGTCAATCATGTTGTCCTTCATCATTGATTGCTAATGATCACTGATCACTCTTGCACTTCAAGATGGAAATTTGTCTCAGTTTTAGAATGAAATTTCCCCCTTTTTCTCCCTAGTCAGTATTTCTTGTTATGGCTCTGGCAAAGCAGAAAAAATGCCTGTTATGCACCATTGTCTCTGGACAAACTTACAAATTGTAGATGTCACAATTAACCTTGTTCTGACAAAGCAAGTCACCTAGACTCTTAAAATTTTCACTCTAAGGTGTATTAGGTAGATGCCAAAGCATCTTTTTCCTTATTTGTTTCATCACCACTTTGTAAGTTCCTCTGTAAGGCACAAGCACATGAGCTCTATGCAATATCCCATGTTCCAATATTGCCCCACCCAGTCCAAAAAATTCCACTTATATACTTACTGCTCACCTTCACTACCATCAATATTTTTTCACAAGAAGCTGGGAAATGAGAGACAGCATTTGCCTTTTGTCTGTTCCTCTTAGTACCTGATGCAAGTGCAGTATCTGGTAGATAACTGAGCCCTTATCATAGAATCACAGAGTCATAGAATTATAGAATTTTCAGGTTATAAAAGAAATTTAAGATCATATATTCAAACCATTAAACCAGCACTGATAACTCCACCTCCAAACCACACCCCTAGGTATCAGCTGTAGGTGTCTTTTAAATATTTTCACACATGGTGATTGCACCACTGCTCTAGGCAGCCAGTTTCAATTCCTGGTCACCTCAGAGGTAAAGAAATTTTCTCTAATATCCAATCTACTCCCTCCCTCACACTATTTGAGGCCATTTCCCCTCATTCTATCCTTTGATGTCTGGAAGAAGGAATCCATGCCCACCTCACTGCAACCTCCTAGCAAGGAGTTTGGGGAGAGTGAGAAGGACTTCCCTCTTCATGTGCCTTCCATCTTTTCTAGGAGTTTTGGGGGGTTTTTCCTGTAGCAATTCCTTTTCAAAACAGTGAACATGAAATAGTTATGTTGATTATTCGCGTATCGAGGGATTACTTTTCATTAGCAAACACTTAAAAATTTTTCATCAGCAAACTCAGAATGCATTTAATTTTAATCCTATAGATACTTGTAATTTTTTTTTAAATCACCTCCTCATCTGATGCAAGACATATGCCACACTAAAATGTGCATGTATTACGTACAAGGAGCTACCTTTATCAACCAAATTTGTAGTCTTATCAAATAATGAAATCTAAACTATTTGACAAAACCTATTTTCCATAAAACCACATTGACTGGCATGAATTAGAGTCCCTCTCTCTGATTCTCTGTTAATGGAAAATCATATTGACTTTTTCATTATATTGTCTGAGTTTGATGTCTGGGTAACTGGCCTATAATTACTAGGACATTTTAGCTCATCCTTTTTGAATATCAGTACCAGAGCCACACATTTTCAAAAATCCAGGTTTACTTAAAACTAATTTTTTTTTTAAAGAGTGACTATTTATTTATTTTATTTTTATTTTAAGGGTCCATTCAAATGTTCCCGTATGCAATTCATCTCACTATGCAGAGTTTATATTTTTTTATTTTGTATAGATGATGAACCTGGTAATCAGCTTTTCATGACACAGGCATGTCATTCTCTTCAGTGATGATGCTGAGAAAAAAAAATTGTCACTTTTTAAAATTTTTTATTTTATTTCATGGTTTTGAGTTCTATTTTCACAATTACTAAAGCAGGATGGCTCTGTAAATAATCATTAACTTTTTTTATAGGGAAGTTCACATTTTCTAAATATAATTTTAAGTAATATTTTTTATTTCTATACTCTTTTGTGTCATCAATTTCACATGCAACCCTGCCATTAAAATTTTAGAAGGTGGAACATTCTAAATTCTGGATATTCTTGCCAAATGTTACAAATGATAAACTGGAAACTGATATTTTTGTGATCATCTTGGGGCCACTATTTTTAATTTCATCATTGGTCTTCAAGAGGAGAAAAACTTTTCATAGGATGAATCAGGAAATAGAAGTAAACATCCTGATGGAATTAGAGCAAGGGCACGTCATATGGCTTGCAACTGTGCTGCCCATTTCTGTATCATTTTATTCAGAGAACTTGTTTAAATTGCAATGAGAAAATACAGATGTAAAACTTCTACACTTTAGATCTCATCTAAACTCAGTGCAAATTCACAGTTCATCTCTGAAAGCTCTCGTAATTGTCTCCTTTTCTTGAAAGAATAATTTATCTCATGTTTGTTAAATGGAAACACTGCATAAGTATGCAGTTACTATAACAACAACTGCATCATGATTTCATACCCTGATTTACCCTAGCAAGGTGCTTAATAGCCATCTTTTGTTACAGTAGACTGTAGATTATGACAGAATTTTCAGATGCCTGGAATGTGTGCATTCCCAGACCATGCAGGAGCACTGTTCCTGCATGTGAAAGAAGTAAGATTGAGCCTTTTTCTCCACTCTCCCCCAGTGCTTCCTGCAAAGAGAGCTTCCTGCCTTACCATCTGCCCCTTTCCATACCATGAATCCCTCGCCATGCCAGGATCCATTGGCAAAGTCGTGCTCACCACCGTGTTTGATGGCTGGTTTGTCACACTCAAAGACCATTTGCTTTATTTTCCTGCGTGGACCACTCACAACACCCCTGTGATTCCTCCTCACCTGCACAGCTGGGCTGAAGGGCTTTGCTTTTTCCCAGACTGTTCTGACCGCACCCTTGTACTTCACAGTCTGCTGTTTCCATGTTGCTGCTATCTCCATTTTCCCCTCTCAGACTTGCTTTCTCCTGGACCTGTGTTTTTTCCATCACCCTGAGTCTTGGCAGTCAATGCAAGAGAAAGAAATGCTGTCTGCTGCAGAGCTCTCCTGGCAAGGAGAAGGCTTTAAATGGAGGCGGTTGTAAATATTCACCACAAAATATCCTATCTCAGGCACTGGCATTTTAAGGCGTGGCAACTCTGGTCTTTCTTTTCCTGTGTCACCCTGTCCTAAATGCATCCCAGCTTTGTGGGATGGCAGACCAGGCTCAGCATCTGCATCTGGTACATGGAGTGGCTCCACAGGCAGGGGAGCCAAGGTTTCTTGTCAGGCAACCTAAGGTGGGAATGAGAGGCAAGCCTAGGAACACATTTCAACACGGATTCATCTTCTCTACCCAGACAGATATTTTTGGAAGCCCTTATTTTTGTAGATTCAAGTTAAGCTGCTGAGTTAAATGAATAGAGGAGGGAAAAGTTTAGTCTTATTATTTCAAAAGTATCTTGGGTCAGCAGGGTAATAGATACAGTAACTGAGATACTGTAGGGAGCAGAGCTGTTCACTCTGGATCCAAACATGCTGAGCAGAGAAAAAAATGTGGTCCAGAAAGCCCTGCCAAGCTCTGTTTTCACTCAATCTGTCATGAACACCCAAATGCCATTCCCGGGGCCCAACCTTGTTTCTCACATCCCTGTATTTATCCTCCTCCCCTCACTATGATGCTCCTTCCCCTCTGACACAGAGTTCGTCACTTCGCAGTCCACCCTCTCATTTTCTGCTCTTCAGTCTCCCACCCCTCTCTCAGAAATTATACACATCTATTTCTCTGTTTTAACATTCCTGTTGTGCTGAATTCCTGGTGTGCTCAGAGTAGAGCTCCCCAAAACCAGGAATCCTTTCCCTGGACAGAGGTGAATTGTAGCATGTCACAAAGAGGTGACACAGCCTTACAAGAGCCAGTGGTGGCCTGGCTTCAGCCATGCAGTGAGAGCAGAGATAACACACGGGCCTCCTCCTGGCTTGTCTGGCTTGAAAAGAGACTCACATCCTCAGCAAGTCTTTGCCTACATACCCTTTGTTTGCAAACCAAATCCCTATTTTTAGTCTCAGTTCCCCCAAAGGACACGAAATATACACATAACAGTACGTCAACAGTAATAATGAGATAAGTCCTTGAAGTATGAATCATGGGCAGTATAAGGATTTGAACTGTGAATCAGATCTGGGCAAGGAGAAGTAGTTTGTCAACTTTTTTAAGCACTCTTTCAAGGGGAGGATAAAATCTTGGGATTTGGAGTGTTGTCCATACTCATTTCCCCATTCTATCCAAACTCAAGCAAGCATTTTGATTTTGATGTTTTTGGTAGAAAATTGCCCTGAGTTTCCTCTGCAGTTATAGGTGGAAGCTATATTTACCTAAGGTGACTAGTCATGTTGCAGCCACAAACATTGAGGGCAGGAATTATTTCAGCACAGAGGAAAAAGAGAAAAATTAGCTGTTTTTTAAAAAATTCTGAAGTTGCTATACTATGGATTAGATCACAAACCAAATCTCACATGGTATTCTAATGCTGTAGAGTGTTTGCAATCAGCATGGTAAATCCTGCTGATTGGTAGGTATGATAATCAGCATGGTAAATCCCCCTAATCACTGATTTCAGGCAGCTATAAATTATTAATTGTTCAACTTTTACTGGAATTGTAGTATCTTACGTATAAATATGTAAGGTTTCTCAGCTGTGCCAGTTGAAAGTTCTGTTTAAGGATAAGGCTGAGTTGAGAAATGGGTAAGATTCTTCCCCACAATCCTTTTTTTCTGGTATTGGCCCTTGTTTTGGTGTCCTTGCTCATTAACTTTGTCAATACTTGGGAAAAAAACCCAAAAAATAGCAAAGAATTTTATGGACGAACACTGTTAACCATTTATGAGATCAAACTCCTTATCCAGTTGTCCTATCCCGAAAAAGAAAGTAATCATCCAGAATAACTTCTGGGAAAAATCCTTGTACCTTTCTATTTTGTAAACCTCTTGAGCACTGGTAGTAAAAGTACAAACAGGCGCAGATCAAAACAGTGCTGGTGTGGTGGCAATTTTTAGCTTAAATCCCTGAAGCATAAACACAAGGATTTTCACATGTAGATCCATGTAAAGAATCATTAATTCAGATAAAATGGCATTAATGTGATTTTTCTGGAAACATTAGCAGTTATTTCATCTGTCAGTCAAGTCCCAGCCAGGGTCATTGACCTTACTTGGTATCAGTGGGCTCCATGGTTCCTGAAGTTGCTTTGCATTTTCAAGTGGTGTTAATTAGATATGGGTGAGCCCCTCATCCTCCTTTTCCCCACTCTTAACAGTGTTAATCCTGAGATTTACACATTTAAATTCCCTTTATCTTATGTAGAGGGTACTTTTCTCTCTACCTGCATAATTTGAGCATCCTTGAAAAATAATTTGAAAAATTTCCTAAATACCTTCAGGGCTGGGGAGAGTTCATGTTTTCCTGTTTTCTTAAGCACCCGAACTCCATCAAATCCCACATTTTTGGTTACTTATCCATTTTTCTTAGCCTGCTTTTACATTTCCATATCCTTTCATATTGCCATGATTTTACAATAGGCAATTATTTTATTTGCTTTGCATGTGTATTAACCTTCAGGCAGCAGCTTTGCATGTAATAAATGATTCTGTCAAAGAGAGGCTTGGAGAAAAAAAAGTTTTCTGGTAATATCCATTTCATCTAAAAAAGAATTACACAGCAAACAGACATTTATTCCATATCTAACTGCCTATTCATACAGTTCAGCAGACTGTCAGATTAACAGTAATGGTATCTTCTGGTGGCTGTATAATACAACAGTCTGTGCCCTCTCAATGTTTCTTGCCTATTTTTGTTTTAGTGTCTGTAAGAAGTGTGTCTGTATTTCGGTTTTGAAAGTTAGGGGTTGCAGGATTGACCTCTGTTAGGAGAAGTTAAGGTTTCTCCCTAATTAAATATCTTTTATTTGGCAATAAAGTATGAAGTGATTTTGATACAGCTAGACTGGCCAACTTTATTTAATCTGGAAAAGGGACACACCTTTATTTAATCTTTAAATTTTATTTAATCTGGAAAAGAGACACACCTTTATTTAATCTTTAAATTTTATTTAATCTGGAAAAGAGACACACCTTTATTTAATCTTTAAATTTTATTTAATCTGGAAAAGAGACTCATCTTTTCCCCCCATAATACAGTGAGCAGCTGGGTGGGCAGTGGTGTTAAGACACAGCTCTTGAAAATACAGTGATCTCTTTTCCTCCATACAGAGAAGTGAATTTAGTTAGCTCAGTTTAAAGTTAAACTCCAGGCCAGACCTACATTTCCAAATTATTTAAGTGGAAAGGCAAACAGAGAAATACCTTGTTCAAAGATACCTATGGCTGTATAAACTGTGCACACACTTGAATGATACAAATGGATTTTATACATGACACTTTTTGAGTGTAAGAGAATTTACCTTATAATTTTTAGATAAAAGAGAAACTTAGATCTGTCATTAAATGATTTAAAAGCAAAAGGTAACAATTTAGACAGACAAAAGAGAATTGCAATACAACCCTTTACTGAATCACAGAATTATGAAATCAAAAAATGTAATGTTTGGAAATAAGTCAAGTCCAACCTTTAACCAGTCACCAGCACCTTGTTCATCACTAAACCTTGTCCCCACATGTCATATTCAAGCCTTTTTTGAGCAATTCCAGAGTTGGTAGCTACATCACTACCCTGGGCAGCCTGTTCCAATGCTTTACAACCCCTTCTGTGAAGAAATTTTCCCTAAAATCCAACCTTAACCTCCCCATGCCCAGCCTGAGGCCGTTCCCTCTGCTCCTGTCCCTGTTCCCTGGAGCACAGCCCGACCCCCCGGCTGTCCCCTCCTGTCAGGAGCTGTGCAGAGCCACAAGGGCCCCCCTGAGCCTCCTTTGCTCCAGGCTCAGCCCCTGCCCAGCTCCCTCAGCCTCTCCTGGGGCTCCAGCCCCTTCCCAGCTCCGTTCCCTGCCCTGGACACGCTCCAAGACTGTCAATGCTTTTCCTGAATTGAATAAGAGGAAAGAAAAAGCAAAGTGAAAAACAAATCCAACTGGCCCTGGTGCTCCCTGGTCTGTTCCACTGTGAACAACTTCCCTTTCTAATAATTCTTCTAACATTTACTTTCTGTATAATTTGTCATTTATGATTTCTTCAGCTGCAAGGCAGAGAAAGGCTTTGCAAAAATCTGAGCACCCTACAGTCCCTGAAAGTGCTTAACAGTGTTAGAGAAATCTTCAGTCCACAATAAAAATAAAACTACATTATTAGCTTGACAGGAAAAAAGTTTCAGAAGAACACAAACATCTGAGGAGTTGAAGCTCCTATAGACTTTAAATGAGATTTCATTTCTAACTAAATTTGTGTCTTGTTTATCTGCTGAAACATGTCCTAACCTGTACATTCAGATTAACTTGAGCAATTTGTGAATTCGAGACAATTTCAGCTAATTGCCTGAATCATAAAAGAAGAAAAGAAAGAATATTTCTCTACTGTTATTTCTAAATGGAAACAGTAACATTTTTTTCAGCTCAAAATAATTTGTAATTACTCAAGTAACTCAAAATAAAAAAAATCTCACATATTTTCAGGTTAGTTTTTCCAATAACTTTCTTATGCTGTATACTTGGCTTTGTACATTTGCATTCTCTTTCTGACTGTGGACTGGGGAGAAATTGGCTTTTGATTGCAAAAGTTTTTTTCCATGTAATTTATTTCCTCTTCACACTATTTATATGAACCATAAACATTAACATAAGCATCATTTTAATTTTATCTAATGCAAAAGGTGATACAATTTTCCAATTTTAATCTTATTGCATTTATAAAAAAATATATTTACTTCAATTAAAAAGCAGACGTAATTTATTTTGGAATTAAATTGTTGTGAACATTTATTTTAGATGTGCAAATCAACATTGTCCTATTGAAATCAGAGGAGTTTCCGCTGGCTTTAGTAGAACAATTCTCATTAAATTGTTAAAAAGTCTCCAGCCTCTGGTTTCCAAATTCAAGAGTGATAGGTATTTTAGGAAAAGACAGTTTCCCAGCCTGCTGCAGATATGGAGTCTTATACATACATAAAACATAAAAACACACACCAGCGTGCCAACCAGGTTTTTAATTATTTATCACACTCAGAACACAGAGTGTGATAACATTTCTGAAGTCACTTTTTCGTTTGTTATAGCAGATTTGCTTAATGAATGTTCAGCATTTGTTTGCAAAGCATGAATGTAAAATGGAACAAAATAAGATCCTTGTCAAAGACCATTTAAATGGTAATGCCAGTATTGCAAAAGGTGATAGTCTGTGTCCCTTGTATGGGATTTATTTCTGCTACCCCTGCATAGCCTGCTTGCAAAGCTGACTGATTTACCACCTGGTGATTTGGACTGACTGAGATTTTTTTAAATGTCTGTATATTTTAAGAGGTACATATACTAAAGGTGGGCTTGCACCAGGGTGTGCAAGCAGGGAGTGGGTCTTTTATAATTTAGCAGATGCCTGGTGTTTTTGTTTCCTTCCTTTCAGAGAAGATGACTTCAGTAATTTCACTTTTATTTATATCTGTGGTGTAGGACTCAGAGTTTTCAAACCCAAGATATGTAATAAGTGATACTCAGTAAAATACTTCTTTTTTGACAGTGAGTGTCTGTGAAATCACCCCAATTACAAAATAAGAGATTACAAAATAAGAAATGGAAATAAGATGCATAAAATTTTCTTGTTCAATAGATACAATATTATATCAAAAATTCATGTATGTTTATTGCCTGATTTGACTACAGAAGTATATCTACAAAGGAGTTAATATTTAAGCTGAATTTTAAGTGCCTGAGTATAAAACACACCTTATTAAGCTCACATTTGGTTGAAATCCCAGAGTACCTAAGGGGAATCACTTTTCCAATGCCCCTCAGCCATCAGTCCCTTAAGCTGTTGAACACAGATGTACCAGCTGCAATGATTATTGGGGAGTTTATATCAACTGTGTCTTTGAAATTATCAGGGATTAAAAAATAATCTTTTTTGGTGGGATACAGAAAAAAGTCCATTATAATCAGTGATTTTTACTTAAATAGGCTTATAATGAAGCTTCTTGACTAACTTTTTTATTTTTGAATTTTTGGGATTAAAACTCAGGGACAATTGAGACTTCAAATGTTGATTTCTGGTTGCACACAGAACTTTTTCCTGATAATGATACTGTTGATTATGTGTGGTTACTTTAATTTTAGCTGTTAGAGGGGGACTGTAGTGTAAATTAGTCATTAGTGGAGTTCCTGGTACAATAGACAGATGACATTATTCTCTTAGAGAGGTCAAGTAGCTCCTTTTAAGGGTCCCTGACCAGTAGTATGATGCACCTTCCAAAAGAGTTTCTTAGCAGACTAGACAGAAAGCTTACACTGATTTTAGATTCCAAAGTTAGGTAAAATGTTCCACTAACTCCAGTGCCCTTTCTGTAATCTAGGGCCTTTCTGGATCAAAAAGTACCAGCATCCAAATCCAATATCACCTGTAAGTAACAAAAAGACTGCTTTTCCAATCAATTGCCTCAATCTCATTCTTCTTGGTAAAAATTTTTTTCATTTTATCTAGTAACTAGTTTGCCCTCTGGCCTTTTACTGCTTCTTCCCACACTTCCATACTAGTCAGCTGCATAGCTCAATATTCATCTAATAAAGTTTTGAGCTTCTTCTCTGTACATATAAGGTGCAATATGGAGCTTTCAGTCAGAACTCACAACCAATTATTTTCAAGCAAAAGTTTTTCACAATGGGCACAGGAAAGAATGCTATCATCAGAAGGAGAATGGTTCTGAAATCCGCAATAAAATTTCTACAGTACTGTGAGACAGATCCACCAATCCTAGAATATATTTTTTATTATGGACAGAATATATCTGCATATCTTCCATTTTAAGACAGTGCTGGTTCTTAGTTTAGTTACTGCTTTATTCCTTTGCAATTGCCCTTTTCCTCCTGACATTCAGTAAATTCATCACTGAATACATTGAGACTCTTTTAGCTTTGCATTTCCAAACAAATGTCAAAGCTATGGCTGGCTCAAGCAGAGACAAGGTCCACCATCTAATCACAAGGTGACTGGAACCACCACAGTTTATTGTTTATTGTAGCAGCTTCTCATTAGCCTTGTTTTCAAGCTAAGTCCACTCCTACATTCTACATTCAGCTTCCTCTCCAGAGGTCAATCTCCATGAAGCATTTTCTACTCTGTTTGAATGCTAAAAAGGGCCACAAATAGTTTTTCGTTCGCTGCGTTTTTGAGGATATTCTGGTTCTGTCTTGACCAAATGGAAAAACTCAGCAGTAGTAGGGTACACTGAGGTATAGGAATGTCATTCTGAGTGCCATAAGCAAAAAAAAAAAAAAAACAAAAAAAAAAAAAAAAAAAAAAACTTTTGGGATAGCTCAAAGCCAACTGCATTTTGCCATTCTAATATTGCTGCTTGACAGGGAGCTGAGGCTAGCAGCACAATTCACATGGAGGGAAGTGGGATGTTGTTCCCATGGAGCATTTGGAATTTTCTGAGTAACTGGTGCCTTTCTTCTGTACAGGGAGCACATGGAGAATGTCTGGATCTACCAACATCATGGTGCTGCTGTCATTCCTTCACATTTCTGGTAGCTGCCTGTAGAACTCTCTTTTTTCACTTTTTCCAGGACATCAGCAGCAGTGCATGCAGCATCAATTCCCAAATTTTCACTCTCACCACATTTTTGAGAAGTTACTCTATTCTTTCTCCTACCTTGTAGCTTTAAATTATGAAATGTATAAACCGGACACATTTTCAGGATCCATTTCCTTTCTGCTTTTATGAAGCCTTTCACTTTATTGCAATGTTTGCTTTTCCATCCTCGCTGTATGAACTTAAAGAAGAGAAGGAACAAATCTTAATTTATTATAAAGTTCATTAATTTTACACAAGCAATATTCTATGTCATGTTTCTTTCTGTGTAATCTATTTCCAGAGGTCTCTAGTCAGGAAGGTATCTCTCACTCCAAACTAATCTTTGCCTAGATTTCAAAAATATTGCCTTAAATGAACTCTGACACTGTGAATAAATAATTTCTTTCATTTTTGCAGGAGTCTAAGTAGTTGAAAATTGCTACCAGCTCACTCTGCTGTTACTCCCCCAGCAAAGCATTTGCAAGCTGTTCAATCTCCTAGCAAATGTTTTCTGAAATTCTGCTTGCTTTCCTCTTGACTCCTTTCAGCTGTTCAACATTTCATTAGAAATTCAGGGGCTCAAAAAGGATGTACTTGCCTTCTCTTCTTAAGTTCCCTGGTTTGTTCCCAGTCTTGGATGTCTCCACAAAAGAGATGGTGCTGAAGTGAACTAACCCTGTTTGAGGTGAAGCTGAAGAGCTGTTTTTAAAGGTTTTCTCTTCTCTTATCTTTAGAATAAAAAGACTACCTATAAGTTCTAAAAGTTTGTTTTCCTTTACATTAGTAAAGAATGGCTTCTGCTTCAGATTTTCTGTTACTTTTACAAGAAGTTCCTGAGGTAGCTTTTTTTAAAAAATTAATATGATGTTTCTTTTTATTTTAGAAAATTGTAAGATTTTCTTCTAATTACCTTGGAACTTAATATAATGTTCTGATTGTTTTCCATAGCCAATATTTAACTAAGCCAAAGTGAAGAAACAATTATTCATTTCTGGAGGGAACCTTGAAAATACTGTTCAGGAGAAAAACTGATGGCTTTTTGATGTATTTGTCTTAGATAAGATATTCAATATACTGTGCAGATATAAGTTCTCCAAAGTAGAATTTCTGGCTAATAGTCTGTTCAAATTTGAGATTTCTGGAATGAAAAGTATTATTCCTGTAGGATCATGGGTGATGATTTCAATGTCTACTTCCAGCATAAATGTTAGAAGAATTACTTATTTGTGACTGATTCTGGATAGCATGTGTTTGTGATGAGAATATATTAGGAGTATTGCAGGTTGTTCTTCAGAAATTCAGCTTATAAGCTATGGAAGTGTGCTGGGCAAGCAGGAGTATAAGAGAATAAATTATTTGGGAGAAAATAAAGAATTTAGAGTCAGATTGGAGGAAGGAGAAGGCATAGGAAAAGGAAAAGGAGAAAAACTTTGATGGTGATGGTAAATTAAGCATATTAGGCATCAGTAAGAATCAGTCACTGTATACACAATTCTTGATAGTTTTAATTCTTACATAAAACATGAGTTTTGGAATTCTGTTTCTGAAGATGTCTAATTTCTGTATTTTCTGCACTGCTCCACATTACCAAATTCCAAATGGCTCTGGGGAAGCTTTCCCCTCTGAAAGGGGTCTGCTTCTCCCTGTTCTCTCCCAGAGGCAGAGGAGAAAATTCACTTCTCTGGACTGAAACTCCATGAAGGATCTCAAATTCAGGCTGGGGCAGAGTGAGGAGGGCAAATGCAAGATGCACATCCTTGGAGCAGAAGCATTGATTCTTCTGAGGCAGCAATAATAGAACCTGCTCTGGTGGCTGAAATGGTTCAAACGTTTAAAAGCTGCTGCTTCAGACTAGATTCATCTCCATGCTGTTTTCTCATTCAGCTGAGAACATTTCATGGAGACAAATTGGTCACTTCACACTTCTGTGAACCTCCTAAACTGCAGATGGATGTGGAGAGCTCTTTGCTTTCATCCTTCTTTTTAAAAGTCCCCTTTTCAATACTGGCAATGTCACTATGAAAAAAGCAGTGTTTTGTGATTAATTTTATATTGTAGCACAGTGGTTAATAGACTTCCTAAAGTTAGCCTGAAGAATTTCTGTCCTCTGGGAACTTTGGAAACATTTTACAGTCTGAGTGACTGGCAGGATTGTTTAAAACTTGTTTCCTTTGGTAATGATGCAACAAAAATTGTTAAGATTTTTGGGTAAGGGTTTCTGAAGCACAGTCCTCCCAAAAGTCAAAGACATATACTCTATTATTACTTTGGGTGGGATGAAGATCTAATCAGTGAGTTTTGACGTGTTCCAGGTAGTGTAATAACACATGTGGTTGTTGTTTACTGCAGGCAGGCAGCACATGTGCCAACTCTGCTCATTTCACACATCTTCAAGGAAAGAGAAAAAAAATTCTCAGAGAACAACTGTTGGTGCATTGCTAAAACCCGTTCTGAATTTTACTCCTGGAAAATGCAAGAAGGCAGAAATGTAGGAAAGAAAGCAAAATGTGAAACATTGTGTAGAAAGATTCTGGAAAAGATTGATTTGACAAGGTGGAAGAGAAGGAAGCAAGGCTACACTAATGTACTTGTTGTTTACAGTAATTACACTAAGCAGGAATGGATGTGAAGGAAGACAAGATATAAGGTGCCAAGTGGGAGAAAGTGGAATAGGTTGGATGAGTAAGTCTTGGAAGAGAGATAGTAGGTTATCTCTTATGAGTCATAGAATGTGAGGGAAGCTTCCCAGCAGCACTTCCCTGTTTCATGATTTTTAGGATCTCCAGCAATGTAAGAAGGAAGGTGAGGAGAGTATCTAGAACTTCACAGGGAAGTTCCAGAAGTCCAAAGGTGCTTCACAGGTGTGTACACCTCCTGTCAGGGGAGACATAGAGCTTAGGCAAAGAGTGACGTTCTAAGGGGGGTTGAAAATCCCAAGAAACACAGGTAGGTATTTCTTGGAAATATCTTCTTCATGAATTCAAAAAGCAAAGCAAAGATGTTTTGGTGAACAAGCTGACAATATTCTGTATCACAGCTCAAGGTAAAAAGCCTGGCCTGAAGATATGGGTGCTGGTTGGCCAGGATTTTTTTTAGCTGAAGATACATTATTTGCTTATAATCTAACAGCAGAAAAGCTGGTTATGACCACTTAGAGCTGTGTAAATTTGCCACAGTGAAAATTTTACCAAAACCAGAAAGTGTATTAAATAAAGTAACAATTTTTAAAAGTCTCTTGTAATTATATATGTAAAAATATGTAAATCATTTTATTGTGGGCTATTTCTGAAAGGTGAATTTTCCAAATGATGTCATTGTGCAGCATTCAGAAAATATTTTATAAAAAGAATTCAAGGAAAATCTTTGCATGCGGAAGCAGCATGAGTATGTCTTCCATTTTTATTTGTTTAAAAAATAAATAAGTGTTTTTCCTGAAATGTGCATGAAATATGCAAAATACCCAATACCACATTCATGTCACTCCAGGAAATAGCACAATATGAGAATGATATATTGCAAGAAAAAACTTGAAATTCTACTAATACGTTAATGAAGATGGTTCTGTTAGGTTTTGCTTGATTGTTTTGTGTTTGTTTTTTTTTTTTTTTTATTAAGGTGTTTGTCATTCTTTGATACATTTCTTGTAAAATATCATAATGTCTAAAATGTGCAGAATACTGGAAGTCACTTGTCCCACATGTTGATTTCCCAAGGTGCATTTCTCAAACTTTCATATGTTGTCACTGTCAATTTTTTCTTTTTCTCCTCTCAACAGAGAAAGACCAGCATTATTTTCACTATATCTATCTTATCTAAGCTGTTATAATGTGAAATAAACATTCTTTGCCCCCTTCAGCCATCAAGCAGTATAAAGTAGAGATTGCTCCTTGAGAATTGTCTTATTAGGGTAGCATTGTTTGGTAGGTATAAGTTTAGGGCATGCAGGTTCTTACTAACAAATATTGAATAAAAAAAGAGTATTTTCTCAAATCACTTGTCTACCATTTCTTTAATTTTTTTCAAACAAACCCATTACTCCATTTATCTGAACTACATCTTTATCTGGCACAGGACTGCTTACCACCCAAATCAACAGTTGTATCTCTTTTATCTTGACTGAAGAATGTTCTTTTCCTTTCTCTCCTCCTCCTGTAAGTCATTAAAATATTAGACAAATTTTGGTTTTGTTTATACCCAATACAGAGCTCAGGACACCTCAGTTTTGTGGTGGAGACTCAATGCACATTGACACTAAGAACTGTCTGCCTTCTACAGAGAGAAGAACACACTTCTGATGTGTTTGCCACCACATAAATGAGTCCTTTAGACTGTGTGATTTTTCTTCTAATGTTGTAAGAATAACCTTATCTTCTCTCTCCATTCCTCTCCCCTATAAACTATAAACCCCCTATAAATGAAACTATGTAAGTAGTTTCATTTATATTTCTTCTGGTAAAGTAGAAATGGTTTCAACAGGAACAATACATATTTTATAAAATCATAAAATTGTTGGGGTTAAAAGGGACCATGTGGATCTTCCAGTTCCACCCCCTGCCTTGGGCAGGGACATCTTCCACTATCCCAGGTTGCTCCAAGCCTGGCCTGGGACACTTCCAGAGCTGGGGCAGCCACAGCTGCTCTGGGCAACACCTGCCAGGGCCTCACCACCCTCACAGGGAAGAATTTCTTCTTAGTATTTAATCTCAACACACTCTCTGTCTGTTTAAAGTCATCACCCCTTATTCTATCACTACCTTACAATACCCTTGTGAAAAGTCCTTCCCCATCTTTTCTTCTCTTTAGGTACTGGAAGACCACCAGAAGATTTCCCTGGTGCATCCTCTTTTCCTGGCTCAACAACCTCAAGCTTCTCAGCCTTTCTTAATAAGAGAGCTGATCCAGCCTTTTGATCACCCTTTTGACGTCACATTAATATTTATATTTTTTGGATCAGACTAATAATTTTTCTCAGCTCTTACTGGAAGGCAGTGCCAGTCCATAAGTCACAATTCTTTACCTCTTTCCATCTTGTTTAATGGAGAAAAATAATTCTGTGCTGTTCTTGCTTTCTGTGCAGTTTTACTTAAAATAATAAGTTCCTGTCTTTACTTTCTACTTGCTTGTCTGCAAAGGAGAGTGATATAGAATTACAGCTTCTCAAAGCCTGACCTCTGAACCAATGTTCAGGGAGATTAAGCAAGATGATTAGTAAAACCAGCACAGGTGACAGTATGTCTCAGCATGTGTGAGGGAGAAGAAGCGCTCTGGTGTAAGCCCTAATGATTTTGATGAATTTTAACAATCACTTCAAAACCTTGCCTAGACTCTCAAGACAACTTCTGTGTGATGAAAATTCTTGCATGATGAGTGTTTCTGTATAATGCAGACCCGTTATGGTGGGGAGCTAGACTCTCCTTGAAAGACACAGCAGATTTTTATCTGGTTTTTTCTCTGGTGGCTTGGCCCTGGATGGAGTTCCCAACCAGCCACTCCATCACTCCCTTCCTCATCTATCCAGAGGGTAGAAAATACATTGGAAAAAAACCATGTGAGTCAAGTTAAAGGCAGTTTAATAAAACAGAAGCTACATGTGAAAGCAAAGGAAGACAAAAGATTTATCCTCTGCTTGCCTTCAGCAGGGAATGTTCAGCAGCTTTCCAGGATTCATCTTGCGGGGCAGCTACTCCAGACAACAAATTCTGTAATAAGGGATGCATCCTTATTCTTTTTTAAGAGAATAAACTTCTATTGCTGAGCTGAAACCAAGGGGTCTGTTGGGTCAGCATTCCTGTCTGTGTCTTCTCCCAGGACCTTGCCCACCTCCAGCCTGGTGGGAGAGGGAGAATGTTGGAGAGATGTCACTGCCAGCGCTGCTCGGAGTAGCCAAAGCAATTCTGTGTCATCGACACCTTTCCAGTTGCCAATGCACAGCTCAGCACTGGGAGGGCTGCCGTGGGGGAAATTGCCTCCATTTCAGACTGACCAAAAGCATCTTCTTAGCTAGTGGAAAACCACACTATTTATTTTCTTGGTTCTAGTGGGGTTTCTTGGCCTGTTGTCCATGAATACTCAAGGCACCTTTCTAAGAGCTGCTCAAAAGATGGAAAGAACAGACAACTTTTTGTTCACTCTCAAGGGGACTGGGCCTCCCTGAGAATATTTGAGGATTGACAAACTGTCATAAAAATTGGATGGCCACTTCTTTAATTTATTAGATTCTAGCCAATGTAGACGAATTATATCTGTATTTAATGATCTGAAATTTTCAGTTTCATGACATCTTTTAAAAAGTGTGGCATTTTTTTTGCATTATTCATGGTTGACAGGCAATGTGACCCTGTGAATCATAGGCAATTTAGCTATGATGTAAGTTCTTTATTTAAGAGGTTTGCTTTGGTTTCATATACATATTCATTTGGTATATAAAAAATGAAAATCTTTTCTCTTAAAATAGTTTATAACTTAGTTTGCAGTAATTGGCAATTTTCTCTTAAAAATTCACATTTAGCATTTACCAGAATGGTTTTGTGCTTTAATTCCCTAAATCTGAGACTCAAATTCCTATACATAATTAAAGTTTTAGCATTCACAAGACAGCATGAGTGAAAATAGAGAAGTAGTTAGGTATAATTTTCTGATTCTGATTACATTTAGAAACCTGACCAACCGTACCCCTGTGCCACATCTGTTCCACACGTAGATGTATAAACCTATCAAGACTTCTAAAACGAGAGACAGGTTCCAAAGGGTTGTTTAGAAACCACAGTATGAATTCATAGATTGCAAGGAATCAATCTGTGATGCACTTACGTTGGTTCCAAACGAGACTCTGGATACGGGCTAGGCTGTGAAATTATTCCTGTCACCAGATGCTGTTTGTCTGCTTCTGTGCTCTAATTGCTATCAATAATTAAACATAGGTCTCTGATTCATATGCACAGAGGCAGAGATTCTTAAATTAAACATTTTAAAGTCATTATAGTACATTTTATATGTTCAGCTAAACAGTGCACTCAGGCTGATTATGATTAAATACTCTGATACCAAATTACATATTGATTCCATAAATATCAACGGGTACCCAGAACAAATAAGATTCCTAGTAAATAGAAGGAACATTTTCATTTCAGATGACTAACAGAAAGTAGCTTATGTCCATTTATATATGATACATTATGTTGCACTTTGAGGAAAAAGATGGCAACTCCCAACTGACCTGAAGGAAACACAAAATAATTTCCATCCATTTGGAAAACAGCAAATGAAAACGGTGGGGTACACCGAAGTTTGTGTGAGAGCCACTTGAAAATCCAAGTTTGAATGCAAGTGGAGCTTACACTTGTTCCTCAGTCTGTGGCAAGCACGATCTTTTCCAAAACTGTGTCCCCAAGGTCATTCTCACTGTCTTTAAATAGAATATAATCTTCAGGAAGTGTGGAGGGAAAAAAAAAAAAAAAGTGCTCTTTGAAGCTGTGTTTACCCTTTGGCAGGCTGTACAAGGTGATGACATATTTTCTTATGATGATTGCCATTAGTCATGCTGCCATCCTGCACAAAGGTTGGCAAGCTCTCAAAAAGAGGGATTATGATGATGATGATGATGATGATGATGATGATGATGAGCCATCTCTGGTGATTCACTCTCTCCGCTCCAGCCACTGAGGTCACTGTAGTATGACCACAAATATCACATTTTCAAAGTGCAGATCCTTTGATGCCCCTGTTCAGACATTGCTCATTTGTTTGTTTCAGATCTTTGGGACTGTTTTCCTCTGTTTCCAGAATCCCTGGAGCTTTTTTCTGTGAATGCTGATCAGCATGAGAAGATTTCAAACCACTCAAATATTCCTTGGCTACAGTTTATTTCATTTGCAAGTACAAGCTAGGTTGCCTTTTTGTAATCTGCATCTAGAAGTGAGTCACTTTCAAATTCATATTAACTTAATAAATGTAAGACAATTCTCTCACTGAGAAATCCTGTACTTTATACTGTTCTCTCTTTATTTGCTTTGATAAGCTGCCACTGAATAGCTCTGAGAAGGCACAAATTGGGAAGAGAGTCTTGTTGGACAGAGGTTACTGAAAGAAAATTAGTTTTATTAGGCTTTAAAAGGCCCCATTCTGTTTGCAGAACAGCTCTTAAAACTAGTTTATCTGTTGCTAATAGGGTCCCAGAAGTGCTAGCTCTAGGGAAGTATTTGGAAAAATAGTGTGCCTGAAGTATAGTGTGAGTCATGACATTTTATAGACACTTCACCACTGTACACTGTGGAAATAAGAAGGTGATTTTCAGTCTGAGACACTGGCAAAAAAAAGTTATAAAAATACATCATTTAAAGTTCTTTTACTCAACTCACACTTCCAACCACTTAGGTTGTCTTCCAAAGATTTTATCAGAACAGAAACTGTCATTTTTTTGAAAACTCAGTTCAGCTCCTAAGATGACCAGTGCAAATCAGCAGTTGTTTCTACAGTCAAATGCATTTCTGAAAGCTGCTGTTGCTCAGCATATGAGATAATTTAACTTTATTGCTTGACACAATGTGGATACTTAACCATAATTGTCAAATTGTCATTTGTCATTCTAGATGTACTAGAGGTTTATGTACCTATGCCTCCAGCTTCACTCCAAAAAAGCAGAGGTCTCTCCTAAGTGCTGTGTCATGCACATCTCAGATTTATAGGATGTTGAAAATGACATTTATGTTGAAGAAAGCTGACTCATTGACACATCTTTATGTGTTGCTGGTAGAGTCCAGGGTTAATGTTCACAAAGTACTTGGAAAAGGAAAGTGCCCAAAGTGTTGCATGTGTCATCACACAGTTAATAAAACTAGAAATCTCCAATCAGATGGTGTTTGCTGTTAGCTTGAATTTTTGTATTGCTGTGCAATAGCTCTACTATACAAGCAAACTAAATATTATCAAGAAAAATTTGCCAAATAAATTGCCACATTTTCTAATAAGCTGAAATTATTGTCCAGAACACCTTAATAACCTACTAAAAAGTTCACTTGACATTACTTTTTTTAAGACCCTGTTCACAGCTGCTCACAACTTTACAAGCCCATAATTCTGTGGACAGGAAAACTTTATGCACATGTGGTGCTTTGCGCACAGACTGTACACATAACTAGACCACTCAAAATATTGTTGAAGTTTTTTAGCCAAAACAGCTCACATACCTCCTATTATAAGCAAGCTAGTGAAATAATATTCTGTTTTGTCCCCAGAAAACTCACAGTTGAAACCATAATAATGCAATCATTTTCTTTTCACATCTGTGTGTTGTAATACAGGCTGTGCCTTTGGCAGGGATGTGGCCTTAGCAAACCAACTGAGCCACTTAAATTCAGTCCCTCCCTGGGCATTACTTAATGATGGAATTATGTACATGCATTCCCGGTCTGTTCCAGAAAACCAATGTATCCTGGGGATCAGGCTCATGGAATAATGCAGACTGCTGTTAGTAGCATTCCACCTCAAAAGCGGAAAGGGGAATAAATAATAAACAAAGTACTACACTGAGAAGGAAAAAATACAGTTTGGTAACATAAATGAAGTCCTGTTTGCGATGGATGGATAGACTGATGACTAATGAGTTTGTAAACAGAATTACTGAGGACTGAAAAGTGAACTCACATGTTTGTAGACCTGAAGAAAAACAAGAGGAATAGATAGCACAAAAGCTTTGATAAACAGATTTCATGCATATTGGACATACTCTTCGTGAGAAAAAGTCTTCTTGGGGGCAAATCCTTTTCCTAATGTGCAATGAAGCACAAAATCTGCTCCCCTCCTCCTCCTCCTGTGCTTAGGACATCTCTAGTGACAGCAAAGAGGTGAATTTTGTGATTTCTGAAAATGGGTAAGTTTATTATCCAGTTTTTTTCTCTGAGATCATCTGCCCGCCCTGCTGCCTCTCTCTGGCCACTCGTTCTGGAGCTCCATTCTTATGACTTAAAAGATATGACAAGCTAATAAAGATTTCTCCTTCAGAATGCATGCAGAACTTTTATTCCCTCCTTTACAATACCTTTGTCATTTCTTCCCTATGCACCCTCCTTGCCAGAGCCCATCTACCTCCTTCCCAAACCCTTCCCTAGAATTTTCCAAATTCCTATTTCTTTTTAGCCTGTCTGTTGGACAAGAGGCACTACAGGGAGTGCAGTGAGTGGGGTGATTGGTTATTTGCCTCTCAACCACTGAGTTGGTCAGGCAGAATGTGAATTGTTCAGCAGGCACATGTCATCCTTAGGCTATATTTTTGTACATCCCAGCTGTGCGCAGTTTAAAATATTTAAGATTTCTTCTCATCTCTCCAGTTTGGCTGATATTAGCCAGAGGGATCCAGAGTTAGTGTGAGAAAGAGGACCAACAGAAAGAATCAGTCACAGAGACAGAAGTGGTGCCATCACATCAGCTTTGCCCCCTTAGGAAATCAGACTAAAATGCTGGACAATTTTAGTATTAAGAAATTTGATTGCTGCCCCAGAGAATTTCCTCACTGCATCTGCCACAGCTTTCCTGTGTGATGGTGGATACATCACTTCAATCATCTAAGTATGATTTCAAACACAAAAGGCAGTGGAGCTGAGCTCTGGCAACCAGGCTGAAGTAACTGGGGCTTGTGCTTTAAAAACACATAGACTACAATATAGTACTAAGAACTCTGAAAACATGAGCCCTCTGGGACTGGTGTGGGACACTGAATTAAGGCAGACTCATGGCCTGAATTTTTCTTGCAGGCATTTAAGAAAACGTTTGGATTTTTGAAGTGACATTTGGGTGAAATTTAGAAGTGGAGGTGTAGGAAGACAGTTTTGAAAAAAATATATTTACCTTTAACTACTTGCTACCTTTGTGAGGTGGGGATCCTTAGTGAGATATTAGGAACTGACAGATTCTGAACATGTGCTTTGCTTTTTAGTTTCCAGTGAATTCTCAAAACAAAGTACTTAACTAGTCCTCAAAGAAAACCATTCCATATTTTGGTGGTAGGATGGAAATGGTGTCAGTAGTATCACATCAGCCATAATGGTATCAGATGGAGATTGTGACTATCTGCTGGTGTTAAACTCACAACTGTATCCTTTCTGTTCTTACCACATCATAAAATCAAATTCTAAGTATAGTTCCTCATGCTCCTTGTCATGATTTTCACTCCTGCAACCTCTGTAAAGTTAATTCTGCCCTGTTACTCTTTATATAATCTAGGAGTAGCAATCCATGGTCACATGCTTGCATTTAATTTATTCTAAGAATAATTTTCGTTTCAAGTTTCCTGTGGGTGTTCAAGTACTGCATGCTGCTGTCATATCCTTCTCTGTAAACAGACTTTACATTAGACAGTTGTGCTGTCATTTTTCATTTATTTAACTGGATTGCCATTGCAAAGAGGAGATCGCTCAGGGAAAGACTTCCATTATGAGCAACAGGAAGTACATTTTTTGTGTCACGTTGTTTTCCAGAAAGATAGAGACAACCCAGGTTCTATTGAATTTCCTTAGGGAAACCATACCAAGCTGAATTCATGTACAGATGGCCAATTAGGCAGAGAACAAGCTTCCATTACTTTAATTGGAAAGTGAAGCTTTCCATGAAAGAGCCAAGCAAGTAAGATGAGGCTGGAGGGCCAAGGCTGATTTGTACTGATGTGTAATCCTCAATATGTGTCATATACTTAATTACAGCTTTTGATTGCTGTGTTTTCTATCATCATATTTTGTGCCTGTAATCAAAATGTCTGTTGTGTTTTTTCAGCTAGTTCATTCCACTGAAATATTGGTCTTTTCTTAGAGTGTCAGTTTGTGGGACATCTTGCAGCATCTAGAACCATGAGCTGAAGTTCCTGTGGGTTGATGTTTGATCTCATAAAGTACTTTGAAGGGTATAAACATTCAGAAGACAAGAAAATCCAATGCATAGATAATCCAGACTCCAACATGTCTGAATTTTGGGTACAGTAATGAGCAAGATTTTCTAAGAGACTTCTGTGTACCTACTAGTTAAAGTCCAAGAGGAGTATTAAAATTTTTCCTCACTAAATTTCATTAATATAGGATCTCTTGTATTAATCCCATTGGAAAGAATTCAGGGAACCTGGGTGAGCCTATAAATATTTCCAATTCTTATGATCTAATGAGAAAATTCAAAAATATTATTTGTATTGCTGTCTTTAATACTGAAAAACTTAGGAGAGTTTAAATCTCTCTAATCAAGTTGTTAGTAACTGTCAGAATCATAAATTAGATGGCCCACTGAAACACTGAGCATCATTTGAAAGCATAACAGTGGAAGATATTTTTAATCTGCTACCTATGAAAATAAAAAACAAAAAATGTATACTAATTTCTGCTACTTCTTTTTTAATTAAATTAAGTGCATTGTTCTTTTTTCTAACAATATGTCTTTGTATCTGAGATAATTACTTTCTTAACCCAAAATCTTGTGAGAAAATATTGGAAAATAGTTTTGATTATAATTTTCAGCAATTCAACCTCTGTCTAGATTTCAACATAAAATGTGTGGAGTTTTCCTTTCCTATTTTGTCTGTCTTCCTCTTTTTAGTTTCTTTTTTTATTATTACAGCAGTTGGCTCCTTTAAACTTATCTGCATGACGTGAAAGCTGTATCAAGCACTCTTCATGTTCTCAAGAATCCCTAACAAAAGCAGCTCTTGAGTTGTGATGCATATCATATTAAGCAGAAATTCAGTGGAGCAGAATTGTAGTCCTAGATTCCTCTCTTGGATTGCCAGCCTCTTGCATCACTACATTATTAATTTTTTCATCTTTGCTGTGCTACAGATCTGAACAACCTCTTTTCCTCCTTTCTTTCCTTCTCCCCACCTCCTTGTGTTCTCCTTTTGAATTAGTTTGCAGTGAAATTTGTCCAATTTCAGGCTTCAGATTTTATCATAGTCACAATTCAGAGAATTCTACAGATGTATTGAACAGTAAATCCTCATTTCTATCTGTTACTGGTTGGTATGTGAATGATTTGGACCCATCCATCTATAGGATGTATAGTGTGAAGAAACAGAGACATAAGGGAGGAAGGTTTCTTTCTTTCTTTCTTTCTTTCTTTCTTTCTTTCTTTCTTTCTTTCTTTCTTTCTGCAAGGAAGAATTGAACCCCTCATCATTTGGCAGATTCATATGGATTAAAAACAAAGAGCTCCAAGATGATCACTTGAGCTCATATACCTCAATCTTCATAGCACTGATGTGGAAATAATTTGGCTCAGAAATCCTAATGCTATATTTAGTTAAATGGAAGTACTTCTCATAAATGCTTTCATCTGGATGGTGCACTTGGTTTTCATCTACAATTTCCATTTATTTCTGTAGTGATTCCAGAAGCCCCACCCTACCTTAAAAAATTTAGATTTTACTGACACTGTTTTTCAATTTTTTACTTGATGTGTTTCTCTTCCCCAAAGAGCACACACTGTGTCAGGGAAACATCACTTGGAATAGAGTGCAATATGTAACAATATGGTATCAGATTTTCAATGAATTTTGGGAGTATTTGATCATAAAAAACTAAGCTCCACACATTGAAATATTTATTTGAATGTTTAAATTGAGGTATGTTAGCTTTAAGAACTTCAATCAGAGCTTTCACATCTGATGAAGACACACACTAAGTGCATAATATTTGGGATCAAATATTTACTTGTAGATATGGATTTTTACAGGGTTTTTAAAGATAAAACCCCTCTTTCTTCTTCCCTTCCTCTCCTTTTTTGCTGTGACTCCAGTTTCCTGTGTCTTGTGAGTGTTTCATCTGTACAGAATAGTAAGCGTTGCAGCATTTCCACAATTAAACTCTGTAAATGTTAACAGCAATACCTTTGCTGAATCATACCATGTAATCCTTGAAGCCAGGACAAAGACCAGTCTTAAGAGTGAAAGTGGTATATGTTGCATTAGTTGCCCCTCCTAAATCCCCTCCGTGTTGCAGAGCCTTTATTCTGAGTTTCAGAGAATTTCTCCAATGTTTGAGCTTTTAAAAATTGAACCTCCTGCCAGAGAGAAGCATTTGCACATGTAATATTCAGCTGCCATTTGTGCTATGACAGAGAACTGCTTGGAATGAAGATGAGAAAATGCATCTCCATCCTTAGAGGGTTGATCTAAGCCCCGTGTTCATGTGTTCATGCTGCATATTTATTTTCTGACCCAGTATATTATTACATCGGAAAAAAATGTCATCCGGTATGTTTCTAGTCTTAAGAGAGTTTTTCAGTATATTTCCCCAAGAAATAGGAGCACATGAAAGATTTGAACCTGGTCATGGTGGAATGCTCCAGTCTCTGATGTCCTAGAAGGAAATGGGGCTCTCTGGGTGCTTTTTTTTCTGGTGCCTGCTCCATCAGTCATGTTTGAGGAATGGATGCAAAACAAGTGCTAAGAAAGGAACTACTTGCCTCACTTCTTCACATACCAGGGCAAGCATTTTTGAGCATGGCCAGAAAAGAAAACATCTTACAGGAAGTCCTTATTATTATTCTAAGGCTTCTCAAGAAGTTCACAGTCTTAAACATAAGTCCATCAGAGACATGAAGGTTTGAATTTTATATTAAAGTTCATAAAACTGGAGTTAGGTGAGATTTAGCCCTTAAACACCTGGGTTTGCATAATTTTCAGTCCTTATATTTATTAATTAAATTTTAAAAAAACATAAAAGGCCTGTTTTTAACTAAGGATAAAATTTCTGAAGAGATCTGAATGAATTAGGTAAGAACTTAAAGTTAATTTGAGCCTTCTAATACCATAATACTTTTCTAAAATCTCAGCCTATCCTTCTCTAATAAAACCTCTTTTCTTGATTTGTGTTATACTTCAACGGCTAAGTAACAGGCAAAAGAGATCCATGACAAAAATAAGATTCTGATTCTGCCTCCTATTTTCAGCACTGTTGTTATTAAAACCTTTACTTGAAGAGGAAATGAAATTTTCTTTTCCTCTGCAGGCAGAGGTTACTAGTATGAAAGAGTATTCTATCTGCTGAGGTATTTATAGACCTGGCTGAAAGTGTGAGTTGTTCTGACTCACCTAGACTGCAGAGCCTATAAAATAGATACAGGCAAAGTAGTTTTACCAGCTCACACATGAACCTTAACACATTAAAACCAGCAGAATCTAGCTGTTAACAAAGTGAAACTGTCAATTGACATGATATATTTCCTGGAAAAAGTGTCTTAAAAATAATAAAAAATATAAAGTAAGAAATGTCATAGAAGTTATTAGTAGCTGCTTCCTCCAAAACCAAGGTGTGCTTCTTGACACCTTGTAACACAAATGTGCCAGTAACCCCCAGAGACCTGATTTTGAGGCATTTTGGAAAGACTATGAGTTCCAGCATGTATGGATTGAAACCAATCTGAAAAAAATTAATGGCAACAGTAAGTGCTTTTCTTCTTCCCTTTCTTTATCCACCGTGTAGAAGTGCAGAGATATCTTAAAATTTAAAAAAGGAAAACAAAATAAATTTTGTTGTATGCTCAGCAAAACATTGTGCAAGCTGCCCAATTCTGAAGTCTTGGAAATACTGCTTTTCCATGGAAAAACCTTGTCAACAATCAAATAACTAATGTTGCTTCCTCAATATAGAAATCACCGTTACATGATTAAAATTATATCCTTTACTCAGTCTTACAAATTCTGTCAAGACACTGGTCTACACAGTGCCATTATGGAGAAGAAAAATACTTGGTTTTTTTTTCTTTCTAATGAGAAAATGCAACCACAGACTCCTCACATAGCCTTAGAAATGGAGGTCAGACCTAAAACTATCATTTCAAACTTCATCCAACCTGGCATTGAAGACTTCCAGGTTTGAGGTATCCACAACTTCCCTGGGCAACCTGCTCCAGTGATCCCTGAGGTATGACTGAATTTCATGCTGAAAGCATTAATGTACACTTCTACACATCTGTGAATGAGCTAGGGGATTGCCTCAGCTGCTTAAATGACACAGTATAATGAAATTTGAGGCAGGTTTTCTAGACCAACCATTGTCATTGTAGCAGGCACCTCTACCCCACCTTCTGCTGTTGCTCCAGGCCTGTAGAAGTGTCCTGCTCGTCCTTGTATTCCCTAGTCCTCTGTGAAAGCTTAGGGCTTTTAGTTGACTCTAGACCCGTGTCCAGAAGCAATTAAAACAAGTCCCAGAGAAGGAAAAGTTCATATCTAGATTTATAGGCCTGAAAATCAGTGGATGTGCTAGAGTATGATTCAGTTACCAAAATCCATAACTCTTGTGCCATTTCAGAATCTCTGTAGTATCTGGTGTAGGCATATGGGACTGGAAAATACAACCCAGGAAATGTACACCATCCTGCAACAGAGACTGGAACCATGCTCAAGTATTTCACTGTAGCTCTGAAGATTAAAATGCATGAAGATTAATTCAGTAACAACCTAGGGAAATATGTCATAGGGCTAAATAGGCAGCAAGGTGAGTCTTCAGGTGATAAGTCCAGGGTTGTGTGTTTGTGGCACTCAAAAAGTTGCCTTTAGGCATTTAAGAAGTGCTGAGAGATGAGACAGGGAGAAGTGCTGGCCCCTTTCTACTGTCTAATTGTGGAGCTAGCTGAAGTGGAAATTAAGGAGAGTATGACTACCTAAATCCTTTGTAAATCCCTTTGAAGTTGTTTGTCTTTCAGAGTGTTGAATGTTCTTCATTTCCCAAAACCAGGGACTGATATTGGTATTCTTGCTGAGGTTTTATTTTGTTAGCATGGCTGGAGGGCTTGATTTTCATAGGTGCTGAATAGTATTAATTAATGTCTGTAGTTTGGCACCTGGCAACAGCAGAACTCAAAATTATATGCTATTTTTGAAAATGTGAAACTGTCTTTAAGCTCCAGGGAAGCACTCTACAGAGATGGGAAAGGGCTACTCTTCCAGTTTCACCTCATACCCATGAATTTCTGAGTTTTATTTTTAAGTGTTGGTTGATTTTGAGGGGATGGGAGGTACTGGGGGGATGCTTGTTTAAAATAACTTGGGGTTTTTTTCCTTGATAAATTGAAAGGATTCTGTTTTCTTCACACATAGGTATGGGGATCTGAAAAATAGTGACAATTAATTGCGGGGGGGGGGCACCTTTTCCAGCCCTATGTGTGTGTTTGGGGACTCTCTGCTTTGGGAAGTGTACAATCTCTGTCACTTAGCAACCACACTCCCCATTCTTGGAGTAGCAGGAGGATGCTCTGCGCATGCATGTGCACCAGTAATCTGGTTTTCAGACCACAGAAGGTCCTGTTGTGATACAGCCAGCCAGATCACATACTGTGATATTTTCCAGATGATCAATCCATTCTGATTCAGTGCAGGAAAAATCTCATTCAGCTCCTTCTAATGTTCTGTCTCTGAGCTGGAAGTTTTTGAGATCATTGTTTGCAGGAGAAAGGAAGGGAATTTTTACCTGGGCAGTGAGTTCCTAGCCTGAGTTTTTACTGAAGTGCCTGTTGTAAACTGTGTGAAGGGAGTATACACAATGCTGCCTTAGAACAGAGGGAAATGTGAAGAACTTAGAGCTGCAGAAATGAGGAGTCATTACTGTTTTGCAGGACAGAAATGCCACCATTTAATTGGTTAAGAAACACACGGGGTTCATGTGATTTTCTCTCTGGACACCTGCCAGAAGTGCAATGAATCAGCAGTGGGCTGGCTATGCATCCTTGTGCTTGCAGCACCTACAGGGGAGCAGGTTCGTCATCCAGTGCTGATGGCTCTGAGACGTACACTAGATGGTGCTTGCACAACGCAGGCAGCAAACGTTTGTCTGTCTCGAGATGTGTCAGCAGCTCAGTGCTCCACCTCCCCCTCAAGTATTTTCCGTGATGAACCCTCTGTTCCATTAAGTGGAATCCTGTATTAAATACAGAAGGTTCACATGTGACGTAAAAAAAAAATTACTTGCTATTTTGCTGACCAAAGCAATGAAGATATAAAATTACTTTTTTTTTTCATATCTATAGATATGTTTACACGTGCTTCTCTATATACACAGTTTTGGCAGCTCCAAGTTTCTAAAGACAGAGACTTTAGAAAGTCATGAAACCTTTTTTATGTTACATTTATTAAAGTGATACACATGCACAAAACTGCGATGAAAGGAAAGGCTCTCTACTCTATGTTTGTACAGCACAAAACACCACTCAAGTTTTTACTGGTGTCTAAAACCTACCACGAGCTGTCACGAATTTCTGAAAAGAAGAAAAAAAAAGAAATAAAAGAACACATATCTTCCCCATTTCATCAGCCTTGTCCCAGAAAAGAAAAAGAAAAAATAAAACGCTGAATGTTAAAGGGAATTATCCCTGTGAATTCCTAAAATAAATTACATATTGCGTAAAAGCTTTTTATATATCCCTGGGACGTATGAGAAACTAAACAGAAGAAAACCAGAATCAATCATTTTTATAATTCCATGTGGTCTCTAAATGATGTATATTTCAACAAAGGAAATCTTAGGGTTTGCTGAAAAAAAAAAAAATAAAAAGGAAAAAAAAAAAAAGATTCAATAATTACTGACAATAATTCAAGTGTCAACATAATATTTATGCTCAGCTTATCCCAGCTCATGTAGGATAAATGCACTACCCAGATATACTATATATTGATTCTCAGTCCTTTTTTTTTGAAGTCCAGACATAGTAATTTACAATAATACAATAATCCAGTTATATGTGTTTAATGCCAAATTTTTTTAGGATTTTGTTTATTTCAGTCAAGTCTGGAGGTTCATATACTTGGAATGTTGCCTAAAATCAAATGTGATTGCTTTCAGTGTCTACACATTTTGGGCAAGTTTAGATTTTGGATTCTAGATTTGTGCCAACACACGAATCCAAAGATTCTAAATCAAATTGTGCTGCCAAAGCACACCAAAAAAAGAGCTCTTCAACAGTTTCTTCAGTCTTCTTATACCCAAATTCATTGTACTCCAGGTGTTTGTAAGAGGAACAGCGATGGCAAGCTATAGTCTGCATTTTATTAAAAGGACTAGAATCTAATGATGATTAGGGGTGGGTGCAGCTGTTCCTGCAAGATTTTTGGATCTTTATAGAGGCCCAGTTGCTGAAGGTATAGCAGAAGCAGATAAACAAAAGCAGTATTAACCAATGGATTCTCAAGACCCAGGATACGCCAGGCACTTAATTCAGCTGTACTTTTACACCAGCTTGCCATGTTGACTGGAAGGGAGGCTAAGTTTGCCAATGATACTAAGCTAAGGGAGGAGCTTTTGACTCCCTCAAGGGCAGAGAGGCCCTGAAGAGAGATCTTGACAAATGACAGAGATGGGAAATCATCAGCTGTATGAGGTTCAGCAAGGGAAAGTGCCAGATTTGCACCCATGACAGGGCAGACCTAGGTGTATAGAGAGAGTTGGGAATGAGAGTTGGGAAAGTAGTGCCACAGAAAGGGACCTGGGGTCCTGGTCAGTGGCAAGTGGAACCTGAGTCAGCAGTGCCCTGGCAGCCAGGAGGGACATCCCTGTCCTGGGGACATCAGGCCCAGCATCAGCAGCAGGGCAAGGGAGGGGATTGTCCCACCCTGCTCTGGGCTGGGGCTGCCTCACCCCGAACACTGTGAGCAGTTTTGGCCACAGTATAGGGAAGAGACAAAGGTCTTACATGGTGTCCAAAGGAGGGCTTTAAGGATGGTGGAGCATCCAGAGGTGAGTCAGTATGAGAAGTAGTTGAGGGGCCTTGGTCTGTTCAGCTGGAAAAGGGGAGGCTGAGGGGGAACATCATCACTGTACACAGCTGTATATATATTCTGTATGTTTCTCATGAGAAGCAGCAGAGGGGCTGGCACTGATCTCTTCTCTCTGGTGAATAGTGACTGGACATGAGGAATTGGCCTGAAGCTCAGTCACGGACATTTACACTGGTTTTTGTAAAAGGCTCTTCCCCTAAATAGTGATTGGGCACTGCAACAGGCTCCTCAGGGCAGTAGTCACAGAACCAAACCTGTCAGAGTTCAAGAAGAATTTTGACAATGCTTTCAGGTACACAGTGGCATTCTTGGGGTATTCTTCACAGGAGTTGGACTTTGATCATCCTTGCAGGTCCCTTCAAACTCAAGATATTCTATGATTCCATTATCTTCCAACTTACATTTTTCTAAAATCTCGGGAGCTTCACTGACTTCACTGAGAAGGAAGAATGTGCTTTGAAATGGGGCAAGACATGCTAGCTTCCAAGTGGCTGACCATGGAGTCAGGTCATGCCAGACAATGTCTGCATCTGGATTTTATTATTTAGAGAAGCAACAACACCTGTTTCCCATTTATGCAGAAGAATGAGCTCCAAACCTGGCTGCTATACTTCCATTTGAATCCAGGAGGAGTCAGATGCCAGGTGCTGGCTTTTGCAGCTCTGTTTGACAAGGAGTTAGCTTGGTTTATTATACACTGTAGATATTCTAGTTATAGGCAGCCCTGCTTTCTTGTCCTGCTCCCCCCCCATTCCTCCTCTATGCCACACTTTCCCTGTCTCCCCACCACATTCTCAGTTCACACTGGGAGACGACACATCTAAACCAGTAAAATCTAGAAGTAAAGTCATCTCTTTCCCAGACCTGCAGGAAGATCAAGAGGATTTCCAAACTGGGGGCTGAATGTTTATGTGGGGGTGGATGTTGGGAGGAAGCAGAGAGGAGGCACAGGGAAAAGTCACATCCGGAGTTTTCGTGACTCAAATTCAGTAAATTCATCACGTCAGTCATAGGAAAATCGTGTGCCCTGCAGCTGGAGCCGAGGTGTCTGGACTCTCTCAGGTTGGCAACTCTTTCACGTTGTTGTTGTAACATACACAGCTGATAGTTAACTAAGCAAATGAATACATCTTTCCCTGGCAAAAGGGGCACACCCATGTCTTTCTGAGGGTGCTCTGAATCACAGACATTGCCATCTCACTGTCTGTGTCCGGTGGAGGGGTGTGTGGGGGAGCTCATAACCTGCAGCAAGGCAGTTAAAATAATCGATGAGTGCGTGTTCAATCCCAAGACAGGGACGGGGAGAGGGGGAGGAGGAGGGGGTAGGAAGGGAGAGAGAGAGAGACAGAGAGGAAGGGAGGGAGGGTGTGGTGGCTAGGGAGGGGGGGAGGGAGGCGGCAAAGGTGCTGATTTCAGCCCTGTAGCGTCAGGATTGCGTCAATTTGGGTTTCAACCACGTACTCAGTCTCAGAGCGGAGCTACTCAGAAGAGCCAAAACAGGAAGGGGGTTGCAAATCAGTGTGCAAAGGGGAGGACCAAAGGTTCCCCTCCCCCCTCTCCTCCAGTCCCGTTGCAGCCTCCTCCTCCACTGTCCCCACTGCTCGTGTCTCCGGGTTTTGGGTGGTTTTTGTTGTTGTTTCTTTTTTTCCTCTCTCTGTAATTTTTTTTTTTTTTTTTTTTAACTGCGCTGGCAAAGACTGTTACCCGGGCGCCGTGAGAGCGCAGAGCCAGGGGACAGCAGGGCAGCGAGCTCAGCGCCCCGGGCGGGTCGCTTGGCATCCGGGGAGGCGGCTCCCGCATCCCGGACAGCGGCTCCCGCATCCCGGACAGCGGCTCCAGCACCGCGGACAGCGGCTCCAGCACCGCGGACAGCGGCTCCAGCACCGCGGACAGCGGCTCCAGCACCGCGGACAGCGGCTCCAGCACCGCGGACATCACTCGCCACCAACATGGCTCCGATAGCGGACAGCCGCCAGCAGTTCGGTAAGCGCGTCCCGGCTCCCCGCACCCGAAGCCGGGCGATGCTCCCCCTCCCCGGGAGAAGAGCAGCCTCTGCTGAGCCTCCCGGTGCCTCCCAGCACGCAGCTTGTTGGGAGGGACCTGGTTTTCCCCCCAGTTCTCTTCAGGTTTCAGAAGTTGTGCGAATTTGCTTTCTTTCCCTAATCTCTCTTCCTTCCTCCCTGCCTGTTCCTCCTCCCTGGTAAAGTACCGGAAGAGATAAAGAGATTTTTGTAGGTGCGGTTCTGGATGAGAGGGGTTTGGTGCTGTTTTCCGTGTCTCTGTTAAAGTAATGTGCATCAAGAGTTACATGGTGTAAATGCCACAGAGAAAAATCTTTGTTCAAGTCATTCTTGAAATAATTGCCATTCCTTTTATTCTTATTGTAGGTCAATCATTAGTTAAAGAGCATTGCTAGGAAGAAGAAAATACAGGATTTCAGTGTTTTTAGCTGAACAGATGCATCTTAACCAACCTGGTTTCAATAACAAAGATGACAATGAACTTTTCAGTTTTGTAATTTCTATGCCATGGATGCAGTGAGGTATCAGAAGTTTCAGAAGCAATCATGTCTGTGCACTTATAAAATACATACATAAGTTGCTTTAGGGAGAAAAGCAGTAAGAGGGAACATTTCTGAACTCTGCTTTACAAATATTGACTCTAAACTACATTAGGCTTCCTTTAGCAGTGGTTTGATTCAGGGATCATTCCACTGACTTAGTGACAAGACTCCAGATTTATATCACATAACCGAAAAAATAACTTCTCCCAGAACTAGTAGGTGATGTTTTCTATTAATGCACTGCCTTGAATGTTAACCAACTGATTATGACAAAAGCAAAAAATTCATTTTGTGACACAATTAGTTGTAAATATAAAACCATTTTAGTTACCATTTTATCTTCTTTCCTGTTCCACCCACTTGAGGTTTCTAACCACACTTGTGACATCTTGCTCTTGCCTAATTACTTATTTAAGAAAGATAATTAATATTTTAAACATCAAATTGATTGTACCACTACTTCCAGTAGTTGTAGAATTAAAGTAGATTATAATATCCATTACTATAAAAAGTATATTATCTCACGAAAAAGTATTGTAAATGTACAAACCATTCTTAAAAGATATTAAAGTATTCTGATTAGTTTCCAAATACTTTTAGCTTTCTATTTATACCATGTATACTTAAATGTTTGCAGCCCAGGGAATTCTTGAAACTCAAAACCATGTGCTTAAGTTAGGAAAAATACTTTTTGCTCACAAATATGGTTGTCAGTCATTTCATTAAGTTCCTGCAATTAAGTGCATAGACTAGTACAGCTTGTAGGCACCAGGAAAGTTGTCATAAAAAATTAACAGCCAGGCCTGATCCTTTCTGAGCTGGAACATTATGTCCTACTTTGCTCTGATAGTATTGTTGTGGTTTTTTTTTTTTTTTTTTTTTTTCTGAATCATCACACTAAAAAGCAAAGGTGTATTGGCAGCACATTTATCTGCTCAGCTTTTGACCGCATGAAGCTGATTTAGTAATACAGGGGGATGGTTCCTCTTTACTGCTCCAGAATGACCAGAGAGAAACAGAATTGTTACATAATTGCCTTTATGCATAAACAATGTCAAGACATTAATATTCCATTGTACGTCCACTGTTGCAGGGAATAAAGGTTAAACTCTGATTGTTACATTGTGGGAGGTTTAAACTCACTTAGTAACGTTACTTATGGGCAAAATTGGATTTCTAATTAGTTGTGCTCATTCACCCTTTGATGCGTGCTTTGAAGGGCTAATGATGCTCCATATGTAAATAATATATCCACTTGGCAAAGGAGGTTGTAACATTTGCCCAGGTTTCTCTTTATTCAGCGTAAGTATAGAATTAATATTAAACTGTGGAGGAATTATTTTTTCTTATCTACTCCTAAGAAGTACTGACCTTTTCTGCAAACTCCCCATAAGCTTTGCTCCAGTGACTTAAATGCTTAGTGGTTAACATAGATAAACTTAACATGATTTTTTCAGCTTTGAACTCATATGTGCTACCTAATATCACATCCATCTTGCTATAAGACACTTGCTATATAATTTTCCCAAATTTTCTAGATAGATTTCCTCTTGCAAAGTATTGAAAATCCCAGTGAAACTGTTGAGTGCTATAACCTCCAATTAAACTCACTTCTTTCAAGAGATACCCACAGGCAATTATGGGAACAGACCATAAAAAATAGCTAATTGAGCACACAAAGTATTCTAGGAAACACTATGGAAAGCAGATGATGTATCTAAAAGTAATACTTATTTCAGAGTGTGTTTGAGCTAACCAAGAAACCTCCATAAACTCAAAGCTGAAAACAGCTGAGAGCTGGTATTATTCACAGACATATAAGCTCAGAAACTACACACAGAAGGTTAAGACAGTATAGAAATTATGAACAGAGATCATTATTAGGATGGGAATAGTATTCTCCTCCCTAACTCTGCTTGTATGGAAAAATACTATCATAACAAGTGTGCCTTGGAGTGGGACTGCACACTGGTGCCTGCAGGTGGCAGAGCACTTCCAGTCTGTCAGTCCTGCTGATATCACTGTCTCCTATCAGTTTGTTTTACCTAAATTATTGCTTTATGAAGTATCATGCAGAATTCAAGGTACTGCTGCTTATGTGCTTGTTGCTATTTATTTGATTTTCAGATGAAATTCCTACTGTGGTTGGAATCTTTAGTGCATTTGGCCTTGTCTTCTCTGTCTCCCTCTTTGCTTGGATCTGCTGCCAACGCAAATCTTCCAAGTCCAATAAGACCCCTCCATACAAGTTTGTCCATGTTCTGAAGGGGGTTGATATCTACCCTGAGAATCTCAACAGCAAGAAGAAGTTTGGAGCAGATGATAAAAGTGAAGCAAAGAACAAATCAGCAATGCCAAAGAACTCTCTCCATCTTGACCTGGAGAAAAGAGATCTAAATGGCAATTTCCCCAAAACAACCACAAAAATGCAGGGCTCTCCAGATCTTGAAAATTCATCTCCTAAGCATTTTGCAGAAAGGAAGAAAGATTCAGTATCTCCTGATAGCTTAAAATCCATCACTTCTCTGTCATCTGAAGATAAACAAGACAAGCTAGGAACTCTCTTTTTCTCCTTAGAGTACAACTTTGAGAAGAAAGCATTTGTAGTGAACATCAAAGAAGCTCGTGGGCTGCCAGCAATGGATGAACAGTCAATGACTTCTGATCCCTACATCAAAATGACAATCCTGCCTGAGAAAAAGCACAAGGTGAAAACCAGAGTGTTGAGAAAAACTTTAGATCCAGCTTTTGATGAGACTTTCACATTTTATGGGATCCCCTACAGCCAAATTCAAGACTTAACACTTCACTTCATGATCTTGAGCTTTGACAGATTTTCCAGAGATGACGTCATTGGAGAAGTCCTCATCCCCCTTGCTGGAATTGAACTGTCGGAAGGAAGGCTGCTAATGGACAGAGAGATCATCAAAAGAAATGTTAGGGTAACATCTTTTTTACTCAAAGTTTGAAAGTGTTGTGATAGGGTTAGCTATGATTCTTGTATAATGCTGCTGCCATCTTGGAGAGAAAAGCCAAAAAGCTCACAATGCAATTCCTGAGATGCTTTCCTAATGGCAGTGTGAGGAAGTCATTACACAAATGCAATAGAAAAAACCCATTACAACAAGCATGATGAAAGAAATTGCTAATGCCCTAAGCTCTAATTTCTTATTCAGCAGGTTTGAGTGGACCAATTCCAGTTAGCTCAAGCTGACTCAAACCCCACTGATTTGCTTTTAATTGCTTTTAAATGAAAGAATAAAAAATATTTATGTATTATTGCCTTTCTCCTCCATCCCCTTTTATATTTGACATCATTCTTTCTTAAATCTTACTGAAGTCAATGGAAATATCACCTGCATGGGTTGTGTAGCACATTCTTGAGGAATGCAGGTGGTCTTTAGTTAGGGAAGTGGGATTTGCTAGAGACTATGTGGTTGATGTTGTAGCATGTTCTTGCATGGTGGTGCTGTCATCACTTGTCTCATGAGCAGCAGCTGTACTAAAGGTAGTAAAGGTGGAGCCATAGACTTTGTGGAGTTGCCAGCAAAACTTCCTGACTTTACTGGGACAAAAATATTTAATGCTGTGTTGTCTCAGTTCAGAATGCAAAGGTCATTTATAACAATTCCAGCTGAACCACAGAAATGCACAGGCATCAAACACACACACTCTTAAATCTCTGCTAAGGAAGTGGAATGTGTATTGACTTTCACCATGATTGGTTTCAAATGACAAGCATAATGCCTAATAAAATAAATGTCTAATAGTCAATATACCTATAGCTAATACTGTCATTTTGTAATTCTATCACTATATGACAACAAATATAAGTATGTCACAGGATTTTGTTGATAACTTATTGGATTTTCTGGTATATAAGGTACTATCTGCTCTTGTCTCCCTTGCCTTCCTTCTCCATTTGAAATACACTACTCCTCCAAATTCAAATCAGATAATGATAGAGAAAATCTTTCATCTCACCTTTACTTCATGTATATTGTACTACTTTAGAGAGTGTTAAGGGATAAGATTTTACTGATAGCTTGAATCCTTCCTGTTTAAAGCACTTTACCAAATATTTTTTCTTTACTTGTACTACATTTTTTCTCCTAATTATATCTTCATGGAATTTTGCTTTGTTTAAGATAAGTTTCTTTTTTTAGCTGTGATTCTTTTTTCCTCAGGATTTTATTTGTACTGTCCAAAGACAGTAATGTCATGTCAACTTACATTGTCCATTTATTTTTTAATTTTATTCAGTCTGAAAACCAATCATAGGAAAAGTTATATAACTAATATAGAGGAAAATTATAATCACTATGTAAATCAGAATAGCTATATATGGTATGTCCTTTTATACAGCTTCAGAGCATTTACTTCTGTGACATTCCATAAACCCTTTTAACTCTGGTTTAAAGCTTGGTCAATATAAATGCTTATAAACAGTTTTATTACTTTTTTTTTTTGTTGTTTTTCCTTTAATTTCCTCAGAAATCATCTGGCCGTGGAGAATTACTGGTCTCTCTCTGTTATCAATCTACAACAAACACACTCACTGTCGTTGTTCTAAAAGCCAGGCATCTACCTAAATCTGATGTGTCAGGATTATCAGGTAATGGTTTTAATAATGAATATGCCCCAAGAATATAAAACAGAATGACAAAAGACAGCTGAAAGGTGGCATTTCAAAGACTGAAAATATTCCATACATGCAGAAATGGTGTTTCTATTATTTACAGCCTATTCATTTCATTCATATCTAGGTCAGTGCTTTATTTCCAGGGTATGTATTTTACAAATTTGTTCTTCAATCACATCAAAAAAAGGTGACATCTGCTAGCAGTGCAAACCAATGAGTTTTATGATTGTTTTGAACAGAACCCATCTGCCATAAGCGTGGGATGTTGTTTGCAGATACCAAAAGCTTTTATTTATGACAAAAAAATGAGTTTATTTGTAGAAGATCAGTATTGAGTGAGATCATCATATAATTTATCTCAGAAGAAAAGCAGCATCTTACCTCTGAGTTGAATTTGAGCACTAACTGAGCACTAACATTTTTTGGCAAGGTGAGAAGGTGAACTGTGCCAATGCTGGGAGGATGCTGCAGCATGACACACGTGCTTTATCATGTGCCAAATTTGGGGTGCATTAAGAGGGATCAGGTTTCATCTTCTCTTCTCCCTGTCTGCTGCCATTTTTCATTCAGTGGAACTTCCTCTGAAGCCAATTCTGGAATTGCGCATAGAAGACACATTAAGGCTATATAACATAACAACAGTGTAAAATTTAATGTCGTGTATATAAGACTGCCTCACAAAAACAACAGTACACAAAAAAGGGCTATAGTACCACATCTGCTGTTGCTTCTTTATAGAACTTATAGTCTTTAATTTCACTCAATATTATGAAACAAGAAGAAAAGGGAGTAGTTTTAGGAAACATTGAATAATTATCACTGCAGCCAAAAATACAGTTTTTCTGTTTTTCATACCGCAATTCATCTGGAAAGTTAGCCTAGCTTGAATCCAATGCAACAAACCTATAGGCAACTCTCATCAAGTTCCATTTAAATCTTCCTTTTGATCTAAATTTTGTCCACATATCAGAAGGAGAAAAGATGTATATTGAGCCTAATAATTTACTTGACTAAAAGAGAGGATATGTATTTTTAAAAATCAACCCCAAAGTCGCAGGAGATAGTGGTTGTTTCATGAAGACAGCATGACAAAAAGCTGATCTTAACAGACCTGCTTGATGTTTACCCAGATGGGAAAATAACTTGGTAAAAAAAGCCCTTCCAGTCACAACCTGGACCCTATGGAACACCATTTTTTTTTTTTGCAGCTCTTACAAGTAAAGCTGTAAAATCTGTTTGCATTTCTTGCATCCCCTGGGAGAGCCTTGCTGACTATAATAGGAATGCACTACTTCTGCAGGCAGCCATGTTGCACCTGCACTCCTACTCCATTTAAACAGTTTTCCATTATTTTCTGTTTGTCAATAAGGCCAGGTGCAATAGATATTTGGATTTCAGCACCATACTGCACTCAGGACACTCAAAATTTCCTCTGAGACTTTCCCCTCATCCCAACATTAATCTTGGAAAAAGAGAAGAGTGAAGTGGTGTTTCTATGGAATAAAATAAACAATTCCACAATTCAACCTCCTAGAGAAGAGGGGAATTTTTTATACTCAGAAACTTTTCCATTTTCACAACTCCTTGATTTCCTTAGTCACTGGTGCTCAGGGACCTTTGTTAGCCTAATAAAGTCAAGTGGAACTCTCTAGCTTTATCTAGTAGCTGCTCAAAAGTAACAGAAAACTTCCTCTTAAACTAAATGGAAACCACTGATTGATATTGATTTTGATGCTTCTAATGCTTGCATGGCATACAATATTTCAAAGCCAGTGAGTGTTTTTATTAAGCCCTGGTTTTGAAATGTTCATTATGGTGATAGAATATGAAAGTGAAGGGGTACCCCATTACACCCCACTTATGGTAGACACTTATTGTCAGTTCAAGGAAAAACATAATTTTTACTTATCCAACCCGTTCAGTCTGATAACTGTGACATAAAATACGTAAATACTGTTCAGTTTCAGTATTACTTATTTTAAAAAAGTATTCAGGAGTTCTTGATGATTAACTTGGTTAATTGTTCACATAAACTATCATGTTTGACTGGGTTCAGTAGAGAAGATTTTGTACTACATCACTGCACCATGAGAACCTGGAAACAGGCCCACACTTTCACTGAATAAATGCCAAGGTAATTGAAAGGGTTGGCTTTTAAAATGTCTCCTCTGAAAGAATAAATATGGCCATTATTGAAGACAATAGCAAGAGAACCTCACAGCAATTAAATAATTCTGATGAATGCAAACACTCAAAGTTGGTTGGCAGCTAAAAATATGGACATTTGTCCTTCCCATATTCAACAGTAGCAACACAGGTGTAAAGACACACATTCCAACAGCGAACATACCCTTTCATTTAAAGTTTAACATCAAATTTATTCAATAACAATTGGTGGCCTCAATTTAGTCAGGTGAATTGACTTCTATAGGATTCCAGCAGAAATATCACACCCATTCTCTCAGCCCAAGTTTATTCACTCCTTTCTGAAAATTTTCTTTTCATGGGTTTGATTAGTGCTGATGATTATACCCCAGCAGAATGTGTGAAAAGCCAATTTCTGTCACACTTAAATGTGCAATGTTACATATTTTTCAGAGACCTTTAGAATTTTGTGCACTTCCTGACCATCTTTGAATGTGGTAGATGTGTTGCTGGTTTCATGGACTGCAGGACAGGATTTATCTCATTAAGGAAACACCTGTACTTGGTAGCAGTCTAAACTTCACTGCCTGCCTTGAACACAATTTTGGTGACCATAAAGGGAAATTAAAGGGGCTAATTCAGATGCATAGAAAAAAAAATTAAAAATTGGATGAGAGGAATCAACTTTAATAAATTGACAGAGCTACTCATTGTGGTGTAAATATATCGGATAATTGTGGAATTTACCATAAATTACATCAAGGAATTTCAACCACTGTACAATAGCTGATCTGTGCTCTTTCTTTTCATTGCAGACCCTTATGTCAAAGTGAACCTGTACCATGCCAAGAAGAGAATTTCTAAAAAGAAAACCCATGTGAAGAAGTGCACCCCCAATGCAGTGTTCAATGAATTGTTTGTCTTTGACATTCCTTGTGAGGGCCTTGATGATATCAGCATTGAATTTCTGGTTTTAGATTCAGATAGGGGGTCAAGGAATGAGGTCATTGGCAGATTAACCTTGGGATCTTCAGCAGAAGGAACAGGTGGAGAGCACTGGAAAGAAATTTGTGAATATCCTAGGAGACAAATTGCCAAGTGGCATATGTTATGTGATGGTTAGCAGGTTAGAGAGGGGTTGGATCTTAAGAAACTATATATATTTCCGTAGGCAAGGAGCAGGTTTTTTTTTTCTTTGCTATGTATAATTACAAGCTTTTAACCACAAAACTTTTTTTTTTCTTTTTTTTTTTTTCAAGGGGGGAGGGGTGTTTGAAATAAACTTGAATTGAATTATCAGAACAGAAGGTGACTTAATTTTCACAGTAAATAATGGAATTTTTATTTCATCAATCTTTAGCATAATTAGCTCAGATTAATATTCTTCTAGAGTTTAAGTGGCCTGTAAATTCTGAAGCACTGTAAACCTCAAGAAGAACAAACTATGTTTGAAAGAGTCACTTATTAATGACTCATATATAGAAGAAAAAAACCTTACTACAATATATCCAAAAAAAAACCCCACCTGTGGCTTATTAGGCAAGGGGATGGATCTATAAAAGCCATGGGGATTGAGGGTGAGTAGGGGGGGAAATTCCTTCTGCCCCTCCACCAAAAACTTTCTTTTATGAAAATTTAATCATTTTTTGTAAGTTTTGGTTACTTATACTTTGATCATCCCAAAGAATTAACATGTATTCAATATTTTGCTTTACATATCACATTGTGTAAAACTATTTTTTTTTAAGTGTCGAAATATTATATAATTGATTACACTTGGACTTTTTTAGTAAGTTTATATATATAATTTTTTTATCACAGTGACCAAAATAGATACGTACTTCAAACTAATGATAAGTTCACATGCTTTTTTTTGTTAAAAGGGCTCCTTTACGGGTGACTGTACATGTTACAGTATAGGTAGAATTTGGGGTTAGATATGGCTTGCATTTTTTTCCTCTAGTTAGGATTACACATTAAACATTTCAAGCCATATAAAGGAATTTCTGTTGAGATGAGGTAACATACAGGATATTACAATCAATTACTTTTCACCAATTATATTTTAACATTTCATTAGTACTAAAAAGAAGTTGATGTTGGTTTTTTTTTTTTTAATTTTTTTAGCTTCATTAAAGAATAAACAAATAGTGAGACAAAGAAGAAAACCTTATTCTGCTGTTTAGTGTTTAACCTCCTGGACTGTAAAGAAGCCATTACAGTCAGTACCAATATACAAACTCCAGCGCATTTTTTAAATTTTGCAGGAGAGGAAACCAAATTCACTTTATAATTTCTCCAATATTCTATAGACAAAGTACTTGGATAGTACTTTGGTTATATGAATTAATGTACATTACTGACTGTACTGAAAATGGTGGTGGTAAAGGAAAATAGCATCCTGATTTAATGTCAGTGTGACATATGTCCATTTAAAATTAAATTGTGTCAGGCTGAGGAAATGTCAAGTGTAACAATAACAAGTGTACAAATAAAGCATTTAGACCTATGAAATTTAGTCTTGGTCAAACCAGATAGGTTTTTAGGCTGTCAGAACTATAGCACAACTATATCAGATTATTTCCTAAAGTTTGTGCATTAACTTCTGATGCAGAATTGTTTGCAAGTATTAGTCCTACTTCATTTTCAAGTACAATATATATAAAGAAGAAGATAGTGATGTTCGTTGTTGACATAAGAAGGGTTAAAAAAGTGGAAGACCATTTTCAGTATTTTTGCATATGTCATTTGTCATGTGTAATTCCATTGAAGCGAACAAGACTACTTGGGAATTAAGGCACTGCTCATTGTGAGTAAAGATAGCAAAATGGGCTTGCCAGTTAGAACAAACCAAACATACATTGAATGTCAATCTACTTTCATTAAACAACAGACCTAGGTCCTACTTAAAACTGTTGGGGATTTGTTGTCTACTTTACCTGTTCTCATATGGCCAAATTATGTTTGCAGGAAAGGACACTGAAATATGAAATATGCAAGTAGACAAATAGTACTGGAAGAATTCCATTGAGGCTCTTCCAGGTTTTGTGTCAGTATTTTCTCCAGTTTTTGAGAATGTGTTTGATACAACAGTGTTTATAGATTTCTGTAAAAATACATTTTCAAAATAACATAAACATGCTTTTTATGATAATGCTAAATGTACAAATATTGCGTATTGTATGTATAAAGGAGAGGAATCTTTTTTGATTATTTCTTTAGAAAGCTGATTAACTGCTTAGGGGCTAGAGTTTACCAGCCACATTCAAGCAGAGCTAATCCAAAGCCACCAAATGAAAGATGCCCACAGGCTTTAGTGGAGTTTGAAGTGCAGTCAGAGAGCAAAACTCTCCTGAGTCAACCCAGAAATATCACTGGGACCATGGATATGGGGAAACATTGTTTTATCCAATGGACACTAGGAGAGTTTAGGTCAGTATGACACAATCAGAGTTGTAACAATTTCTGAAAAGGAAAGAACTGAGCTGGAAATTATTTAATCACAGAGAGTGTGGCATCTTGCAAATAAAAAAAATGGAGGTTTTGTACGCTGGCCCATAAGTAGTTCCTTATCTCTAAAAATCAGATGACAGGCATCATCTGTCTCCAATGAACACAATATATGACATTAGGGGATAACAATTCATCTTTTTGAATTAATGCTGGGCTGTGATGATCATCTTTCATTTTGCATCCAACGAGTCGTCACAAATTTCTTTTTTTTTTTTTTAGTTTTTATAGCGGCTTGAGGGTCAATATTTCTAAAATTGCCAAGTGGCAATTTTTGTTGGGGGTAGGGGAGTTGGAATTGGAAAGGGAAGCAAAGACATTTTTATCAAATCTAACAAAACCCTGTAAATAGCATTTTTTTTCATTTAAAGCAATTCTCAGTTTGAAAAGTTGAGTAAAGACGACTTGTAACACATTTTAATTCAGAAAGAGGCAGGAGAGCGAATGTAGGCCTGTACTGAGGTGAGAAATTCTGCTGTTTTATAAAGTGTTCAATTCTCATTGTGAATATCTTGAACTCTGTTAAGGATACTGTACTGTATTAAACATGTAAAAAAATGATGTTTGTCTAAGTAGCTTACAAAAAATAATAACTCCTTGAATGGGAGACTATCCATGTCTGGAGATCTGTCGTAACTAAATACCCAATTCGTTATGGTGTTGTAACTTAATAGAAGCTATTCAAGAGAAAGCATGGTGTACGAGACTTTGTAAGTTATTTGTGCTGGTTCTGTATGTTGTGCCATGTGTGTAAGACAAGAATAAACTGCTGCTTTTGTTCATCCCATCCCACCTACTATCCCACCTATGTATCGTTTTTTTCCCCCAAAGATTTCTGCTAATTTTTGTGTTCATAGTCTACACTCTCATGTTTCTATCAGAGAGCATTTTACTTGGAAAGTCTCCCTCTTCTCAAAGAGGCGGATTAGATTTGTTCTCACAAATACTACCAAGGCACATCACATGCTCTTTATTTCCGGATGCTTGTTGAATATGAGTCCTGAATTGTAATCTGCACTCAGGCTGGAGCCAGAAACACGGCCCATGACAGAAGATATGAGTCTTATAGGGACAGATATACAGATGCAAACAAGACTGAATTCTAATATATTAGCTAGAAGGAGAAATATTAAAGTCAAATTATCCTAGTGGGCTTCTAGTGTTATTTATCCTGGCCAGTCGTGCTGCAGTACTTGCTTGTAGACAAGGAAGTCATGTCAGGCTCCAGCTTGTCAGGTGAGTTTGGAAGTTGAGGTGGAGAAAGCATTCGTTTAAGTGCTATACCCAAATACAAACTTTGCTGTAGTGCTCTCTAAGGTTATCACAGTATTTACTGGCACAGAAATAGAAGCCAAGGAAAGAGGAAGGGAGCTGCAGCTGGGATACATGCTGCCATTTAATGACTCCCATTGTGAGCTCCAGCACCTGGAACGATTCCCTGATCCTTGTAGCAGAAATCAATTGCAGGATTCACCAGCCAGACGCACAAAGTACACCACCTTCCACAGTTATGAGCTGGTATATTCTCTCTGACAAATCTCCTGTCCGCAGGAGACAGGTATCAAAGGTAAGACTGCTCTACTCCATCCCATGCAGGCACTTCTTTTTTCTTCCTTGCATTGTACAGTTCTCCAAAAACAATGGTTATTCACATGGATCACATTCCAGCCCCACCTCTGCAGGGTGGAGATCAAGAATGTCTTTATTTTTTGATCAAGAATGTCTTTATGTTTTGATTAAAAAAGTCTTTATGTTTTCCAAATATGATGCAGATGAGCCTCAGGGGGAGTCTCAAAGCTAATGTTCTGATTGCTATTTGTCCCTCAAATTGCTGCCACAGACCACTGAGAGAGCCCTTGCAGATGTTCTCTTTACAGAACAAATCCCCAAGGTCTAACACTATTCTGGAAGCCTGTTGTATTTTATGGCATCACGGACAAAAACATACTTAACACATGGTAAAAATACATAACCACAGATGGCCATATACAACACTTTTTTTATTCCTAAAACAATATTCAAATATGTTCTATGTAAGTTGCTATATTTCATGATGTCTCCTGGAGGTGTTGGATAACTCACAGCACTATTGCAGCTGCTGTAACTGGCACTGACATTTATTTGCCTTGCTGATGCTGACTCCTGACCAATTACCTTAATTCAAAAAGTCCTACCAAAGTCTCACAGGCTTTTTCCATATTTTTAACCCTCCAAAACTGAACAACTCTTGTAACACAACTTTGGTCTGGAAGCAGCACTGTAGTACTGTTTAGAGTAGCAGCATGGAAGAATTTTATCGTTAGATAGAACCAAAGGACCAAAGTCAGTAAAAGGGGAAATGAAAGAAGTTAAATGCTTTACTATGCCTGCATTGTTATGCCAGTTTTGCCATTGAGTTCTTCCTTACACAACCAGAGAACATCCTGTAGTCACAAGTGTGAATGCTCTGGTCGTGCCACCAGCAACAGAATCAGGTTGAGATCTGTCGAATTCTGCTTGAGCCCTTCAGTCTCACCTGCAGCACTCAGGCCCTCACACCTCACCCTACCCCAGTGCTCTGCAGTCACCCTTAACATGCCCTGGATAAACCCTGGCAGTCCTGTCCATGCCCAGATGGAAGAGCTGCAATGCTCCAAGGGCTGGAAAAACTTTGGCAACAACCTGGGTCTGGGTCTCATTGCAAGGACCAGACTTCCCAAGACATCACCAGGGCAGGTTGGCAGATTGGGCATTCCTCCCCATGAGGATGGTATCTCCAGTATCTCCCACCCTCCTTTTCGTCTCTGTGAACACCCTGTTGCTGCTGAAGGTGCAGCAGCCCCAGCCATGTAACTCCCACATATTTTAGAGTTTCTGTAATTGTATAACTGCCTCTCTTTAGAAAAGCAACATGTCATTCACCCTGGAGATCCTGGGGGATTTCTTGCTGTGAATCTTTCTGACAGCAACATGCTCTTAAGTCAGTAAAGAACAGGCTGGGTCAGCCTGGAAAAAGCTCAGCCTCCTTTCATCCTGATGAAGGAAATTTCCCTCATTGCGGAATATTTTTCTTCCCTCTTGGACAGTCTCTCAAGAAAGTTTTTTATAGGTGACTGAGCTGTAAGAAGACATGGTTTTACATTTTTATAAGTGGATGTTGAGGTGTGGAATTTGGGTTTAAGCGAAACATGCAGGAATGTCAGGTCCCACTGGGTGACAGGTAAGTGCTGTGCTACTGAAAACAGCTTCACTGAGGCCAAGCTCACATACAGGGCTGAGAGAGCAGTCATGTGCAGGATTTCTGAGTCATAGCATTTTGGATTGTGACTTAAACTAGAACAGATTGCTTGCAATATAAGTTAATGTTGCAAAAAGGTCCCTGTCTTTCTTCCATGTAAGAAATACTGTGTTATGAAAGGCTCTAGTTCTAAAAAAAAAAAAAAAAAAAAAAAAAAAAAAAAAAAAAAGGCCAAAAAAACCCCAAGAAAAAGAAGGACAAAATCTAAGATGCAAAATTCAAAATGCACAATGAAACACTTTAAAACTGTTTTCTTTAGAAATTGCAGGTGAAGAAGTATCATTGTAAAACAATATCATGGCTGTTACAGCTCTTTTTTCTAACCAGCTAAGGGTGCTGTATGGTGACTGTGATATTTAATTTCACAGTCTTGAAGACAATCCCAGGGATAACCATGAATTTTCTCTGACAGATGCTGTAAATATTTTACATGGTTCAGAAAAAACAACTGTTTTTATAGAAACAAGTATTTCACTGTATCACTTGCCATATTGATTGCATCTCCGTAATACCCTCTCAATGAAATAGCCTTTAGGATTGTGTGAATGAAAGTTCCTACTTGAAGAGGGAAACCTCTGCATGCTTGCATCTGAAGTGCCTCTGTACATTGATTTGTGGGGCAAATAAACAGTATTCTAGCCTCAATTTTCCTTTCGGTATCATGGGATAAAGCTTAACAACATCAAGAGCAGATACTAACTTCATGACTTTGGTTATGAATTATTATTTTTGCTGTTCTCCAGGGCTGTAATGTTGATCTGGGGACTGCATTTGCTTGAGGTAAATCCCTCAGAGCTGTATGCTGCAATGGATATATATGGACAAGAAAGTAGATGTGAATCACAAAAAGGCATGTAACAATAGAGAATTTTCCCAGGCTAAAATCAGAAGTTATATTAAACAGCAATAAAAGGTACAGATAAGTAAATCAGTTTGAAGTGCAGATGAGTAAAATGTTGTCAGAAGAGAAGAGAAGTCTGGTACTTTTACAGAACAAGCATAACCAAGGTGCAGTTTGCCCCTGATGCACATTTCTAAGTCCTTTGAGGAGCAGCTGAGGGAGCTGGGCAGGGGCTGAGCCTGGAGCAAAGGAGGCTCAGGGGGGCCCTTGTGGCTCTGCACAGCTCCTGACAGGAGGGGACAGCCGGGGGGGTCGGGCTGTGCTCCAGGGAACAGGGACAGGAGCAGAGGGAACGGCCTCAGGCTGGACTTCAGAGGCAATTTCCTCATAGAAAAGATTGTTAAACATAGGAAGGGGCTGTCCAGGGAGGCGGTGGAGTCACCACTCCTTGGAGGTCTTCAAGAGCTAACTTGAAGTGCTCAAGTGCTCTCATCTGGGTGACAAAGTGGGGTTCAGTCACAGGTTGCACATGATGGGTATTGGGGACCTTTTCCAGCCTCAGTGATTCTGTGATCTGCGTTGGTTGTTTTTCACCTCATTCACTCAGTGAGCACAGCATATCCCTAATTTAGCCTACCTTGAAACACACTATGCGTGTTATTGGTAGTGCCTTTCCCTTGAATGAAGTCTGCAAGGGCTGAGTATTGAATGTCTTTATTTACAGAAAAAATTGCATAAGGAACTGTCAAAGTTTCCCTGTTGGGAGGTGCTGGGCCAAGGCTGATGCTGTCAGGTCTGGACTGGTATAGTGATGAGGAAGCTCTGTTTGTCTCAGGTGCTCCTCTAGTACCCAGGAAAATACTTTTTCTTCAATTCTCTTTTAGGAGACTCAAAGAGAAAAATTTTGAACAGAGATATGTTCAGAACAAAAGGTTTGGTTTCCTGCTCTGTGTGACGGTGTTCACAGGGGTTTTCAGGTGAGAGGAGATGAAAATGTTGACTCCATGTTCAGAAGGCTTGATTTATTATTTTATGATATATATTACATTAAAACTATACTAAAAAGAATAGAAGGAAAGGTTTACTCTCAGGAGGGTAGCTAAGCTAAGAATAGAAAGGAATGATAACAAAAGGCAGCTGTCTTGGACTCTGAGATAGCTCGGCCTTGATTGGCCATTAATTATAAACATCCAAGATGGGCCAATCAAAAATCCATCTGATGCATTCCACAGCAACAGACAGCCATTGTTTACATTTTGTTCCTGAAGTCTCTCAGCTTCTCAGGAAGAAAAAATCCTAAGAAAGGATTTTCACAAAAAGATGTCTGCAACAGCTCTGCTCCAGGCTTTTTGGACCACTGCATTACTTTCTACTTTTTTTAGTAGCTACTAAGACTACCTTAGCTTTCCTGCCCTGATATGTCCTGTATGATATGTCCTTTTCATAGGTGTGAACTGATCAAGAGCAGCCCTGCCAAGAAAGACTTGGGGTGCTGGTGGATGTGAGGCTGGACATGACCTGGCCACAGCACTCACAGCCCAGAAAGTGATATCCCAGGCTGCCTCCAGAGCATCGTGGGCAGCAGGTCCAGTGAGCTGATTTTGTGTCTCTGCTTTCATGAGACCCCACCTTGAATGCTGCATCCAGCCCTGGGGTTCTCAGCACAAAAATAGACATCAACCTGTTGGATTGAGTCCAGAGAAAAGCCATCAGGATGATCAGAGGTATGGAGCACCTTGTCTATGAGGATAGGCTGAGAAAAATGGGATTGTTCAAGTTGGAGGAGAAAAGGCTTCAGGGTGATCTAGTTGCAGCCTTTCAGTACCTGAAGGGAGCCTGAGAGAAAGCTGGAGAGAGACTATTAATGAAGTAATGTTGTGAAAGAATGAGAGGGAATGGTTTTAAACTGAAACAGAGCAGGTTTAGAATAGATATCAGGAAAAAAATATTTACTTTGAGGGTAGTGAGGCCCTGGCACAGGTTTCCCAGAGAACCTGTGCCTGCCCAATCCCTGGAAGTGTTCAAGGCCAGGCTGGATGAAGGTCTGAGCAATCTAATGTAGTGGAAATTGTCCCTGGCCATGAGAGAGGAGGTGGAATGAGATGATCTTTAAAGTCCCTTCCAACCCACACATTCTCTTATTCACCCAAACAGACAACCTACATTTGTTACTCCCCCTCCACTCTTTTCTCACAGTCATGGTTCTGCTACATCCATAGCCAAATTTTGAATTTCTGATCCAGTTACCTAGGTAACCAGACCCTCACAGGCTTTCACTGAGACCTTTCCTTGGACAGGGCTGGCACTGCCAAACCTCACTCCGAGAAAAATCTCCAGTGTTTCTCTGTGAAAGGACACCTCTCCTGGCTATGATTGTCCCTCAATCATTTGCGATAGCCAGCCCTCTCCATAATACTTTCTGGGAATTCTTTGCATCCTCTCACATTACAGTTGGTCACACTGAGCAATTGCTTAAATCAGGCTCAGTAGTTTTCTTGTTAAGTTGGCTAAAAATCAAGCCTATGCCTACTCACTGGTTATTTCTCTGTGGTCTATTAACTGCCATGTTCCTCACGTGTGGAACAAGCTTCAAGATTTAGACTTGGAAGACTACATGAAGCTCAGAAAATATATTCTAGGGACAGAAATTTTATTGTGATTGGTGTTTTTTCCTGTTTAGAAGATCAGTATAGATTTTAGAAAGGAAATAGTTTTCACAAACCTTTCATGAGCTATAACAGATTGTTATTTAGAAGTAAATTGAAGCTGGAAAGTTAGTATTTTAATGTCTGTTACATTAATTGAATCATTAATGCATCTATGATTTGAAGAATGCTGGTCCAACTTGTCACTCTGCCTTAGTTTCAGGTAAATGTTCTACCTCTGAGATCACTGGGTACTTAGACATCTCTTTAGATCATCTCCTTTTTAAGACTAACAATAATTAATAAAAAATAGAAGCAGGCATAGATATGACTCTTGGGGAGAATGTTAGTCATGGACTTGGCAGTGCTGGGGTAATGGTTGGACATGATGATCTTAAAGGTCTTTCCAAGGTAAATGGTTCTATGATTCTGAAATGAATGTTCTGGTGAAGAAAATAAATTGTTGCTGCGAGCTAAGAAAATAGTTAATTCACAGCAAATAAAAAAACCCAAACAAACAACTAATCAAACCCAATCAAGACAAAACAAGAAAAGTCCCATAAAAACAAACAAACAAGACCCCAAACCAGTGAGTCCCACAAAACCTATGAAAAAACTCCTACAAAATGTAGGTCCTGGTTTGACTGACAGGAAGTAGGTTTTTTTGGATATGCTGTGGTGACCAATACCTGTTCGGATTTTAACATTGGCACCTGGGGTAGCCACTGAGGTTTGGACACACCTCTGAGAACACACAGGGGTTAAAAACCAGAGCTGCGCCCCCGGCAAGCTCTCTTGGGACTTAGAGGCGAAGAGGTCGGATCTCCGTCCCCTGTCCAGCTGCTGCTGGGCTGAGAGGGGCGGCCATGTGGTAGGCCTGGGCCTGGACAGAGATGGGGGTGAGGAGGCCCTGGAGGATGGAAGGGTGGAGGAGCCCCAGGAGGCATTGGGCAGCCGCCCCCCCCCAGGAGAGAGAGAGGGAGAGCCGGCGTCTGAATTTGATGGCGGCCGGCCCAGGAGGAGAAGGGGGAAGTGCTGCGAGAAGGTGCTGAAGTGCCCAGCCGGGCAGTGTGGGAGTTCTGGAGCTCCGGAGAGGCAGAGACTGAGATATTTAACCCTTTTCCTGCATGATAGAAACCTTGCAAATGCTGATCCTCCTGGAGATGAATGAGAAGAGAGATAAGAGATAAGAGGGGATGGGCCACAAGGGAAGTGCAGAAGACTCTTGAGTGGGGGGAGAGATGATGGAGTGGCCTTTTGGCTGGACTTTTCTTGTGTGGCCATAGACGGAAACATTTATTTTTTCCTGTGACACAGAGACTGCATTTAGGGGGAGGCAGTGCCTCAGAACCAGGAGGGTTCAGTGTGGGTACCCCTCGGCCCCAGGGGGTGCAAAAAAATTCGGGAGGACAGATGTCCTGAAGGAGAGACTGTGCCTTTTTGGAGTGGGACAAGGCATCCTTAAAAGACAACCCTAGAAGCAGCTCTGGTCCATGCACAGTGGTGAGAGCACTGGGCATGGAAGGAAGATGTCACAATGGCAAAAGGACTTTCCGGGCGGTGCTGAGTGACATGGAAGCACACGAGGCTTCAGCGTGTTTCCAGGGGAAGCCTATTGTGCGAGAAAGACTCTTCATGGACTGAAGTTTGAGTATTCTAAAGGGTGGTGCCAGACTGGGCAGTTGGTGATTTGGGCAAATGTATTGGATTGGGAAATTTGGTGAGGGGGGGAGGAGGAAAATGCTTTTGTAAGGTTTTCATTTTCCTTGTGTTTTTTTTTTTCCTTCTTTTCTTGTAGTTTAGTTAATAAAGTTTTCTTTATTTTTAAGTAGGAGCCTGCTTTGCTTATTCCTGGTCACATCTCACAGCAGACACCAAGGAGAGGGTATTCTCACGGGGGCACTGTGTCGCAGACATTTTTTCATAAAAATCCTTTCTTTGGGATTTGTTCATCTTCTGGGAAGCTGAGGCCCCAGAAGAAGAATGTAAACAATTGTTATCAGCTGGTGTGGAATGCAACAGGGGCAGCGGTGATTGGTCTTCTGTGAGTGTTTGGATTTGCTGACCACTCACAGGAGAGTTTGTCCTTGCTTTCTGCTGGACAGAGAACTTTGTTATTCATTCTTTTCTATGCTATTCTTAGCTTAGCAGCCTCTGCAACTTCTCTCTTTATTCCTTTTAGTATAGTAATAATGTATTATATATCATATATCAATAAATCCAGCCTTCTGATCATGAACCAAGATTCTTGTCCACTTCTCTCACCCTGAAGACCTTCATCAGGTCGCTGTAATAGCACTGCCATTGTGCCAGGGTCAAACCATGACACATGGGTAAATGAAGGTAATGGAAAATGTAATCTTGTCCCCCAAAGAGTTGCATCTTTTCACCTGTCACATTTTTCCTTTGTAGATCAAAGAGTATAATTGAGGATTGCTTCAGTTTAGCAAACATTACTCTCCAGTAGAGGAAATATAAAGATATTGTCCATCTTTTGTGCTCGTCTTCTTTTTATTTTTCTTGCGATATAGACAAAGGTCAATTGCCTTTTCCTTTGATTCTGCTTGATTTACAGAAAACCAAAGTTGACTGATGTAAACTTTTTAGGTGTCATGATGTTCCTTTTCCTTGTAAATTTTTTTTTCTATGCTATTAGAACATCAGAATAATTTTTCAACTTTTCTTTCTGCTAGTGTGAATTTTAGTAATTAGGAATCGTGATTTTTGTATTTGACACAACTGATTTGACTACTTCATAGGGTGTATGAAGACCACAACCACCAAATTGTGGCTTGCATTTTTCTCCGCTGTTCATTGTAGATTCAACAGTTAACTGAGACACTAAATATTGTCTCATGTGAGAAGGAGCAGTTATTAGCTGAAAGAACTAGTCACTCTTTACAACTTAAAGAACAGATCTCATTAGTTAACCATGAAAAAGATGAGCTACAAAACTCCTTCAGGATGTCAGGTCTGAGGAGGACCAGTTCAAGACAGAATTGCAAAGAAATTCTGAGATGGTGAGTTGTGGGATCTCAGCACCTCAGGACTGATGTGCAGAGTGACCGAGACCACCCTTGGGGGGCTCGGGAGTCCTGGAATGTTGCCAGAAGTGTCTGGTGGCTGGACTTTGATCCCACACGGGAGACAACACCTGTATGAGGACTGGGAGGATTTCACTGGGGTAAGTGATGAAGGGATAAGTTAATTAGTGTGTAAGACACAGGGTTTAGGATTTCTGTACAAGGGGGTCCAAAGAAGTAAGATGGAGGAATTGGGGCATGTCCTATCCTTCTTCTTCTTCTTCTTGGCCTCCATCTTCTGTGGTGATGTTGGCACTTTGGGATTGGTTATTACTAAAAGTGCACTGGTTAATAAGGGTAAAAGGTATTGGGGAAAAATGATAAATATTGTATACGTAACTTTGAGTATAAAGATAAGTGACCGCCCCGGGGGCTCGCAGTGTGCTCATGGCTGGCTGCTGTGCAGATCTCTGTCGGGCCAAGAGAAAATCTTTTAGATAAACAATTAATAAACACCGAGACCGAGAAAAGACCTGAAGCCTCTTCTCGTCCTTTGAAGCGCGGGCTGCCCAAGGCCACCCCGGGCCTTTCCAGGTCACATAAACAGCCGAGAAACCGACAGTGAGTTGTTGTCTTATATATTACAACAGTTCTATTATCATTATATGTTGTCTTATACATCACAAGTTCTGTTGTCTTATATATCAAGAGTTTTTTTATCATTATGGTGCAAGGGTTCCATGTCCTCACAGTTTCATACATTCTCGATGTTTCTTGTAGGCAACTCCTCTAAGCACTGACTATTCTTGCTTCTTGTACCAGCCATCTGACTTCAGGTCCTACTAATCCACTCTTTTATGCCACTTGTTCTTATTGGCTACAGGTGTGGCCTGTAAAGATTAGGCCTGTTCCTAATCTTTAGTAGTTGGTTCCAGCTGCAATTCATTGGGGGATAAGATTACATTCTACATTACATTCATTTACCCATGCTGTGGCTCCCTACAATAAAACAACAAATTGATAAAACCAAAACACACAAAAAAGAAATAGCCGCACAACCCAGAACCCTCAAGCACCTTTCTTAGTTCAGAATGGAGAGAAAAATCACATTATGTTCAAGATCGTCACTACACTCTTCAGAAATCAGACCAACAAAAATATCACTATGGCTTTTGAGTTTCTTGTTTAGAAAATGGAATATCTGATCTTTTGAAAGTAGAGGTGACATAAAGGAGCTGTTACAAATGTGTTACATAACCTGTAAATTAACAGATGACACATCTCCAGGGTCAAGAATTATACTCACTTAAAATATAAAATATGTTGTGCTTGGTTACATTTAGGAGAATGCTTAATCCTTGGGGAAAAGAGCACAAAGAAATAGTGGGGACTTATCCACAGCACTCACATGTGGGCAGAGTGCATACATCTGATGATTTCTATTTTTTTCTGACCATAGCTAGCTGTTTTCATGAGGGATGATGGGTCAATCTGCTCTCAACAGGAAGGAGATGTTAATGCTTTATACTTCTCAGGGTGATTTTTAACCTCAGTGAAAGCACATTTGCAAACCCTATGTAGATGAGTATCACTAAGAATTGTTGTGAAAGTGATCAAGTCAGAGCTTGTGCTTGCGTGGCATTTTTTGCCCTCTCAATGATAGTTTGGAGCTCAGAAATGTATGAGAGTTATGATACCCAGAGCTAAGAAATATCTGCAAAAAGATTATACTGCCAGCCAACACCAATTATTATGATTAAAATCTGATGCAATAATAATGCCTGTCCTACAATCCCCTTGACAATAACTTTGTTATATACACATGGCATGGCAAACTAGCACTCACACAGACACTTAACCGAATTTGCCCTTTGCATAAATCTACAATATATAGCACCTATATAAAGCAGGCAATGTTTGATATGAATGCCCCCTGAAATATGGTTCATAAAACTGATACAAAACAAGACAAAGTCAATGCAACTAAAATATTGTGGTGGTTTGACCAGGAAGAAGTGGGAATTCTGGGATGTTGTGGTCAAACCAATGGGTGCTTGGATTTTGATATTGGCACCTGGTGTGGCCAGTGGGCTTTTGGACGCACCTCCGAGAACACACAGGGGTTAAAAGCAGAGCTTCGGCCCTGGGAGTTTCTCTTGGAACTTCGAGGGATGGGGGTCGGATCTCCCTTCCCCCGTCCAGCCGCTGCTGCTGGGCTGAGAGGGGCGGCCATGTGGTAGGCCTGGGCCTGGACAGAGATGGGGGTGAGGAGGCCTTGGAGGATGGAAGGGTGGAGGAGCCCCAGGAGACATCGGGCAGCCATCCCCCCCCCCCCCCCCCCCCCCACCCCTTGGAGACAGACAGAGAGAGAGAGAGAGTGCAGCCTGTGTCGTTATCTGGAAACTCAGTAAACATGTGCCAGCAGCGGGCAGCCCGGCTGAGGAGATGGGGGGGGTGTGCAGCCAGGAGTCCAGCCACTTGGAGGAGTTTTTAACCCTTCTTGGACAATGAAAACCTTACAGAACATTAACCCTTCCTAGACGAGTGATAAGAGTGGAGGAGGACGAAGGAAATGAACCAGTGATGGGGGTCTGGACCAGAGAGAGAGAGAGAGTGGGAGATGTTGAAAGAATGGAGAAGATGGAGTGGCATTTTATGCTGGACTCTTTCGTGTAGCCATGGACAGAGCCATGTTTCCGTGTGATACAGAGACTGAGTCCAGGGGGAGAAATGTCCCAGTGCCAAAGAAGATTCAGTGTGGGTACCCCTTGGCCCCAGGGGGTATATAAAATATGGGGGGGACAGATGTCCCAAAGGTGAGAAGGTGAGATACTGTGCTTTTCTGGAACTGGACAAAGCATCCTTAAAAAGACAACCCTGGACGCAGCCCTGATCCCTGTTCGGTGGTGAGAGCACCGGAACAAGGACGGAAGAGGCCACCACGACACATGGAAGGACTCCCTCTCCTCTTGAGGAACTGAAAGTTTGAGCAATCTAGAGGGTGGTGTTGGACCCAGAACTGATGATTTTGGAGGATGTATCGTATTGGGAATTTAGGGGGGAGGAGGGGGAGAGTGTTTTTGTGAGGTTTTCATTTTCCTCGTGTTTTGTATGGCCAAAACCATAACAAATATTTACAGTAAGTTATTTCAGTCTATAATATGAATTTTCTTTTTTTTTTTTTCCCTTCATACTTTTGTGTTAAATGCCAAAACTGACCTCTAAGGGTAAATGAATGAGAGAATTATAATACGGTATACAGCAATCATGTCACTTTTATGCCGTGCAATAAATTTAAATGAAATACAAATTATTTGAAGAGGTGTTTGCTATCTGAGCTGAAAACAAACATTCTCTGACAATCTTCATCTTATATTACCCCAATTGTGCTTCACACTTGTAATTTTTTTTCCTCACTTCTGATTAAAGACATCTAAAAATTTTATCTTTCACAACCACTTCTGGAACCACATTGATCAGCCTATATTCCTAGTTCCTGGTGGCTTCAGGGTACAGGAATTGCTCTGAACCCAAGAAAACCTGGGGAAAGATAACACCCTCTAAAGCCGCCACACACATGTCAGACCATGAATTGGGAAGTTAAATGTTGCCCATTGCAACCATTGCCCAGGACAGGTGCTGCTGCTCATTTTCTGAATAAACGCAAAAAGAGTCACGTTCAGCCAGAGCACAAAGTCAGCAGGTGAAGACACTGGAGCACAGGTCTGATGAGGAGAGGCTGAGGGAGCTGGGCAGGGGCTGAGCCTGGAGCAAAGGAGGCTCAGGGGGGCCCTTGTGGCTCTGCACAGCTCCTGACAGGAGGGGACAGCCGGGGGGGTCGGGCTGTGCTCCAGGGAACAGGGACAGGAGCAGAGGGAACGGCCTCAGGCTGGGCATGGGCAGGCTCAGGCTGGATATTAGGGAAAATTTCTTCACAAAAGGGGGTGTAAAGCATTGGAACAGGCTGCCCAGGGAGGTGGTGGAATCACCATCCTGGAAGAGTTTGAGAAGTGATTGTGGCACTTATTTGATTTAGTTCACAAGGTGGTGGTGATCAGTCAAAAGTTGTTGAACTTGATGACCTTGGAAGCTTTTTCCAGCCTAATTGATTCTATTATTCTCCTTTAACAGTGTATGTGTGCATCTTTGGGCCATCATTTCTGTCTGTATAGTGGCAATATCTGTGACCAGTGCAGCAAACTCATATCCTGTTACACGTTGCTGTAATATGATTGTGGAGTGCTCACCCCTGTGTTTTGTTAGTTTTGTTTGCAAATTAAAGTTTGGGTTTGTTTCCTGCATGCAGCTGTTTTCATGCACCTCCAAGACAGCCTTCTGCAGTGAACTGGAGGTGATTTGTGATCAGAGACTGCTGAGCATCTCTGAAAAATGCCAGAGAAAGGAAGGGATCTCCCATCAGCATTGTGCTGTCTGAGAGAGTGGGAGCAGGAACACCCTACATTTTTTCTTGAAAAGCTGAATTACACCAGAATCCATCTATGGAGCTAGTCAAAACAAGTAGTGATGAGATTCTGTCAGGTGAAAAGGAAAAATAAATCTTTTTTGAGAAACAATTCATTCTACTATGAAGACTTTTTCAAAAGTGGATTTTTTTTTAAGTATTGCTGAAACAATTTTGTTTGTTAAAAATGAGAATTGTCTGAGGCAGTATCAGTGTTTGACTATGGCTTTGTGGCTTTGATTCATTTATTAAAGTTTTACACCATTTTCAATGTTGCATTTGCATACCACAGTAAGTAGGAAATAAACCTTGATATATTGTCACTATAAAAATCTTGGTTCAGAGATTCTGAATAAAATTACTATGTATTTGTCTTATCAATGATGCAGAGGCAAAGATTTGAAAATTTGAGTGGTTTTTCCAGTTGCAAATTATAACAGTTTTGAATAATGTTCTCCATGTAAAATTGGAGTTATATTTTCTGAATAACTGTTGCTAGGAATTTGTTTCTGCTACATTAACACACTTAAAGTGAGACAGATTAACTGCAACCTGCAGGAATTAACAAGACTGGAGGAACTTTTTGTCTCCCAGGGCTTTCTCAAGAGCATTTGTTTCATGTTAATGCATTCTACCATGTTGTGGAAGGGAGCAAAACAGCATCCAAATTTTATCTGTTGTATGGTACATTGTGAAAACAGCAATAGAGAATTTGTGGATAAGTTCAAGTTTTTTAAGGTGTACAGCCCTATCCTTCACAGACCTCTGTTTTATTGGGTGTGTTTCCTAGGGGCACACAGAGATGTCTTGCAGGGTCCAGAGATGGAACTCTGCTATTTAGTTGTGTCTTTGAACTCCAGCTTTTCCACTGTGTTTAAGAAACTTAAGTGTGCCTCTGTTCCTTCAACACAAAGGGGATTGAGACATGATGTATACCTCAAAGTTTCAGGGATGCCTGAGCACAAGCTCTTCTCTGTTTGAAGTTCAATGGTTTAACAAAGAGATTTACAGTGCTCTCCAGTTCAGCCCAGTGATGAAATAGGACTCTGAGCCTCAGGGATTGCAAGATAAGAGGTAACATGAGATTGTTACACAACTTTCCTCAATATAATAGAGCTGTAATATATGTCCATTTCCAGTAATATATCATAAAGGAGATGATTAGAAGCCAGCAGAGCTATAGCAGATGGGTATCCAAAAAAATAACTGCAAACTTTCCAGTTGGTGCTTTTGGATTTTCAAGAGTTCTAGAGTCCAAAATGAAGGTCTGTTGTTCATTTTCTCAGAATTGCACTTTAACAATGTAGTGTGTGTTATCTCCAGTTGCCAGGAAGAAACACTGTGTGCATGGGGTTAAGCTGTTACTTCTGATAAAACTGGATTCCCAGATTGCTGCCTCAATGGTTTTGAGTTTGACACAATATTCCAAATTTTATACAAGGTGGAAAATATAAGGAGTCTTGATTGCCATGATCAAAGGTTTGATAGTGTGAGCTGAATAGAAGAAAAGAAATATCTTGCAGAACAACCTAAGAAAAGTAAACAGTGTTTATGCCTGAACATTTTAAACTTTATTAGACCTTATTTATTAAAAGGCAACATCAGTGAATTTTACCGCAAATAAACGGGCACTCCTCTCCCTTACTATGGTCACAACAAATCCTCAGAAAGAATAATTCATTCACTATAAAGGTATTGTATATTAGAGGCAAATAGTGCGGGAAATCTCCTATATAAACTTCAAAAAATTATCGGGATACAGTTACTCACTTTTGTAGCTCATTGTCAATTAAGCACAAAGATCATATTAAAATAAACTTTCAAACTTCTCAACTTCCTCTGCTGATTTTCTTCCTGAATATTATGAAGTCTCTATGTTCCAAGTGTTCCCAGTAGTCACAGAGGACTAAGCCAACGCCTTTGTGCAAACAAAGTTCTCTTTACAAACTCATTCGTTCTTTTCCCCCTACTCAGAGAAGGAATTTGTCTATAACCCAGTCTCCAGAATAACCTAGACAGAATAGTCAGGGTACTTGTTTACCTAATGAATCAGACAAGATAAAATCTGATCACTTTTGCATCATGGATTAAACTACTTTCTCATTTGCTATATAGATAATGTGCACTGGGTGACCTTCAGAATTAAAAATAACACTTTTTTGCCTTAATTAAATAAAAAACAGCATTTCCCTGACTTTAAAAAATAGCTATTGATAATATCTAAAAACACTATTACATTAAATTTCCAGAATAATATATTGAAAATAAAATTATGGACAGCACTAAAAAAGACAAAAAGCAATAAAACTACGATATTCCAAGCTATCACTGTTTCTAAGAAGAGTGCAAATTTTTTCTACCATATAAATAAATAATGTAGAAAACAAGGTCTGTTTGAAATGGTATTCTGACTGAAGAGAAGGTTGAAAGAAAAAGTTTTATTGATATTATTTTCGTTATAATCAAGTGAATCTCTGTAAAGGTGCCCAAACTGTAAAACTGTTAATTCAGAAAAAATATAGGAGGCAGAGGAGTTATTTTTAAAAATATCTAATAAGTACAATATAGGATCATTATGCAATATAGGAACATGTTATAGAGTGATAATTTGCATCTTAAAATTAATATAGTATTGATATTAAAAGAGTGAAAAGTGTCATTGGAACATTTACATTCTTATGGAAATATATTTTTATCTAAGACATTGTGTAATAAAGGGAAAGGCCTCATTTAGAAGTTTTTGGTTTCCTTTTAATGAGCATGTGCTCTGGATCCCCTTTAAGGATTATCTTTATCAAGCTTTTGTTTTTTATAAAAGGATGATGAGAGATTTTACAAGTACATGCTTAACCCGCTTCCTCTTAGCAGGGAAGGGACATTACAGTCATTTATGAAGTAGAAACTTGGTTTTCCTTGGGGTTCTCCTTTCAGTGTGACTGTGGAACAAATAGGCATCTGGTACTAGAAGACAAAAATATTGAGGATAATCTGATAAAGAAAGTTTTTATGGAAATGCTGCTAACTAATCTTTTAATCAGAGAGGTGTGTGGCTAACTCTTCTTGTGTCTTCCTGTGGACTACCCAAGATGTCATTTTTCCGGGTCAGTTGTGTCCAACTTTCATGGCATTGCTCAGTGAACTGGGATAAGCAATGTTAAAAAGCTCCTTTTTTTATTTTTCCACTCTGGTTTTGCTGGAAAGCAAAAAAGGGGTATTGCAGTAGCATCAGTTTAGAGATGTGAATCAGTTGCCTTTTGTTAACGAAGGAGCGCGTTGGCTCAGAACAGCCTGCACTCTCCTGAGCATGAGCAAATGCTATTTTTGTGAGTACAGCTGGGATGAAAAAGGAAAAGCTGTAGTTCAAGATTTACTCTCATATAATTGGCTGTCATTTTTTTCCACTGGACAGGGCCTGTCCCTACTTCTACCCTTGAGTTGCTCCCATTCAAGCTGCACAAGTTGGATGAAATACCAGTAAAAACAGAGCTTGAAGGTTCTCAAATTTAAAAGGAGGGGTATTCAGAAACTAGGGAGCAATAAAAATTGTCCCGTGTACTCTCCAGGTGTCTGGCAGGTAATCAGGATTTCAGCAGAAAAAAGTAAGCTGTGTAAAAGTGATAACCTATATTTACCCATAACCTAAAATTATATTAGAGTTCCCGGCCTTGAGCAGTCACTGAGCTTCCCAATTGCACATCATATTTAGTTGTGATAAAATTAAAGGCAAAAGGCAGAACCTGGATGCCTTTCATGGGACGTGATATTTGATGACCCATGTCCTTTTTTCCAGAGGATCAAAGAAGATTTAATTAAAATATATTTTGTCTAGAGAAATTATTCTCAAAAAAATGAAACAGGAAAATTATTATTATCTAAAATGTAATAATAATTTTAATATAATAATTAATTTTTCCTACAGATATTTAGCGATACGTATTAAATTGGTACTAAAAATACATGTCAATAATAAAATTAGAAAATCTGGATTAGCTAAACTTATATAGGTTCACTGAAAATTGTATGTTCAAAATGGCTTAATTATAGTAGCACTTTGATTCGCAAGAAATTACCTTCGGAGGGTGATAGCCAAAGATTTCTGTAACAAATGCAAGGTTTTAAGTCTTTTCTTTACTTTATTCTGCTTTACTTACTTATGGGTCTACCTTACCATCACCATCCTGCAAAGAAAAAAAATCATTCCTTTTCACTTATAGTTACCAGACTGCAACTAAAGGCAAAAATGTAACCTGAAGAAAATTTCAGTGGTCTCTAGATAGTAATGGAATTGGTACTAGGATGACCTTTAGAGGGAAATCTGAGAGACTGTATAATCTGATTGTCAGACTTTACTGCAAGATTAGAAGCTCATTGTATATACTCAAGCAGGTGTTCTTGTACTGATCTGAGGTATTCATCTATGCCATTATTAAGAAATAATTGTAAAAATAGAAGAAAAAACAAAAAAAAAAAACTAACCTAAACTGATAATGGGAAAAAGGAAAATACAGGACTGGGAAAGTCTACATCGTTCAAAAATTCATTTTAAGGTGGAGAGAGAAACTATTTCCTTAACTTTATACATTGGTCCCAGTTTTTTAGTGGTTTTTATTGTGCACCATTAGTGTATGCTCCAGGGCTAAAAAGCTTCACCAATAACAGAAAGTCCATTTCAAACCATAATTGTGCATTTTAAGGGCAGAGGTGAATATCAAAATTGTATAGAGAAATATTTTCTCTCCTAATTAACTACATTGAGAGCAACATTTTTGGTTTTAACTGTCATGGAGCTGCAATGTTCCTCTGCATAACAGCCAAGCAAATCATTGGAATGGCAAAGAGGAGCAATGTTAAATTCAAATGGAAATATAAACTGTAAAACAACTTAAACTGTGCCTGGCACCAAATGAGCACATTACGGATTATGTGCTTGGCCCAATGCCATGCTCTCCACTTGGATAGATGAACAAACACAGGAAGACTTTCAATAGAGGATATTTCTGAATGGTTTTAATGTTTGTAAATAAAGAATATGAAGGCTACAATCCTACACAATTGATTGGAAAAAACATAACACAAATGTGTTCCTTGTAGCTGGATGGACACTCTGCCATAGCTGTTAATGATTCCACTGCAATTTTCTGAGTAAACAGCACCAAATCCACTGTTGTGTCTGAGAGTTGTGCCTTTGCTGCTTGTCTCACCTAGGCTGAATCAATAATTGAGTCCTACCAGTGCAGTGTCTCACATATTGGCTAAGCAAGGTAGTATTGTTTTCCTGCTTTAGTGCAGTTTCACTTAATTTTTTCATGTTTTCTCTAATTGTGTGTTGAACTGCACAGAATAAACATATCTTTGGAGAAAACAGTGATCCTGAGCTTCCAGCAGTTTTCTAGTGAAATCTCTGTTTTCTCTATAGAATCAATCAATAGTCCAAGTTCAATCAGTTTAGTTACACTCAAACGACTTCTAAACAGAAAGAATGCACCTGAATATTTCTTAGTGTCCCTTTGGTCCATTCTTCCCCTGAAGGGTAGTCCATTTATTTTCCCCCATCTTTATTTTTAATTTTCTTAGGACACTTTTTAATTTTCTTAGGACTCGCACTATGGCCTTGCCTATCTCATTGCAACAATTATTTTTTTTCCCACAAAATAAAAAATGGTGTTCAGAAATTTTGTATGGGATTCTTCTCTTCTGTACAAGGAATTAGGTCATAGTTTTTCATTTTCCTCTTCATGGCACATCAGCTGTAGTAGAGGAATAGGTGCAGAGAAAACTTTGGCAGTTCCCTCCTTTGTACAAAAAAATCAACATTCACTCTTGTACACTCAAATGACTTCCAAGTTTCTGAGTGGTCAGGACTTTATATTAAAACTTAAATTTTCTCATATTGAAGCATCAGACGTCCTCAATGTCTAGAAATGGTCTAGAAATAATAAAAACCATGAGAAACAGAGACTGTCTTGACAAGATTCTTGTTTAAAAGTCAAAGAAAAGAGATGCACAACTAAATGACTGAAAATCACTGCTCACAGCCTACAGGCTTTAATAGATAGACAAGAAAACAGCACCAAATTTAGCAATTTACCGGCTTTCAACATATTATCTATAAGTGTGTTGGGGAGAATGGACAATACTAAATAAGAAAGGGATGCAAGTAAGTTTCTGATTCTTTCCTTCGTCTTAGCTCCTGCAATAACTTTTTCCAGAGGAAGAAATACAAGTCATGCTGTTCCAGGTAAGCATCGCAGCTGGAAAGCCAACAAAATCTGCACTTACTCAGTTGTTCGTAACTTCATGAAACTTTCAGGCTTCAGGCTACAATTTTACAGCCTTAGCTTAACCCTTATGGATTTTATATCAAAAGCTAAATATAGTGAAGAAAACTCTTCTCCTACTTTCATGATTTTGACATTGTGAGGACCCCCAGGATGCAGCAAACACATTCCTCACTAGGAGGAGAGTTATGCTGATGGATCACGGAGGTGATCTGCATCTTACCTATCCCCTCAAAACCGGAATCCATTGTACACGCACATATCACACACCAGACACAGCCACACCACCACAAATAGCTACATTCAACAATAGGACATGTATGCCTTTGATTCCTTCTCTCTCACTGATAATTTTCTCTCTGAAAAACATTTATTGCCATTTTAAAAAATGAAAAAGTATATTTGCAACTGAAAAGGTGTAATTAATACAAACCAATATCCTATAAAGTTTTTTGTCTCAGAAAAAAACTCAGATTTTTCTTCTTCTTCTTCATGGTTTCTCAGAATTTTTTCATAGTGTATATGCACCTATTTGTCATCATTAAAATGAAGCAGCCAGGCCAGGGGAACTGTAACTAGATGATATTTAAGATCTCTTGCAACCCAAACCATCCTTTTATTCTAGACTCTGTGATTTTAAAATTGTCTATACAAGGTCATTAACATTTTCAAGAAGTACAATGACTCTTTCCTACACACTGGAAACATAATGATTTCACAAAAGCACATTACCCCCCCCCAATTACCTGAGGATTTATAATGTGTGTACTATATTGAACTATAAATTCTTTACTCTAGGAGCTATAACAACCTGTAATCTGCTGGCACACCTTGTAGACTGTTAAGATATTTATTATTATATTCAACAATAGTGGTAAGAAATGAGTCATACATTTCATTAATATGTAATTATTACTGATCATTTGAATACCAGAAGGTTTAGCAGCCTGAACAAGTACAGGAGATTTAGTCCAAGCAAAGAAATTATGAGTGCAGAATGCAAGCCCGATTAATGCTGTCCAGTCAAATTAACTAAATGGGATGACACTGGGCTTTTCTTGAACTTATGAATTAATACCTTTATCTCTCTCTTTCCAAGGGCCTGATCCCACAAGGAAGTCTTTATTACAGCATTGCCACCATGATGAGAAACATAATCTTAACCTATTCACTTAAATACCAGTAGAACTTGAACAGATTTTTTATTTGTTAAGCTGAGCTCCTGCTTTGCCTCTGTAGAAATTAGCACAGCAGGCTCAGAGTCACCAGAATGCCATGATCTACAGTCAGAAATGGGGCTGTGATTCCTCTCTAATGGTAGAGCTTAAGAATGTGGAATACCTAGTGACAGCTGCTATGTGAAAATAATCAGCCTTAAATCAGTGGGAATGATCTCGCAGCAGGCTTCTATTGTTTGATAGCAAATGTTTAGAATTACAATTTTATTGGTGCAGAAAGGAAAAAGAATTAAGCAATAAATAGTTTGTCAGAAAGCCCACAGCAACTTTGATTAGGGTTACATTGTTACTAACATTCTCTAGGGACAGAGAATCATATTTGGGATTTTTTCATCCAAGACTGGAACATGTTGCTGTTCCTGTTGATTTCATTGTTCCTTCTTTCTTTGTAAATGCTTAATAATAGGAAATGAATTATTTATGAAAATACAGACTTGAAATGGTGTCCTGCAGCTTCAATGCAGCATTAAAAACCAGCGATTTTACCGCCTACAACCAACAAACTCTTGTGGTTTCACTGAAAGTCACAGAGTTCTGTTTCTGAGAGTTGCTCATGCCTCTGTATCATCAAACCTTAACCACTGCAGTGGGTTCAACAGAGGCCATAATAATAATAATAATAATAATAATAATAATAATAATAATAATAATAATAATAATGATAATAATAATAATAGCTCAAAAACACAACTGATGACACAGAACTGGACATTTTCAACACATGAGATTGCAATATTCTTAGAGTACAGTCATCCTGAACCAAAATTGTAGTTATTGTAATAATATTACATTTTAAGTGCCTGAAAAGAGCACAGAGCAGAAGTTAGATCCAATGGTGCAGCTCTCTGAGCTTGTGATATATGCTTAGAAGAATAATCTTTTAATAAATAGGGAGGATTTCCAACCTTATCTGAAAATGAGAAGAAAATTAGTACCTTACATGTGGTGCAGTTTTATGGCAGATTTGCCCAGGTAGCTGGCCTGGAAAGGGTGGGTGTGAAGACATAAATTCACTGCATTTCTTACTACAGTTTCAGACTGTGATTGCATTAACAGTGGCAAACAAAGAATCAAATAATTAAAAGAAAGATTTTTACCTCCTTCTTTCAGTTCTCTTTTAGTAACCCTCCAGAAGTGTTCATTTAGGCTCTCTAATTTCTCTGGTCCCAGGACACACAGAGGCCTCATTTCTGTGGCACCAAAGACACCTGCCACTCATAAACACTAAAATGTATTTTGGGAAAACAAGTCCCTGATTTAAATATAATGTTTGGAGAACACCACTGAACACTTTAGTAGAACTGAGACTATATGTGATCCAAGGGATTTTCCTGGAACATATCCCATATTCACATGACACACACATAACAATTTAAATATATTTTGACCAAAGACACAATGGCTTTGATTGATTTTTTTAAGAAAGAAATAAAATTCTTCCAAATTGAGGTTTTTTTTTAATGGTACACACTATTTTGGAGTATGTCTCAGTAGCTTTGTCTTATGTCAGCAAGAAACCCATGCTCTGGAAATTGCATTGGTTGCTTTTGTCTTGATTGACTCTAGGCAAAAACAAAAGTAGTCAGGCTCAAACACAGAGACTGATTTTGAAGTTAGATGGTGTTTAGTGAATCACTTCATTGCAGATATGGAATTTAACAAAAATGGATTTGAAAGTGAAAGTTGTTGCCTTCATAACCTTTATAATATCTCTTTTATAAAAGCTATTCAAACATAGCTTTATTTCAGGTGAGAAAAGACTGTATCTGTGATACTGTTCTAAGTGTTTCACTGATGTATTTTTTTTATTTAACTCTGCTAATTTTTTATCTACAGCTATTCATCAAATGGAAGGGATTTGGATGCCATTCAGGAAAGACATGGACCAGAGCATTTGGTTACAAAACACATTAGTACATCATTCTGTTCCTTATTTCACATGATGAGCTGCCTGAAGGAGGATAAATGGCTCATAAAGTTCTCAATGGCCTAAAAGCAGGACCATCTGTTGAAGTCATCAGTGACTTTGTGTCTGAGCTTAGCAGCTGGGAAACCTTCAATTCATCAGCTCTTCCTTAATCAGCTAGGTATCTCTGAAGTCAGTGGGAATTATTGTAATATATTCTGGAAGAGCTTAGACAATGGTGAGAGCTTTCCCCATTTTGAGATGATGTCCATATTTCAACGCATTTCAGTACACAGATTTTTGGCTCTTCAGGTACCTGGCCCACTCAAACTGCTAAAACTGCTCCACATCTGTTCATGTTGCTCAGAGAGATTTGTCAGAGTAATAGAAAGTGATAAAGATCTACCGGACCCTTACATCTTATACTGCTGGTAAATTTGAGTACTCAAATTCACATATGTGCTTCTAATGAATCCTTGCTTGTGAATGCCATCATCCTTGGGAAGAGAAATCATGAAATGCCAAACCAAAGGGAAGAAGCAAGTGGTTTTCATGGCCTCTGAAAGATCAGAAAGTTCTGTTATCCTTTGCTATTTAATCCATGTGTTCATGTGCAGGTAGATTAATACTTTCAAGTTGAATTACAGACCTGAAGTAATCTTTAAAGTCATTAGTAGAGGAAAGGAAATCAAACACACAGCAATGGATACTGAGGGTTGATTGTTTAACTGTATTCTAGGGCAACAATGGAGATGAGAGTGAACTTTAAATCTACATTCTCAGAGAGGAGTATTTTTTTGAATTGTGATGTTGCATATTCCCAGCGGAATTCTCAAAATGTAGCAAAATTATCTTTGAAACTTATTCCAGGAAACTGTGTGAAAAGAGGGATGCTGGTAATTCTTGTAAAAGACCTCAGCTCTGTTTTCCCTGGCTTTAGAGATTAAATTATTATTTATTTAAGTTATTTTAAAATAATAAAAAATAAAATCCAACCCTTCCCCTGACAGGATTTAAATATGGAACTCATATTTCCTAAGTCTCAGTGTTGTATAAAAGTAAATGATAGTAGTTTATAAATAATTTTCTCTTAATTTTTGCCAAAAATACATGGTAAATTGAAGGGTCTGTATGTACTTAACATCTGTTATCTGTGTCTCATTTACCAGGAATACTGCACAAATCCCCATCAAAGCATTGGCACGGAAGTTTCAAAGGTCTTATTAAGAAGGAAAATTTTTATACTCTTATGGACTGATAATGTAATTGTGTTCACCTAAGTGAAAGGCCTTCATATAAATATTGGAGCACAGAGTAATTTGCTTTTCATACTTGCAAAGTATGACTTAGAAGTAATTTGCTTTTTATAACATGCAAATCCAAACCCTGTTAATGGGAAATATGCAATCTACTTATCAAAACTAAAGGAGAGGAAATCCTGCAGAAGTTCTTTATTTTTCTGAAAAAAAAAACCAAAATCCCCCAAAAAACCAAACAAACCAAAAAAGCAAGCAAAGAACCAACCAGCCAGCCAAACAAAAAATCCAACCCAACCCAAACCAAACAAAAAACAAACAACCTAGCTAACTAACTAACTAACTAACTAACAGACCCAAAAAGAACTAGATTTATTTGCAAATGCAGGATAAGAGCTAATATTATGCAATACATGTTGATTGTAATATTTTTTAAGATTACAGTAGAGAGGAAATAGCTATTAAATACGAAATATTTCACATTAAGTTGGGCGGGGGATTTTCATAATTCTCTGCCTATTATGCATCATTTCAGCCCAGGAATGGTCAACAATTGTGAGAAATAGATATATTTGTCTTTTGTTTTAACACATGAATATAGATCTTCAATTTGTCTATCTTGAGAAATAGAACATAAAGTAAAAATAGTATAAAATTATAACAATCTCATGCTACTTTTTTCTTCCTGAATTATCTTGAGCTTGAGGATAAAAGTGTTCATCTGGACTATGAAACCATTCTTTTTTGTATTATTATCTCAGGACATATTTTTCACCTTTCAGCATGTATAAAATAACTAGAAAAGTATTGGAAATGCACACTCTCATGATTAACAACCAGTGGGGGGAAAAATAAGTAGAAATTAAATTACCTAATGATTTCAAGTAGCCTGTAATTGTGGCTTACACATCCTTTATTTTTTCATAGAGCAAAAATATCTCAAAGACCTGAACAAAGTGGATATCCACTGGACAATGAGGAAGATTTGATTTTTCACTCTCCTATTGTGATTCACGTTATTGGGGTGAGATTTGTTTAGTTTTCTTTAATGTTTTGTTTAGTTTTCTTTAAGTTGTACACTTAATATTTTTAAACTTCTGCATGAGTGCAACTAAATAAAAAAGTCATCTGTTGGTGGGTAAAATTATGTGATATGTTCAGCAGCTGCAACCACAGCAGCAGCAAATATATTAGAAAATACTGCATGCTTCAAACCCATCTTGTGGGATACCTTGGTTTGAAACAACCATCATTCAGAGTGTGAGATTTAAAAAGCCACAAAATTTTTTAGCATGTACAGACAGTCAACAGATCTGACTGCCCAAGTGGTGGAAGTATCCTATTATCAAGAAAGGACCTGAAAAATTAACTTTATGGAGGGGTTTTTCTCCACTTTTTCCATTCTACTGAGCAAGTTAGAGGTTGTTGTTTCTTCTTGTCAACTGATTTTTTTTTGGGTTTATGGGGTTTTTTTTGTGATTATTTGGTAGAAAGAAGCCTCGAAGCAAAAGAATTCCCCTTGCAGTCAGCAATATCACACATAAGCCTTAACAGGAGGGTTAACTGAGTGCTGAAGTTGTCAGGGTGAGTCACTGATGATTTCAGCTTCCTTTTCTCACTCAAAAAGAGCAATCTACTGTGAGGGATGGACACCCTGAGATTTGTGAACCAGGAAAATTATCGAGGCCATGCAAAAAGGGTTGGGAGAATCACAGGGATAAAGTCTGCACCCACCCCCTGGAGTATGGAAGCCTCTTCCTGTCGAAGAAGCCACTATCTTCAACAAAAATCACAGTGTATTGCACATTTTCAAGGTGTCAGTCACTGAATTTTGAGATTCCTCCACAGCTGCATGTGGCAGAAATCCCTCAGAGATGAGTCAAACAAACGCAACCAATGCAGCAACAGTTAAGCAGCTGTTTTGAAGTGGGTTGTTTTTCTGACATGCATTAAATATCTCACCCACCCATTGTTGTAGGACTCTTGTGCTATAACTTCAGTGAAAGAATGGTGAGAACCAGTCAAAAGAACCCAGTTTGGTATGCACCTCTCTTTTACAAATTCTTTGATATCAATATTTCTCTGCCTTCTAAACTCAGTGCTCTCCACACTGGCAGACCTCCAAAATACCCTTTTTTATTTTTCTATACGGTATTCCCTCCTGCCCAAGACATATTTTTTCTTCTGACAGCAACGCCCAATCCTTCTCCACTGCACTTTCAACTCTTACAACTCAATAACTCCCAGGAATTGCTCTATACAGCTCTCCAGTCAATTAGAGAGTCAGAAAGTCAGGCTCTCCTGTTAGCCCGTGGAGTGTGGTCCCATTCCCTGCTGCGTGGCTGGCTCCTGTCATCTGTGACCCTTGGCTGCTGACTGTTCAACCAAGATGCAGGAGCAGGGGTACCATGGACAGCTGCCCAGCCTGCCAGGAAAGATGTGATTTTTTTTTGGGTGGGATTTACCCTGCACTGTTGGACTGGACTGTTTAAGTCATCCTGCATGTAAAGGGAGTTGAACCACCAGAGGGTGGTTCTCAGTGGATTGCTTGGAAGAACACCTAGCACGTCAAGGACCAGCAGAATACAATGACTTCATGAAACAGAATTGTGGCTTTGGCTTGTATTTAAAAAAAAATAACTACCTTTGAAGGTCTTCAATTGAAAGGTTGTTCTGCAGCTGACAAATTTGATGAAATTTGAAGCAATCAGTGTGCCTGAGGCAAAGATTGGCAGAGCCACTCTAGATTTGGCAAACTTTCCATCAACTGACTCTTTTATTACTGAGTCCATGTATATACACTACATAAGTGTTTTAGGGACTTTTTCTTTAGTGTCCTGTGGAGCTTTTTGAACTCTCATCTCTGTCTGTGAGAAACTTGCTAGGAAGAAAGAGGTGACTGTAACTATCAGGGCACTTATAAGTGTCTGGGTCTGACATGGGATTTGAAGACTTTTTTGTCTTTTCCTAAAGACAGAAGTAAAGAGGAAGAAAAAAGCACTTCTAGAGGCACAGTTTGGAGGATAAGATAGAAGTTGTTTAGATTCTATAGCACAGATAATTACTCAAGAATCTGGTTAGTATGACTATGTATCTTTTTCCCTCAAAATATTCCAAAACTTGTTGGTTGAGTTAAATAAGCTGGATTTATTTCAAACTATTTGGATCTATTCCAGGTGATTAAACTCTATTGCTGTTTGAAATTAATGATATTCTGTGTTGTTACATTTGGAAGAGCCAAGTCCTCATTAAAAAAAAAAACAGACAGGGGGGAAATCAGTATTATTGCATGGTTTGGAAAATACATTGTTTTTTCTTTACTGCAGAACAGGATGTCAGTGTAACTTCATAAAGTGAGAAGATATCTTGACTTACCAAGCTAGGTGCTTGCTTGCTTGTTTATGACAGCTCTTTTTCTCCCTTTCCCTAGCAACCAAGGAACACAATGTTATCAGGCTGAGTGAAGTAGGCTCTACTCAACAGGAATTAATCTCTCTTTGCAGTACAGGAACAGATTTTCTTGGCGTCTTTGTGCCTCTTAAGTCCACTTACACCCACGAAGACACCTACAAGCCTTGGGGAATAGATGAGGCTGTTTTATCCCACTTTAAAATCAAACCCTTACGGATGACCAGAAGAAAGCTGGTGCAAAATGGGAACACATTCTTATCTCTTTTCAGATTTCTGTGCATTTTTTCCTTGAGCCATAGGGCTTTCTTTCTCCCTGATACTTTTCTTTCTTTCCTGCCTTCTACATTTCTGTGTAATTCTGAAGTTAAGGCAATTCAGGAAATAATATTTTTTTGCATTATAATCTAGGGGAGTAGAAAATCTGTTTCTGCATTTTCTGTCAAAATACCTGTTTAAAATAACTTTGAAAACCTAGTAACAACAGTCATGTTATCAGGTATTGCACTAGGATACAATTTTCTTAGTTTTATTCTGAAATTAAGGATTTATCTTTCCTAAATAAGCTAAATATTATCTATTATAATGAAGATACGAATTTGCAGATTAATATTGTGTTTACTCTGCATTAATATCAAAGGATACATTTTCTTTTGCATCTTCACATAAGTGGTATCACAGCAGGAAATATTTGTGAGTTTGGATAAGTTTTGAAAGTGTTACTTTTAGCAAGACAACATTAATCATTCTGCAGAGTATGGTTCAGATTCCTCATGGCTTTTGGGCTGAAGTTATCACATTTTATCCTTATAAAACAAAGAGTATTCAAGCAATTAATTATTTTCCCTGTGTTTCCAATTCTGGACTTTTGATGAGTCTTAGTAACAAGATTTTTGAACAAGATTTTACCAGTTCTCATTGATTGTGGACCTCAGTTGATCTTCTGAAAAACAGACTTTCAATAGAGGATCAACCATTGCTTAGCAGGTAGATTAATTCTGATTTCTTTCTGCTGGTGTTATTGCAAGCAGTATTATGACTTAACCACCAGGTAGGTTCTAACTTCAGCTATGCATGATCAGAGGGCTAAAAATACCTTTTTAAAAAAAATTTTGGACCTTCTGTTGAGTGGAGAAAATAAGCAAAGCTTGTAGTAAAACCAAATATTCCCAGCTTTCATTTGCATTTAAAATTTCTTAAAGTCTGAAGATGGAAAAAAACCAATTCATACTAAGATCATTCAAAAGGTAAAAAGAACTGTTGTGATGCAAAATTAAGGAAGAAGACAAACCCTACTTTCTACCCCTCTCACAAAGTTTTCTTCCTTCTTGCCATTGATAAAGTGACTGTTTTATCCTACCTTGATAAATTCTGAGTAATCAGGGAAACATAGAGAGAATTGTATTTCACTTAAAAGAGTGTTAGGAAGGAAAATATACAGCTGGGTTTTTTTCCAAATCAAAAGGAAGAATATGTGTTTCTGATATCAGAAAGCACCACCAAACCTTATTTTGCAGCCGATATAATATTTGGGACATACAATTTTTTTTTGTTAAACATTAAACATGCTTGTACATGTGAAAAGTAATGATGTGAATCATACCATCAGAAAATATTGCAACGTGACGTGTCAGAAAAAAAAAGTACAAAACATATCCCCCAAAATCTTTGACATATCCCCTGCTTTGAAAAAAAATTAGACTACAACCTATATTTTCAGAGATTTTTGTTTTTCATTAGTTATTATGGGCAAATTCTAAGGACTTACTTGCCTGTTATCAGAGGCTTATTAACTCCTCCTCTCACATGACACAGTTTCTTTTCCAACATCTGGCTTGTAATGCAGTAGTGACTCTGACAGGATTAATATGTGTGTCTTTTGCCAAGGAGCAACACCTTCTTGGTGGAAATTCCTAAACTTAGACCCATAAACCATTCAGAGTGTCATGAATGAAGAAAATGAGCTTTTGGGTATCTTACCAATAAGGTTAGACTACAAAAACTGCTTCTTTGGATACAATATTTAAACAGAACACAGAACAAATCAATTTAAAAGGATTTAAATTCCTCGAGTTTCTGTGCTGATAGGTCACTGGTACAACTTCAATGACAGCAAATGGCATGATATGAAACAGATAAAATATGATCATTATCAAAATCACAGAAAAGAGAAAAAAAATATGAACAAAGGAAAATCTTGGAGTTTTTCTTCTTCTGATTCTTGAAGTTATTTCTTTGAGTTTGCCAGCAGAAAAGGACTACTGCAGTGTTAGCCAAGGTGTTAATTGTGGCATTATATGAATAGGAACTATCATCTTATAAATGTCTACTGCTGTTTTATAAACTTCTAAACAAATTAGTGTGCCCAAGAAAATTTGAAGACATTTTGAACTGCAGGAGAAAAAAATTTAGATTGCATTTTGAATGGGTTTGTGTGAGACAGAAAAAACTCTCAATAAACAGCAGGGAAAATAGTGCAGGAATTGTGTGATGACAATGGTAGCATCTGTGAGTGTGAGGAAATACTGAAGACTGGTGAAGACTCTGGATACAGGTATAAAAGGTTTTTTTCTAAATTTTTTTCCCCTGAAATACAGAATTTCCCTGAAATTTAAGTTCTACTCTGTTTATTTGTCAAGCACTAGGAAAAGGTTCGACTGCTATAAAGTCTACCTCAGAGACTGAGGTTCCAGAGTAAGAGCTGGAATCCAGCTAGACCAAATTGAGCAGTCTGAATAGTGATTATTGTGCTCACACTGCAGTCAATGAGCACAGGAGATATCTGATCTGCCTGGTCCTTCAGTCTTGAAGTGGGAGGGATGAGATATCAGCAATTGCCCATTTTGTCTTGTTTGACCAATTTGTCCAGTTGGACTTGTGCCCCCAAAAAGACAAAGAATGATTCATTGTCTGGTTGCTAGTCAGGGAAGTAGAGGTTTGTTAGTTTCAACTAATTTCCAGGCACATGAAAGACAGGAAAGCAACTGAGAGCATCTACCATGGATTCACCAGGCTTAAATTGTTCTAGACCAGTGTAGTAGAAATTATTAGATCTATTGACAGCAGATAGATGAAGAAAATGGCTCACCTTGACACCAGCAAGGCTTTTAGCAGTCTGGCACAGTGTCTTTCTACTTGGAATGTCAAGAATTGGACTGGTGTGTTAGGGGCTGGGCTGGGGACTGGCAGGACTAGTGAGCCTAAAGGGGTAGGTCACGGATTGAGTTTAACTGGCCATGGGGCGTGAGCAGCATTCCTCAGGGGAGGAGGATCAGGAGGATGCTCGAAGGGAGTTCGGCTGACTGGAGGAGGGGGCTGATACCAAACTGAGAGATTTCAACATCAAAAGTCCTGTGTTGGTTACAGAAATATGGCACAGCAGCCACGCGTCTCCTCATGCCTTGATGTGATAGCTTTGACAAGATGCTCTTGTTATGAGGTGAGGAGGAGGGAAGAAGAGACAGCTATCATTGTCTAACATAAAAATAAAATTATTTTTAAAAAGCAAAACAGAAGATCATCATCTGAGACTAATTTTTAGAGAAAAAGACAAGCTTATTTCTCTTGCATTTACTGATATTTGTAAGGCTGAAAAATATTGGCAGGCACCTCAAATCCTTGACTCTCAGCTACCTCTAAGGAAAAATACAATGCATTTCTGAATAATTACTTGTCATCCACAAGCATGTAGATGGCTAAGTGATTCCTGAAAAAGTTTTCAGGTCTAGAGGGTTTGGCAAATTTCAGGCTATTTGCTGCTCCAGTGGTTGTTGTCAGAAGCATTTTAATACTACAGTCAGAATTTTGTGATTCTTAGCAGGATTGTTATCCATGCAAGCAAAGAATAGCCCATTCATGAGCTTTGGCAATAAAGCCTAGAAAAGGATTGTTTTTAGGGTTAAATTACTAGAAAGAGCCTTGGCTGTTAGAACTTTAATTGTGCTATCAGTGTGAAGCATATTTTACTTCAGATTATAAATAAAACAGGACGTAATTCTAGCCCATTGTAAGAAAGCATTACAAGACTCCATGGATGTGAAACACTGGTCTGTTAAATCTCTTGTATTAACAGTTACAGTCAGATTCTTGCCCCTATCACTGAGGTGGTAAAGTTATATAAATATTTTAACAGGCATTTCTGTTATGCCTGGAGAAATTGCTGATTGAAATGTTTAAAGTGAACTCATGGGAGTGCATCAGACTGAATATAATACATAGTGCTTTGAATCACAAGAATAAGAAACAATAGAAGTTTGGTAGAGCTTTTCTAAAAGGTGAAAATGAAGCTTTAAACAGTTTTTCACTCTGATTTGCTGTAGAGCTACTCGACAAAGGAATGTTTATTATAATTTTACGTATAGAGAAATAATGTGCAAGGATTTGTAAGGCTCTAAGGGCCTTACAGGAGCTGCTGGAGTTCATAACATCACATAGGTAAATTTTGACAATTCAACAGCTTTTAAATGACTTAACTGAGTTTAGTTACACTACCATGTTGACATATAAATTTGGTACTGAGATTGAAGACCTCAGGTAGTCACGCAGCAAATATGAAATTATTATAGTCTTGATTAAAGTCGAACATTTGAAAAACACACATAAGTTTTGTTTTGTGGGTGTGATACCTAACAATGCTCCATTTAGTGTTGGAGAAGAGCAGCAGGGATATTAAGATGCTATGCAGGAGGTCTGTGACAGAAACACAGATTCTGAGTGCCAGTACTTCAAACATCCTTCTGTGGGTAGCACAAATTCTGTTCAGTTGTGCTGATAGCGAAGGTTCACAGGTCTCTGAACCTCAGCTGGATATTTATTTACAGGTACTGTTAAAGTACCAAACACATCCTTCTAAAGGCAATTTGGTTTTGTTTTATACCTAAATTATACAACATTATTTTATCTTAGTTCTCTTTCAAGAGATGGTATAAAATGGAAGACATAGATTGTTAAAAAAGACAAAATCTTCCAGGCATAGTAGGATCTTATACAGAGAAAATGAGCTTTCTCAAAAATGTCCGATTAAATCAGGAAAAAATTATGGTGGAAAAGCAATCCTGCAAGATGGCTAATCAACTTCCACATTATCATTGAAGCCCTACTTTATCTTTGAAAATAAAGGAAAAACAGAAAAAATGGGGAAAAAAAGGAAAAAGAGGAAAAATATGAAAAGTCTTTAATATGTTGACTAACAAACTGAGAAACCAGAATAAAAAATTGATTTCTGCTATATTTTAATAAATCACACCTCCAAATTCCTTTTCTTCTTTTATTGAATATATTTGTCACCTTAGAGCTGTTAAATTTTTGAACTACTTTCTTTAAATATTTAAGTCTATTTGGATGGGAGATATATTTCCCCTTAAAAAAAATTTGTGTAAAAGACAATTTTTATTTACAAAAATCTCATCAGCACCAGCAAAAAACCCAAGTCTAGAATAAAACAAAACAAAACACAATTAAAAAAAAAAAAAACCCAAATTTTATTTTTTTATTCTTTTATCTCTTTTATGATAATTTCCAAATTATTGCATAGGCAAAAATATTTTAAAAAACCCAGATAGAGTATTCTTATTGCATTAATTGGATAAATGAAACTTACTTAAGCTTTAGAGAGTATTCTCAGAATTAAATATACAGAAGGGAAGAAACCACGGGAAAAATAACTGAGTGTCAATAGGCAACAATAACTGCTGGAATAAAACATGAGCTCAATTTCATCTTGCATCTTAGAAAAGCAAGTTCTTCGGTGTTATCACATTTTTTGAGAAAACTCTGCAAAATAGTTGTGTTCATGCATGCAGTTAGAATGGCCAGCAAAAGTGCTGGGCTACTTAGGTAGAAATAAACAAAAAAATAAAATTAGTCAAATAAAATTTAGGAAATTTAAATGTTACAAAGTGTATATGACAATGAAATAATGTGGAAACACCTCAAGGCTCCAGGTTTATTTTCCAGTGGAAAATTGATGAAACCTCTGGACAAATTCAAATTCAACTCTGAGCCAACAGCATTGTAAGAACTTAAGATAAAACTGATAAAGAACAGTTTGAAAGTTTCAGTTGTACTCCTGGACTTTATATGAACTTTTATGTGGTTATTTATTAAGTAGTGCTCACAAGAGATCTGATTAAAGTGATACATGGAAGATATAAGTGAAATAGTTCAATAGGAGAATTTTTTAAAAAACAAAGCTCTATGAATTTTTAAAAAAAAAATTAACTGCCATTTCTTCCTATCAAAATACAATAAGGTCCCTGTTTATTAACTTAATCTATTTAAAATAAATCACAAAACGTTCAGCCAATATAATATTTAGTGAACTTTTTTTTACAACAAAATGCAGTAGAATAAAATTAGAAGGTAGTAATTGGAGTTTAGGAAGGGTAGATTGAGTTTACCACTTCAAGAAAGAAGAGGTTAATCTGTGTTTACTGAAAAGCAGAGGGAGTAACATTCTTATTGTAAAGAAAGGTAGACATCCCCTGATTTGCTATGAACCACTGAACAGCAGAATAATCTGTGTCTGTCTCTTAGGAAGACTGATGGTGCTCTGCTGCTCGTTAATGCCAAGTCTTTTTTCATCCTGAGAGTTGTCTTTGTGATGGCTCTACAACTTTCCAAGGTTACTGTATTTATGATAGATAATAATTTGCCTGTTCTGCTTCTGTTGCTTGAAGCAACAGTCTTTCTACGCTAAATTGCAAATTAAAGGCCATCAATATTTAGTGGGGATACTTCCAACTCATAGAAGTAGACTGGGAGCGGGGGATTCTTCCAAAGGTCAATTTAATTCGATAATTTGGTAACAGCAGGCTCCCATAGAGCTGGCAAACACAAATGTGAAAAATACCCTTATCAGAGAAACAATTTCCAAACGATTTCAAAATTTAACAGAAAACAGAAAACAAAAAATACCTCACAAAAGTCAAGCTTTGATTCTTCTCCTTTCTGTGTTTTGCACATAACAATTTGGTCTGTATTTTTGTCATTGGCCACCTACAGAGTGTATCGTAGCTAAATCTGGTTTTGGCAACTATGATCATGAGCCAACTGAAGCTGATAAAAAATTATTCTTTATTGTCATCTCTCTTTCAAGGTAGAAAAATTATATGGAAGCCTAGAAAGGGTGAAGGGATTATTGTGTGTCTCAAACAGCAATAGCCAGATGGATGTTGAGCCAGCTACGGACGGTTGCTAACAGCAGGCTGTGAGAAAGGACAGGACGTGGCTGCAGAAGGAGCCATGCAGAAGAAGAAAGTAATTTCTTTGATATAAACATCCTTGTTTTGGCTTCTGGAGATAAGCACAACGCAGTACAGAGACAGTGCAGGAGCGAGATCAAGAAGAAGGCATGGGCTGTAGGGATCAAGACCACCAAAGACCCCAACTCCACTGACCTGTTTCCAGAAAGGTCTAGAGCAGGACTGTGCAGGATAAATGATTTGCCAAGAAATCAAGAAAATTATCTTCAGAACAGGGAAACATTTCCATGAAAGGTGTCCCACCAAGCCCTGGTACATGTTCCCAAGACTCTGGGTATCCCATCAGCTGGACTGATGCTGGAGCAAGGAGTGGTGACCTCTTCCTTTCTTTTGCCTCTCTCTCTCCCCCTCTTTATTCCATCCCGCTCCCTGTCCCCTTTCACCCTATCCCTTTATCCAAACTCACTGCTGTGCACGGATACTGGAGGTCAGGGACTACCACACCAATTTCCATGTCAAGTGTGGAATTTACTCATGAAATCTATTTAAGATTTTTTTTTAAAATCTTTTTAAGATTTTTAAGGTTTTGCGAATCCTTTGACTTCTGTCATTCCTTTCAACCATGATCACCTACGAGTCTTGCCTGTTCCCTTCCCCTTAAGGGTGTGTTGTCACAGATTATAAACAAAATGTCTGGATAAGAATATTGATCAAAGTTCATAGTTGTCTTTCTCTGTTTCTCAACCTTGATCCATGGAAGATCAAAGGGCTTTGCTCATTAGAAGGCAGCAATTTTCATGGGATGAAAAATACAGAATTCTGATCTATGATTACCAAGTTAGACTTGTTCTCCCCAGAATTTCTTTTATCTATCTATCTATCTATCTATCTATCTATCTATCTATCTATCTATCTATCTATCTCTATCCATCTATCCATGTATCTATCTATTTTCAGCAATGTTATTCCAGAAATCCTTACACACAGTTCTCTGCTGGTGATGTAAAATACTGAAGATTGTTTCAACATCCAAGTTGTATTTTTTTTTTTTTTTTAACCAGAGGATGATAACTTTATTTTTGGGCACAAGTAATGCCAATGGCTTTAGGTCATCTTGTTACAAGTGGATTTTGAATCTAGGACAAATTATCTTATGGCTAGGGCTCTTATTTGCAAAAAATTATGTCCAGAGATTTTTTTGTCTATCCAGTTTTACATAGCATATTATTATTAAAAAACCTCTTTCAGGGTACTTCCAAGAAGTAATTTCCATAGGACATGAAGAAATTATGTACTATAAATGTTCCACTTGTCAAAAAGGCATATTTTTATATAATTTTTAAGAACAGTATGCAAATACTATCTGACTTCTGAACCAGAATTTTTCTTTCAGAAAGGGGGAGGAGTTTGATTATCAAAGTTCAGTAAGTACAGCATTATTTTCTAATTGTAAAACATTCCACAAAAATGCTTGATACTTCCACCAATGTTGTTATAGTTAGAAGTTAAGTTGTTTGGTTTTTTTCAATTTATTTATTAGTGATCCACTACAGTAAAATACAACTCCTTTCTCCCTCAATTTAAGCCAGTAGTAAAATTCAAGGTTTGATGTTCAGTTTATCTTGAACTGATGTTTTACATTCTCATTTTTTTATTTTAAAATCTTAGCTAAACTTGAAAAAGCAAAAAAGTCTGGAATTAATATTTACTTGTTAGATTTTAATTATTTATAGAGGCCTGAGGGAATATAAATTAACACAAGGTAAGTGATAGAAGGCAAAAATCACTGATTGGGCACTTACTCCTTCCATAGCCTTTCTTTTTATTTGTATTTTTGTATACTTTTTAAAGAAAAAAAAAAGAATTCATGACCTGTGATTTATCCCCTCTGTTTTGCTTAGAATATCTTTATACATAAATTGTGTTTGTCAATGCTATCAGAGATGCATGTCAGCATTCTGTAAAGATTTTCTTTCCATATCCAGAAGAAACCAAAAGCAATCCATACTTCAGCTTTGTCAAAAAGGTATTTTAAAGCAGAGCTAACTGATAATCTCCCTAACAAGAAGCTAATCAAACAAAAAAGATTAAATCCCTAACATCAGATGCACTGATAAAATGATGAAGTCATATAAGGTTATCATAAAGATGTAAACTAAGGCTGAATGCAAGAGTTTGGAACACACGTTGCTTCTAGTACGCTAAAAATGTTTGTGATTGTGTCATTTATCATGGAAAATTATTGGTTTTGGACAGTCTGAAGGTGTTTACAGAATTCAACTATTCTTACATGAGTGCTGTTAAAAATTGCGCTGTTCCTGTGATTTGTAGATTTGGCCACCAAACTAAAAAACCCAAGCTATTCCTGCAGACACGTTTTTTGACACTGCTGAGAGGTAAATGTTGTAAGCTAAGGAAGCACTGTAACTGTGGATAGTATTTTCCACGTTTATTTTTCTGTAAATGACAGTTTTTTATTTAGAGTAGTTGAACACAGCCTTCCTTCAGTGCCACAGCTTTCTCTGTTGTAATGTTAGGGATGATTGGGCTGTTTTTTCTGCAACATCCACTGCTGCTAGACTTCAGTTGCTTCTGTGTTTATTAATGTATGAGATCATTCTCCTCATGGTTTATATCATTATTACCCTCTCTGCGAGGAACATACCTGGGCAATAGGGATCCATTGACTGATTATCAGATTTAAGGACGCCAACTGTTATTCATTAAAAATCTTCCTGGTTTCAGAGATTTAACAAACTGCACTTGGGTGAAATTTGGGTTGTTTTCATCATAATTTACTTACATAGAGAAACAGAGAAAAGTAAAAGGAAAAAAAAGAGGAAATGATTGATCATTTAAAACTCTAAAAATTCCTATGCAGTTTAAATAAAATATAGCATTTTCTGGTTTGGAGGTTTTTTTTTTAATTTTGTCTGGAACAAAAGAAAAACATGGGGTTTCCTAAGTGCAGTTTACAGATGATTCTGGACTGAGGTTCAGCAAATACAGGTGCTTTGTCTGTGCAAAGGTTATCTTGCTTAAGCTCATCTTTTCAGGGAAAAGAGGTTGTTGACATTTTTAAGGAAATCTATAGCAAACCGAAGTCCATGAGGGAATCATAGCTTTAATTTGAAGAAGCTGGATAGCCAGAAAGAAAAAAAAAAATCTATTTTATTTAACAAAGGACAGAAAAATATGCTAATACTAAGGCATAAGGCTTGACATGGGGTGCTGAAATCCTACAGCAGTTTATAATCCAAGCGTGCTGCAAAAAATCAATGACTTAGTCCGAAGTGTTCAAGTCAGTGTGTATGGGTATTAGTCACATGAATCCTAGCAGTCAATAAGATTTCCATATATCTCCAAACTGTGCTTTGAGAATGCAGTTCTTATCCAGGAGTCTGAAGCTGATGGGAGAAAAAAAATTCCTCTTGATTTCACCATGCAGTGAACAGGCCATTTGTGAAGAGCATATCTTTTCCAGGCAGCACCCCTGAAAAATCCATTTAGGACACAGGCATTTGCTACACAGGCATAAGGAAAGAAGGATTAGAGAGTTTAAAAGTAAAGAGATGGGTGCTTCTCCTTGACAAACAAGGAAGAGTTTTGCAGATTAAAATGTGTTTGCTCAACCAATGCGAAAGTCGTAATGGGCATTTACCAGTAACAAGTACAATATATAAGGCAACTTAATGATAATATAATAATTGCTATATTTTTTAAAGCTTCTTTTTATTATTAGATATCAAGAAAAAGAACCAATTGTTTCCATTTATAACAATGTAAAATTCCCTTATGAAAGGAAATCTCTGTTTTGGTAAATTGAATTCTGCTAGTGTGGTTTGTTTGTTTGGTTTTGGTTTTGGTGTTTTCTTCTGTTGTTTTTCTAGTGAAAAAAAAACCAAAACAACAAAACACCCACAATATTTATTTATTTATTTATTTTTCTGTAACTTGAATTTCTTGTTAAAAAAAACCCCTATAAAACAAAACAAAACTCAAGAGATCCCCAAAACACACAAATTAACACCCTCCCCCCTAAATTTACATGAAAATACTTCATTCTTACAGGTGTTTATTGGGTTTTGATTCCGTTTAGAGAATGGCAGATTTTTCGTAGCTCATTGGATTATTCCTTGGTAGAGTTGGCAGGAAGGTAGTGGGTGTGAAGGATGTCTCTGTAAACATTATTCAGGGAAGCTGACAAGACAAAACATTTGCCATTCTTCTGTGCTTGTCCTACATATATCATGATTACAACCAACCTCAGTTCTGTAGATTTGCAATTCCTAAGTTGGTGTTCAGAAATAAAAATCAAAATCAGCTGCCCAACCATTAAAGACCTGAGCATGTAATTTAGTGAACCTTGATTTATTTTTCATAGATCAATTATTGCCCTACTAAACATCACTAGGATTGTTCAATAAATTGCACACAACATCATCAATATATAGGTTACAGTTTTCTCCACCAGCATTTGGAACCATTGTAGATTTATTCCTTCTAACTGAAACAGGTACAGATCCGACTAAAATAGCAAGAAGCAATTTGAAAATTAGGGACACTCTCAGTGAGTTCTTATTGCTAACAGTGAATAAATTCTCAAATAAGATTAAGTATTCACCACTAGAATTGCATTAGGATCCATTTGGCAAAGTTGCATTTGAAGTCACAGGGGAAAAAAATGCTATGAATCTTAAAATAAGGCATAGGGGGATGTTTCTTTTACTGTGTAAATATCTAAAGGAGTTTGTCCCTTGATCTCCTTTTATAATCTAAAGTTGGGAAAGAGGAATCAGGAGGCTTCTTCGTAAGGTAGTGTTTCAGAGCACTGCTGTCCATGTGGGAACCATCTCTAAATTTCGTTATGAAAACAGCACCAAAGTGTAAGCAAATGCATGTCCTCTGTTACTTCCAGCTTTGCTTTGCCTGCTTAGACTCTTCTGGAAGGAAAGGCCGTGAAACTCTCTCACCTCTAAATGAAATTAGGCCTCTAAATCTCTGCAGTTATTGTTTATAGTGGAATCTGCTGCACAGAAAATAAGTGTGTTTGTCAGGCACTGAAAGATGCTGCCATGATGGTTTACAAGCAAGGACTCAAGATTCTGCTGGGCTTTTGGTTCGTATTAATTAGGAATTCAGATTTACAGGAGAAAGTAAAGATCCACTTCCACTAACATTTAGTACCAGTCATGTCTCTTGGGCAATAACAGTCATTACTTGCTTTATGTGCATATTGTTGTGCTTTGTTATGGGACATTTTTCTTCATTTGTACACTTAGAAGCTAATTCTGTCTACAATTCCCATGGTAATCCATCAGCTCTCCACCTATACATGGAGCAATATTTTATTCTTATCTTTCAAGCAGCTGGATCCTTTATACAACTCATGTTTCTTGTATAGATAATTTTCCAAGTGTATTAAATGCAACAGCAACAGTGAGCAACCACTTAAAGTCCTTGTAAAGCATTTTGTGTTTAATTTCTGTTGTTTAGATCTTTGGGGTAGATAATCTAAGGATGCTAGAATACCTGTGGCACTTAACTGAGAATTTTGCAGTGATCATTTCCCTATGTGCATTCTCTACCATTTCCAATTCTTTAAACACAAAGGCACAGTAAAAAGAGATCTGTGCTTGGGAGGATTGGGGCAGAAAATGGGAGCACATTTATATATCTGTATCCTAAAAAGAGTTTTACAGGCTTAGTTTAAGACACAATGGAATGAACATCCCCAGAGCAAGCATGAAAGGGCGCAGTAAGAACATGCAAGTAGAACTGGGAAGACAAAGGCAGGAATTATCCATCCTGCAAACCTTTTTGCAGCTTCTAGTTTATATTGTGGTGGCCGTCTTGCGTGAACAGGCAAGAATGTGCTGAAATACCAATTCACTTAGAGAGTAAATTTGGAGAAGAGTAGGAGATGGGAGAAGAGCCCATCATGTTATTGATTCTGTTATTTGCTCAGAGCTGCAGTCAGAATTTATTGCCTAAGTATCTGCTGAAGTGCATGTTGTTGTTTTGGCTTGTTGTTTTAGCTTGATGTTACAAAAATGATACATAGGGAGAGCTGGAAGTCACAGGAATGAATGCTGACCCAGGCATCAGTGGATACCCACAATCTGGGATCTCATGATTTTTGATATTTTAAGCCTGAACTGAGACCTGAAATTTTGAAAAGGTTTTTGTATCAAATCACAAACCATTTGATGAGGGATAGTAACATACTGAATATTCACTTTATATTTCATAAAATCATAGAATGGTTTGGGTTGGAAGGGACCTTAAAGCTCACCTATTTCCAACCCCCTGCCGTGGTGAGTGACATCTTCCACTCGACCAGGCTGCTCAGAGCCCCATTCAACCTGGCCTGGAACATAATTTCTTAAGAAAGAATTTTATTTTCTAAAATAACTACAGTGATTCACTAATCATAGAAGACCCTGTTTCCTTCATGGCTGTAAGAATGTTCTCTCTCTCAGCTGGTTAAGTGTAATCCATTTATTTTGCTGGAATGCCAATCACTGAACCATTTTTGCCACAATTGCACATTGCATTTTGTGCCTTCTATCATCATGTTATTTAATGTATGTTATCCCCTCAAGGGAACGATGCTGAACATGATGTCCAGCTTATCACATCTGTATCACTCATATCCATGCTACTCATGATAATAAAAATCTAAACTTCCTGACAAATGTATGTTATCTCAGGAAAATAAGGGATGAGAAGCTGGAGACGAGTACACAGAAGATTTAGGAAGTTCAGTATCTATATGCTTATCTGAAATGCTTATAGTGAGTGTAAATGTGTTTTTTGATGCAGTGCAGGTAGAAAAGCATGAATCTGTAACTAGAGCTATGTAGACCCAGTATAATAGTGTATCTGGAGAGGTAATTATTTCTACAGAAGTTACAGAAAAATTCCATGTGCATGCAGTATGATTACTGGGTGAAGATTTTGGAGTTTTGCTGAAATGAGAATGAATTTACATGCTGACAAGGGTAGATGGCAGATGGCTGAAGTATTATCCCATTTTGGTAGACATTCTCTTTCTCGTTCTGCCAGTTCCTGGTAAGATTCTGTAGCTTCAATATTCACTAATGTGAATTCTTTAGAAACCATTTGCTGGAACCCAGGGCTCATCCTTAGCTTAAGGTCCTAACAAACAGGATGAAAGTGTGTTCTCCAGAATACTGTCCTAAGAGTGCCATTTGTCTGCACAGTGGTGAAGTCACAATAAGACAAACATAACCTGTCTTGGCAGCCAATAATCAGTATTTTAATGTCTTCCACTGCAAGATATGAGTTACATAATTATGTTCCTCAATTCTTGAAAGAGCCTTATGGAGCAGGAATAGCACTGCTGGCTCTTCTCCTGCATTTTTGGGTGGTATAGAGTGCTGGCAAAATACATGGAAGTCCCTCTCTTTTCTGTGAAATGGACTGAGTGAAGTGTTTCTCCTGTGGTACAGGAAATGTGATTTCACAAAAGTTTGAAATCATAGTGGAAAAAAACATTCTTTATATGAAATGAGTTGTAGCTATAGTGACATTTTTTCACACTTTCTTGTGTGTCATAGGCCGATTTTAAGCAGACTGATTGAATCGAGAAACTGAAGAGAAATACCTCGTGAAGCAAAAATGTGGACTTTCAGATTACCTTGTTGTCCCTGCCATAGCATTTATGGGCATGGTAAGTTCTTGGGGAAACATCTGAACAGGCCATGGCAGAAATTACTTTCCTCATCTTTTCCTTAATAAACCTACACACTCATTCTGTCAGGTAAAGTCGGAATTGTGAGATTTCTTCTGCCACTTCTGAGATACTTGGAGGATCTGTTGCCATTCACATTGCAGCAGGCTAGGAAGCACAGTAGTAACTCTAATATCTTTTACTGTGTTTCTTCCACAAGGAGCTCCCACATTCCATTGCAAATTCTAGTTATTATCACTACTACAGTTGTGTTGATTAATAGACATAAACACAGGCTCCTATGCCCAATCAAACAGTGAAACATTATAGGAGTGTTGCTATAGGGCTTTCTTCTAGGCCCTGGAGGAATGCTATTTAAAATCAGGGCTTATCATACATTATGTTAGGCCCATATGCTCTGGCTGCTCTGTGGGCTCTGCTCAGCACTGGTGCATAGCCTCCAGTGTCAGATGCAAAATGAAACTCCTGTTTGAAATCTATACCTGTCATGTTCTCATATTTTTTGGGTCCCTGAGCACTTCAGGTAATTCCAGAGACACCTGTTGGCTAGAAATTCTTAAAAACTGCTCAGACTTTGAAAGCTCTACATGGGCATATGATTTATGGACTTGTCTGACTCTTGTCTTTATTAGAAGTTTTTAATTATATGATGTAAACATGGTATAAGTTTGGAACTAAGTGTGTGTGGAAAGTGTGAGGTAGTTTCAGAAGACAGATATGCAAAGTGTTTATAATTTCCTCCTGTAATAGTGGCTTGTATTGTTTTTTCTGGTCTTTTTCCAAAACAAGATTAAAGGGTAAAAGTGGTTTTATGCTAGCTTAAGGTCTGTCCATATTTCTCCGAGCTTTTCTGACTGCTTTTCTGAAGTAGATTTCTGCACTCTGAGGGTTTTAGTAAAATACAATACTTAAAGTCTTCTGACACAAGGTCAGGCAGCCATGGATCAAGGCAAGAGTCAAGAAAAACCTACATGGTTTTTACTCTCCTTGAGACCAAAAAAACATTGGTATTACTAGCGGACTCACAACCAATTTCTTGGTAAAATTTTATTGGTAAAAGATATTCCACTGGAGTTTATTTTTGGATTTGGACAGCTTTAGATGAGGTATACAGATATTAAAGCTGCATTACAGGTTTAGCCTCAAAGCACATGGAAAATGCTGTTACTCAAATAGGCCTTGTGACATTTTTGTGAAGTAGAAAGGGTCTTTCCTTTTACACTCAACATGGAACATGGGAAACTAGGTGTTAAAATCTTGAAGGGAAGCAAAAAAGTAAGCTTCTTTTAAAAAATTTTGTGTTTGCTATCATCAGTCACCTTGCAGTTCTCTGTCTCTCTTCTTTCAGGAAGAATTCTTTTAATACTCCAGGTTTTAAGCAAATATTACAGAAAGTATTCTTGCTATTTCTATATTTTTCTTTTTTTTTTTTTTTTGGTAGAAAATAAAGTCTTTTTCTGGAGATGGAGCTTTTCCTTTATCAACACTTTTCAAGGCCCCAGTGAAACTCTTGTACCCTGAGACTGACATTGCTACACATAGGCTCAGTTATATCTTAACACTTTTTCCTGTTTTGTTCAATATTTGAGCTTGCTAATTCTTAGAAATTTATGAAGTGAGATAACGCAAAAGTTGCAGTGAGAAAAATAAACAAAAAAAAACCCCAAACTACCAATTATATTTTACCTTCAGAAAACCCACTGCACTTCCCTGACCTTTCCTACCTCTTGTTTCTCAGCTGCCAGCAGTGACACTAGGCAGTAACATTGCTAATGAGCATGTATACCAAAAGAATGGATCTTCAGAGTGAATCATTCCAAACATCTTTGCTAAATGCGTCACTGAGGCCAGCCAGTAGATTTTATTCAAAAACACATTTCTAGTCCCAACTGGCATGTTAGTCTGGATTCACCTGTAAAGACTTTAGAATAAAATAGATTATTTCAGTAGTAAGGAACCTACAGTAGTCATTCAGTCCAGCTGTCTGACCAATTCAGTGCTGACCAAATGTTAAAGTGTACAGTCCAAATGCCCTTAAACATTGACAGATTTGGCACATTGACCACTTCTCTGGGCAGGCTGGCCCAGTGTTTGACCACCACCTTGGTGAAGAAAATTCTCCTGATCTAAATCTCCTTGGTCCAACTTTAACCTGTTCTCACATGCCATATCGCAGGAAGGAGAGCACAACATCTCCCTCTCTGCTTCCCCTCCTCAGGAAGCTGCAAGGAGCAATGAGATCACCCTTCACCCTTTTCTCCAATCTAGTCAAGCCCAGAGTCCTCAGCCACCCAGCACAGATATTCCTCCCAGACCTTTCATCAGTTTTGTTGCCCTTCTCCTTCTCTTTGCTCCAGCCAAAGTGGCAAAGGGCAAAATAAAAGAAATTCAAAGCAGTGTGATGCTGGTGCCAAAAAAGGTACCATTCAAATCAGACCTTTGTAAGTACAGGACAACTTCAGTTTGGGTAAAAATAAACATTCAGGAAATTATAGTTCTTAAAACTAAGGTGCATTTTCAGAAAAGCTCTGTCTAGATAAGCAAATTCCTTGAGGAACCACTCTCATCTTTTTGCATGCTAGGGATATGTGCATGAACACAGAGGCACAGACAGACACACCCCTCACATAGTAATGCTGTCAAAGAGGAGAGTGAGATAACATCAGTGCAAAAGTCTCCTGTGATTATGAATGATTTTAAGGAAGCAGTGTGATGCCAGTGAATGTTCTGGAGCCAATTAAATCATCAGACTTTTGTTATCTTTTACTATTCATCAATTTGAGCATGAGTAGGTAGATGGGAGAAGCCCACGTGGTTTGAAAAATGCACAATTCAGACTTCATTTCATTTTTCCCAGTTTATGATTATTCTTACTTCACATGAACCAAATACAAAGTCCAGGGAAAAAAAAACAACAAACAAACCCAAAAAAAAAAAAAAATCTGCACCTTTATAACTGCAATCTATGTGACTGACTAATCCTGACAAAGATTTGGGGGAGCAATAAGGAACAGGCAAATTATCATGTATTCTTCTGCTACATGTTTCTGTGACTTATGTGCAAATAAATAACAGGGTAGTAGGTGAAATAAAGATGCAATTTCAGTCATGAGCTGAATAGGATTCTAATGTTCATGAAACATTAGAAATATTTCTCATAGAAATCTATAATTATTATGTATGTTACCCACACAAAGTACAATAAAGAAAAAGAAAATGTGTGTAGCTGCAGAATTATACATGAATGACAAAACATGACATATAATAATATTGTGAATATTGCCAGAGGAACAGAAAAGAAAATGTAAGCCCACCTTAAAAAAAAAATGTGGTAAGAAAATATCTATTTGGCATTATTGTATTTGGTACAACAGGATGTGTGCATTGATAAGCAAATTGTGATTAATTGGACAGCCTTTGACAGTATCCATCTTAATTGTCTGCCTTTAATTTGAGGTTTCCAAAATTCAAAACTCTAAAAAATCAAATCTCCTTAAGTTTCAGTGGGCTGTCAATTAAATTTGACTGATTATGCTCACCATTATCCTATAAAAATAATCCACAATTAATTGCTGCACTGTGCAAATTGCAGCAGGACAAGAATAGTTTACAGGCTTAGGGAAATGTATGGTAATGTGCACCCATGCTCTCCAGACACCTGAATCTCAATTTTAATATTCCCAATGTCCTTCCAATGTCAGACTTAGTGATTTTTATGGGACTCATTATAGAGCATTTCTGCTGCAATTGGAAGATTCTTTAGCATGGTTCATGGCCCATACCTGCCAGATGAATTGCTATTGCATATACATGAGGAGAGAAAGAAACTCAGGCTGGCAAAGTCAGTATTCCAGATTTGCTTTGGGAATGTTTTCTCCAGGATTCTGAGGGCTTAGGGCAAGAACTTGCTCTGAAGGCCTTTCTCAACTCTATGCAAACCTAGCCATTAAAACTTCTGTTTTTTTAGAATAAAGTTGTGCAACACCTGTTGGAATAGGATTTACAGGAAGATTTAAATGAGATGATCCTGTCATATTTTTTAAGATAAATGAATGCTGACATGGAACACAAATAATAAAAAATAATAATAAAAAAAAGCTGGTGAACATTCAGCACTTAAGCAGCAGTGGCATTCTGCAGAATTAAGTGTTAGAGAAAGTTCCACTGGAGATTCTAAGAAATGGGTCAGAGAAGTCACATTTTTCACTAAAAATTTGGGAGAGCAAAGATATTTTAAAAATCAAGGCCAAATTTGTGGTGATACTTTTTTCAGATGCTTATTCATTACTGTGAGTCAAAATTAATATGATTTTAAAAAGTCATCAAACATACTTTGACTCATTATTGTTTGATAACACACCCATTGCCAGGGTCATGTTCTACATGACCACATAAATGTTACTAATAGCCAAATTAAAAGAAATGTTTGAAGTTAATTTAAAAATTGCTAAGCTATGTCACTTGTTATGTAGCCATTACCATAATCATAACTGTAAAGAAATAATCTTTCTTACTTACCTGTAACCATATTTAGAGTCTCTCAAATCCACCTTTACAGTCAATGCATCCTTATCATGGTCTTTTGCTTTCCTTTTCTTTTCAGTTTTCGCTAACTTGCAGCATTTTTCCAAGTCAGTATTTCACAATGAAATATCACTTAATACATGGAAGAATTTAACTGAATTTCATGAGGTGCATGATAAATCTAGACACCATTTACTTCAGGCAAACTTGGAACTAAGCTGCATGCTGAAAGAACAGAACATCAATTCCTTTCTGTAAAAAAAAGTGAGACTTTTTTTTAGCTATGGTACCTATGGTCTTAATCCCAAAAGAGGAGCTGATTTAATAAAGAATGTGAGAATATTCTCTTCAGGGCAGAGGAAAATCTGTTTTCAGGATAATCAAATGGAGTGTTGTGGCATTAGAGAAGTTGCCTTTTTCACTTCTCTGTTAAAAAAAGAACAAAAAAAAAAAAAGGAAAGAGAACTATGCTTCTCATTTAAAATATATGCAGTTGTGCAGATTTTCCTTTCAAAGACAATGCACTTCTTAATTTTTCTGGAGCAGGAGAGGTTTAAATGCTGTGAAGGTTATTGACAACTGTCAGGCACCGGTTATGTCAAAACCATTGTCTGATGCTCATCTTGCATAACTAGGTTGCTGAGAGAGATTTTTTGGCAACACTGCTCCAAAACCAGGCATTCAGATGAGCACAAGGATTACTGCACTGTTATTGAGGTGGAAATGCTTGCTTTGTGTTTGCATGTGCAGGTTTTGGTAGTGGGGGTGTTACAGGGGAGGCTTCTGTGAGAAGCTGCTGGAAGTTTCCCCTTGTCCATCAGAGCCAGGACCAGCTGGGTCCAGGATGGGCCCTCCCTGGCGAAGGCTGAGCCCCTCAGTGATGTCCCAGTGCCTCTGGGATAACAGATATGAGAAGGAAAAATTAAAAATTATTGCACAGATTTAATTGCAGACAGAGAAGAGTGGAGTGAGACCATGTGTGAGAGGAGCATCCGTGCAGGCAGGCAGGGCAGCGCAGCAGGAGGGGCAGGAGCTGCTCCAGGCTCTGGAGCTCAGATTGCCCTGCAGCCCCTGGAGCAGCCCAGGCTGAGGCAGCTGTGCCCCTGCAGCCCAGGGAGGGCACGGGGGAGCAGAGATCCACCCGCAGCCCTGGGGGAGCCCAGCCTGGAGCAGGGGATGCCCAAAAGAGGGCTCTGAAAAGTAAAAATTAGGATCAGGATGCTGACAGGAATCTGCAGAGAGAGGAGCCCAGGCTGGAGCAGGTTTGCTGTCAGGACTTGTGGCCCCATAGAGGACACTGCAGCAGGCTGCTCCTGAAGAACTCACCCTGTGGAGAAGAGTCCCACATTGGAGCAGCTTGTGGACAACTGCTGCCTGTGGGATGGACTCACACTGGAGAAGTTAATGGAGAATTCCCCCTCACTGGAGCTGGGGAAGGACGGACAGGCTCTGCCCCTTCTCCCTAAGCAGCAGCAGGAACATGTCATGCACTGACCATAATTCCCACTCCTTGTCTCATTGTGCTGCTGTGGGAGGAGGGAGAGCCTGGGAAGGAGGGAGAGGTGGTGGGAAGATCTATGTTAAGATTTAAGATTTATTTTGCTGCTCATTATCCTGGTCTGATTTTGTTAGTAATATCTTAAGCTCACATCCCCAAGCTGAGTCAGTTCTGTTCATCATGGTAATCAACTTTTGATCTCTCCCTGTCCTATCTCAGCTCATTAATCTTTTCTGATATTCTTTCCTCCGTCCAGTTGAGAAGGGGAGTGTCAGGCCAGACAAGGCCAACACACTAAAATGCTCCACTAAAACCTGAAGCAATACAATTAGAAGCCATTGTTAGAGGAAAAAGAATTATCTTAGTGTGTTTTTGAGGAACTTTCAGAAAAAAAAAAAAGAAAAGAATGTTGCAATGCAGAAAGAGAAGGATCTTTCCAGGTATGGTGGTAGAGAGGAACAGTTAATTCTAATACTATTAGAAGGTGTACATTCTAAAGTCATTTAAGTGTGGATAAAAAGTGTTCCTTTTCATTCACACTTGAGGACCTGAAAGATCTTCCCACAGGGGGAAAAAACCCTTTTGGATTCATACCAAATATGGCCAAAATTCTAATTAAATCCACACGGAAGTAAAGGATAGCACAGAAAACAGTCAAAGGAAGAATTAGACTTGCTTTGATTTTCAAAATTAAATTGTTTATCCTTCTTGTCCCAAAGCTTGGAGGATAAATATAGAAAATAGAAACACAGTGCAGACTCAATGTTTGTAAAATAAAGATATTACAGCGGCTGTCCTAAGATGGTGCTCAGCTAATAAAGGATTCCTGAAATCAACTTAAGGTCCTGGAAGAGCTGTGTCTTTCATCTGGTGTGCATCAGGGGCTTCGCTGGTTGCCACTATTCAAGAATTCTTTACTGTTTATAGTTAATAGGAGGAACATAATTCATTTGATCTCTTTGTTGGCCTCTGTCTAACATGGTACTTGTGTGCTCCTTCCTATTAAAGATCCCTTATTGTCTCAGCCTTTGGCTTTTGTTATATTGTCAAGCTCCGTCCACAGCAAACAGCAACAGCAAAAGTAAGGAGAATAAATTCTGCAACCTACCCCTCATCATGTTCTCATGCTTTGCAGGTACATCAGTGTCCAGAGGCTGCAAAATGTAACAAAAACTCTCTTAGAGCTACATACAGAATTATATTGCTTTGCAAACTTGAGTCTAACACAGGTGTTCTGATCCTCAGGGTTTTTTGTGGCAGAACTCTGAACATGATCCTATGGAAGGAAAATGTGTCTTGGACTTAAAAGCTGAGCAGATGTGCCTACCGCTCAAATTTGTTTGTCATAGGAAAATAATAATATTTTAATTAAAAAATTGTTTTCACTGCCTTTGCCTCTTACAGACAACAAATTAAAGCTAAATAATATAATTCTCACCTCCCAGAGCCCCAGAACATCATAGTCACTAGGAAAATAGTGAAACTTTTCATCAGTGGAATGGGGGTTTGGAAATGATGTTTCAGGGTAGCATTTTAAGTCCTAAAGAGTGCTGTTTGAGTTATATTGTCCATATATATGCTATTATATGTGAGTTTATATGTATGTATATGCATTTTGTTTCAGATTTAATAATAATTGAAGTAAAATATCTTAGCAGAGATTTGTGGACATAATAGAGTGAAATTTGGAAGGTGGGTGTATTTTTTAGCATTTTAATTGCAGTTGGCATCAAGATTACTTTATAATATACATTTATTATGTGCAGAGAAATATGGCTCTCTATCCCAAAACTCTGAGCTTTAAAGAATTTTGAAAATTAATTTCTTTTTAGAACAATGAAAACTACACCTGATATGAAAACTGATACTGAAGCATGGAGTACTAGATTAATCTAATACAAAACATTTTCTCGTGGGGTTCTTTGAGAGATTTGACTCCAGTAAGACATCTAAGGCATTTCAATACAAACAACCAGGATTCTGATTTTGAATCTTTTTTTTTTTTAATGCTAAAGCTGAGCTGGTTATGGTCAATAAATTAGTGATACAATACAGTCTACAGTGATAGATTTTTTTCAATCATGGTTAATTAACAACATTATAAAATTACTGCACTGCTTTGCTTTTCATGCTATACAGAAGTTAGATTAGCACTTTTCCCAACACGTAAGCTTATTGATTTTACAGTATTTTGTAAGAATAGCATCTTTAAACTGATTAACAGACTAACTAGAGACAGACTGCAGTGTCTGATGTCTTTGGTAGAAGCAGATCTCAAATCAATTGCAGTGGGAGTGATGAGTGGGATATTAGTAAATTTTTTACAACACAGCTCTGTAGGAACATTCCAAATAAATGCACTTGCATACTTGTCTAGCTCGTAATCCACTTGGCAGTGTTTAAATGAGAGTTTATTTCAGATTTGTAAAATGTAGTGATGTCTTTCATTCAGATTTCCCAGTGTTTCCAGTTTTTTTTTTTCCATATGATACTGGTTATTTTAAATAGATTGAATGCCATCAAAATAAGTTGTTTGATCAGAAATCAAGCACAGAAATACACAGAATGGCAACAGAAACTTTTAGTCAAGAGGTGATTGCACTGCTGGTATGACAACAGCAGTATATATATATTTTTTTTTGTCTTGTTTCTTGTAAAGCATTTCTCAGCCCATTATGTTGATTAGTCTGTTGCTCCAAAGTTTGCTCAATGCTCCTCTTTTAAACATGGGAAACAACATGTCCAGTTGGAGATTTAGCTAGCCAAATCCCAGAATTTTTTCAAAAAAGCATTTCACTAATGATTTTAAAGGAACTGGCTTAGTGTTTCTTACCATTGTTTAGCAAAATTATGCACTTAGTTCTGATTATTTTTAATCACAATAAATTTAGGAACTAATGTACTCCCTTCTGTTCAACTTACAGAATACCAATAAACAACTCAATTTCTAGGAAAAAAAATCACAATGGAAAATAACCCATGACATTAAAAAATGTTTAAGTCACAGAAATTGAAATTTATTGTGTTTGGTGTTTCCCTGGTGAAGCTAGAGCTAATCTTATGCAGTAAGTAAGAGCTTAATTTACACAGTATACACAGTGAAGTGGAAAGCATATGAATGACTGATCACAGATGAAATTCAAGAGCCTATCTACTCTTTTTCTCTTTTTCTCTTTTTCTCTTTTTCTCTTTTACTATTTTTCTCTTTTTCTCTTTTCTCACTTTCCTTTTGTTTTGTTTTGTTTTGTTTTGTTTGACTGATACACCATTACATGGTTCAGAGTGAAAAATCAGCATCCTTAAAGTGAAGTTCAGGAAGTGGTTTTCAAGTCGAAGAACTTAGGGGATGCAGGCATTATCATCATCTATAAACTTTTTTGAGGTAACAACTGAAATGCAAGAATGTTTTTATGGGTTGTTTTTTTTTTTTTTGCAGTCTAAATTGAAATTGAAAGAATCACCATTTTTTTCCCTAGAGACCAATATTACAGGGATGATTGAAAAGGAACAGCTTGGCAGAACATTAAAAGTCAGAAATTCTGACAATCCCAGTAGATTGGGATCTGTCCCTGGGGGAATTCAAATAAAATCAGAAAATAAAAGAAAAAAATGTGTCTGTTATTGTTATTGTTGACTGCCTGTGTTTATTGTGACTCTATCAGGCTTGACAGGCACTGGTAGTAGGTGTAAATCCAAATTGTGTGAAGTCTTGAAACACTAATATGGACAGATTTGGGACCAACACTTCAAGACAAGCAGCGGATTGTCTTTGGGAGCACAAGTAGCATTAAAGGTCAATAAATGACCTGTGGAGGAGAGTTCATAGAGTAACTTTTCTGGTGAAAAATAGGAAACCAGAGAGGAAGAGATAGGAATGCTGAGAAGAACAACGCTCTCCACACTTACAAAGTTTGTTTGATTCACTAGCCAGATATTTGAGTATGTGCTTAGCACATTCGCTACGCCTTTTCATAGTACCAGCAGTAAATAGGATGAAAAGTGATAATCTTATTGTGTAATGAAGACATTTGGGTTTCAGAGATGTTTCTAATGGGATAGCAAGGCAATTTATTCCAGAAACTGAGTAATTTCTCACTCTGGAAGACTTTAATGTAAGGCTAAGCAAATATTGTTCAATTACTTGCATGGATTTGTGGCGTGGGGAAGGGATGAAAAAGATGACCTCTTCAAAGCTCTTCTAATGCTATTTGTATGGTATTTCTTATTATAGTCATGCTTATCGTTTTCCTTCCTAACAAAAGTACTAGAAGGTGTATCAATTTAAGATAAGCCTACATTCATTCTCACAGGAAACATGTTCATATGGAGCAAGGCTTTAAGATCTCTAAGATTCTCACATTCTGAATATCAGTCTTGCATTTTAAAGTGTAGAAGCCTTATCTGTGGGTGTAATTAAAATTCAGCAGAAATCCATAAATGGCCCAGAATCATTAGTATTTCTAGCAGTTAGGATCATAAATCATTTGTGAAACTTTATTGGAAACCCAGAGAAAAAAGCTTTTCCCTTTGAAATAGTCTAAGATATGACCTTCAATGTTTCTGTTCTGTATGGAGTTAATAACTTGTAGGAATTTAAAGTTAATATTGTATGAGTGCTCTCAAGAATGTGACAAACTGCCCCTATTTCTCAAAACTTTTTACAGCACGCACAGCTTTAGTTGTGTTGTTTGACCTGGGATAACCAAAGGGGGGTTGTTTTCTGTGACAAACTTTGCTTTGACAAGACCAAAACCAAAAAGCTGCTTTATTCTCTGGACTCTGAAGTAGTTTCACATTTTCAGCTAACAGTCAGCCTTGCATCTTTCCTCCTACCATTTGCTTTTTTTCATGATAAATCCTAGATTAAAATGCATTTCAGCAGGGGCAGGGCTGAAATGTGCCTGACAGGAGGCACAGCAACAAGAATTTCAGAACAAAAGGCATCTATTTAACAGCTGAGGACCCACCTTCAAGGTGTGAGGTTGACAAGTGTCCCCTCAACTACAACACGTGTGACACAAAGAATCATCCCACAGATGAGTAATTTGCAGAATAAAAAAGGGATGGGGATTATTGGAGGAAGTCAGGGTGCCTGTGGCGGGTGAGTGATTGAACCACTGGGTATTTCCAGTAGGAATCTGAATTCCAAAACCACAGAGATGCTTCTGTAGTCTGTTGGAGGTCCCTTAGCAATACGATTCAGAGGTGTTCAGCATATTTGAGACTGAATATATTAAACATACTAATGTAAAATTTAGGTTCAGAATTTTTCTTTTAGGTCCCCCAGCAATTGCTTTATTATGCTTGCTTTTCTCAGAATTGATCAACTTAAGCTGGTGTGCCAATTTTTTTTTTATTTTCAGGAGCAGGTTGAATCAGTTCTCCAGTTCTGTGCAATGATTTCTGCATTAGCACTCTTTCTTGTCATAGCAGCACTTCAGCAATTCAGCAGGTTGGCCTTATATGCCTTTTTATGAAGGATGGGTGTTTTTTTTACATTTTCTCCCTCTGCTGTATCTAATGTGCAAACATGAGGGGCAAAAGATTGGTCAGTGTTTCCATAATGGCATGGATCTCCATCGGCTCATGTATATTCACTATTATTAGATGGTTCATATGCCTTTAACCCATTGCTTAATGGAGCACAAATCAGTCAAGATTTGCATTTTGCTTGCTATTCAAGTTTTCAAACTCGTGAGCTCCCTGCCTAACAACAGGAATATTTATCCAGGTTAATTGATAAAATCTCCTCAACATAAAGTGCTCTAGGAAACAATTTCAGAACACTTACATGTTGTATTAACATCTCATTATTTTATTCAACAACCCCAGAGCAAGGGGGGATGTAGGATGAATGATGTGTGTTTCCTAATGGCATTTTCTCTAGAAAAAAGCTCATATCTTTTAAGATATCTGTATACTCTTTTCTTAAGATCCAAGTGTCCTTAAGATCTTTTCAGCCTTAACTAAAAAAACATGAATTCAAACAAAGCAGTTGCTAGAGTTTGAATACTGAATGGTTTGATTGCTTGCTGTATATTATAGTGAGTTTTAAGAGAAAATTAAAAAAAAAAAAAGAAGGAGAAAAAATCAGCAGAATTGCCATAAAGTCATAAGCAATATGTAAACAGGAATAGAACTAAATTTATTGAATAAATGATTCATTACAAGCTAGTACTCCAAGCTTTTTTTTCCCACCTTTGCACTTACTCTTTTTTTTTTTTTTTTTTTTTTTGCCTAAGGACAGCTTTCTATGAATTTGCATCATGATAAATGTGTCTTTAAAGCAGTGAAGCAGAGATAAAATAGATGGTTGGAATTTGCTGTGGAATGTCACACACTGTAAAAACTCCAGTACTTCAGGTTAAATAGTTGTACAGATTTAGTGAAAAAAGATTTAGTACAGTTTATTCCTGTTATCTGTAAAATATTTATGTTGCTGATTTCCCCCCTTTATTAATAAATGCTTCAGGCCAGGTAATTTCAAATCATCTCAGTATTAATTTTTATTGGCAGCTGACTGAAAGTTAACCCTTGTACTTTAGTGCTCTGGTGGGAGAAGGAAGACTAATTGATGTTATTGTAAATGGAAATAAAGCTAAATACTTCTCCTCTGCTGCTGAATTTAATGAAATTAGGGCAGAGGCAGCTGTTTGTCAATAGCAAGTTATGATGAAAACCAATTAGAACAATTCCTGTGTTATAAATAGGAATGCAGTATCACCTTTTCAATCTATGGACAAATCTCTGGAATTTAGGAGGATATGTCTGTAAAATATGTTTGTTTATATAATATAATAACAATTATTATACTGCTAAAGTTAAATAAATATGTATGTGTCTATAAAGCAAATATTTTTAGTGTTTAATTCTCATCAACAAATACTTAATTCTGTTCTTTCAGACAAGAAAGTGCTGTCAATTTTTTCTTGTTCTTTTTTAAAAGATGAGGAAGTGGCTTTCCATTTGGTTGCCTTACTCATCTTTACACTCTAACATAATTCCATTTTGTAGCCTCTTCCATTTTACAAATTCCTCCCCCATGTTCCATCTCTAAACAAAAGAAAAAATGAACTTGACACTTTTCTATGGCAAGCAGCTGGAACAGCTGGAAAAAGAATCCGACTAATTTTTGTCTATTATGTATACATTATGCTCACTAATATTTTTATAAATAAATATATTTTGTTTAGGTTACCTTTTATGCCATGCCCATAGCCACTTACTTTCCTGAAATTTTAATATCAGCCAAATGTTCCGGCCAGGTATGGGAACAAAAGCTCCTCAGGAGAAGGTTGCTGTGTTGATGGGAGTTTACCAGAAAAACCCAGCTGTTCTAACCAGTGGTTTTGACATCATTACTAGTTTCATCCACTGTATCAATAATGACCACACAAGAATGGTTTTAATGAAAATTAAATTCTAATCGCAACGGTGTTTAACTGACCAACCTGTCTGCTCCCGCTGAAATTCAATATTTAGATACCATAATATCATACGCAGCATTTCCTGTTTATGTCCTACTTTATGGGCTGGTGAGAAAACCCGTCTGAGTTCTGGGGTTGCCATCCAGACACGAATGCAGGCACGCTGCCCTGGCCCCACAGAGTCACTGGCAGCAGGGCTGGCTCACAGGGCTGGCTCCTCAGGACAGGAGCGGGTCCTGACTCTGGAGGGTTTCTCAGAGCACAGTGACTCTGTCCCTGCCCTCTTTTGCTGCCTGGCTGAAAGCAGACCATCACACCTGGATTTCTCTCTGTTTTCCCAGGATCTGTTCATGTGAGTATTCCATAAGCAAGAGATGGTGATTTAAAAAGTCCACTACAGAGTTAATATTGCTCTGTATTTAATTTCTTTTTCATTACAAGATCAGTTATACTGCCCATGTTTCAAGCATCAAAAATTTTCCTACCTAGGTTGTTACTTTTCTAAGGTTTGTGGGGTTTTTTTGGTTTTTTTTTTTTGTTTTTTGTTTTTTTGGGTTTTTTTGGTTTTTTTTGGTTTTTTTTTTTTTTTTTGTTTTTTTTTGTTTTGTTTTGGTTTTTTTTTTTTTTTTTTTTTTTTTTAACTGGGCTGCTTTCTGTTCCATCCACGGTCTCCTAAGTTTTTATTAGGAAGAAAAGCAAGTATTCATGTTCTGTTCACCTTCTCCATTCTAATTATTATTATCACCTTACCTCTGTTCTTTTTTAATAAAGTATTTTCTTAGTCCATTAAGTTACCTTTCTAAACTATATGTGCCCTTCTACACTTTTTTCTCTCCTTAATTTTCTTTAAATTATGCCCTCCATCAGTCTATGTTCTTTTTATCGTTTCTCTTTCCATTTTTAATTCTAAGTAATACCGTGTGTTTACTCTCTGTGAAATCATTGGAAGAGTGGCTAGATGAAGGTGTCTGACTTCCAAAATACTTCATTAGCTGCTTCTCCTGCTTCCATTTCCATGTCTCCTTAACAGTTACCTCTGTCATGAAAGCCCAGCACTTCCAAAGGAATACAAGTTTTGCTTTGCACTCATTTTGCAGTAGATGCTTTTTGGTCCCTAAAAATATCAAATAACAGTTAAAGCTGGGCAAGTATCTTATTATTTATCATGTTCTTTAAATAGACTAAGAAGTCTTTAAATAGTCTAAGAACAAAGCCATAAATCAATGAAAAGCTGTTGTGTTTTGTTGTAAGTTTTCACTGAATAATTTCACACTGAATGTCATTCACCAGCTTGGCAAGATAAATCACTTGAGATTAGTATGAAATAAATTTTAAAAGTTGGTTTTCTTTACACCTTTTCTGAATGAACAAATATATCCCCCTGCCTTCAGTCTCCTTGAGAAATTGTATTGAAAAAGGAGGGAAACAACAAGTAAAGTTGTTGGTTTCTTCCCCCACAGTATCTGGTTTATTTATGCAAATAATTGATGCAAATGAACCAAAATGAGTATTGATCTGGGGAAAAATCAAGCCCTAGAAAACTTCTGTGTTTGCAGCAAAACATGAAAAAAAAGGCTGTTAAAAGTTGTTACTTGTTTCACTTCTAATAGTATCAAGTGTAAAACCAGTAGACTAGATGATTATAGGACGCATATTTAACTCCAAGGTGAGAAGAAGGTTGTCTGGTTTGTTTTAAGATTCAAGCAAGCACTACACAGAATAACAAGCTTCATAATTAAGAAATTTGATCCATTTCATTTTGCTGAAGTATCTGATCCATTTGTTCAGTGACGCTGCAGCCCCAGAGGTACCAGACCTCTTAAGCCTCACAAAACTGCTGCTGTCCAGGAAGAGAAACAGAGAACGATACGGAGCTGGGAGGGGGCAGAGAGAGATTTTTATTGGAAGCTGTTAAAGTGGTTGCTATGAGACCTTCTCCAGCTAACACAGGCACAGCAGTGCGTGAGGCTGTTAAATCATAGCTCTTGCTTTATACCTTCCTTCCCTGCCTATTTTTTTTTTTTCCCTAACGCAGCTTTTATAGTTGTTTAAGATCAGAGAAAACACCTGCCAGTTGCTTTTTCTTCAGTTTTAGTCCCTTCTGCTGCTTCGTGCAAGATGGAGCTAGAAAATGCAATGATCAGCTCCTCGAGCAGCTCTTCAGCAGGCTCCAGAGAGTACAAGGTGGTGATGCTGGGAGCAGGGGGAGTTGGCAAAAGCGGTAAGTTTCAGCAACAATATTTTGGGAGAGAAGGGGTGAATTGGGAGCGTAAAGTTCACCGGAGGAGGACATCCTTTAACGAGGGGTTTCGTCCCTCTTTCTCCTGCACATGGCTTGGATAAAAGACTATAGTTCGTGGCTGGGGCAATGAGTCAGCTTGATTTGTTTCAGGCTGAAATGCTGCGAGCCGTTTTAATTGGTTATTTGTGTAGGGCTGACCTTGGGTGTGCTGTGTGTGAGGACGGAGCAGCCAGGCTGCTGCTGTGACTTTAGCAAGTGCCCGAGTCACTCTCCCACTTGCTGAGGGCTGCTGGTTTGCTGGACAGCGTGGATGTAACTTGTTGGCCTGAGGGTCCTGGTGCTCAGGCAGAAATAAAACTAGCTGCAAAGTCAGCTGTAGACTGCAGAGTGTGGGGGATGCCTGCAGCGGCTCTTTTTTCTATATTTTTTAATTTTTTTTTTTTTTTTCCTGACTGTCATTGTGGCTCAGCTGAGTTTAGTCTCCTCTCTGCTCTGGACAGGTACAGCATGCCTGCCTGAGTCTCACTCCAGGCTATGAGGCAGATTTGCAGCATATTTTAATATCCCTGTGTACAGCTGGCAAGATATGCTAGTGTCTGACAATGATATCTCTTCAGAGGAGTCATTATTTTCCCTGGACAGTGTTTTCTTTTTCCCAGATATTATCAGCTTTGATTTATTCTCGCTGAAACCAGCATTCTCTGTTCTTACAAAGACTTTGCTGAACACGCAGAGTTTGTCTCAGAAGTCAGTATATTGAGCTGGCCACACAACAAGAATTTGATTACATCTCCTGGAAATTAAAAAGAAAAACAGAAACAAATTGCAAAAAGCAGGATAATATAATATAATGCATCCCAGCTAGATTCTAAGGAATTTTTAGGATAAATAGTTGTGACTCTAAACTGTAATTACTATGTGTATCAAAAAAGTTTTATTTATATTCAAGCAATAAGATGAAGTATAGGTGCAAAAAGTTAAAAATTGTGAGTGAACATAATTTTCTTTCTGTATCCATAATCTTTGTGGTTTTGTTATACTTGGCTTCAACTTCAGTGGCACATCTTTCAGTGAAAGCTATTTCCCACCAGTATTACTTAACCAAGCAAACAGTTCTTGCACAGATGTTACTATATAATCACCATATAAAATGGGAAAGAACAACATATTGGTGATTTTTGCAAATTTCTGCAAATTCAGATTATCTTTTCCATAGGAAAGCAGGTATCCAGGATGTGCCAGCTGGAACTTTCAGTAATTTTTTTTCCTTATTTATGTATCTTTAGTTTCTTTTTTCTTTTTTCTTTTTTTTTCCCTGAGTGTATCCAAAAGATGGCAGCAATTTCCCCCACCCTCAAATATATGTTTGTAGGAATAATGCAATTTTGAAAACTTGTTAACCACAAAGTATTACAAACTATACAACATTCATAGCATGACTGAATCATAACAATCAAACTTTACACATAAGCAGAGGAATTTCTGAGTTTCCATTTGCTATTAGATAAGAGTTGAAATTACAAATTTAGTTAATTCAAATTTCTGTGGTCAGAAAATGTTAGCTGTTAGTTTAATTAGAACAAAGCCTTTATATCTGTAGATTGAACAAGATATGATACATCTCCAAAGCTGAGAAACACATAATTAACAAGTAGAATTGTGTGGTCTAAAGAAACTAAGATGGATTAAGTGCAAATTTATGAAATTTGATAGGATTATTGAAAACTTTCTCTTGTTATCATGAAAATGAAACTCCTGCAAGAAAAAAAATACTCCAGGAAGTGAATATTATTAAGAGTTCATAAGAAAGGAGGTGGGCAGTTCAACATTTACTGGCTATGAACTTCTGATGTGTAATGGACCTGAAATATTTCAGTAGAATGCTGAAAGATAGTCCAACTGATAGAATTCAGAGAGAGATAAAAAGTAAAAATAGATGTCATCCTATAAATCATTAATTCATTCTGACTGTTACATAAACATGATTAATTTATACTGGATAAAAAACAGAAAAAGGCCTTAATGACTACTTTCATTGTACAAGATGAGCTCTGCTTTCCCCTAGTGATCTAGATTCAATGTGTCCAGAAAATTATGAATTTAGCCATAAAAGCAAATCAGAGTAGAATAAGGATAAAAAAAAAAAAGTTCACTTCCAATTTTGATTTTGAGAAACCAGTGATACGTGGTTTAATATATTGATAACATCCTGCCTTCTTTTTCCCATCTTGTCCTTCCTTCTTTGAAGTCTTGATAAAAACAGTAACAGCTGGGGTTAAATTACTAAGTGGGAAACCTCTGTCGGATGAAAGCCTTTCCATCCCTCAAAACATTAAATAATTCAGGTTTGGAATGAATTTTCCATAGGAACGAAGCTGCAAAAATGTTAGATTTCTTTTTACCCTGGATGTAGTTCACTTCCAGATGTCCCCTGGGCATTTTGGTATTGTAGTTCCAACCTCCCCTGCTCTCTACCTGTGACACTTGTGCATGGGGTGGAATGAGGAGGAGGAGACCAAAAAATGGTTATTCTTTTGTCATTGGATTAATCAGGCCTGCTCAAAGATGGCAGACAGTTCAGGAGGACAGCCAACATACTTTTATTTTTCCTGTTCAGTGTTGAGTAAATTTCACAGGAGTTGGTAAAAGATGAACTCTGTGTATCCCGGTCTGACACTCATCACATGCAGAGCAATAATGTGTAAACTGCAAATGGTCTGAGAGTTGTTACTTAAGGGTTCTCACATTTCAAAATCAATTCTGAAAAACGAATACTAATTAAAAAAAAATCAAATCTGACATTAATTTATAGGAGGGAAAAAAACACCACCTCAAAACCCAGCTCTGGAAGAAACAGGTAATAGTAATGTCTAATGAAAATGTACGAAGCTAGCTATAAATTTTTATAGGAGTTGATTTCTGTACTGTAATTATGGGATATAGATTCCCTAGAATGAGTTGTTCCTTCTAAGACATATGAAAACAGAATTTTTTTTGTTTTCAGAGCAATGTGTTGATTTCTTGTGTTGTCTAAGTGGTGCTCATCATCAAGGACATCCAGTACAAGCTGATGCAAGTTCAGACCAAAAATATGCTAGAACCAATAATTAAATTGAAATTAAACTGAAGTGAATAAAGTAAATTTTGTATTGACTGTCATTCAATTATAGTCCATATCAAAATTATGTACTTCTAATTTTAGTTATATTTCAATTAAGAATGTGAATTTGGCATCTGTTCTCTGCTCTGATGACAAATATCAGGCCACCTCAGTGCCACTCAAACTTACCTAATGTTACCTGACATAGACCTCAAACCCTGAGAACCTTGGAGATTCTGAAACCCATTTTGCTTGCAAATACCTTTAGAGAGCAGTAAACAAGGTGCTGTCATGGTCCTTGCCTGATGCAGATCAGACCTCTGGGGTTAGCTCTGTTTTTCAGTGTTACAAATAAAAAACACGCACAAAAGAGCCCTTCAATCCCATTGCTGCTTTATATTTAGCAAACCTGTTACACTGATAACAATACTTAACTGCAGCACATTCTGCAAAACATTAGTGATGATTAACCCAGGGCCTGCTAAGTGACTGCTAAAATGAATAAATTGATGTTCCTGTGCAACTGAATAAAATAAAAAACCTCCCTCTGATGAAAAATTATTACCTAAGCAATCTCCAAACAATGATCAGGTTGCACTGTAACCCACCTTTATGTGCATTTTCTTGGCTGAATAAAAATATTGTTTTAGTGTTTTCTTGGTTTTTTGTTTGATTGTTTTTTCCCTAACTCTGGTTAAAAATGATTTATTTAAGGCTGAACATGATCTACAGTTATTCCAGGCAAATAAAATTAGATGTTTATGCATAGCATAGGCTTATCATAGGTGTAAATTGAATTTCTATTTAGCTGTCTTATGGAAGTTTATTTCTCAGACAGATTGCCAGATGATCTGTTGCCACCATACAATATTTGAAGATATTTTTAAATAATTGGCTAAAGACTTTTGTAAAACTAATATGTTTCCTGTTTAATTGTATATGGGAAAGTATTAGAAATGTATTTTCAGGCTTCAATCTCAAAAAGAATAAAAAAAATGGAAGAGAAGAAATTGAGAAAATATTCTCTCAAGGATATTGGAGGAATAGTGTGAGGAAATGTATTCTCAGACTGGGCTGTCTAAAGGAGGCATTCTTACCCATTGATTTCCCTGATTTTTGTTTTGTTTTGTTTTGTTTTGCTTGTTTTTTTCCAGTGAGGCATAAAGGCTGTGTTTCTACAGATGCAGGTGACTCATCCAATTAATTTCAAGATCATGTGTACACAATAAGTTCCAAAATGTGTGAAAACAATTATGTTCTCTGTGATGTGGGAACTTCAGTATGAGGAATTAGATTAAATCTGCAATTTTCTTTCATTTATGTGCCCAACTGCCTTTTTTCTCTGGAGCGGTTTTGCCTCTTATTCTGCCTTGATAAAGCAAATTATGTGCCTATTATTTTCAAGCACGTCCTCATAACGAGAGTCCCCAGTAAATAGAGCACCATGGAGTGTTTGCTGTTGAGCTGGCCCATTGCAGCTGTTTGCAAACTCCCTGGAGGTAAATTAATGTACGATCCAGGTTACACTGAAAAGGATGGAGGGCAAGGGAAGAGATTCCACTGGTATTAAAAGTGCTGAGCTTGAAAAGGACTACTTGGGCCTGCTGATGCTGTTCTTACCCCACCACTGGGCTTGGTGTCACAGAGCACTCTCCAGACATTGATCAAACACCTCAGCAGCCTTTTATTTTTTATTTTTTATTTCTTTTTTTTTTTTTTTTTTTTTTAGGGTGTTGGTTTTGATTCAGTTTCTCATTTTCCCCAGGAATATTCTCAGGTATAGCTGTGCTTCCCTAAATGCCTAGTAAATGAATCAAAGGAAAGGGTCTGGCCTTCTCTCATGTCCTGAGGCAAGGCAATCACCAGGATGAAGGTGCTGGGTTTAGTTACTGCTCAGTACGAGTCCAGGTGGAAAAAGTTCCCTTTCAAGTGCTTGGGCATGCTGTGCATTAGAGTTAAGGCAAACGAAGTCCCTTTTTTACCCCTCAAAGTCAACACAAGTGTAGTTTTTGCTGTTTTGATTTTTCCTTCTTCCCTTCTAACTGCAAAAAATGACAATTTTTATTTAAGTGGAGAAAAAATGGAAATATTTATTAACAAAGACACAGATCTGCATGCCATCTGAATATAACTGGTTGTTCCCTTATCATTCTCTGTCTGAAAAGCAAACAAACAAACAAAAAAAGTAATCCAGATTTTTATTTCCTCAGGTGTTTCAGGGAAATTATTCAACTTACTCAGATTTAAAAAGAAATAGAAAAGGAAGGATGAAAATATATATTTTTTTACTAGATGCAATCTTCCTTCTTGGTAACAGTTCTGAAAGGGTAAGGGTACTGACCATTCAAAATGCAATATAAATTCCTCTGGTCACTTCACGGTGCTGCCTGCACAGTTCTAATTCGGAATTGCAGGTGATTCATGCTGTCATGGTTTGACACTGGCACAATGCCAGTGCCCCCATGAGAATACCCTCTCCCTGGTGTCTGCTGTGAGATGTGACCAGGAACAAGCAAAGCAGGCCTTCACTTAGAAATAGGGAAAACTTTATTAACTAAACTACAAGTAAAAAGAAACCCACAAGGAAAATGAAAACTTCACAAATACATCTCCTCCTCCACCTCCCCACCAAATTCCCAATACAATACATTCCCCAAAATCACCAACTCTCAGTCCGGCACCACATTTCAAACAATCAATCCTCAGTTCATGAAGAGGAGAAGGAGTCATTCTTGTGCCATGGTGGCCTCTTCCTTCATGTCCAGTGCTCTCACCACTGTGCATGGACCAGAGCTGCTTCTAGGGTCATCTTTAAGGATGCCTTGTCTCATTCCAAAAAAAGGCACAGTCTCTTCTTCGGGACACCTGTCCCCCCCACATTTTTTCACCCCCTGGGGCCAAGGGGTACCGACACTGAATCCTCCTGGTTCTGAGGCCTTGCCTGCCCCTGGAATGCAGCCTCTGTATCACAAGGAAACAGTCCATGGCTATACAAAAAAAAGAGTCCAGCAAACATGCCACTCCATCTTCTCCATTCCTCCAACATCTCTCTCATTTGCCCAGACCTTCACCACTTGCCCATTTCCTTATTCATCCTGTACTCTTATCTCTCTTCTAGGAAGGGCCAATGTTCCGTAAGGTTTTCATTGTCTACAAGCAGCTGGGCTCTTTCTCAGTGCACCCCCCGCTTCGCTGCAGGCCATGCTGTGCCGGCAGTGCATGATATCAAATCCCAAGATAACAGTCCCTGGCTCTCTCTCTCTCTCCCTCTCTCTCTCTCTCTCTCCCAGAGAAGGCTGCCCAGTGCCTCCGGGTACCTCTCTCTTCCACCCTTCCACCCTCAGGGCCAGGCCTACCTCTCCCAGGCCGCATGGCTTTCCCCTCCCCTGGCCCAGCCAGCAGCTGGGCCAGGGCAGAGCTCCAAACCCTTTTCCCACCAGAAATCCAAAAAGAGCCTCCTAAGGGAGAGCCCTGCTTTTAACCCCGCGTTCTCAGAGGCAGATCCAATGCCCCAGTGGCCAAACCAGGTGCCAATATAAAAATCTGAGCACCCTCTGGTCTGACCACAGCATCCCAGAAAACATATTTCCTGTCAAACCACCGCACACGCAAAATAATGGTGGTGCACGTTGTATTTTTTGCCACGAAAAAGGAAAAAAACACCTTGTGGAGAAGAGCCACCAATGCCAGACAATGACATCCCCAGGTATGGGTAGCTTCCAGTTTTGTCATGAACCAGATTAAACTCTAGAGATTGTACAAAAGCAGAGGTCCTGGTAGGTTTGTGATCTTTGATAACAAAACTGTCCATGTGTTTTAGTTTCATTCACAGGTAAATAATTCTTCTTCAAGCCTGATTTTGAGTAATTCCAACTTTTAAACATATTCTCCTATCTCTTTGTTTACAACTTTGAGAAAATCTGTTTTTTCTGTCAGTACTTGTAGATAATCATGAGTTCACACCTTGATCTTTCACTGCAATACACTGAATATGTGAAACTTCACTTGTAGGACCTTACTTTCCTGCTCAGAGCATCTTGTATGCTTTAATTATAGAGCCCTAATATTTCCACATCAACTTTCTGAGTATGAATTCCAAATAATTGACATGCTCTTCTATTAGTGGCCTTATTAGAAGAAAGATTGCCTGCTAGTTTCCTCTGTGGAGTTATTTTTGCTCCTCAGAGAATAATGAATTCTTTTATTCAGGTAGAGTTCTGAGAGGTCACATACAGAGAAATATCTGTAGTAACTTGAAGCTATTTTTTCTTTCCCCCAGTGCAGTCACCTGTGCTATCACATCTCTCATGATGACCTAAATTCTGCATTTTCCAGTGTGTTATATTATTTGGGACCATTAAATCCAAGAATTCAAAATATTCTGGGCCCTTTTCTGATATTCTTCATTTATCTTTAGTGTGTATGTTATCCACTTAAAAGGATTAAATATATTATTTATTAATCAATTTCTTTTGCCTATGGGCAGACCTTGTGGACAGAATTGTATGCCTCAGGGAAATGAGTCAAAGATGTTTTCATTTTTTTGGCAGTTCACATAGTTCAGTGGTTATAGGGGTGGAGGATTCAATTATGCCCTCTGTATTTAATGTGGGGGATTTCTGCATGTGACATACCAACTCAGTGCTGAGAAATCTAACTGGAATCCTGGATTCTTCAGCGCTAGAAGATGCCTGATAAATAGGACAGCGTTCAAAGAAAACCAACAAAGATGATAGAAGGAGCGACACATTTCGATTTATGTTGACAAACGACTATGACTATATTAAAATAGTTGCTGTAGACAGTAATTCATGATTCTTTACTGTGCAACTTGCATATGTATACAGAGATTCAATGTAAATGGGTCCAGCTGTGATGTGAATGGGTTGATTTATCCATCTTCTCCCATCATAACACCCAGATGATAAATATCCACCTGGATAAGGCAAACAAGCTGGTCACTTCCATGCTCCCTTGGAACAGGGAATGGAGAACTCACAATATTTAAAATAATGAATATCAAGAGAAGAACACATATATTCCAAAATTTGAGGAGGAAAGCAGCCAGAATTGCTTCGTGGAGAGTAACAAGTGATGAAATTGCAGTTAGAGCATGCATTATTAGAGGCGTACAAGGTCTTCAAGACAAACTTCTTTTGATCAATAAAGTTTTTTTGAACTTTACAGAGCAAATATACCAGAAAATTTAGAGTTGCTGAGTTGTCTTACACAAGAGAAGGACTGCTATCATCCTCAAAATTATGTGTTAATAGGCATCAGGACTTTTGCCTGATGTGGCACTAATAACGGAGATAACCAGCAGATTTCTTTGCGTTCAGACTGCTAAACAGAGATGCTTAGGCTAGTCTCGAGATTGATTTGTTTGTTCTGTACAAAAAATAAGTCATTTATGTTGCTTTAAACAGAACAAAAATGTGTCCTGACTATAAAGGCTCTGGTAAAACTGGAAGCATGCTGAGATAGCACCCTGAAAGTATGGGCCACCTCATGTGTGTGTTGGGTAGCGGTGCATGGATGGAAGACATACAGATTTGTTAGCTCACCTCCTGCTGTTCTCTGTTCCATGGGTGGAAATGGAATTTATGATTCAGACTCTTCACCTACACTGCCTCTATGTGAACAATTATGTGAAGGACCCAAGGGAATGGCCTGAAGCTGAGCTGGGGGAAGTTTAGTTTGGATATCAGGAGAAAGTTCTTCCCCACAATGGGTGTTTGGGCAATAACAGGCTCCCCAGGGAATGGTCAGAGCACCAGACTGACACAGACCAAGAAACATTTGAGCAATGCTCTCAAGCATGGGGTGGGATTCCTGGGGATGGCCCTGCTGAGGGCCAAGAGATGGATTTGATGATCCTTGTAAGCCCCTTCCAAGCCAGGGTATTCTATCATTCTAAGTGATTGGTACTCACAGAAGGTTATATTAATGAATCTGCTTTTCATGGTGTTTCATTAAAGCAGAGCTTCACTTAGAGTGAGGATTTCAGTGACTTCAGCCCTGCTCAGCTATTCCCATTCACGTTGCTTGCCATAAAGAGACAGAAAACCTTCCAGGCTATTCCACAGCAACAGGAATTGGACTATCAAGGACTCTCCTAGTTTCAGCCGCACACAAATCTGCCATTTGAAATGCCCAGATTGAAGTCTCAAACAAGGGAACAAGCACTGTTTCATGACAATGGCTGGGCACTGTCGGTATCTTTGCTGTAAACAATCTGTTGAGGCAGCCACAGGAACCGCTTCCCTTCCAAGCCGTCCCTGCTGCTGAGCCCAGCCATCTGCACCATTTTTGGCATGTGCTATCTGCTAGAATTTGGATGAGATTAATCCCATTAGGGACACTCTTGAAAGTGCAATTAAGAAAGTTTTTTTCTTCTTCTTCTTCTTCTGCTGCTGCTTTCATCCCTTCTCTTTCTGTACTTTCCATTTTATTCCCTTCCATTCCTCTGGTAATCCTTTTCCACTTTTAATTTGTTCTTTGACTTTAATTAGTCTCCCTTTAAGCCTGCAAGCCTGTCTAATTTTCTTTCCTAGAAGCTGGAAGTCTCATCATGCTCACACAACTCCAGTGACAGGAATTGAATGTTAGCAGAGTGTTGTGCAGGGTCACAGTTTCAGAGGAATTGTGTTGGGAAGACATTGTTCTTCAAGCCCTAGAAATCTGCTAAAGCATTACCTGCCCATTACCTGCATTACCTGCAGTGGAGACACTGACTAAAAAAAAATCACTTTGTTTCGATATAGGTGGGGAAAATCTAAAAGATGAGGGTGTCAATGTGTGCATAACAGACTATCTCAGGAGATGCCAAGCTATGTATTGTTGCCAAAGTCTCCAAAAAAGTTGTTTTCAACACACATAATCAGTATTTTATCTTTTTATTAAAACCCTAGACTAAACCCTAAGCTAGCTATTTCAGGGGCCCCAAAGGTGGCCTCACAAATGTTTTTAAGTTTTAAAAATTAATTTCATAAGCTTTGGCAAAGTAAGAGCTGTAATCAGCTGAGAGACTGATGCACGTAGTTCTTCTTAGTTTACACTGACTACAGTTATGAAAGGAGCTGTTGTGTAATTTCTTTCCATGCAATCTCCTTGAAGTGCTAATGTAATTCTGTAATTCTTGTCCATTTTCACATGCCCAAAATAAATGAGTCCTAGCTGAAAGTCATATTCTCTTTCAAATCCTGATTCCTTTACTAACTTGATTGCTCTGCCAGATTATGTGATTACTTCAGTGTCTTTCCTGGCTGACTACCTGCAGGACAGCTTGCTGTGTTACACTGAACTTTTCTCTGTTGAACAGTGTCTTCACAGAAATTTGTCTTTGCAACTTGCAAAATGTGTACAGCTATTTTAGATTTTAATTCCGGATATTCAAAACTAAGCCCAAGTGTTGTCAAATTCTCAGTTGTTTCAAAACCAGCAGCTTCTTAAGTCATCCAGAATGCCTGGCAAGCTTTAAAAATCCCCCTTCTCCAAATTTTTTCTATCTAACATAAAAATTATGTTCTCAATTTGATTAAAAGCAGTCATTAGACGTTTTCTTCACAGTGAATAATCTTGCTTGGGCTGTCTGGTGGCATGATCATTTGATCTCTCATCACGCACAGCATGCCCGAGCTCTGCTCTGTGCAGTATCTGACACTGGGCACAGCCCAAGGATGAGTTCCTGAGCTTCATGAGGGTTCCACATGTTTGTAGATAAGCTCTAGAAACATATTATTTCTGTCCTGGGAATTGAGGAGAAAAAGAACAACCTAATAACTCATACAAATATAAGATGTATAATATATGAGCTCCAGAAACCCAGGAGCTCCAGAAGCCAGGTTCTTGTGTCTTTCATCCACTTAGAGCAGTTTCAATGGATTTCCCAGAGTGAAAAAAAAGCAAATTTCCAACATAATCTCTCTCTAAGTGCATACTCTGTTTACTAGTCCGTTCCTATAAAAGTGGACTTCAAAAGCCCCATTTTTCAACTCTTTCCCAAGATACTTAAAAGTTATTAAATGCCTGACATAAAAAGGAGTGCATCACATAAGTTTCCTATTTTTTTTTTCTTTTTTCCCCCAGGTAATATGCTCAAAATGAAAATTGGCCTCTGAATTGGCCTCTGATATTTGATGATGAGGAAGGGGTTAGAAAAAAGTCAAAATAGAAGATATAAAAGAAGCAATCCGAGCAGGTTGCAAAGGGAAATGTTAACAGGCATCAAAAATTAAGAATAGAAAAATAGAAAAAACATAGAAACATAGAAAAAGATTCAGAAAAAAAAATTAGAAACAGATGAGTTAAGGAATTATAAAGGAGTAAAGGGATAGAAGGAAAATGCAGAAATTTATACTTCAAAGAGCATTGGTTTCAGATGCTGTCTTTGCACTGCAGTTATCCTACGAGGTGCTAATAGTCCATGGTCATATCCCATATATGCTGCACATACTGGTAGCCAAAATGCACGCAGAGGTCATGTTAGGGGATCATTCTCCTGGCTCTGAACTTCTTAACCCCTGTTCCTCACTCAGTGGCTCTCTGGAGTAGGGAGCTGGAGAGGCATCATCTCAGCTGTAGACTGGCATGGGTCAATGTCTTCTGCCAGGTAACAACCTATAGAAAAAGAGAAAATGGCTTCAAGTTGTGCCAGAGGATGTTTAGGTTGAAAACTAGGAAATATTTCTTCAGAGAAAGGATGCTCAGGCATTGCAAAAGGCTATCCAGGATACTGGTGGATTCACCATTTCTTGAAGTGTTAACAGAACTTGTGCATGTGGAGGTTAGGGATGTGGTTTTGTGGTGATCCTGTCAATGCTGAGCTTGATGATCTTAGGGCACTTTTCCAACCTTAATTTTTCTGTGATTCTGTGATTCTAAGTCTTCTGAGCACAGGGCTTTTTTTTCTCTCCTCAGCCATGTACAAAGCTGTGTAAATCCAACATTAATATAAATTTATGGGGTGCTAGGCAAAGCAATGCTTCTCGTGTCTGGTGTTCTGACAGCCATCCAGAATGGAGAGGAGTCTGTGGGTCCCAGCCTCAGCAGTATGTAACACCCTGTGAAATCAGTGGGAGGCACAGCATTTATCAGGCTCTTCTGTGTTCTTTCAAGAGCTAGATTCCTCCTCACACAAAAATCTTCAGCAGAATTATGAATCACAGTGATGCTAGAGGGATATCTCCATTGGTACCCAGAAATAAAATTCTGTTTTCCCCCAGTCTGGGAAAAAAAAAGGGCAAGATGCAAAACAAATATATGTTTTCTTTTATTCTTTGTGGCCCAGCTCTTACCCTTGCTCTTACTCCCCAGCTTTTACTGCTCATAACAATATAAACAAACAGCTACTTCACTATAATAAATTTTGAACAAGTGGCAGTAGGAGGAAAAATCTAAACAAAATGCCAGTGACTATAAACAGATTTAAATGCACATATCCCTGAAACATGCTCATGAAAGGTTTATTTACTCTAAAGTAACACGCATTTTCACTCTTTAAGGAAAATAGTTGTTAGTGCCCATGTGTTATTCAAAGTATTTATAGGAAGCTCTGCAAAACCCAGTGAGATAACAATTTGGGCTGATTGACAGTGACAGCATATTTCAAGAATAGGATTACTTGGTGATTGAAGGTTTATTTTCTTTATTTTCATTTACCTAAAAATAACTATGGATCAAATTGTTTTGCAAAGCTATGGTTTATGTTTCTAAAGCATCACTGTACATACTCAATGAGTTTTAGTACAATAAGTTTTTAGCAATGCTTAAACCAATTTTGTGTATTGGGATACTTTAGGATGGTGTAATTCAAATACATTTTCAAACCTGTGAATAAAATGCATTTCAGATTGGCTGCAAGTAGGAAAAATGTGGAAAAATTGAAATTTTTATTCCAGTAAATTGTTAGTTGTTCCATTTCTGACCTCAAGCATCGCAAATAAAGTTAGCAAAAATCATACACAGTGAGTATTTTACAGGGTTGGAACACTTGGGAATATCTTTATCACTTGGGAATATCTTTAACACCACTGATGTTAATTTAGTCACAACAAAAAGAAGGATGTGGAGTGGGAACAGATGAGATACGCTGTAGTAGACATGATTGCTCAGGAAATGACCTACGCAGACACAATACCAGTTTGTACTGTGATGAAAGTTTCTGAGGGAATCAAATAATTCCCTGGCTCACAGTCAAAGTTCAATGCCATAGACAAATACCATGAATAATTCTTTTCAGGTTTAGTGCATAACAAGCTGCTAAAAAAAATCATTAAGATGTTTGTGATAGAATTACTTGCCTCTGAGTATTAATTCCTCCCACCCACTTTTATCTCTTTTCTTCTTGCAGGGTTTCCCTTTAAGTATATGACAGAATTTATGAGAGAAGTAGGAAATGTAAAATATCACCTGTTTGTGTTAGTCAATTGTGTAGAGCCCATGCTATCTTTCAAAATTCTTTTTTTTTCTCCATAAAGTTACTGTATGTGTATTTCCTAACAATAAAATATTTTACCAGGAAAATAGCAACCTGGAAGGGCTTAGATTTACATCTATTTGGAACAGGTTTTTCTGTTCCCATTTTATTTTATTTATATGTCTAGTTTATTTCTGCATTTGTGTTAATCTCAGGATGTTTAACATACGATGAATTTCTCACAATGGCACAGTGTTTAAAAGTTACCTATCTTCAGAACCCTCTCTAGCTAAACTGACAACCAAATACATATTTGTTTACTTGGTGGAAAACCAAGATAGGATGGGCCTTATTTGTTCTGTCAGTGTCTTGTGTGTCATATCTGTTCAGCTCAGTGATTACTGTCAGTATTGTGGCATTTAAAAGAAGACCTGAAGAGAGTGGAAATGCGATTTGTGTTCTGTGCTGCCTCACACATCACAAAGAAAACTGGCAGCTTGACCTTAGCAGCAGAGTAGAAAGAATACAACTCTTTTTTTTTTTTTTTTGTACACTGAGAGTTCCAGCCAAATGAATGCATCTTAATGGGGAAGTCACTCATGCCAGAGCAGGTGGGGAGGGGAGGGAAACAGGGAAATATTGTGTATCTGAAGAAAAAAACCACAGTGTTTGTTCCTGACTCTCTCTTTGAAATTATCATGAAATGCCTTGACCCCTATATCTGCCCTACTCACTGAAATATCTGAATTAAAGTGGTTAAAGCAGTGCGTGGTTAAGTGGGATGGAGCAGAGAGAGGGAAAGATGAAGGAATTGCCCTTGTAATTTCTGTAGGATTGGAGAGAAGCATCAGAGAGTATTGTGTCCAGCTAATATTAGAACACAGTTTATAAGAGCATTGAAAAAGCAATAAGCCTCAGGAGTGTTTTGTGTTTGATACATTGTGGAAGAGAACTGCTAACAGGATTAATATTTCTGGGCTACAGGAGAGCTTCTAAAGTTTAAAACTAAGCTTTTGGTTAAAGAATTACAATGGATTGATTACAATCAAAAGTAATTATGGTGGATTGATGTAGCTACTTGCTCACTTCCCAGTCCTACAGGAAAGAAAGAAACAGGAAGAGAGGGAGGGAAGGAAGGAAGGAAGGAAGGAAGGAAGGAAGGAAGGAAGGAAGGAAGGAAGGAAGGAAGGAAGGAAGGAAGGAAGGAAGGAAGGAAGGAAGGAAGGAAGGAAGGAAGGAAGGAAGGAAGGAAGGAAGGAAGGAAGGAAGGAAGGAAGGAAGGAAGGAAGGAAGGAAGGAAGGAAGGAAGGAAGGAAGGAAGGAAGGAAGGAAGGAAGGAAGGAAGGAAGGAAGGAAGGAAGGAAGGAAGGAAGGAAGGAAGGAAGGAAGGAAGGAAGGAAGGGCAGGCTTGTGCCTTGAGATAACAGTTTAACAACTGAAGCAAAAGCTGTGAATACGAGCGAATTTAAGATTTTATTTACTAATTCTCACTATAGGCAGATTTTTAGCCAATTTCTGAAAAGCAGAGCCTTGGCTCACATAATGGCTAATGGCTGTTTAGGAATACACATGCCATAACCATGAATGATTCTGCTGCTTCCTGCTTTCCTTGAGCTTTTGTTCCTGAGTACAATGCTCTTTGATATGAATATCTCTCTAACCGGTTCAGAGCAGCTGTCTCAGCTGTGTGTCCCCACAGGTCCTTGACTATTCCTCCTGGAGGCACACTGGGAAAAAGGGAGAGCCTTGATGTGGCACAGAACAGTTCATCAATGACCAAAACATTGGTGAATTATCAACACTGGTTAAGTCACAGAACCAAAACCTGCCACCATATGGGCTGCTGTGAAGAAAATTAACTTCACCACAGCCTTACCTCCAGTACAGAAAGTTATAGCATGAAAAGGAGTGAAAGAAATGTGGGACATTTTGGTTGTTTGTTTCTATAACATCATAACTAACTGTATATTAGTACTGACATGCTCTTCTGTTTTGTTGAAAAGTTGGAGGCCACAAATCCTGTGGGAACCAGAATTATTTTCCTTCTTTTCTCTCCTTGTTTGCAACCTGATTGGTTTCTTTTATTTTTTCCCACACTTTTTTTTTGTAGAAACATGATAGTTTGAAACTGACTGCTGTTGGCATGGAAGTATTTGTGCTGTGCACTTTACAGTGTATGGTTTTCCTGAAGGCCATCTAAAATATTCTCTGTCCAGCTGTGTTTCTGGGGAACACCACCACTGAAGCCAGCTGAGTATTTTGATCAGGTGATGAGGTATTTAAATTAGTGCTTGAATTTTTTTCCACACAGGAGGAAGTTTATGGCACAGCACTTTTTCTGCAGCTGAAATGAGGTTAGCATAATTATTTGAGCATAATTAAATCATCATTGCCAAGTGGTGGGTCAGCAACACCAACATTTTTTTGCCATTTCTAAAGTACCTATAATTCCAAAGAAAGTTAAATCTGTTAGTTTCTGAAAGGAATCTCTCAAAGCAAACAGTATTGCAGTCATCCTCCACAGCAGTCCTTTAATTTCAGTTTCTCTGTACAGCACAGTATTCCCAGGTCAGTCTGAGAGGCCAAGATGCTTTTGAAGCTGGCGAATGTTCAATCAAGCTGTTCTGTAGCAGATGAGGAGGTCTGGGCCAGCATCAACCATGTGCAGGAGCCAGACACGAAGCAGTGGGGCCAGAGGAATGGGCCAGCAGCGTTCCCCCTGCAGAGCTGGTGCCACGAGGGACAAATCCCTCTACAGCAGTGCTGTTGCTCTCATCATCTCTGTGACACTGGATGGACATTGTCCAAGTAGTTTTTTTGGTTTTTTTGGATTTTTTCTTCAAGGCCTGGTCATTTCTTGGCCTTGTCAGCATTTTTGGCAAATTCTTAGATCTGCACAGTGTCAGGGAATGGTGATTAAGAACCACAGCAGTCACTGCTGAAGAATGCAATGGACAATACTGGCAGTTATTAAAGACAAATGAGGTTTTGTGTGACGGTGTTCACAGGGGTTCTCAGATGAGGGAAGAGACGAGGATCTGAATCCATGTTTCCAAAGGCTTGACTTATTATTTTATTATATATATTACATTAAAACTATACTAAAAGAATAGAAGAAAGGATTTCATCAGAAGGCTAGCTAAGAATAGAATAGCAAAGGATGATAACAAAGGTTTGTGGCTCGGTTCTCTGTCCAAGCCAGCTGAGTGTGATTGGCCATTAATTAGAAACATCCAACATGGGCCAATCACAGATGCACCTGTTGCATTCCACAGCAGCAGATAACCATTGTTTACATTTTGTTCCTGAGGCCTCTCAGCTTCTCAGGAGGAAAAATCCTAAGGAAAAGATTTTTTATGAAAAATGTCTGTGACAGTTTATTCCCTCTTTCATTCAATTAAAATAATTTAATATAAATGACACAAAAAATATGTATAAAAATAACCCCTCCTTATTTTCTTCCCTATTTCATCTGATCTAATATAGTTCTTAAAACTGGTTTGTGGGTGTATATTTCTGTATTGTTTCCCCTGTCACTATCTTGGGCCATACTTATTTTTGAAAAATGCATATGTATTTGTTAGTTTTTGGACATTAAACAGATGCAGAAAGTTCAAGTGAAGTCCTGTCTAATAATCCCTAGACTGCCATAAATCTTTGCTTAGATTCTAATTTTCAGTTTTTCAATTCATAAATGTGCCTGATTAATAAACTCATCATTGACTCATAAATAAAAAGAAATTTAAGTTGCATCATGTGTAGCAATTAAATCACTGGTATTGCAGCAGCTGGTGTATATGCTGGTTGAATTGAGAAAGCTATTGCAAAGATAATTAATGAGTAAATGTAAATATCTTTCTGGTCTAAGCTTCCCATAATCCTGACACTGCAGCTTGGGGCCACTCTGCTTTGGTTATCTGATGGCAAAGCTTGTATTGAAAGACAGAATCTTCACCTTTTCTGTCATTTATATGTTTTATCCTGTTTTGTGGTCTAGTGTCTGTTTCTCATCTGCTCCTGTTTCTCATCACCAGATGTATTTGCCCTCCTTTGTATGCAAGAAGCTCTCTGAACTTCAAATGCAAAATACCTTTTTAAAGCTGTTAAGTGTTACATCTTTGCAGATGTTTCAGCCACAAGCTGCCATCATGCGCAGCATATTTCCATAACTGGTACCAGGTGACAAGTTCTTTGAAATCTCTCCAGAAATGCCACCTCAATAATCAAACTAAGAGATAACCCTAAACATAAGATAAATTCTGTAAAGGTGATACAACTAGGCATAGTGGCTCAAGGTCTATCGTAGGTTCTCAGAGAATCTGCAATACTCTCTGGTAAATTAAACAATCTGTAAAATCAGCATGTATCTCTCCAAAGAGAGCATTGCAGACAGAACACAGGTTTGGATGAGATGCTAGGCAGATATTCCTGGCTGTGAGGGTGGTCAGGCACTGGCACAGATCAGTTGTGGTTGTCCCATCCCTGGAAGCGTCCAAGACCAGATTTGGGACCAACCTAGGATACTGGAAGGTCCCTGTCCACGGCAGGGGGTGGAACTTCAAGGTCTCTTCCAACCCAAACTGTTCTATAATTCTATAATACTTAGTTGCTGAAAGTACTGAATAGTTGATCAGATTTTGAGGCACAACCAGCTCCTTCTTGTCCATGTTTTGGGCAGGATCCAGCTTTGTTCCACTTCCCTGAGATTTGCTCCCAAACAGAAACTCCAGGAGACAAAATAATAGTTTATTTCAAACTGTGATGGACTTAAATGTGGCACATCTCTTTAGGACTTCAAGACTCAGGCAGATGTGGGATTTGCCAGAAAGAGGCATTTGATGAATTCTATGGGGAGAAATTTGGATACTAAAGCTAATTAATCCAGATAATATTCTGAATCCAGATGTCTGGGCTCTCTGAAGTTCATGGGTTGAGGAGGGCAGTGTTAGACACTCAATGCTTTCTATTGCTTGAGACAAACCTGGGTTAGTAAGCAACTGGGATGTAAAACTGTTAAAGGGCTGGTGGGAATAGCCATAATTCAGCTCTGGGCAAGGGTGAATAATGTAATTGATGCCAAGAGTTTTTGAAAATGATGAATTGTAGCATTCAGTAGCAGTTCCTATTAATGCAAAGTTTAACAGTGTTTCCTCTTATTTATAAAGGGAGTATCTGATGGAATAACTATTTTTTTTATTTTTAATATATCTTTCCTCTATTAAAATCATCCATATCTGTGGTGAAAAGAATGGCCTTGTTTAAATAGAAAATATATGGTGTACCCATCAGTGTGATGCGTATCCTCCTTGGACCTTAATCCATTAAAATGTAAGATTTTTCAGTCCCTAGCCTAAAGAGCTAGTTTCTTTTAGCTCCTGCAGACTGATGAATTTAACTTTGGAGTTCCCTAACACAGAAACCTTCAACATGCCCACAGGCAAAGATCCCAGTTACATTCCACTTTTATTAAAGCAAGTTAGATTTATGAATTTTTTATTTTCAGCAAGGCAAGCAGTAAGCACCTGCTGTCCTACTGCAATTTTCATATATTTTGCAAGGGAAACAATTTAGCTTTTACATATGGACGAAAGGGGGAATCACTTATTTAGACAGTCTTAATTTTGTTTGCCTCAAGTACCCTAGATTTTTGTAGATATTTCACAAAATGTGTGTTACAGTGAATAGATTTAGGGATCTCTTAAGAAAGAAGCAACATCACAAAGTACATCTCTGCAAAGAACATTTTTAATCTTAGAGTAGCTAAGTTTCCCAGAAATGCAGGATTGAAGGCAGCTGACAGCTCGCAAGACTTTGCTTTGCTTGCACTCAGGCAGACAATTCCTCCTAGACAGTCACTTGATATTCATAGTTTCACTGAAGCAAGTTAAGTCAACAGTTTCCAAACGGTATCACCCATATTTAGAGAGTTTGGTGGTGAACGATGAGTCAGAGCTTTGTGGAGCAGACATCTCTCCTGACATCGATATCACTTTGTCTGCCGCGCCTCGCGCTCTCGCCGGCACTTGTTCCTGATTGATCTCTTGTTCTGCACCACTTGATTCATCTCGGTCAGCCATCCACGGGCATGAAAAATTCATCCCGACACAACAAATACTCCGTAGCCTATGATATTTCCTTCCCTTGGGTTTCAAGACAATTAATTCCTCCAGAGAGCAGAAAACTTAGGGATAATAGCAATTCTGGCGTTTCTGTGGTGAGAGAAAGCGCAATTGTGTGTCTCCATTCCCTCACATAAGAATAAAGATAGCGTGTTACAAAGGTGAATCCTCTCAATAATCAACAAGTAATTCAACTGAGTGGGCGTGCAAAGGAATTTATTTCCTCCTTTATGCTAAGTACTACTTAATACTGTGTACTAAATTTCCAGAAAGTTGTATAGATCTATATCAGCAGCAATGTTTTTGTAAAGAGAGTTCCTTTTTTAAAGAACATATCTTATTAGATAAATAAATTCCAATATGTCTTGGTGTTGCTATACCTTTACTTGTAAAATGCCTACTTGTCTGGGTCAAATTCAGTCTCTCATAAATAATAATCTCTCACATAATAGTCCTGTAAAGTGCACTTCTCTCTAAACTTGCAGTTGACATCAGCTTTTTCACCACAAAAAGCTTTTCCAACTAAAAGAGCTGGGATAATATTCTGCCTCTAGATACTATGGAAAATCTGAAATGAAAGCTATGAAATCAGACATTATTAGGTCCAAGAGGTGAATAGAGAGCTCTTAAGTCACAGACCAAAGTCTTATTCCTGAGATTAACTTTCCTCTTTTAGAATGGGAGTCAAATTTACAAATCATTAGACCTAGAAAATGTGATATTTGATAAATGCTGTCTGATGCCTTTTAGGTTGTTTCCTGTAAGACAAAGTGGCATCTGAAACAATCAAAGAGACAAATGAAGAGAGAACTTTGCATAAGAGACAGATGATATGTAATTTAAGCTATCTAGTGGCTGACTACAGTAATTGAGTTGAATAAATTGCTCTCCTCCACAAGCAGTGGAGTTTTCTGGTGTAATATGTGTAAACAGCTCTTGAACATGGGGTGGGGCTGGGCGTAACTGAGGTGAGGTGGCCCAAACCATGCACCTGCTGGTGCCTAGGCTCCCACCACCTCACCCCTTTGCTTGTGCCTCTCTCTGTCACAATATATTCAGTTTAAACAGATATCTAGTTTATATCTTTTTTATGTGTATAGTCAATTTCTTTTTTTCTCTTTTGGAAAAAATAGGTATTTTCTCTTAACATTTCAAATGCTGTGTCATATTACAATTCCTGTGTCATTGCAATATAGGGCATCTCTTCTTTTTTATTTTTCCTAATACTAAATCTCTAATATTTCCTGAGAACTGACATAAGTCTGATGAGAGCAATTTATTGGAAAACAATCTTTACAGTTGCTTTGTGTGTGTTCAGAGATGCAGCAGCTCCATTAGTGAACACTGCAGGTCAATTCCAGTCGCCCCTGACCAGTGCTATGGTTGTAATGAGCTGCATTTCATTAAAATGTCAAAAGACATTGAGCAGGAACACATATTCAGATCTAGCTGGGTAATTATTCAGGTGACTAGTTTTCCAAAAGCAGAATGATATTATTTCACTCTCTTATATGTGGTAGCCTCCATGAAAGGAATTTCCTTGGCCATACCATTAAAATGGGTCTTATAGATAGAGGTTCATATCAGATGATGTGTGTTGGAAAGTTTGCCTGTGTCTGATGATATTCTTTGTTTGAATTCTGTTTCTGTCAGATCATTATTTGATTGAGTAAATTAATTTTCAGACCGTTTTTCATGCAGTACAGGACATGGTTTGTCCTCTTGGCTGCCAGAGCTCACTGCTGGCTCATGCTGGACTTGCTTTTTCACCAGCACCCCAAGTTCCCTTTCCCAGGGCTGCTACTTGGCCACTCATCCCGAAGCTTATGCTTGTGTCCAGGATTACTCTGTCCCAGATGCAGAATCTTTCATTTGCTCTTGCTGAATTCCACAGAAGTGATGTTTGCCCAATGCTCCTGTCTATGAAGATCCCCCTGCAAAGGGCTCTCACCCCTTAAGAAAGTCAGCCAAGAGGGATCTTCTAAGAATTCAGTTTCTATTGCTCCTCTAGACCCCATTTTGCAAGTCATTCATAACATTTAAATAGATTTTAGTAACAATTTTCTGAATATCTTGCTCTCCAGCAGCTATTGGACAAACCCCATGGATTTCCCTGACTTTTTTCTGTATCTCTTTCTGGCCAACTGTATCAGAACATTCAGTGCGCAGCCAGACCTCAGGAGTAAACAAGGGAAAGCTGAAGCCCTCTGGAATGAAAGTAGCATTGGGAAAAACATCAGCATTTCTTTTTGACCCTTGTCACCACATAAAGCTATTTAGCAGAAAACATCCCTGGAAGTTGATCAGGTGTTCAACAGCTTCCATATATGGCTTTCCAGAAGGCTCCAGAGGAGAGAAATGCAAACCACCCAGCCCTTGCCAGATTTAAAAGGCATGGAATCTGTCTCAAATCCCATTTAATAGCACATCAATACAGCTACAAGTCTCGTGGAGAAGATTACAGAAAACAACATCCCTTTATGAGAGAAATTACTACTCTCAAGGGTCTTGAAATATATAAAAATAATCTACAGCCCAATTTCTGTTAAATATTGTACTTTTCAAAACTGATGTGCAGTTACTCCAAAACCAGCTCTTTACAAAAATCGATTCAGTAATTGCAAAATAGTAAAAAGCACGCTGTGCACCTGCCTTTTCATTATCCACTTGAGGATAACAGGCTGCCAAAGGAAGGTAAAAAGAAACAAATTCTGGGAGTAATTTTATTCAGCAATAATCTAAGGAACCAATGATATAATACAACATGTTAAAAAATAAATGGAAAAAGTGACTCACTTCTTCTGGATATTCTGTGAGTGGCTGGATCAGTCTGAATGAACTTGTGGTTGATTTTTCTTTCTGGTGCGTAAGGTTGTTGTTAACATGGTCCTCCAAAGCCAGGTGAAGATCATGACAAGGTTTATGCTGACTTCATTGTGCTGTGAACAGAGGTGTAATCACCTCTCTGTATTTAACTGCACCAAAAGTTTTACTCTACATTCTTATACATAACTACCCCTAATCTTCCCTCAGTTCCCAGAGTTTTTCCCGTGTAGTAATAAATGCAGAACAGAAATTTTACAGATTTTTTTCTACACTGACATCAGATAGGAGTTGAGTTTCAGTTTTATGTGAAATTCAGTGTTCTTCGAAATGCTATTTTTTTTTTGGTTGTACAAAAATGTTGAAGAATCTCAGATTGTTATAAGTACTTTGAAGCAGGGAGACTAAAATTTGTCCAGTTTGAGAATACACAAGCACAGAAAAATGCCAATTCCGTCACAGAGAATTAATTTTGATGTCTTATGTGATGGAAACCCACTTAATACTTTCAAAAAGTTTTAAGCTCAGGTACAGAAGTCTTTTCCTACTTAGAAAAGGAGAGATCTCAATCTTAGCATTCATACATCAAACAAACTTCTCGCATGTGATATTTAGAGGGTGGGGAGGACAGAGCAAGTCCTACATTTCATACATGCAAGATCTTGCTCCTAGACTTGGGTACAAAAATATGCAGTTCACTTGAAGGAAGTGCTTAAGGGTGTAGTTGTGCAGTTACTGTCTCGGGAAAAAAGAGATGATCCTTGTCCAATACCCAAATCAGTGGTTGTCCTTGTATCAGCAAAAAGCCCTGGAAAGCCCTCTTTATTTGCAGGATATAACCAAGGCCAGCAATTCCATGGAGAAAAAGAAATTAAATAGGTATTTAAACAATATGTCAATGGATAAATTGAATTACATTCTAATATCTGCTTTTTGTTTAACCTTTCTATAAACTAACGAGCCTCGTGTGTTCAAAAGAGCAATTAAAGAGCTCAGCTAAAGAATATTTTAATGACTTCCCACACTGAGAGGTTATTTGATATTAATTTTTTTTTCTCCTTCATCTTAAAATGCAGATTTATTTAATGGAGAATAAGGTTATTTACCAAAGTGCTGGGAAAATGTCTCAAGCAGCATATAAAGACAGCAGATCATATATGATTCCATCTATTTTAATCTGATTTCAGCACTTGGTTATTTATCATACAGTAAAATAAAAAGTGAAACCACAGTGAGTATTTAAAAGAATAAAATGCCTAAATTATTTAGAGGAAGCAAAAACAGACCATTGTTCTAAATGCTCTGGTCTTCTTTTGTACGAACATACACTTCTAATAATTTCCATAAAACAAAAAATAGAACATGAAAAAAACAAAAACAAAAACAACAACAAAAACCAAAACCAAAACCAAAAAAAATACAAAAACCCCCAAAAAAACAAAAAAACAAAAAGAGGCAGAGGGAGGAAAAACTAAATGGCAGCAATAAGGAATAGCACACGGAGAGCTCACTGCCATTTATATTCCAGGTACATTTACATGTATTTATTTGCAATACTCTCAACTGACCCTTGTGTTTTTCATACATAGCTAAGCCAAATAAAGTATGAGAAATAAAGGACTAACACACTTAAGGTTTCTGCTGACAAGAAGCAACTTCTCATAGTTCTCCTAAGTCCTAACCTGCTTCTCTCTGTGTAAAACTGTTCTTTGGAAGACAGCTTCAAGTGACTTTATCCTGACAAAAAAAATGTACTAAGTTAGAATGCAAACACCTGAAGAATCTTGAGTTATTGGGCAATGTCAAGGCTGTCCTAGGTGAAGAGATTTAGGTTGAGTAAATTTTAAGGATTTCATTTCCTGAATGTTTCTTGAGTGGTTCTTCAGTGTACACTGAGTGTAAATTGTGGCTCTGACCCATTTGGAGCAATGGAGCTGCACAAAAATGAAGAATCTCAAGAGGCATTTTTCTCAGGTAGAAACAGTACCTACTGTTGAATCCTCCACTTGAGAGGTCTGAATCTAAGAACTTGAAATCAGACAAAAAAAATGTTTTATTTTTAAGAGATTTTGTAATTTTTTAAAAAAGAACTGCTGCACTGCTACATTCTTCTTTTGCATTTTCAGAGTTGACAAATAAGGCTTCTAAAATCATTCCTGAACAGCTCTTTTGCGGAGGCATGCTGAGTTTATGAATCAGCAAGAATTTAAATTATAGTAAATTTCAGATCCAGTTACTTCAGAGAAGGTCAAGAAACAGATGTTTAAGCAGATATATTACAAGGAAAACTGAATGGAAAAATCTTCACATGTTGGTAATGGATGTTTCCCCAGGGAGGTGAGGGTTTGGAGAGTTATAATTTGGGGCACAGCAAAAGGGACATTCAGACCTAGATTCTCTGAAAATCAAGGTGGGTACTCCTGTTTAAGTTTATACTCAAACACTGCTTTATGGAAAAAATGTATGAGCCTTCAGGCTGTTTTAGAAACATTCTCTCCATAGGAAAACATGTTCCTGCACAGCTTGTACATATACTGAGAATTAATAGTCAGGCCAAGAACTCAAAAAAAACAACAACTGAAATAATAAATAATTTATAGCACTTTGATCTGATCCTCAATGTAATAAACTGAGGTGATTCCATAGACTTAAATGAATATGGAGTAGATCTTATGCTGGGGAAAGGCTTCAGACAGGGCAGCCATCATTAAAAATGATGGGATTGGTGAAAACTTCTTTGTTAGACAGCTCAGCATATAAACTGAGGAAAAATAAAACTCTTCATTTAAATAAAATGATAACTGGGCTAATACATATGACAGAAAGCAAAAAGGTACTTCCCATACTTCAACACAATAAATGGAAATAAAATCAAGCATGATAAACTTTAGCTTTGCTGGATGATAACCTCTTTTACAGAATATTCTACAGAGGAATGCTTGACAGCTGATTTTTACATTAATACTTTGCCTTTGTGTTGCAAGGTAAGGGATAAGCATAAGCTAATCAAAGCCACATTTAACAAGCAATTATTTTAAAAAATGGAATAATATTTTACAAATGAAATGGTCAGTGATAGCTATTAGGGTGCTCTCAGGTCCAGCCTGTCTTTCTCAAAAATGAATTTGCTCTTTGTGAGCCAAGAGCAATCATTATTTTCTGCTGATTTCAAGCCTCTGCTGGAGAGAGAGCACTTTTAACACTCCATAGAGACATTGCAGAAGAAAAGGCTTTAATTAACAAAAAAACCTACAGTTAAACTGAAACTACATTAATTGACAGTGAGCAACCTTTGAAATATAGGTAAAACAGTAATTTCTTTTCTTATGATTTACTCAAGCTTTTCTTCCTAGTCAAACATGCCATGGTCTCATTCTCATCCTTTGATTCAGCCTTATCAAAGATGCAAATGACTCCTGTAAAAATCAAGAATTTGCTAATTGCCTTTCCACGATGCATTATCTTTTTTTATTTTAACAGTGTGGCAGAAGCTCAGACCCACTGTAAAACTTCGATTTTTCACTGGGGACATGAAACCATTTCTTGCTTTGTTTTTTAGGCGCAAAGAGGGTGATATTGCACTTCCCACTCGCTATTTTGTCTCCTCGTTGATAATTTAGCTTGCTGGCAGGAATGCATTGCCTTCTGGCAGGAGTAAGTGGCACAGGGCTCATAAACCTGGTGACTGGTACCTGGCGCCCTTTGGCCCTGGCTGTGGACAGCTGCAAGCTCCTGGTGCCTGAGAGCAGCTCTGCAGATCCTGCTCTTTGCTGCTGAGGACTTCAGTGATGCTTTTTTTCAGCATGCAGATCTATTGAAACAGTGCCCGAGCAGCATCTGTTGTCTTCAGGCTCCTAAATTATTTACGTGTCTTGTTAATTACGCTTTTCTTTTGAAATGTCTTGTCTTTATATGTGATGTAGAAGTGAGTACCTTTAGCTGGCAACAATTAAATGTGGTTTTAACTTTCCCAGAGTCGTTATTTCTCCAACTTTGTTTGTCAGCTATACCCTGTGTAACTGCAAGTCATTTGTAAAAGGAATTATCACAATATTTGTTAGATGGACACACCTACAAGAGTCTAGAGCAATACTTGGGAACAAGACTGTGTGATTTGTAATCAGATGTCCATAAAATAAGTATAATTAAAAAACGAAACTGTTTTGAGCAGTATTCTAATCTTGAATTCTGCCGACACATTTTCCAAACAGTGTAATGATGTGAATGCAAAATTCTAAATATTTCCTGAATAGGCAATACAGATCCAGATATCTGCTATATCATATCCAAAAACTTCCAAGGAATCTTCAGGAGTTGAGGTTGTCTTAGTCAGCAGGTTTGTTGCTATAAAATCCTCTGTGATCATAAAACCACAGAATGGCCTGGGTTGGAAGAGAACTTAAAGATCATATAGGTCCTACTCCTTCCACTAGACCAGGGTGCTCTCCTTGGATTTACTTCTTACAGTGAAGATTATTAACCCACATTAAGAATTAGAAAAATGCTCCTCATTTTCTTGTGGGAGAGAAAACAAAATTAAGGTATATTAAGGAAAACTTGTCAGTTGATTTTACAGCTCTCAAGAGAAATGTGCTTCACAGTAGACTTTTAGGAAGGAACTGGGAAAAATCTTATAATAGTCTTTAAGTGATCTTTTAACTCTCACTTGTGCACTAAATAGCAAATATATATATTTATTTAAAATAAAACGTGCCTTTTACAAATATTCTTTGCAGACTAATTTTTGAAAGATATGCACATTGTTAAAATTATATGATACTGCAGATGAGTCAAAATCTCCATTTTGAGTCATTTAACCTCTCATCCTCATAATCAGTAAAGTCCTTGTATTGCAGAAACCGGAATTTTTTTTGGTATGCTATTATGGTTTTAGCTTCTTGTGATGTGCATGGAGGTATTTGCTCACATTTTCAAGTCTTGGCCACTAAAACTGGAATTATCCTCATCTTGTGTAGCTCAGTGGGACTGAAGATTTCACTTTGATGTTGCATAGCTTGCCTTGTAATAAAAATGGTCATGCAGTTTCTAATTGCATCGCGCTTTGCAAAAATCAGATCAAAACCTAGAAGGAGACGGGAGTTTTGTACAATTGTCTCTCTGTAATCTCATGCATCTTTCACACTATTTTCTTCCTTGTGAGGAATTGTGAAGGAGCATCACCAGCCCAGACTAATAACATGCTAAGACAGGGACAGACTATAATTACACAGTGAGGAATACCTGGGCAGAAAATGAAAAGTAAATCAGCTTACAGGGAGTAGTGTTCTTTGCTGAGCATGGAAGGGATGTGTCTGTTTTGTCCACTCAGAAAGGGGAAATTCATCCATTCTTGAGGAAGAGGGAGTTAAGGAATCTCAGCTGTGTGCCGCACACTGAACAGGGCTGATATTCCCTAGCCCAGATCCTGCTTTGCCTGATCTAGCAGCCAACAGCCTGGTCTTGCAACCTTTCCCAAACAGATCATTAGGAACAGTAACCATTATTTGTGCTGCAGTGCATTTGCACGCCATAACTCTTATTTCTTCATTTACTTCTTGCACTTCGCTGTTTATGCTGTGAGAAATCTAGAGTGGCATATTTCCAGCTTGGGCACTTATCCAAGACACATGCCATCTATCTTTGCATATGCTGAGCTGCTATTACAGAGGGAAAGCATTCCCTTGGTTTGTTTTTGAATTGCTTTATTTTCCAGTTTGGTATTGTCCTCCCAGTACGGTGCACCATGTTCACTGTAATTCAGACAGCCCTGGGGTGCAATCACACTGATAGCACACACAATAAAACCGACAGGCAGAAAAATGTTGACCCATCAAACACAACATGGTCAACGATTCTGGATATGCCAATCAATTGGATCAATGTGAAATGGTTCTATAAATCTTTTTTTTTTTTAATTTTCCATCGACTGGCGTGCTACATCATGGGAGAGTAATGATGGAGGGTAAAGTGAATTTTCATTGGCATATGTCATCTTGCATTGCTATTTTAAATATTGAGGATATCTGTCAAAAGACATGCCTTGTTGTCACAGATTTTGTCATTTATTTATCACTGATGATCTTAAAGGCAAATTTCAAATCGGAACATAATTTTCACAATGAGGTTTATGGCCACAAGATCTTGCATATGAACTTTGATACATAAAACTCAAGGATACCCTGGATTTATGATGTATGATACAATATGGTTTGCATTAAAAATATGTTATTTCCTCATGGTTTCCATCTGAAATCCAGCCTATTACTTGAAATTCTCTCTGTGCTTTTGTATTTTGTGCTAGTAGGCTTCCTGAAGAAGAAAGCAGGTTTGATTTTAAAACTCTGGTTAAGAGAGGTCATCTGACAGTTTTAGAGTTATCTAATCCTTTTCCTGGACAGCAAATTCTTTTAATGAAGAAGGATCATATAAACAATATACACATTTGCACAATCATGAAATCAGCAAGCGGTAAAAATGTGTATTTCCCTATACTCGTCATGAAGCCCACTGGAAAGCCATTCCTGGTATGTGGATGAACACATTCCAATGTATGTTCTGCATGAGACATCATTCACTTACCTCACAGCATTTAAAAATTTCCATGTGTTCCTTGAATTGTCAGAAACCACTGGTCCAGCCATTCTACTGAAATGATGAAGTGCTGCATGGCATTAAACAGGTAAATCACAACATTGCAGAGATCCGTGTACTCTGGAGTGTATTTCCTACCAACATTAAGTCATCCCTCCAAGTTCACCACCTGATCAAATGGCCAATAAACCAATAATATGTCTGCATTCTTCTTTACCTGTGAATTTGTACATCATGATATCCAGCATTTCTGAAGTGGTTTTACCATGAAAATTATTGTACACATGTGAAATAATAGCCTTGCAAACATCCACGTAATGATTACTTTAGAAATAAGAACAAAATAGCATGCAGAGATATAATTTCTTAATTCAGTAAGTTCTTTATTTTAAAATGTGTTTCAGTGTTGATGAGAGCATGAATAAACTTCATGAGAGCATGAAGTAGGAAAAGCAATCACTCTCAGGATCACGCACTTATTGTCTATAAATGCTTCAAGAGGCACAGTCCTATCAGATGTGATGATGCCAAGTATTCTATCTGAAATTATATCTTGTTATTTAATTCATATGTCATGCTGAGTAAAATGGCATCATTTAATAATGGAAGCTAAGAAAAGATTTATCTAGAAAATTAGTGCATGTTTCCTCAAAATGCTGCAGCAATGAAAAAAGAGTAAAATATTCCCATGAAAAAACATTTTAAATACAAAGTTCACCCTTCACTGTACACATCTTCAAATCTTCTCCAGTTCAGTATTTAACACTTGAAAATTATGACCTTAAAATAAAGTTTCCCATGATCATTTCTCAGTGATTCAAAACAGTCTTGTAAATTTTCTTATGGGATGAATTCTCCACAAGTCAGAGCAGATACTCCAAACACATTCAACTATAATTGTATGCTTAAATCCTACTGAAAAAAAATTCTTAAATATACGCTTGAACACTTCCATAAATAAATTTTTTTGCAGTTTAACTGAATAACATCTGTACTAGAGAGTCTTAGTAGGATTAGGTCTTGCCAACATACAGAATTGATCCAAAATTGAATCAGTTTATTCCACAGGTTCATGCCAAACTTGCTTAGGTCTGAGGAAAAATCATTTAATTACTTCAGCAAGAATGAGAGGGACAAATATCTAAAATGTATTTTTTCTCAAAGCTTCAGTTTTGTGTTGACAGCTTCTAACTAATTTTTTCCATTAAGGTTCTCCTCACTTTTAACAGTTTTTGTCCTTTTCATCTTAAACATATCCATTAGTGCTGGCAACAGCTGTAACTCTATTTTGCAGAAAACATTTTGATAGAGTTAAAATTCTGTCTCATTTCACTACTAATAGCTCTAAAACTTCCATCATAGTATAGAATTTATAATTATTTTAAATTAATATTGGTGGTTACATATACCATAATACATATATGAACATTTCCTTCGTTTGTTTCTTTGGGGTCTGGGGTTTCTTTTGGTTTGTTTCTCCTTTTCCAATTTCCTCAGATGATAAAAAGCCTCTCTAAAGATAAATATTTATAGCAAATTGTGTCTAGGACAAGTCTTCCTAAATAGCTTAAATAATGGAGAAGGCTTAACAAATGAATGAAGGAGGAATAAGACAAAAAGGAGAATTTAGGGCTAAGCTTAATAAACAGTGGCGATATTCCAACAGGCATTTATCTGTTGCACTAAGGTAATTTTTTGGGCTGACAATATGGGAATATTGAAAATGTTAAGAATTTAAATAAACAGGATATATGGCTTTTTGAACAGAATTTTTCCTATGTGAAATTCACCCAACTTAAACACGTAAAACATAGTTGTTTACAGCTAGTGTAATCTAAAGGCCTTTGCACCCACTGAAGAGAGTAGAAACTCCAAGACATGATTCAGCAATTGTTGAATAATATAACTATGGCATCTTTTATTTTGTGACAGATGTAAAGATTGTTGTCAGTTATTGTTAATATATATATTTTAATATGTTTATATAGGAAATATTTTTAATATGTTTATATATGTCACTGTAGCAGCAGTCTCCTCCAAGTTTAAGAAAATCTCTTCTGCCCATCTGTCTTGTACTATAAATTCAGCAAAGATTTCCAGAATGCTTCCTAGTCGTTGGTGAATAAACCAAAAGTTTGGAGCGCTTCTATGGAGAGAGGCTGAGAGTTGGGGTCCTTCATCTTCAAGAGCTGAAGACTCTGGGAAGACATTTTTGAGGCTTTTCTTAAAGGAGATTTATAGGAAAAGACAGAGAGAGAATTTTCACGGAGCCTGTAGCTAAAGGATGAGGACTACCAGTTTGTAACAGAAAGAGTTAATTCTGAGCAGTACTTTCAAATAATTATTTTTACGTTGGATATGCTGGGGCACTTGCACAGGGTGCCCAGAGCAGCAGTGGCTGTGCCATCCCTGGAAGTGGCCAAGGCCAGGTTGAACAGGGCTTGGAGCAACCTGGGATAGTGGAAGGCAGTGTCAGGATGTGGAACTCCTTGAGCTTTAAGGTCCCTTCCCACCAAAACCATTCTATGGTGTTTTGATTCTATGAAACTTAATGGTGCACAAGCTGTGAAATCACAACTGCCGCTGTTTGTAGAGATTACTGCCATGAAACATCACTCAAAGAAAATAAATCATATTGACTTAGAGGCTTTTATTATTTGCTAGTAGCAAGCCACCCTGGCAAGCCCTGTAATTTCAGATTTAAGAAATTTCCTTTATTCTTTGGCTGCTGACATATACAGCTATATTGGTGTCACCAGTAAAACAAAGCAGAATTACAAACAACACACCTGCACTGTGCCTGGGGCTGAAATAAAAGTGATATGTCACTTTTCAAGGCCTAAAGTACTAAAAATACATCTACTTTAAATATGAACAGTAGTGTCCTGAAACCTTTTAATTAGTTCCACAAAGGGCTCATGAAAAAAGATTTCAGAGCACCCCTTGTATGAATATGAACAAATGGCAGTCTGTGGATTATGTAGAGGATATTTCATGTCAGTAGATGGTATTTGATTATCAGATTTACATCCTTGTGTATTAGGCGAAATTTTGGGATTAATTAATATATTCTACCCAAACCTCTGTAAATATTTCAAATACAAGAGTCTTTAATTTGATCTAATTCACCACATTTTCAGGTTACATACTATTCTTCACAGTAATCAACATATTTCCAATATAAATATTGCCAGAAGCTAAAATGTTAATTTTACACTTTCCCAGTTAATCAGGAAAAAAAAAAAATAAAACACTTCTACTTGATTTAACTTGAAATGTAATTTCATAATCTTTGACTTTTTCCTAATATTTTTCCTCAAACCCTGTATTTTTTAATCAGGAAATATAATAAGTAAATTAAACTGATTGCATGTGATGGACATGCTGCCTACTTAACAGAAAAACAGTGTGTCACACAAATTATAAAAGACTTCTGGCGGCATTCAGTGTACAATTTGTATGTTCTACAGAATCCTACAGGAAGATGTGTTTGTTTACCTGTGGTGCCTCAATAAATATATTTTTAATATTTCTTTTAGGCACAGTATAGATTTTTGTAGCAGTAATGTCACTAAACAAAGACAAGTTTGTGTTTTTTTAAGTTGTGCATGAACCGATTTTCATTGTGCCCTTTTGATCCAACCTGAATATCACACGTTAAATGATGCTGAGAGATAGAGGTTCAAATAGGGCATTATGGCAGTGCAGAAATAAATGATCTGCATCTATGAATATAAATGTACATGTGTGTGTGTTTATATGTTCATGTGTGTCTCTACAAACAATTATGTGCATGACTGTGTATATAATCACCATTTTTCACCCTGTGTTTAACATTTCTGTACAAAATGCAAAATTAGGCAGGTAAAACCATGATTTATTGTTGGATGATGCCACTAGCTGCTTATTCAGTATTCATCATTGCATACAGTGCAAATTCAACTGCAAGATTTATGCTAAGGGAAAACTTCAGATAATTAATGGAATGCTTAGTTTTGTCTACGTTTCTGAAATGCTAAAAAAAAAAAACTATAGAGAAAAGATAAACTCCTTTTCTTTCAGTCACTTTTATGCAATGTTCCTCTCACATAGTTATTTTAGCAATAGTTATGTTAAAAGAAGTTAAAATAAGTGAAGTTTTTTTCATTTGATTCTGTGGGAAACTCAAGCTGTTGTCACCCAAAGTTCCATGACAACTTTTAGGAAGCATGGAATTGTGGTAAGGGGTAAGAAATAAGAGTTGTCTCCCACTTGCAGTCTTCCTCTTTTGTCTAAATTTGCATTTTATGTGCCCTGAGCATTACATTGGTAAAACTGGGGGAAAAAACAGCTCTTCTGAAGAGCTATGAGATGGCATTAATTCCTAGGTAAGCAGTGGAAATTCAGCTCCTTGCTGGTGTGCAGGATGCAGTTCCTTTGTGATTTTTTTCAAGGCATTAAAAAAGTCACAACAGAATGTGGTTAAAAAGAAAGGGAAGTGTGATGAAATCATCAGATAAAATGAGTGACAAAATTCTGATTTAAATCTTATCCACAGAAGAAGTTTGAGTAGACTTTTGAGCAATTAGTTTGGGTAAAGGTGAGGATCAGTGCAGGATTAGTGGTTTAATGTTTTTGTAACCCCTGAGTCAGTGCACGATCATCACAAGTCTATTATAATGAGAGACGTGAATTTTATTGCCTGAGCTCAATCTGTAAATTGTCTCTTCCCAGAAATGGCCCAGCCATTGGTGCTGGGCCAGATGGTGATTCTCAGTTTTTGGCAGAGCTCTGAGCTTCAGGGTGTTGCTGTAATGTTTGCTGTGCTCAGATGGCTCCTGCAACTAAATTCTAAATATTGTGTGTAAGCTGCTGCACCTGTTCTAAAGGTGAAGTTACCTGCTGCAGATTGTCCTGTCAAAACCTTGCACTTGCAGGCACCTGTGACATTTGGGATGTTCATTCTTCCTAGCTTTTGCACAAACATTTGCCTTATCAAACATCTGCACCCGAGCTGCTGTAATGAATGTTCATTTTAGGGCTGTGGATATGACCCGAGCACCACTTTAAACTGGCTTCAGTGAACATCAGATGGAGACCAGAAGACAGAGCACAAATTTGAAAGTCATTCAGCTCTAGGACTGAACACAGATGTCTCTATGTAGGCAAAAACTAGAATTGCAGGGTTTCTCCCTAGTGTAAGCATGAATTTCAGTGTGACAATAAATATTTTTGAAAAAAATATGAAAAAAGGGCCATAAAGAACTCATAAAGCTGTACCAACTCACCCATTGAAATAGTTGCATTTGTACGTAATAGATTCATAATATTACACTACATCATGACATTTTGAACTTTTGACTGTTTTATGCAAACAGACCTCAAAAATAATCAGATTTCCCTCTTAGTAAGGCAAATGTCAACCTCAAACTGCTATGCTGTACATATTTGGAATGTACCGTATACATGGTTTGCCTAATTTTGCTTTTATTTATAGCTGGGAAATTAGACTCAAGCTGTAATTTAAAATTACAGGTAGGGTGGCAGCAGACATACACCCACCTAAAACAAATAAATCCCCTGCTGTAGCTTGGAATATCATTACTTCAGCATTTCAGTGTCCTACAAGTCTGTATTAAGGAGTTTGGTCAGATCCTTCCCACCTCCCCAAGACTCAGGAGTTTTATCATCAAAGCCAGGGAGTGCAGAACCGGAACCTCCCTTTCAGAGAAATAACTTCAAAATTCCTAATGGCTATTGCTGACCCTGCTGTTTATGAAGGAAACATGCTTTTGCTTGCTGCCCCTAAATGATTTTCTATCTGACTAATAGCAGCTTCAGCTTTTTAGAAAAAAAAAAAAAAAAAGAGAAATTACTGTGGATGATAGCAGGGGAAGCGTGCAGGTCTATTAGGAAGGAAAATCCTGGAGGGAAAGGTGACAGCTTTACGGCGCCGGCCCCTGTGTTATTTACAGTAACTCATTTTGTATCCTGTGTTTCATATTGGCGAAGCCAAGGGCTGGGGCTGTTTGTTATTTACGCCAACCCCGTCAGGGGGATGGGGGTATGCGAGGGGGCAGAAAATAGGTCTGTTGATTAGAACAGTAAATTAGGGGAAGGCAGGAAGACAGAGGAGAATAACTGGATTCCACCGACATGCATAAACATTTCATGTTCTTTGCTGCTTGTTACTTGGCTTCCCTATAAACCGTGAGACACAAGTCTTTAAGGTAATAATAAAGATTCCCTCCTCATCCCACTCCCTGGGTTATTTATTTCTCTGTTTTGTCAGACCTTATGTTTGTCTGACCTCTGCTATGGTTAGAAAACAAGGAGTGGTTTAGTTGTGAGTGTTGAAACTGCCAAGGAGGCAAAACTATCCTCTGTACAGCTGCATAAGCACTTGTTTTCGACCTGGGTGAAAAGGAAACCCATATGTGGGAGGTAAATTTATCTTTTCCTTCTGCCGTCCTGGATTTAGCCCTTCAAAAAGTGCCCTGAGGGATCACTCGTCTGCACATAGTTCAGAGACCATCACAGAGCTGTAAGTTGTCAGGGGGTTTTACAAAGTTCTGTTTTCTTTTATGATGTATTTTACCCATATTGTTTCAACATCAATAAAAAAGTTAAAAAAGTGAGGGTGTCAACTCTACAACATATTAGCCAATTACCAAGATGACATGCAAGTCTTGTAGCGTATTCAGTTTCTTCAAAAGTTTTGTTTTTCACAATATTTATTTATTTCAGATATAAATATTTTAGAAGTCACACCTTTTTTTTTTTTTTCCCACAGATTTCACCATTTATTCTTTAAATTGGTAATTTTAATAACAGTGTCTCTAAATATCTAAATCTTTCCAGAATAGTTTTTGGTTTGGCTTGATTTGATTTTCAATCTTACACTTTTCTGCTAACTTAAAATTATACTAAGAGAATTCACTGAGGATTGCTAAACTTTGCAAATTAGCAGATTATACCCAATTTTGGTAATTCACATGAGCATAATTTTGTCTTTAAACATACAAATAGCCTCATTGCCTTTTAAGTAAAGTAAGTGCTCCAGTTTTGACTTCAAAAGCATATATTATTAGAGGTAGAACATTCCCTATGAAATTATACGTTTTGATGTTCAAATGGTAACTAAAATTTTGTTTAATTCACTTCTATTATTTGCTCTTTTTGCATTATTTCTGCTTTCTTGACTTTTAGTGCCTGTTTTACGGACCTCTTTGACAATTTAAAAAGTGCTTAAAGATCTCACATGAAGTTATTTTTCAAAAGTTGCATCAGAGTAAGGAGAAAAATTTGCAAAATGCTTTTGGAGAGGTAAATTTATCACACAGAAAATAAGGCAAATTCACATGAGCTGCCACTGGTGCTGTGACCACTCTCCTTAGCACCTACAGGGTGAGTTACATCCCTCTGATGAGAAGATGGAATATGAAACCATTTTGTAGTTATCTTTTCTTTTTTCCCCCAGAAAATACTGGTGCATCTTTCTCTTTCTTTCTCTCTATCTCATCCCCCCCTCTCTCTGTATCTATTTATCTACCTCTCTCTATATATATTTGTTAGAAAATTTCTGAGGAAAAATCAAATCTACTGAATGAAGTAGCATATCTGAGAATAAAGACCTCTCAAATACCACTGACAGCTCTTGCTGTTTGGTCATTAAATGAAATCAGTCAATTTGCAATTGGCAGGAAATCATTTGAACATAGTCCATGCACTCTATATTTGCTTGAGTTCTACCTATGCACAGATTTGAAGATCCTGTACAATTGTAGCTCTTTTTTTATGCCTTGGTTAAAAGAATTAGGTGAGTTCTAGATCTGAGTGTTAAAAAAAATGTCTTTCTTTGCAAAAAAAAGATATTTTTGATTTATAAAATAATCAGGAGTGATTTTTTTTTACTAAAAAAAATCAAACAGAAAGCTGTGTTTAATATCTCTTCTTCCCCCCTTTATTAAAACATCAATATTTTGAGCTATAAAATCATACATGCACCAAAGGAAAGTTATATGTGATAAGTGTATTTATTTGCAAAACATAAAGGCAAATACCCACAGTTATATGTAGATAAAAGAGAAATTTCAGCCTAAATAGAAAGGTTTGCCACTGATCTCAGAGTCACAATTTCACTCATTATGGTTTATTTTGAAGATATTTAAATACTCCTGCTGAAGGACATTGTGCAAAGAGCATTGCACAAGTAAAAAACTTTCACGAAATGCCAGCTAATATCCATGGAGAAAGTCACAGTAATTTCTGTGTATCTTGGTTTAAGATACTTTTAGGCAAGGACGTCCCAAAGGAAGAGGTTCCAAGCCCTACCATGCATGCATGTAAAACTGAAGTAAAACGTCTAGTGAAAGACATACTGCAAAAGAAAAAATATATTTTCACAAGAAAATGGACAGAGATTATTCATTCTGTGCTTAGGTGAGTGTTGCAGAATATATATTCTCTGAATCAGAAACAGAGAAATGCAAAAAGCAGATTTTTCAATGGATTTGATTTGGCACTAAAATGGTGTTCAGGTTGTGGAATGCAATGACCTCATAGTCAGATGTTAAAAACCAGGCTTAATATCCAGATCTTTTTTGCTTACTTCCTTTTGATTGAGTTACTTTATTTTCCAGTTATAAATACTTGCCATTCAGCCAAAGACTTTGCTGACTCAAACACTGATGACAGATGAGTCATTCTGTCACATCTATATCACTGTACCTTTGAAAAAGACCTGATTCTCCTCTTTTCTGGTAACTGAGCTGAGTCATTTCTGAATCAGCATAGCACAATGTCCTCACGCTGTGAGCATGCAGAGTACTTCAATATCATCTTACTCACTGGGCGCCTAAATGCTTTTTTTTAAATACATATAGATATATACACTTAAGGGAACATTTCCAGTTGTTGCAACCTGAAGATGTGTGGGGTTTTTGTGCTTAAGGTAGTCATAAGCTTATCAAGGTCTTAAAAACGTTTCTCTATGGTTTTCAGCTGCCAAGTTATGATTTTTAGGGAGATGAGTTATGATGCCTCTGCACCACCAGTGCAAAATTTCAGTGTTATAATTACTGTAGAGAATGGGAAAACATAAAACCTAGTCCTACAATGGAGCAGATGAAGTAAATCTCCTGACCATGGGGCAAAATTATTTTTATTAAGATGATCTGATTATAGAACAAATTTCCAGTAATTAGGAAAATCCATAAACGGCTACATATATCTGTCTTTTATGGCGTTTTATGAACAAGAAGTTAATTTTGATTCTAAGGATATTTTTTTTAAAGTTCAAAAATGTTTTTATTCATCTATCTCACCCCAATATGTTTTGTGTTCCAAATCAAATTTCAGAAATCCTGAGTAGAATTTTGTCTCTAATGTAAATTTCAAGACTTTCATAAGTACACTGTTCTTGTTGGAGAGAGTGGGAAGATTTGGAAGGTTGTTTCAGTTTGGCTTGGTCACTCAGTGGTATGGTGGGGATTTTTTACCTGCTGCTGGTTTTTCATGGAAAGGTCTAGGGTCACCAAAGAGGGCTTCTGTCAGCCATCAAGTGAAGGTGATGTATAGCACCATAAACCCCTGAGACAGCTGGTTCACACCAGAATAAATGACACTAAGGGTAGAGAGTGCATTACGAAATACACAAAAGTTTAGCCCAGAAGAATGAAAGACTGAGACTCAGCCTATTCTGGGGCCTAAGTGTTCCTGGGTCGTGAGTCATCTCCTTCCAGCTCCAGGAAAAAAACCCCAACCTTGTCAAGCCTTTCCATGTTGTTCATATTGAGAGCTTTAGCATTTCTTATTCACACTGCGAATACAGGACTGAATAGGATAATGTAGGTTTTCTATGTGAAATTACAATGAACCCTCTAAAACTTTTTGTATGTGTTTTGCTGCTTTCTGACCTTTTCAGTGGCTCACTAATGCTGTAATAAATCACCTCTTTTAGTGCCTGAAGTGCTACCTTTCGCCCCCAACTTGTCTGGCAACTGTGCCTGCTGTTAATATATCACCATAAAATGTAGCGTGTACATGTATCAAGCCATATGAATGTGCTTTTGGCAGATGTCAACTTCCAGCCAAGTTTGTACTGAGAGAGCAGGAAGAGGATGAGAGGCCTCGTTTCACTTTTTTGTAGTTGTTCTTTGTAGTCTTTTGATCTCTGTCACTGACTTGAATGTCTAGTGAAAAATGCTTCACCTCATGCCTCCTGCCTCCTTTCCTCCACATAATTTCATGCTGAAACTATTGGTTAAGTTTGTTGTTAAAAATTTCTTGGTTTTACTAACTTGGTTTTAGATGAACAGTTAAGGAATGAATTCACAGCCAAATCTTATGTGGCAATCCCATAAATCTCAGATCTTTCTGTCCATGTTGGTGTTGCCTTGGTTGTCTTGAAGGTTTGGAAACTGAAGCAGAAAAGATGCTGGTGATAACCAAAGCACAGAAAGCTAGTAGCAGTGTCAAAAGCTCAAAACACCTCTCCTAGTTTCACACAATCACATAAAACTTCCTCAGGAGTTTTTCAGTGATTACTACATAAAGTGAAAGTAACAGAAAGCGCAAGGGTCGGTATTGTCCTCTGAGATAGCTCATTATTTCCCATTGGTTTGTCTCCAAATTACCTGCTGTTTTCTGCGTCTAGAAACTCTCTTCTTCCCGATTAACTTCAGCCTCTGAAGTATTTAGATGTTAAGATATTATATTCCTTTCCAAGTCCTTAAAATGTTAAGGCTACTCTTAGAACGGTAGGATGTCTATTACAGCAAGTCTAAAATTCCAGGGCCAGCTTGGATGGGACTTGGAGATACCTGACCTAATGGGAGATGTCCGTGCTCAGAGCAGGGGCTTGGTCTTTGAAGCCAATTTTTTTCTCTGAACTCTCTAAATATTTTTGTTATTTTTGTGATTTTTATTTTCCCTGCATAGCCACATTCTAAGTTACAACAGAGAAGTTCTCCTCCATCAGGAAGGTCTCATTATCCTCATTTCCTTGCTTTCTCAATATTTTGATTCATTTTTTGGGTAACAGTTCGTAATTACCAAGCTTTTAGATTTGGATGTGTTTATGTGTGGATGCAGGGGGAATAAACTGAGGAACCTCGCCTTTCCCTGATCTTACAGAAACATTTTCAGCAAAGTAGCAAAGACATTAAGAACTCGTGTTGGTGCAAGAGTTAATGTAGCAGGTTTGACTTTGTTGTGAAGTGTTGCCTAATTAGCTAAGAGAGAAAACATCTGAGATATGACAAGTAAAATATGTTGAGTGCAAAGTCACCTCAGCAGTGAGGAGCACTTCTCCACTCATAAAATGCCGATTTAGCTCCACTGAGATAAATAACTCCACTAAGAGAAATATAAATTTAAATATATGTGTAGGAAATAAATTATAGAGGACAACATTCTGGGAAGAATCAAATGTTTTTGAGGAATTAAAATATTTGTTGGGATTTTAATATTATTCTGTAGTCAGTTTTCTGACTTAAGATGTATCTTCAGAAATGCTTCCTTCTTTGTTAGTCTACTTCCTTTACATATGATTTGACTACCATGCTTATTAAAGAAAAAACGTGTCAGATATTGAAAGAAAGGATGAGAGAATTTCTGATAAAAATACAATGTTTTAGATTTTGCTTATATTTTTATTGAAAAGGAAAGCCAGCATATTAAGCTACATTAATAAACAGAAATGAAAAAATAACTATGAAAGTGATAAATAATTATCTATAAATCGTGTTAATTTATAGTAGAAGGGTAAATATATGTAATTTATTGTAAAATATATAACAGTAGTGTTAATAAATCAGTTTCATACTTTAAAAATGTTGTTATTATCAATCCAAACCAGTAAATTTTCCTTTATTTGGTACAGTTTCCTGTCTCAAATTTCATCATAAACCAATTTTCTCAAGGTATTTTAATTTCAATGGAAGTTATATCAGCAGCAGGAAACAAGATTATAATTTTAATCATCAAAACCACTCATCACTCCCTACAACTGCCTTGAGAGAAGGTTGGAACCTGGTGGAGGTCAATATCTTCTCCCAGTTAACAAGAAGAAATGGACTGGAGTTGAGCCAAAGGCTTAGATTGAATATTAGGAAAAAATTTCTTTACTGAAAGGCTTGTAAAGCATTTTCAGGCTTTACAAACAGGCTGCCCAAGGCAGTGTTGGAGTCCTCATCCCTGGAGGATATAAAAGCCATGAGGATGTGGCACTTGGGGACAAAGGCTGGTGGTGGCCTGGGCAGTGCTGGGCAAATGGTTGGGCTTGGAAGTCCTTTCCAACCTAAAGGATTCCCTGCTTCTATAAACTTTCAAAAGAACACCTGAGTGTTTGAGAGAGGCACAAAAGTTATAGTTCAGATCACCATGGGCCGACAAACACTTAAAGCCTGTTTAGTAAAAGAGAATTAGCTCCCAGCTGTATCTGTGAATCTGGATCTTATCCTCAATTCCCCATAACTGATACATTGAGAAAACCCAGCATTGGAAAGAAAATAATGAATAAAAACCTCATCTCCACTTTAACCCTGGATAAGATTTCTGAGAGGATTTAAATGGAAGAGCTGTGTCTTCCTCTTTGACATGCCATCAATTTTCCAAACCGTAGGTTTGATGCTCAGAAAAGTTGTTACCACCTTAGAGAACAGCAGCTACTCTCTCCCACTCACAGGAAAATGCAGCTGCTGTCACTGCCAATTCCTCACTGCCTGATGCATGGGGTGTAATTTCGCGTGGAAGGAAGCACAGGAGCTAACCACTGGTTTATGTTAGCAAAGCTGCAAACAACCTCAATTTGGCACTACCTGAAACAGGAGCAAAGCAAGCCTGGGCATCTCAAGTTGTCGTTACAGGGAAACGTGTCCACAGTTAAAAAAAGAATGGGAGAGAAATAAATGGGGTTGCTGAGAGGGTTTTTTTATTTTTTTTTTTTCCATTGAATTAAATGGCTTTATCCCTTTTTGAAAGTGTTTTTCTCAGTGAAGTTAAGATACTTGAGGCTGGTAGCAGCAAGCCAGAGTCCCCTTGTATGAAGAGTGACCCTATATTTCTCTTGTTTGCTGTATTCCCTTTGTAAAAATTTGTATTATCCATAGACTTTAATTGAAATGTGTCTATCTGCAACGGTTCAAGATCAGTTCTATTCTTTTCCGAAATAATATGTGAAAATTGAGTCTTTCTAGCTTTATTTAATGTATTCCGCTTTAAAAATCACATTATCCTGGAGCCTGCTTTAAAACCTATTTATGTCATTATGTTTTGGATTGCTCACTAATGGAAGGTTTAAGTTGCCAATGGATTTGCTAACTGAAGAACAGTAGAAGACACATTAAGTTTTCTCTCTGATTTTAACTTGATGGAAGAAACACGGTGGGAAAACGCGCTAATGGTAGCATTTACCAGCAGTAATTTCTGTTTATTAAGGCATCTTGTCAAGTCACATAAGCTAAGCAGGGTAGGGAATGTTCAGTATTTTTATGGGAGAATTTCTGGGAAGGGATCAGGGATACACTGTGGGGGAAATGGTTTGTAAGTGGTAGCAATCTACCTTATCATTATCGTTAATTTGTACCACATTATGATGATGTCTCTGATGCGGGCAATAAATGCAACTTTCATCTACTTCCTTGTTTCCTTAACCACTAAATGAAATTTTGAACACAAATTTTACAACGCAGTGTGTTCTGCCTTCTGACCTGGAACCGAGTCTGGATGTAGATATTAATTGGGAGTTAGAAGTCTTCAGTACAGCCATTTTTCACTAGACTGCTGATTCAGAAGACATGAAACTTTTCTGACATGAGGACACTTTTCCTGAATGGTGTTCTCCTACAAGTTTCTCCTGTTTAGGATGAAAATTTTGCACATTTTCTCTGTTCATCCTTCAGTCCACGCTGGAAAACTGTAACCACTGCCCAGCATTTATCATTTTTCTACCTTAAAGGAAAATAATGAGAATTCATATCTCTACATCTAATGATTATAGAAAAGACCAGGGTGAGAACTGCTCTCTGGGTAGTGATTTTTATCTATTCATTCAAGATCATCAAAACCAAAAGATGTTTTTCTATCTTTTTTTTTTCACTCACCTTGTTCCTAATTATTTATTTTTACTCATTGTCTCAACATATAGTTTTCTGCATTGAGTCCTTTATTTCATTCTAATGCAAGAGGAGCAATTAAAGACTGACTATTTTCCAAAGAAAGCATCTGCCTTTCTCTGTTACCACCAGCTCCACCTCAACATATTTTGATTACAGTCTGCTCTTACTTTACAGTGGCAAGTTACAGTGAATTAGGAAGAGTTCTTTGTTTCTGCTCCAGCTGCCCCAGTAACTTGATTTTCTGTTTAAAATTTGCATGGAGTTTTGTATGTTTAATAATATTTTCATTCTAATAATACAAACTAAATTTAAAAGACTTTTGATTTTAGGATCATTCCTTTCTGCTGCCTGATATTCTTTTCAGTGGACTTCTGCTTATATAGGTGAAAAAAACACCCACCAATTTAGCAAAAAAAAAAAAAAAAAAAAAGGTATAAAAATCCAGTGCTATAGCAGCATCCCAGCCTAGGCAGGAGATTTTGTTACAAAAATCTTCTATATTTTTCTAGTACACCAGAATGTGCTTAACACAGAAATAAAATTCTGCTTACCTTCATTTCAGAGCTAATGCTCAATAAATAATGCATTGTAACACCTAAAAGATTAATAATTTCAGCTCACAGATCTTGCAGCATTCGCTCCTGAAACAAGTGGTAAAGCTTTTGGCCAGTTCCTCAAAGGGTTTTACAATATAAAAATGGGTGTATTGGGCCACAACAAAGGTGTCTTGAGACTGTTCTCTCAGTGCATCTAGTCTGTAGTGGAGTTTGGGGAAGAACAGAATAAAAGACAATAAAACTTGTGCTTAGAAATCCTCACATCCTCTGGCACCATGAAGATAAAAGTGCATTTTTGTGGGGTGAAATCTTTGAGTTTATTGCAACCAGTTTTAAAGAAATCAAAGTTTTTCTCTAGTTGTACACTTTACCATTTACCATGTCATGGGGCAATCATACAAATAGCTATAATCAACCTACAAAAATCCCTGATTGCTAGAAAATTTGCTCTGTATCTCTAGGTACCTGCCCTTTACTCTTTAAATTTCATGAAGTACAATAAAAAATATAATGTATTAGACATCACTCTTCTTCTCACATATCTTTTTCACCCCAATAAATGCTCCTCAGACCCCACCACTCCTTTGTTTTGTTCAGGGAACTAAACCTATCAGTTTTTTATTCATAAACATACTGTAATATATATGCAGCATGTGTAGATAAAATAAAACCAAAGGAGATATCTTACGTATTCCAATCAAATAGTCCTTTGAGAAACCTTCACCCAGCCAATAGAAAAAAGTGTTTATAGGAAATTGCAAGAAAACAAACTCAGGAATGAAACATAATTTGTTCAAAACTGTAAAGGCTGCAGATGGGCTGGCTGTGACTTCATTAATTGTATATTAAACTCCTTCATGTTCTTCTGCTAAGCCTCCCACCCCAAGAAGATAATAAATCTAGGGCCGTTCAAATTATCCTTGTGTTTTACAAAACAATGCTTTCTGTATGAAAGTTTCTTTCTGGAAAGCGAAAAGTTTTGTAAAGTTTTTGAAAACTAAAGCATGTAATATTCTAGGAAACCAAACTTTCATTTCCAGAAATGATATTAGTTGTGTATCTGATTCTAGATGTCATCCTTATTAAAATGCTATACATTAAATAGCATTTTCCCTACCTGAAACTGAAAACAGAGGGGTGAAAAAATCTCCAAAAGAATGCAGTTTTTCACTGATTCAATCCTTTCACTTAAAAAATTCTTTAAAATCAGAAAGGTTATTTTCCATTTTCCGTGTTTGAATCTTGTTCCAGAAGATCCCTCATGTGATGTCTAAAAATATTTCCTGTTCCATAGTCTAAATTAGTTCATAGATATTTCTCATTTGTTTCATAGCAAAATTTTTGTTTAATACTTTTTGCTTTTCTCAGTCTTTCTAATCTTGAGTCATAAAACTTTCAGAAACTGAACACAGATGAAATCTTTCTCAGGTTGCATTTAGAGAATGTTGAAATTTTTTTTCTCTTCCTAGTATACTTCATAATTATTGGTATCTCCAGCAACTCAAAGTTGCTGTGAGTGTTAATGTCATTCATAGAGCTTATTAGATTATTGAAAAAAAATTAATATCTTCACCTCCTACTATTCACAGAATAAAGGAATGAAAATGTGTTCTGAGTTGGAAGGGAAGCTGTAAGGATCTCTGAGTTCAACTCCTGGTCCTGCACAAGACCATGCCCAGCAATCCCACCTTGTCCCTGAGAGCTTTGTCCAAACATTCCTGGAGCTCCACCAGGTTTGGTGCTGTGCCCATTCCCTGGGGAGCTGTTCCAGTGCCCAAACACCCTCTGGGTGAGGAACCTTTCCTGATACCCAACCCAAACCTCCCCTGGCACAGCTTCAGGCCGTTCCCTGGGCTCCTGTCCCTGTCACAGAGCAGGGATCAGATCCTGCCCCTCCTGTGCCCTCACAGGGAGCTGGGGCTGCCCTGGGGTCTCCCCTCAGCCTCCTCCTCTGCAGCTGCACAGACCCAGAGCCCTCAGCCCCTCCTTCCCCCCAGGGCTCTTCACCACCCTCATGGCCTCCCTTGGATCCTCCTAATAGTTTGATTATTTCTCATGTAGAGAAAGGCACCCAGAACTGCTCACAGTGCTCAGGGTGAGGCAGCCCCGGCCCAGAGCAGGGTGGGACAATCCCCTCCCTTGCCCTGCTGCTGATGCTGGGCCTGATGTCCCCAGGACAGGGATGTCCCTCCTGGCTGCCAGGGCACTGCTGACTCAGGTTCCACTTGCCACTGACCAGGAACCCCAGGTCCCTTTCTGTGGCTCTGCTTTCCAGGATCCATTCCCCACTCTGTCTGCACACCCAGGGCTGCCCCAACCCAGGTGCAGGATCCAGCACTAGCCCTTGTTGAACCTCACTTGGATGGTGTCTGTTGGCTAAAATTCAGTGGTGAGAGGAATAATTGCAAATGATGATTTATCTAACATGCCAATTTAAAAATTCATATTTACTTATAGGGATGTTTGTATCTTTTCCAAGCTAACAAAATAGAAGTAAACGTTGCAGTCTTCAGGCATGAACTTTTGAAAAGGCAATACATTTTAGAAGATGATTCCTAAGGCCTTGTGGATATGAAACCACCAGACCAGAACTGTTCAAACTCTTTAGTATTTCAGAAATAAAGCAGTAGCAATAAAGTTCTTGCCTAGTTATTGAAATAGTCTAATTTTCATAAACTATAATTTGTATATATTTACTAATAATCAAATTCTTTATTAAATAATAAAATAAGGTATGTCCAGCTTGCCCTGACCATGTTTTAGAAAGTTTTTAATGTTCCATATAAACACGGCCAAGGTTGCATGTTAAATTTTTAAATAAAACATATTTATTTATTCTTTTTCCATGACAATGTCTCTTATCATGCTGCACTGTTTTTGGACTCTGTAGTTTCTTTGACACCTTCTCTATTGTAATGATACGTATGTGCTCTCTTCTTTTATCATGAACATCATTAAGTAATTCTCAAATCCACTCACTTTACCATATTATATTTTTTTTAATGTCCATCTTCTACACTGGTCTCATTGAAACCTCAATGTTTATAGAAAACATGAGTTAAGGATCCACTGGAAGGGTGGATCTAAATTAAAATTATCTGTATCTACCCTGTGGAATCACTGGTCTCTGAGATGCAACTACTGTGGTAATTTTGTTAGAGTGTTTAAAATGTGGGATTTGTGATGAAGGTAAAGATTCTGTTGGAAACAGATTTATTATAGAATCACTCCATCACCCAGGAGAATGTCAATATGTGGAAGCTCTTGGGTGAATAAAGAGAGACAGGAAGAATGAAATATTCACATCAGGGATACTATTAGCATAACAAATATTGTGTAAGCTTGCAACATACTCTCCAACCTTGAAAAATAAGTTTAGGACTGCTTTCAAAGTTTTTGGTATAAATAAAATTTAGAAAAAAATTAGGAGAAGAGTGGGATTCTATTCTATCTGCTTTCACAGCTGTAGGGGTATCAAAACATTTTTCCTATTGGCTTGTGAGCCCACTCACACATATATATATATTTTAAGATTAATTCTTTCCTTAGATGAATTTTATTTTTGCTGTACTGGTTGAAAGGATGCTTCATAGTAAATATGTGACCTCAGTCTTTTTGTAAGCATGGGATTTTTTTTTTTATTCAGTGGAAAATAAAATAATTTTAGGAGGGATTTAAAATTATATTGAAAGTAGAAGACAGGACTAAGTGTATTATTTAAAGAAAACATATATATTTCTATGTCAGCACAGGTGTAATTTACAACCTTTTAAATAGTTAATGAACATGGTATGAGCATGTTTGCAAAAAAAAAAAAAAAGAAAAAAAATGTAAAGGATTTGATCTGAAGGCTCTGAACCCCTTTCTTGTTTTAAAGAGACAGGAAAACTTTAAAGCTGCATAGTTACACATGCATGTCAGGCTTACATTTGCTCAGCTGGGGCAACCTGCGTTTGCTTAGCCACAGATGGATATAAAGAAGATGCTATTCATCTGAAACAATGATCCTTTTACTTATCATAGCTTCTGTGTGATGTACATGTCCCATTTAAATGAAATTATCTCCACAGTGTCATAAAATATTCATTAAAAATTTTCAGGCAACTTGCAATTCAAAATGTTTCACAATATCGGCTATGGATTAAAAGGGTTTTGCTTGGTTTGATTTGGTTTCTTAACCATTTCTTAACCAATATTGTTTTTACATGTATATGTATTTATTCAAGAATCAGTCCTAGACATTTGTTCTATTTTCAAATCCTGCTTTAAAGACACATTTTGTGCTTTGTTTGTGGCATAAACCAGAATCAAGGGTGCCTAATTAATAGACCTGAAAAAATTTGGTGTAGCATAATTTGGATTTCCAAAGGAGAAATTCACAAAATATTCGATGACAGTTTGAATTTTTTAGGTATGAGTGTTAATTTATATGGGGAGAAAAAAAAAAGGTAATGGATGTGGAAAACCATGGGACCAAGGAGAATATTTTCAACACACAGCATGAAATACCAATACCATTTTTCTGTTAGTTTTCAAAATTAATTCACTCTGGAAAATGAGTTTGGGGCTGATGTTAGTAGCAATGAAGAAGCTGAAGTATTCCAGCTGAGGCAGGTGTCCTGCTGTGAAGCCCAGATAGGGCAGGTCTAATTCCCGAGGCTCCAGCTGAGCTTCTTGGTTTTATGCCAGTGGTGATTGAAGGTCCTTTTCCTTTGGGAGGCACTCCACCAACCTTCAGCCATCATTCAGAGCTAATTTCTGCACATCCAGCAGCCAGGTCTGTGGAATGCCTGGCAGAACCGGACAAAGCTGTTGTTACGCATCAAATGTTTGGAGACTTTGTCCTTTGTTCTCCTGATATAAAGAACTTATTTTTTTGTAGCTACAAATCAGTTGTGGCTTTCCATTGCATGAAGTGACCAGCTATGCCTGCTCTGAAAATACTTTCTGCTGTTGGATAGAGCAGAAAATGCAAATTCTTCTCTTTAGGAACGCACAGAGGAAGATGGGTTGCAATTCCCACTACCTGTACACCAATTTCCTTATCTTGCATTGTAATTCAGTGATTAAAAAAAAAGTGTACCTCAATTCCTTCTGTACCCTCTTCCTGTGAGAGAGTGCTAAATCCTCAGGTGAGAGGATGATGCCAAAGAAGATGCCAAAGAAGTTTCTTCCCCTGGTGACAGGAGGAGCCTGTCAGGGAAGAAACTGTGGGACAAAATGTATAAAGAAGGGAGCTTTTATTCATCATTTTCCTGAGGAGATTAACTTAAGGCATTTTCACTTCATTACTTCGAGTGTTTCTCTTGACACCTTTCTCAAATTCTGTACCTCTCCAGATTAATTTTATATACAATCATAGAAACATAGAACCATTCAGATTGGAGGAGATCTCTGGGATCCTCAAGTCCAGCCATTAACCCGGCACTGCAAAGGCTTGAACTAAACCATGTCCTCACATTCACATTCCTTTGGAACACTTCCACTTTTGAATGCCACAATAGAAAATTTGATATTTAACACAACATGATTCTTTCAGTCATTATTATTTCAGTCCTCTTGAATCTTGTGAATTTGATGAGGATATAAATGATGTATTGACTTGTGACTTGTGACTGTCTCAGGCGAGAGGAAAAACATTTACCATGAGTTCTGCCTGTCCTCTGAGAATCTTTATTTCAATTATAACTACAGATTTTGTGACGCAGGCATAGCTCCAGAAGGAAACAGAATGAGATCAGATGCAGAATAGTTTGGGGTGGTTTTTAAAGAAAAAAAAAAAAAAAAAGCTTGGCAAGAAAAAGTAGCAGGTAGTGAAGCAAATTGAATTAATTTGTGGTATAGGGCCTCAGGAAGCTGGAAATCTGTAGGCATGAACCATATGAGCAGCATCTCTGCTAGCTGCCTCAGCTCCTAAGAGCAAAGTAGGCAGATCACATCAGACATGAATTTGTTCTTCATAAACCACTAACAGCAATCAGAACAGAGGTGGCTAAACTCTGTCACGATTTAAAAAAAAAAACCAAACAACAAAACAAGCATCTCTCCTGGAAATAAAAGTGTCAAACATGTATAGTGCTTAAAAGTAATGCATCTGAAAACATATAATACAGAAGACATGAGTGTGACTGTAGATAGATTTATTGCTCTATAATATATATGGACTGAATGAGCTTTTTTTTTACACAGTTACCCTCTCTGGGTATCTATGAATTTATAATGCTGTTTCTAAGCATTTATATTTGTCTACACTAAAGATGCAATAATTTATTAACATGCTAATAAATGTTTAATACTTCTCCTCTTTATCATTTTATAAAACTTTCTCCCTAGCCTCTGTTTCTTGAAAATATGAGAAGGACAAGCATGAAACTAAAACAATGCTGTTTGAGAAGTCGATATATTTATATGCAGATTTTTAAAATGTCTCTCATCTTGCTCATAACCTCTGTTGTGCATGTTGTTGAAAACAGCTGAGATGTTCAAGACACGAGGCAAAATCTCATGTTGGATTTCTTGTTTTGTGTCTGATAGTTATGTTTCCGGTAGGGTACCTTTTTAAACAACTACCTATATAGTAGCTGTACATGAATTTTAATGCGAGAAAAAATAGAAAGAAAATGGTTTAAAAATCAAGCATTATTTAAAAAAATTTCTTTTACCCTTTTCCCCCCTTCTATTTTATTAGAATTCACATATTTAAGTTTTGAAAGTTTTTATTTACAACTGTCATGTTTTGGGAGATTCAACTTACTTGAAATTCAGACTTATGAGGAAAAAAAACAAAGGAAATGTAACTTCCCAAGTTCATCTAATGGCTATGATGTTATTGTAGTCACTGAATACCCAAATTTACTTTCATGGCTTTTCAAGGTCAATGAACTTCACATGTCATGTTAGACAGGACATGAAAGTTTATGTGTTTCTACATAAATTGGAATTTCACTTCCAATTCAAAACTTTTCACCTATTTCACTTTCCACTTTCATAGTTTGCCACCTATTCCAAATGGCAGAATGCAGTTTTCCTGAAGTGTCATGTAACTTTCCTAAAAGCAATTAATATTCAGTCATGAACCAGTCTCTTCAGAAGAAAGGTTCTCTGGGTAGTTAAGGGAGACTTCATCTGTTGCATCAATTTTAATGAATTAGGTATTGCTAAATACACCAGAAATCAAATTAGGCACTCCAGTAACTGGCACTTTGTAGCACTGTGAAAACCTTAATGAATCAGTCTTCTAAGTCTTGTTTTATGTTTTTGTCATGGCAATTTTAATCTGAATGCAAAATCAGATTAACAGTATTTTCCAAGTGTTAAAAACTTGGTACACAGGAGTGGTACAAAGAAGACTGGAAATTAAGACAATTAAAGAGGTTTAATACATATTTTTCTTCATTTATCAGCTCTGAGTTATCAATGTAGAGCCAATGCATTGTTGCAGAAGTAGACATAGAACAAAATTGTGCTCACAATCTGAACTGATACTTGCATGAGTGACTTATCCATGTGTTCTTCTGGCTGTTTCTATTTAATTGTGGTAATATAATTATTTTTTCTTCCCTCTCCTTCCTCTGCAGCAATGACAATGCAGTTCATTAGTCATCGATTCCCTGACTACCATGACCCAACTATAGGTGAGTACAGGCTTTTCCCCCCTTCATCCCTTTCAGTTTCTCTGCCTGTGTGAGACTGAGATATTGTATTTGCTGGGAATGTCTCGACAAAGGCAGGAATGATGAATTTGACTCGCTGCTCTCAGAAGATTAATTTATTACTTTATAATACTATATTATATTAAAGAATACTATATTATACTGAAGAATACAGAAAACACTTACTGAATGCTAAAAACTCATGGTTCTTTCCAGAGTCACAACACAGCTTGGCCCTGATTGGCCAAAGAGTCAAAATAATCCACACCAGAATCCAATAAAACAATCACTTGTAAGTAAACAATCTCCAAACACATTCCACATGTGAGCACAGCACAAGAGAAGCAAATGAGGTAAACATTGTTTTCCTTTTCTCTGAAGCCTCTCAGCTTCCCAGGAGAAAAATCCTGGGCAAAGAGATTTTTTCAGAAAATGTGAATGCTACAGTGAGACAATGAGAAGCTGCTTCTAAAAGACCCTTAGACAGAAGCAAGATTTGCAAACTTTAGATTACACCTTAATTTTGTGATGACGATTGAATTGTGTCATGGCCTTACCATAGATATTTCTTCCTGATGCTCTTTATGCAAAATCTCTTTCAAAACCAGGTTTCTGCCATTCATGCATTGTAACTCTTAACGTTGTGCATTTATAACTACAGAATATGGAACAAAACTGCTAAAGAATATGAAAAATCTAATCTGGAATCTAATATGTTTGTCTGCTTTTTTAAGTTTTGTTATTTTAGTGCTATTTCATGTGTTAAAATCTTAGCTGACCTCCTCTAAAAACATCAAATGACTACTCAATCAAATAGAGTTGTGCTCTGGGACTCTACACTCTGCTAACTTTGTTGGGTTTACCTACTTTATAAACTTGTGAATATAGAAATTTACACGTATCGATTTTACACTTTATGACAATACATGTTTTTATCTGAAATAATCTTTAAATGCTGAGTGACTGTCAGAACTGCATGTTTATTCATTTAAGAGTGCCTTTATTTCTTAGATTTACTTATGCTTACATTTATACACACTATCCATGTGCAATATTTAATTATAACAAGAGAATTATGACAGAACTGGGTCCAATAAGTGGAAATTGCACTAAAATCATCTGTATTTCCAAAGACTTTGGGGGAAAAAAAGAGAAAGCAATTCCTCTCAGACAAAAAAAAAATTGTTTTCTTTGAAATTTTCAAGTATTTCAAACTCATCTTTAACTTCTATAAAATTATTGTATCGCTCTACAGAGCAGACAATGACAGTTTTAATTTTTATTTGTTATTTCTATAACATTCCACATTTTCTGGATTTTAGGTCTTGGTAAATGGTTGTAACTTAAATAATGAAAAAATATGTAAATTCTTCATGTCATTAGTAATTTTATAGCTGGTAAAAGAATTGCAAAACACCAGTAGGATGTGTCATCTCTAAAGAAGGCAAAACTACCTTGGAAGTGCTACAAATTCTTTTGTTCTTCTCAGAAAAAAAAATGAAATCAATAAATCTAATTGGAAAAGAGGAACATTATTAGTTATCGACATCACTAACTTAGGTACCTACATCCATCTTTATTGTTAGCTATTCACCTGCCATCAGTATTTATTCCAATATTGTATCTCATCATAATCTTAACTTATTGGTCTCTAGACACCACCACAATATGAATAATAGATAATCATGAAGAGAAGGAAAGCTTATGGTTCATTCAAAGTACATACTGCAGGAATGCCTTGAGGACTTGATCACGATGAAGGTCTCCTTGGGTGAGAAAGTGTTTCTACTCAGTAAAACCAACACTAAAGAGGAGGAGAGAGGCTAAAAGTGAACAGGGAATTATTGAATTCCATCTCACCCAGCTGGCTAGACACAGAATGGAAGTACAAGTTTTTCTCTTGAGCACTTCTCTTTCTCAGAGCATGATGAGGACATCCTGAAAAATTCTTATTACTATCTGGGCTATACTAAACAGAAGAGAATGATCTTGTCTAAATATTTATGTTTTTCCTTAGGTAAATTTGTGTATGACCCCTTAAAATTGTACATAAAACAAAAAAAAACAAGTAGAAGGAATCACTTGCTGCCACATCTATAATAACAAACACATAATTTTCAAACGACAGCCCACTGAAAAAGTTTATACTCTTGAGATTGTTTTTTACTACTTTTAAGCTACTGGTCTCAACTCACAGAATTAATCTCATGTTTGGTTACACATCCAGTAGTAGCATATTTTTACTATTTAGCCCATCAGCCTAAAGAAAGTAAGGGAATCCAAAATGAGCATTTCCAGGACCAAGACTATCCTGATTTCAGGGGAAAAGGTTATTCCTCTAAAATCATGAGGAGATAGACAGAGATGCTTTGTTTCATGGGGAAGTTACCATCAAAGATCAGGGCAGTGATATCTCCAGCCAGAGTTTTGTTTCTCATTGTAACCCAGCAGATGATGCAGAAGTTACAAAATGGGCCACATATGAAATCTATATTCAAGCTGGCTGAGTGACAAAGCAAAAAATTACATACAATTTTTCTTCTCTCTCTGGATATCAATTTATAGCCTTTGCCTTGTACCATACATTCCAGGCCCCTTCCATTCTTCAGCAATTTTTATCTTGTTTATGGAACTTATGTGCTGTCCTGAACTTTTATAAGCACCTGGCCTCACTTTTTTGGGGGATATTTCTTTGGAGATAAATAGTTCTGTGTACCTGCAATTTTATTTTTCTGGGCATTTTTAAGGAAGAGAGGTTCCTATCGAGGTCACTGAAGGGGTGATCCTGTCCAGAAAAAAAATTCTACAGTGTGTTTAAATGATAATCCACAGATTTCCAGTGTTAATCAAACTATTGAGACTACCGCTCTTCAGCTGAGCATTAAGATAAGGTGGATTGTCTCATTTGCTTGACATGTACAAAAGACTCTAATAAATACCCACCTAATTTTTTCTGATGCTCTTGCACTACCTATTACGTTCTCTTTATTTTCTATTATATGACATTGTGATGGCAGTGACCATGATGCTTAACTGTGCAAATTTAGCCAAAATTTAAAGATGTAGTGCTAACCAAATTGTCCCTCCTTGCTCCTGATGGGACTTTTTTGAATTAATTGTCCTATAACAAATAGATGGTAGTGAAATAGAGGCGCCATTCTAAACAGCACCATTGTCCCTGAAATCCCAGAAATCTATCACTTTCAGTTTTAAGGGCAAGTTGTTGATCACCCTGGGGCTACCAAAATATTGACAATCACTTTATAATTTAAAACTTTTCAGTGCCCATTTTAGGCATTGACATGGAAGTAGAATAATAATTTCAGCTGGTTTTAATTTCCGTGGATTCCTGTGAAATAGTTTGTTATACATACATATACTTCAAATGTGTTAATTTTGATCTTGAAAGGGCTATGCAAATAGGTTTAGAATTATTTACATGTCTTTTCTCTCTATATTTATGATTTATGTAGACTTTTGAAGAATTTAACGGATGTTGTGTGCATACACATAAATACAGAACTAGATGTGTCAGTATTCATTTAAAATATAGAGTAAACATTGATTAAAAAGTTTAATGCTACCTGAATTGCTAATTTTAATGCTGTCACTTTGAGTTTAATGCCACTTCAAGATCAAATGTGTATAGTGGCCATATTTTAGATTTGCTACAAGCATTGCAGCTCAAAATTTTGAGACAGAAACATATTACTTTTGTAAGTAAAGGGGGAGAGGAAGGGTAAAATTTGTATTAGACTGTATATAAGAAAAAAATCAGAGCTTAGCACTTTGTGAAAATTAAATTATTTTAGAGCACATTTAATATTTAATTGTAGTCAACAATGGGCATAAATTCCAAGTAGCAGTGGATGTGATAATTTTCTGGAACAAATGGCTAAGAACAATTTACAGTCTGCACCGTCTTTGGCAACATCACAGAGAGTTAATGCAAGTGGACTGTCAGGAAAGGAAACACAACGCAGAGCAGCAAACTGGACAGGCTCCAAGATGCTCATTAACCATGTGACTAATCTTAAAATGAATACATAATGCAAACGAGATGCGAGAGCAGCTTCCTGTTTTGGTGAGATATCACTGCATGAGATTGTGTCAAATGAGCAGTTGAGGGCATTAAGGCTGTGTCAATGTCAAACTTTAATTGAAATGGGTGTGGGATGGAAAGCACTCTAGCATTAAGCACATGAATTTCCATGAGGTTCCCTAACGAAGTGCTGCGTTCACCAATGCATCAAATAAAATGCATTTATTCATCTTTAATAAGATGTTGGAAGCGCGGGGGTGAATTTCAGACAAAAAAAAATAGAAAATGGGGCTGGAAATATTCTAGGTTTATATAATGAGCACCAAAAAATGTCTGTGATATAAAGATTGTGTTGGTTTTGAAGGTGCAATAATGAAAATGTATAAAGCAAGGGAAATACAAACTCGTTAAAAATAAAAGAGGACAAAGGTGGGACACATCTGCTAGATCTATTCTAAAAGTTCTATTCACATTTATATTTAGGGTACAAATAGTTTCCAGAACATTTCTGCTCTTATATAAAATGTGAATGCATGTGTAGACAATCCCTAAATTAATTCTCATTCCCTTTCTTTATATAGAAAATAAATATTTAGATTGGACTGAGCACATCACAACTAGATTTGACCCCCAAAATTATTTGTTTTCTTTTTTTTTCCTTTTTTTTTTCTTTCATTCATCATTCTCCACATATTTATTGGCCTTATCTGAGGTGGCATAAAAAATTCATATAAAATGATCAATTTGTCTCCAAGGACTGTCTTCCAAGGGTATTCACACTGATTATGTAGATGTAGCAATATTGCCTCTATTTTCCATATTCATCATTGTTCAAAACAAGAAATGAAGAATGTACAAGAATACTGGTGCATGCCTTTGAACCATATTCTTAAATTTGTGCTTTTATTTTTCATTTTGCTGTCTGTTGGTGTTATCTGCGTTATTAAGAGATTGATAATCACTTTTGATGCAAGCCATTTAGACTTAGGTATATCAAAAAGAACAGAGATTATGGATACTCTGAATAATGCTCACCTTTAGACATCCAAATTATAAATTCTGCGCATGAATCTTGTATCTTGGTGAGATTCAGGGAGGTTTAGGAGTGGACATTCAGTTCTTTGCTCTCTTCCCTTATCACAGTTTTTGGGAGCCATTTGAGATCCTCGAGAGCATGTCCAGAGAAGGGAACAGAGCTGAGAAAGGGTCTGGAGCACAGGTCTGATGAGAAGTGACCAAGGGAGATGTGGGGCTGAGCCTGGAGCAAAGGAGGCTCAGGGGGGCCCTTGTGGCTCTGCACAGCTCCTGACAGGAGGGGACAGCCGGGGGGAGGGTTGAGCTCTGTTCCAAGGGAACAGGGACAGAACAAAAGCAAAAGGCCTCAACTTGCTCCAGAGAAGGTTTACATTGGATAAATATATTTTTTTTCCCCCTGAAAGGGTATTAAGCAGTGGCACAGGCTGCCAGGGCAGTGATGGTCCCTGTAGGTGTGGCATCTGGGGACATAGGTTAGTGGTGGGTTTGACAGTGCTGGGTTAACAGCAGGACTCAGTGATCTCAGGGCTCTTTTCCAACCTAAAGGGTTCAGTGAAGGATTCTGTGCCCTGCAGTCCTGCTTTGGTTCAGGATCCCCACCCAGAAGGCTGTAGATCTTCCAGAGGTCCTGTGTGGCTGATGTCTGTCCCCCTGTGAGTGTGACATGGGATCTATGGATCACCAGAGCCCTTCTAGTCCAGTGAATGAAAACCAGAAACATTCCCAAGAGGATAACAAGCATCCAGACTCCAGTATGGACAACTAGATAGCATCCACACTTCAGGGTAAGGATATTTTAGCTACCTACCTTGCATATAGACAAATACTCTGTAGGTTTCTAAATCTAGATGCCTGAAGATGAATTGTGGTGCATTCTCTGATGGCTCTAACAGAACAAGGACCTTCACAAATCATTGTGATACCTCTCAGAGTGTCTGGATAGAGGAAAATGAAGAGCGAGATGTGCTGTGCACCATCCTTGCTAAGGTGGCAAAAGAAAGGAGAACATTGTCATGTGTCTGGCAGTGTACGTTCTTCCACAGTAAGAGAAAAATAAGCCATGCATAGAAAAACAGGGAGTAGCATCAAGAAATTAAGAATGGAAAAAGTGCCCAAAATGCTCAGTTAGTTTAGATTTCAAGGAGGCAATAACACGCCTTCTGCTTAGTGTTACTATTCCGTCCCACTATGAAAGGAAATACAAATTATTTGAAAGCACAGAGAGGGGAGACTGGAAAATCACAGCAGATTTTTCTCTCTCTGATGGGAACAATTTGATTTGAAAGCCAAAAATAATCCTATTTCTCTTTGAGATATTTCTTTTTAAAATGCAGTATTTTTTCTTTAAAGTGCACATTAGTGATAGTGGGATAATCTCTCAACATTTCAGTATGAGATATGTTCGTCTTAGACGAAGTCTCAGATCATGATAAAATTTGATTCCTTCTGTTAAGAACTTCAGTATTTTTCTTGTTAAAGGACTAGTCTGGTCCAATTCTAAACATGCTGTTTTACTGTATATGTACTGCATATATACAGTATATATACTGTATATATGTATGTATCATATACTGCTATATGATCTCCTGCTCTAATGCTAAACTTTCCTTCTTTGTATTTTGATTTCACGAGACAGCTGTCCAGTCCTAAATTGTTTTCAGACTTGATACAAAAAGTATCAAACAAGAAGTTGCATTTTTCTGCCTGTACTCAAGGGGAATCACCCCTGAAATCCTGGTCATAATTTTAATGTCCAGCATTCAGGTTTTCTTACACAAACTACACATGGAATTATTTTTAGGGCTGTTTACATCAGGTGACAGCTCTTTTCCGATTAACATTTTCAAACACCAGGGAAACGTTGATTAATCTGATAATTTTCTTTTGGTAACATCTCTGATACAAGCAATATCAGAGCAGCAAATGCAGTCAGTGTCTTTTTAGAGAGTAGGAACCCCAGGGATCTGATTCTCCAGTCATCATCTCCCCTCTGAAGTCACCAAACAACTCCTCAAAGTTTGGAATATTGGTCAGAACACCTTGAAGAGAATTTTGGCCTGCACTTCAGCCTTGGCAGTGCAGTGGTGTGTGTCTGTCTCACATGCCCTTAGAAAACTGAACGCTGCAGCTCTGCTGGCAGATTCACTTCAGGCACAGCCGTGCCAGACAGCAGCCACAGCTGTGGGCCCCTGCTTCACCACGCTGTGAAGAGGAGGAAATAGTGTAGAGATCAATAGTGTAGAACCACCTATCTGGAGTTATTAATATTATAACATATTAATATACAAAGATATTAGTATCTCCATGTAGATATTAATACCCGGAGCTATTAGTATCTCCGTGTAGATATTAGTACCTGGAGCTATTCTTTACCCTAAAGCATGAGCAAGGATTGATGCATGAGCTGTCACCTGCTAGGAGCAGACGCTGGAGACTCTGAAACATTCTGTACTTTTGTGACATGAAATAAGCCAAATCTTAAAACTCATTTGTGAAGAAAAAGAGGAAATCCCACTCTCCATCTCTGCCCTTTTCCCAGCCTCACTGGCTCTCTGGCATTCATTGAACAGTTTTTCAAGCTGATTCAGTAGTATTCCAAAAGAAAATTAAGCCACTCCAACATGGAATAGCTGCCTGAAAGGTTACTGAGTTAAAAATTTTGATTAAAAAATAGTTCTCAAACCTCAAATAGTCAAAAGGGATCATTTAGAAACAAATATGTGGAAAAGGTGGTATAAGTGGGGATGAAAGAGATCAGAAATGGTTTTATTTCTGGGACAGGTGAGGTGTGAAAACCCAGTCAAGCATCGCATGCATTCACTCTCAGACACCATTCCATGAGCCAAAATTCCTTCACAATTGAACTCTGTTGTCAAAAATAGCAGTGACAATTACCTTTGCCATGGTGTGAGATTCCTTGGGCTATTGAACATCTCCAAACGAGGAAAACTGGTTAAATGGCCCTGTGACCTTTCATGGCTCTATGCATCCTCAGTTGGAGCATTTATCTAATCAGAATTACCTTAAATGATAATCTGGCTGGTGATATGACCTCCCTTTCTCCATTGTTTTAGAAATTAAGAAAATGAACAAATGACTCTGTTATGAGCAAAACCTGGCAGGTGGTGAGTGGTGGTCAGCAGAGTTAAATCCAGTTGGTAGACAGCTATGAGGGATGCTGTGATTATATTCTTCTATTTATCCAAAATCTCTGCTCAACAAATGCTTACTCTGGCTGGAAGAGGACAGAAAAGTGTTTGCCCTGTGTGCTGTCAGGAGAGATATATGCTTGCCTCATGTTCACATGCAAAAAAAGCACAATACCCCTTGGCTGATAATGGTTCATATTTATTATTTCCCATACTCCATTAATTTTCTTTGTGCTGGAAGTAAAATATATTCCTGCCTTGGTCATCTTCTCTTCACTGAATAGGGTCAGTGGAGGATCAAAGTATGGTATATTACCCTTCTATTTCTTCTGGCAACCTGAGATTAATTGTGTATCTGCTAAATACAAAAAGAATATATAAATAACCAAAAAACTTTATAGAAGTGTGACTCGGTGGTTGTTCTTCTTAAGCATTGATTAGTCAGATTAAAACTGAGGGAGGAAGAAAAAAGCCTTTTCTTATAAATGTGACAATACAAAAGCATTTCTGTGGTATATTTTTATGATAATAGCAATAGTAAGAATAATTATAATAATGAAATATTTTTATTAAAATTATTTTATAGTATCTTCTCTATTCAGAGTGTAGAAAGAGTCAGTCAGGAATAGAAACCCTTATTAACTTTTTTTTTTGTATGTTCTACACAAAACATACAATTCTACACAAAACAGTCAATTTTTTTCTTCATGCCAGCTTTGTACAGGGCAGAAGACCTCCAGTTCAGCAATGGGTGGTTTTGGTTTTACTCCATCAAAAAATCTTTGCTTCCCCTGTTTTGATCCACCAAGTCTCTGATTGAAAAATTTAGTAGTTTGAAGCAGAAAAAGAGATTAAATGGTTCTCCTAACGGAAGAGAATATTCTCAGAGCTGAGATCTTCAGGTCCCTTCTCAGACCTACAATTATACCCTAATATTAACCCAAAAAAGTAAACTGGGGCAATGTTTCCTCCTTAGATTCTTCTCTGCTCCCTTGTAGCAGATTCTCTCTGGCACACTTTCATTGGGGGAGCCCCTCATATGATCTGTGGAATTCAGCTCTGAACCTTTAGATCCTGACTGATTTTGGCTGCAGGAAAGATCTGCATCTGGATGGTGACATCAAAAACATGAGAGTTTATATTTTTACCCAGAACTGCTATCCACAGTGAAGTCACACACATATTGTAGTTTCTGATTAGCAGCGTAAGCATGCAAAGTGATAGAACATGATTATCTCACCCTAGCCTCTGCATCTCGTGTTAGTTAGATGAAGAATTCTTTGAAATATGAAATACAATAAAGAAAGCCTAGGTTCTTGGGGCTAAAGTGGAGTGGAATGTCATTTTTTGTGGCAGATGAGGATGTCCAATGTCCTCAGAATTACATGGCTGAAGCCGGAGTGAACACCAAACTCACTCTGTGGCCTTAGCCCCACGGTTCTGCTGTGGGCATCAGAACCCTCATTTGGTGATTGCAATTACCATTAATTGCCTGTAATTACCACTAGGGTAATGAATTTAGAAGGATCTGAAGCGAGAGCTGCGGCCTATGAATAGGGAAAACTTGCTTACCTGTGTCCTGTACATTGTGATTAGCAAAATTATCCTGCAAATGATTTCTGAAATTGAAAGAGACGCCCACGCCACGGTTTTCTAGAGGCAGATGATTTATCACGCTCAATTCAAAATTCCTCATCGCAGGACAAATGTTTCCATTAACCTTTCTTTCATGGAAGCCAGCAGCCATCTACACCTTTCTGAATCCAAGGCACCATCCATGCTAATAACCATGCAGATGTAGCCAACTTGCTAATTACTTCCCCTGAAATGACAAGAAGTGAATTCCTAGCCCTCAGATTCTCCCACTCAGTGGCACAAGCACAGACTTGAAAGAGTGGGGAAATTGCTACCTGCTATTCTTGTTCCCCGAGATAAGGGTACTTGGACTCCTGTTAATTATCATGTTTTGATTAAACAGGAGTACTTTGTTCACTTTGTTCATGCACGCCTTTGAATGAAATGAAATTTTTCTGGAAGCAGAGGAAATAATGATATGCTTTTATTAAACTTTAGTAGCATTATCTACATTGCAAGCAGTTCCTAACAGTCAGTGCAATAGTTTGCCTGAGTTATCTTTAACCTTAAGTTGCAAAACTGCTAACTTTTGCAGAGAAATTGTAATTTGTAATAGTTTTATTCACTCAGGTGGGGGACACAACAATTAAAACAGTCTGTTTGGAGGACTACACTGCAAGTTCTGATGAAGACCTAAGCAAGTTTTCTAGGCAACAAACTTTGTCCTACACAATGATTAACACAAAATTGGTCAGATATGTGCATATTTGCAAGTTAAAATCATAAATGGTGGCTTTGCTGATAACAGCATTTGCATCATAACTGAAAGCTGCTTCACTGGACCAAATTACTCAGATCAGCTGTGTCATCTTTTACTTAAATCCATGCTGTGTCTCAGCAGAAAGTTATCATTTAAAAGAGGTGACTAAACCCAGAAGAATTCTGTGTTTCACAATGTGTTGCTATGTAAGAATGGAATAAGTTTCTCTATCCATGTGCTTGGGGAAATGAAGGAAGAGGGGTGCAGAGAGTTGCTTTCGAGACTTTATCTTGGTTATAAAAATTGTAAAATAAATTTGACCTTGATCAGAACTTGTAACCGCTGTGACCTTCTGAAAAAGCATTTTGCTTTAATTAATAATAATTTTATTTTGGAGGGGAAAAGTCTCATCTGCAACTAGAAAATAAAATGTTGCAAACAGTAAAAAAATAATACATAGTATAGGATTATAAAAATACTGTTTCTGTAGAAGGAGATATTTGCATTGGTGTTTTTTGTGCTTAATTTTCAATCTGCTAATGGCCCTAATATTATTCTCTGGACTGGATAGTCATATGTACTATTATGCTCACATATCCTGCTGTAATTCATAAACTTTGGGCCCTGATGACAGAGATCTGACTGAGTGCAAGGTGCTGCAAGGCCAGAAAAGGCAGCAAGGGATTTGCCTTGCAGGTCACCATGGTGCATATTTTTACCTCCTTTGTCGGGAAGTAGGTGTCTTACCTTGAATTTTCTATTGTACATTGTGCTTTGTATCCTTGTTGATTACTCCATATAGAAGAAATTCTCTGCCATGCAAAACTGTTCAGCACAGTCATTCTTGAAAGCTGAGCAGGACATTGCCTCCTTTTCCAGCCGGTTTGTTAATAAACCTCATGATCATGAGAACCCAAAGGGAGAAGGGAAACTAAGTTTAACTGTCTCAAAGTTCAGATCAGATTTCTGATCACACAAAACATTTTAGAGCACACATAACGCTGTTGTTTTTTGTATATTTTTTTTTTTTTTACTTACCATAGGCTAAGTGAGATTCAGCTGCTTTTGCTTCCAGTGCTTTTCAGCAAAGAATGAAAGGGCACCACAGTAATGAAACAGCAAGTTGACATTCAAGAAGAGGTTCTTATACACATCCATAGGTAAAACTGAAAAAGAAAGAAAAAAAAAAATAGAAGATGGATTGTGCAATGGATAACCCATTTCCCAATTTAAAAGGCACTGAGTGCATTTCAGGTCACCAAGAAAACTGGCATGTACTTAGCCAAAAGTGAAAATCTATCAGGCTGCTTCAGCAGCTCAGTGTTATCAGTCCTGCCCTGCAGAGCACAGCTCTGAAACATTAGGCAGCCCAACAAGAGGGAGAAAGTTAATTTGGGAGCAGCTGTTTTAAGACAGATACATAATGGCATTAGGAGAGGAGCACTGTGGTGAGGTGAGAGCTGAACAGAAATGCCCATTAGGCTGAGGAAGCTTTTAGGTGAATTATTGGAAGCAGATGCAGCCAAAGCCTGAGGTAAAGGAGTCAGAGAAGAGTATGATAAAGGTGGATGCTAAAAACAACTAATAATGAATAGTGAGGCTTCATGAGACTTACTGGACCTAAATTGAATTTTTTATTCTGCTACCATGGTTCTGGAGGTTCATAAGGTTGCCAGAAGTGTTCAAGGGATGTGAACATCCCTGAAAGTATTCAAGGGCAGGTTGGGCAGGGCTTTGAGCAACTTTAGTCTGGTGGAAGGTGTCCCCTCCCATGGCAAGGGGACTTAAAGTGAGATTCTTTAGGTCCCTCCCAAATCAAACAGTTCTGTGATTGTATGGTTCTATGCACTGTGCCCCTCTAAGCATTTAGACACCACTTTTCATGGATTAGGATTAAATGAAGAGGTTTGTTTGAGGATCTGGATGTAATCTAGTTGTGCTTCTGCTTTCCATTGAAGTTATTAGCAGTTCCTATATTAGGAGGACAAAATCAACTACAAGATGTTCTGCTCTTTTGTTTTCAAACATAGATAATAGAATAATTATATTTTTGTTTGTTTTTAATTGGTTTTATTTGTGTCTTCACTCTTTGAAATTATGAATTATCTTATAAACTGCATAATCACAGAAAAATTTTCATTGGAATGTACTCCAAATATCATTCCTTCAAATTGTACTGCCACGGGTATGAATATGGGAAGGTGTAAGGGTGCCTTCCACTGGACCAGGTTTCTCCAAACCCTGTCCGACCTGCCCTTGAACACTCTCAGGGATGGGGCAGCCACATCTCCTCTGGGGAATCTGTGCCATTTAGAACTCAGGGATAATATTTATGTACCATTGAAGGAACAGAAGCCTCTAAAACAGAACACAGAAATTAGTTAAAAGCGTGTTATGACACTGAACAAAGGCTAAGTAAAGGAAATACTGTTTTTTCAATTGAAACTAGGGAGAGATGGAATCTACCGCAGTGATATGCATTTGAATTCAGCAAGGCCATTTGAAAACATTACAGAGGATTTTCTGTACATGGCCAAAGCTTTGGTTCAGTATCTTATCTGTAAATATGTTTATGGCAATTTGAATGCTAAAATGAAAACAGGGATATAGAGATTTTGGTATTTATTATCATGAAACTGAATGTACAATGAATAAATTAATGAATTCCTTTTATGATAAGCACTTAACATGAATAATGCTTTATTTTTTCTCAGATTATTTTAATTTTCTCAGGTCCTACACTATAGGTTTTTTTATGGGCTAGCAGAGAAGTAATATCTACATTAAATGCTGCATTACTTACAAACATCTCTTTAATAGAAGAAGCTGAGGTGTTCAGAACGTGTGGTTACTGAAGGAAGTGTTTCTGGCTGTGGATTTAGAAAGGAAAAGGTATTTTTTTTTCTCCCTTCTGCAAACCATCATCACGATTCTTCAGCCTGGAATAATATTGTCTGTTACCATCACTTTTGTGGGCTGGTAACAGGCAACGTGTGCTGTTAACATGAAACTGATTGAAACCTGAAGGATCTGACAAAGACATGACAAAGCTGAACAAATGACAAATGGCAAATACAGCTCAATGCTGAGAAACAAAAAAATCATCATCGCTGGGAAGAAACGTGCGATTGCAGATATAAAAATTGATTGCAGAAAATAGAATTACAGAATAAACTGAGGTGGGAGGGACCTACAAGGATCAAGCTGGTTTAAGTCCCACTCTTGGTCCTGCACAGGACACCACACATAATGATGTAACAGAGCTGGAACTGGAATATTTAAATAACCTAGTTAATAGCCCAGTACTAATATCCCTATTTGGATTATATTAAAGGATACTGCTATCCATGTGAGTATTTACAAAATACAAGGCAATCAAATCTGTCAGTCCTGCTCCTCTAAGCCACCCATTGCTTATCATGTGTGCAGAGCTTATAGGAAGGCAACGTCTGTGACTTGGTGTCCTTGTCTGCAGAGTGCTGATAGCAACCCTCACCCAAATTGTAAAACACTCATAGCCCAGGAAAATAATTATTTGCTGAGGGAGGTTTTAATAGCAATGTATTTTGATGGGTAATTCCTACGACATGCGTATTCTTATCTCAAAGGGGAGGAGTTTATGTGTAGTATTTGGTACAGTGGTTTATGTCTCTGTTCATCCAGTCTTTTCATTTAAAAATTCCTTGCTGTAAATAGAAACAACACTCATGCAGGCAAAGACTCATGACCACCCTGCATTCAGGAGCATTGCTAAATTAAAATGCATTTGTGGCAGATAATCTAAGCACGGCAAGAGCTGTGTCTCCTGTCATTGCTTTGGCACACAGGGAGAACAAGAGGCAGAATTCCAGGTGTGGCTGACTGAGCTTGGATCCCTTCTGCTGGCTTGACACCTCCTCAGTCAAGTAAAATGTCTTTTGGCTCACCTATATATGTGAATCTGATAATTTTTGACTGCAATTGGTATTGTACAAGAAAGAGAAGAGAGGCTTTATTTAGAAGGCATAGAAACAGAATTAACAAATGGAAGAAAGAAGCATCTGACCTAAATTTCAGGGACTGGAACATATCTGGAATGCAGACAAAAAGTCCAATACAACTCCCCTTTAATTTGTACACCATTCAAATCTATTTATCATGAAGCTGTTACCTGCTCAAAACTGAAAACATACATATATATGTATATATTTTTTATGAGTTCAGATTGTCCAAGATAACTGGTCATAACACTATGCATTAATTACTGTATTTCTGTCTCCAGAATTATGTCCTATAAAAAAAGAAATCCAAAAAAATGATCATGCATTAATTTCTAACACACATGCCAAAAAAAACCCCACAAAGCCAGAAAACATAAACTTAAGCAATTTTTTTTCTTTAATTTTCTAACACTGCAAAGAACAATTAAAAATGAGAAGAGAATTAAAAAAAAAAAAAAACCAAAGCACTTAGATATTCAAAAAGGAGGAAATAATTTAAAATTAAAAAGAAATAGGTACCATTTAGAAAACAGTTGAATGTTTTTTTTTTGTTCCACCTTGCAATAAAATAAACAGTCAGTTTTCATTTAAGCCATGTGATATAATCCTCTGAGAATATTTTTATATCCATTTTAATTTTTATTTTTAATCTTTGTAGGAAATAAGATTCTAAAAAAAACATTATATGTAGGAAAAAAAAAAATTCACAGTACAATTCATGTATCCATGCATTGTTCAGATTACAAGGATGTGGGAGTTTTGTTTTCTTTTCTTTTTGGTACTCTAAAAAGTGCTCATTCTTACAGTCAGTGTTTCAAATACAATTAGCAATGTCAGTAAATTCCATCCACAGATTTTTTCATGCAATGACCCACTCTTCTGCAGAATTTTACCCAAACCAAAAGCTGAGACTTTATGATTAATCTCAGAGAAAAAAAATTAATCCTGAGCTTAATCTGAACAATATAGTTATGGTCTGATTTATTGCCTGATGTCTGATCATCATTCATGCCTATTCTGTATGTTCTTTTAATGCTTCACTGAAATAGCAGCTGGATTTTGGCCTTTTATTAAATACCACTCCTTAGAGCTGTAGGGTGTCAAGCATTAATACATGTGGTTTAGCAGCCCCCAAATTAGTTTTATAGGGAAAATTATATTCATATTATAAATTAATTAGGTGAAAGAAAGTTTAGCATTCTCCGCTGTAAATACAGCAGACACCATTTGTAATGCAGATAATTTTTAAAGCAGGGATATTGGAGTGTGAATTTGTTGGTGTTCCTGATGAAGATTTTCCCACTTTGTTTCATTTACATTTAGGTGCAGTTTCAGAGGAGCATTTTCATTTCTGTCCTCTGTCCACATGTGAGCAGCTTGTTCCTGCTCTTTACATCAAGGTTTCAGAACTTCCCTTACATTTACCATAAATTGTGCCATGCTGCTTGGACCACACAGTAGTCCCTTCTGAAATCCTTTGGGAAACATATAAAAATACCAGGATTTCTGCTTAACCTCACAGCCACCAATGAACCAAAAAATATAGGTCCAAGATACAGATTTTTCCACCTCTTGACTTCTAGGAAGAGTTTTCTTTCCAGGTTAATGGCTCTGCATTATAGTTTTAAATAAAATAAAGATGTTTACCCATGTAATGGACAGAAGATAGAATTAAAGCTCTTTTTACATTACTTTCTAAGACAAAATCCCAGTTTAAAAGTATTAATTGTAGAGCAGAACTAAGTGGTATAACTCTTCTTCTTGGTCTTTATGACGTGGTATGGGAAACAGAGGTACCAATTTATGCATCTGGCTTCTGCGTGCTGCCTTGCAAGGCATAATATGCCCAGGATATCAGTGAATCCACAGGAAAATGGAAAGGCAGTGCCCCTCATAAGACTGAATGTGTTTGAGCATTAAGGAGGTCATTAAGAAGGTGAAGCTCATAAGTGGTGCTATGATTTGCTCTCTGGTGTGAGGGTGTGTTGGCTCAAGGCAATGATTTCTTTGGCAGGTGTGCACTTAAGGACTCCCTCTTAAGTGTGTGCCTGAAGAAAATTAAGGGTTAAAGCTCCCACCTATTTTCCATCTACATGCAGGTTGAAAATTCCCCTGCTTATCACATCCCAACGGAGGACATTTTTAGGCTTTTCTCTTTACTGTCTGTTCTATCTGTGCTTTTTGCACGTAGGCAGAGAGAATATTACAAAGGAAACTCATATCCCTTCCTGTTTCATCTCTACATTTCTTGGGGCAAAATAAAATCTTACATGAGAAAAGCATTTGCCTAGAAAACTGTTTAGATTAATGTACCTGGTCAAAGCATACCAAAACATGTTTCTCTACCACCAACAGAAGACATCAGCATACATCAAGAAGGAAAATGGGACAGTGATGCTAACATTCTTTTGTGAAATGTTTTAAGGTCAGCAGTTAGGGAAAGCAAAAATAAATGAAAATGACAAAATACCTTTATACAATCAGTGTTATGTCTACAAAGTAAAAATATTATAAAGATAGTCTGGATCCAGCTTTTAACAGCTGAAACTTTACTGATGACAGTGACAATATATCAGGGTACTCCTGGAGCAGCTCAGCAGGTTAGATATCTAAAAGCAGTGACTTATATTCAGAGGCAAGTTGGTCCTTTATTTATAACATGTAAACTTTTAATTTTTAACTTGTAAATCTTTTCCTAGGAAAAAAAAAAAAAAGAAAGAAAGAAAAACCAAGACAGGATTTAGTTTCATTTTTACCAAGTAAAATTTAAGTAGGAATAATTTTTTCAACATTAACTGTTTTAAATCTCCTATATAAAGATTCATGTTGGTCTAAGTGAAAAGGGAAGTAGGACTGCTGGGTTTAGAGAATCCAAATGCAGAGCCAAGAATAGGAGCTAAATTTGTGGAAGTCATATGTTAATTATGTGTGCAATAATGTAAAGCAAGTGGACACCCACCTGCATGGAAGTATATTAATAATGCTTGATAGTATCAATAGAATTTATATTAAGGAAATACCATGCTTGATTTTTAAATATTTTGCCATTTTGTTTTTAATTTTTCGTAAACAAAAAAGAAAGAAGAAAAGGACAATCTACTGCAGGTAGATTACATTGTCATGTAATAACAAATTACTAAAATTGCAAATAGTCCAATGCCTTTTATATAGCCCCACTTTGCCACACAGTTTCTTGTTCAGCAATCCCTACAAAAAGATGTATTAACCAAAACATATGGTGGTTGAAGTGCTCTGGTTTTCTCAGCAAGGCAATATATCATACAATTAATTGAGCCTCTGGGCCATCTTGATATCAATGGGACTAAGTATTTGTTTAGAGAAAGTCATGTGCCTATTTGCTGAATTGAGGCCTAAAATTAAGGGGGAAATACTGTGTGTGATTGTGTCATAAAAGACAGCAATCCTCCAGCTGGACAGGAGGGACCTGAGTTAAGGATATACAGACTTGTATCCAAATGCTTTCATTTTTTCCCTCTGCTGACAGAAAGCAGATTTTCCCACACTTTTATAAAGCATTGTACAATGCAACATATATATTATGGCACAAACTGGAAGGTCCCAAGTATTCCAACTACCTGCCATATTATCCCATATTATAATCTCAGTATTATTTCAGTAGAGCTGGAGGGCGTCTGTTAGGGCAGGCTCTTAGGACAGGCCCAGCCTGCTCACTTGGTTAATGACATTCCTCAGGTTCAACAAATGCACCTGTCTTGTCTTCATGCTTCAGTGCACATCCAGTGTCAGTCACAAAAGCCACTCAGGCTGCTCTGCATGATTGTGCAATTAAAGAGCACAGATAATTTCCAAGACTATTTCAAGTATAAACACGGGCCAGTACCTAAGCGCCTTTTAATCTAACGAAGAAAATACAAATGTTGAGAGGGGAATGAAATTATAATGTGAGGAAAATAGCTTGTGCAAATAGTAGTTCACCCTTTCTTTGTTCTTGTTGCTCTAAATTTAGTTGACAAAATTATGAACTAAGAAAAGAGTCCACAAATGAGTTTCTCCTCTTCTGCCTGCATCTCTGATGAGTGCAAAGACAGATTACAGAATTCATTTTTAAAAAGTTTATGCTCAGCCTTTCTAAAGATATACAGAAGTTTAAATAGTGGCTCTGAGCCAGGATCCTGTTCAGCCACCGGGAATCTATCCTAATAATTTATACAATCTTTAAAATGAAACTATTAGCTAGACAATCTCTTTGAACGTGTCATTGTGGTAGATAAAAAATCATTCTGTTACACAGCACCAGCACAACAGCTCTGAATCTTTGTGGCCTAAGTGACATCTGGGGAGTGTGCTTAAAGAAAGGGAAATGTTTCCCTTTTAAAGAAAGGAAAATTTAATTTTTGTATTTTGAGGCAGTGTGATGGAAGAGACCCTCTTTTGCTAATACTTTGTAGTGACAAAAGGATTTCAAAAAGGAAGTTTTGAAACAAAATAATGTTAGGTCGGATTGGAGAACTTATGAAAAGCCTACTACAAACTAGCAAAGCTGCTTCATTTTCCATTCTCTGAGCAAATCACATGCTTAAGCAAACTGCACTGTGTTTTTCAGAGGATGCCTATAAAACTCAAGTCCGAATTGATGATGAACCAGCCTATTTGGACATTCTAGACACTGCTGGACAGGTGAGTAATTTTCCAATGAGAGTCACTCAATCAGAGATAAACTCAAAGATTTTAACCTCAGAGATGTGGATCACAGTGCTTAAAGTTCCCTAGTCAAGCATAAGGGAAGCAGTGGCAGAATTATACAGAGGAATTAACAAAGGGGAAGATTAAAGTGCTGCAGCATAGAACAGTATAACTTCCACATCTCATCAGAGGAGACAGACAGGCTGAAATGAACAATAGATAAAAAGATGTTTGTTTCTTTTCCTCTTGTATGAAGGAACATCTATCACAATAATGAAATTATTAAATACTGTGTTGTTTGTCTTACATTTTTCTCATTCCTCCCCTTCTATATGTATTTCAGGAATTTTCTGGTCTACTTGTAGACTAAGTATTTTGTTACATTTTGTCTTCTCCCCCCATTATATCTAAATATCTTATTTAGATATTAGATATAATATCTTAAATATTATCTCTAATATAACACTTAAATAAACAAGGAAGTATTTGGGAAGAAAAAACCTGATAACCTTGTTCTCAACTTCCGGGAGGTCTGAATGCACCTAAGCTAGGCACTCCAAATGGTGGGGAATGCAGTCTGCTTCCAGAAATTCAAAGAAAGTTCAGCTATTGTCAGTCATTTCCACATATATACAATTTTTTAATGATTTAAAAAATTTTTGATCTTATGAAAAGGTTAGAACTATACTTCATCCTTAATTTATGGGAGGAGGATATGATTACCAAGGTTATGAATTTTGTCAGAATAAACAGTTGTAAGGTAAGAAAAGAAATCAGAATAACTCAGTCAATGAAAGGTGGTGAAAACAATAGTACAAAAAAGCTGTTTTGTCTCTAAGTTATATCTCTATTAGGAAGCAAAAATTCCACAGTATTCGATGTCCATGGTATATAGTGACCAAGTAATGAAATATGGTGCAGATATTTCATAGAATGACAGAATTTTAAAAGTTGGAAATATCTTTAAGATTGAGTCCAACCATTAACCCAGCACTTCCAAGGCCACCACTGAACCACGTCTCCAGGTGCCACAGACATGTGCTCTTCAAATCCCTCAAGGAATGTTGACGCCACCACTGCCCAAACTTCCTGGGCCAGGGCTTAATAATCCTTTCAGGAAAGAATTTTTTCCTCATTTCCAATCTAAACGTCCCCTTTTTCCTCATCCTTTCCTCTTTGCAGCAAGCAGAGGCGTGTGCAGAACCACCACACTCAGCAGATTTATCATCCCACGCCATTTTACAGCCTGGGCATAGCCATTGTACTTCTGCTAAAATGTTGAAATGAATCAACCAGGTTGATTTGATATGAGCAAATCTCTGTTTTAAATTCCCCTGATTGTCATCACTGAAACACATTCCCAGGATAACTAGGAAGTTCTTCCCACTTTCCCTCCCACGATTTTTCAGGAGCTGTCCGTTCTAAGTGTCCTGGATTTAGCTGCTTGTCTCTGTAGATGTCCTTGGATTTGCTGCCTCTCTATCTTCACTACACAGCTCCAGAATAAATCAAGACCTAATCCAACTCCCATTGAAGTCAGCAGCTGAAATAGGCTCTTTCTTCACTGAGCTCTTAATGATGCTCTCACTGAAGCTCAGTGAGAGCAAATTCTGCTCTGACTTTGGTGACTCAGGGTAAAGATTCAAAGCACCCATTTGTGCTGCCGATGTGTACCTTGGTGGTGCCTAGTTGTTTTTATTTCCCTCGGTTTTATGTCAGATTGGAGATGGTGTTACAGCTTCTAAATCAGGAAGTGGAAAATGGAAAACTCATTTGTCTGGGTGTCCTCACAGTCATAAATACTTCATCATCAACTTTGAATAATGACTTTAATCACTTCAGGAGATCAAGGAGCCAAAATTGTGATTCATCCTTATTTAGGAAGTACAAAAAATCAATAGTGAAACCAACTGAATTTAATGTATTTTGTTGTTGCGCTGGAGGACATGTTTCAACAAATATGTTTCTCCTTTCCCTTCTGTACCTATGAACTAATTAAGAATTTCAACACTGACCAAATGAGCTACTAATAATTAACACAGTTTTTAATAGTCAAATCTAGACTTAAAAACCCACGTGTGATTTCATACCTGCATTGCAAAAAAAATCTTCTATACTTTAACTGGTAGATCCAGTTTGATGCCTGCAAACCATAAAGTGTGCTTCAAAAATACATTTATTCTCAATTTTCTGAAGTTAAAAGAAATAAACAACCCAACATTCAAACAATGGGAAAACAAGAAACATTGATTAACTTGCCCATCTAGTTACTGATTTTTCTCATGTGCATGTACATAAACACTATATCATAGACCAATTGCTCATCTCAGAAAATAAACTGATGTTCACTGGACTCTGGATACATATTTTATACACCATCATTTGTCCTTTGGTGCTCTTCCAACGCTGTTTTTCCACTGAAAGCACAACAAGAGGCATTTTCTTAAAGAATGTAAGGGCTGGTGCAAGTAGTTATGTGACACTGAACTCACTACACCTTCTTTTCACCACCCTCTACACCTGCCAGCTGGGCAGCCTGCGTTTGCTCACCCCATTTAGCTTCAGACAGAACATGTTTGCCTTAGAGAGTTTCAGATCAGAAGAAGGCATTGATGGAGGTCCTGGTAGCTGGATTGTCATAAACAGACCTAACATGAGCTAATCCTACCAAAAAAAGCTTGAAAATATGGTATACTGCAAGGAAATGAAGAAAAAAAAAAGATGCTGGTATTCTTTTTCAGTGGCTCATCTGAATCTAGAAGAAGCTGCCAGTAAATCCTTTGGTTATTTATGAATGATGCCTTTGGGTCTTTAACTAGAAGTATTATTCTCATCCCAAATTTTTTCATTTTGCACCTACACTTCAATTAAAACAAAAATAACACAAAAAAAAAAAAAAAGAGAAGCAAATAAAGCCAAACACATTAAATGTGAGATTGAGGTCATATTTATAAAACTGAGGAAGTTTATTTTTTTAACTTTTAACTCCCAAGGCTAGCTACAATATGGCATGTGGAGTATATAGGACAAACTTCATGGAAATCTGAAAATGCAAATTAGTATCCATAAAGATAGCTTGAACTTCCTTGTTCATCCATATGGGACATTTTTTGAGTGACTTTCCCTTGAAATTCACCCATGTCCACTGAGTTTGGAACTGGCATTGCTGGAGGTGATTCTGGGATTTCCCTTTTCTTAACCAACGTGCCATAAAAATAATGTGCTTTTACATGCATTTAATCCAAATTGACGCAAACCCTTTGGTTTCCAGCAAACTCGCAGGTGCAAACAAAAGGACATTCAGCCCTCAGGCACTCTATTCTGCATTCAGCTCCCCTCACAATTATTCTCAGAGAGTGACAACCCCCAACTGCTCAAACCACACACAAAAAGCCTCCACACGGAGTTATAGAAACCTTCTGTTCGCTCATTTGCGCTTTCTCACCTTCTCTTCTAGCTTAAAAATATGTTGCTACTTCTGGAGCCCAGAAGTATGCTCCTCATGGAGCACACACAGCAGTTATCTCTCCTGCTGTATTTATAGACTGTTGACTGACACAGGAGCTTTTATTCCTGCCACAGCTTTCCCCTGTATGACACATTACCCAATCTCTCCGTGCAGACCTCACGCCGAACGCTAAAAGAGCAGCAGAGTTTCCTTCACGGGAAAACAATCTGATCTGACATGTAAAAGAGGCAGAAATTGTTTTCAGATACAAAGCAGGCAAGTATGTGGAAAAATGGGTTTCTGTACCTGTCAGTGAGACAATACATTCCGAGATTATTGCACCAATTTTTGTTTGCTAAAATGTGAGCTTTTTATGATAAACTTAGTGCACCAGTATATTTCCCAGGTGTGAGTCAGAGACTTGAAAAATGGGCCCTAAAATGTGATGGCATGCCATTTCAGGGAGATTTTCCTTTGTCTGGAGTTGTGTGCACATGAATTCATTTCCAGGCAGACACTTTTCAACTTGACAACAGCAGTGCGCTCTGTACCGAAATCCATCTCTCAAATTGCCAGCAAATCACAGGACATGTTTATCCTGCCAACCTGCAGGACTGTGATTCTTGCCCCCTGCTTCAAGCTTTGAAGAGGAACCATATTAGTCCCTAGAGCCCTTCAGATAAACACGCTTTCTCAGACTAAACACTATAGCCTGATGATTCACTCAGGCTGTTATCTGAGACCCCTCTGCTTATTATCTAAACATGCTGCTCTAATCCTGAATCAATGGAAGTGAAATCTCAAAGTACACTAGTGCAGCTTATCTCAAGGAAATGTAAAATGCCTTTTTGGCAGTAATTATGTCTTAATGGGCCTCTACAGCATGTTCTCATAAGGGGAAAATAATTTTATGGCACTTTCTGCTAGGTACTCTAGTGCATAAATGAAATCCATTTTATTTTTAAAGCACAGGGATATTGAAGCAAGTAGCAACTATTAACACAGTGTATTAAGTGAGAAGAACATTAGTTTTATTTCCTTTGTATGTTGTTCCACAGGCTGTTGAAAACATACTTAGAAAGTATAAAATCATAACACAGAAATTTTCCTGGGGTCTTGAGACAAGTTGTTCTGTACTTTCTGGGAAGAGCTAAAATGTCTCCCTTGACCTAGTAGTTTTATTTGCCAATGGACAGATTGTGGAGAAACACTTATTTGGCACAGATACAGAGTGGAAAAAACAGTTGCAGTAAATCACAGATGAAATTGTGGACCTGACACCAGTTTCCTTCAGATCACTGGCAAAATATTCCTTGACTTCAGTAGGAAAAGATCTAGGCATATGCTGATAAAAATGAGTATATAACCAAAGGAAGAGCAGGGAACTGGCAGCCAAGATTCCCAACTTCCTTTTTCATCCCTGTCCATGAGTGAATCATGATGCAATAAAGGGTGGATCAGTTTGTATTTCTAGGCCTGCATTTATCTTCCTGTCAAACAGGTGCAATAAAATGTTGCAGGGAACAAGCACTTAGGGCAAGCATCAGCATTTATTGAGTCTGACAACCCCGATTGCCTGCCCATTGCTACCATTCCTCTTCAGCAAAGTCAGTGTTAGTGGTTCCATACTGCAGGTGGTGGAAAACTTTCCAGTGTTTTCTCTTCTTGTTCAACAATTTTTTTTTTTCACTTGAAATGCTTTCCCTCTCACTGTTCTTCATCTTTCTCTAACTTGCAACTTTAAAAACCAGATAAATACAGAGTGATGCTGCTGAAAGATTTTTTCTCTTTTTAATAAAATAAGGACATAGAAGAAAATATATTATTACAATTTTCGAAAAAATAATTGGAAAATCTATTGTTCTTCTCTCCAAACCTTTTTTGTAGCATTTTCTTGTGGGTTTCTGGTTTTATTGTTGTTGGGGTGGTTTCTTTTTTTTTATTATTTTATTGAATTTGGCATTTTTGGTTGGTTGTTTGGTTTTGTTCAAGTGTACATTGTATGGAAAACACCTATATAAACACATTCCATATGAGAAAACTTCATCCAGGTCTTCCACAAGATTATGATAATGTAATTTTTTTCTTTTCTCCCATCACTGGAAAATATTCTGCACTTTTTCTTTACACTAGTGAATGATACTGAAGTACTTTGAAGTTCCAGTAGACACTGCACCTATTCTAAGTGTGTCCTGATTTCTTTATATATATGTGTGACTGTCCTAGATAATCTCACTAGGAATTCTAGTTTACAGAGGTTTTCTATCAAAATCTGCTTGTTACCAAGCAGCTCTACACAAACCAGGGACGCCAGCGAGCAGAAAACTGAATTCTACCTCTATCACTTTTCACAAAGCTCACATCATAATGATATTTCCAGGACTAAAAAAATTGGCTTCAATGCTGAGAAAACAAGCACATATTACAGCACCACATGGTGCCCATTTCCCCTGAACAAATGACCAAGAAATGGTTCTTTTTGCAGAGCAGGGCTTTAATGCTTCATAGGAGAAGTAGGTTGTCCCCAAAAAATGAGATTTTCAAAATTAAGTGTCTTTTATGTAATTCTGAAGCTTTAAATGGCAGTGTCTCCAGACAAAGAAAATAAAAGGAAAAAATTATATAGTGCTATCAGAATCATCCAAGCATTTCACTTGCTAAACCACATAAGAAGAAAAAAGCTGGAAAAAGTTTTCTAAAAATGTAATTTTTATTGCCTGCTAGCAGGAAGGGAAATGGGAAAACCTAAAGCCAAGTAATATCTTTTAAGCTGGAGTTTCAAGAGTTTTGTTCCCAGACCTGGAGGTGAAATTCCCTCCCACCAAGCAAACAATAACTCCTAATAAACAAAGAAACAAAAACCAGAAAAGTAAACTTCAGCAAGTTTTGACCTCCATTGCATGTTACCTTTATAATTTGAGAAATGTTATTCCATAAATCCAGATTCTTCAAAGTGGGGATGAGAAGCAAAGTAGAAACTCAATAAAATAATTAGTGAAAATAGGAAATATTTTCTTGTTTTTATTTTCCTAGCAAGCTATATTTTTGGATATATATATTTCTCACTTCCATAGATGAAAGCTTGCACAGTTTGCATAGATTTTTGTGCCTGTTTTTTAATTTGTGCCTGTTGGATGAGGAGAATAAATTTTGTTCATGAGTGTTCCATGTTATTATCAGAGCCATGGGATGATGTGAGACAAACCATGCCAGGGAAGAATCTTATCTTTTAATAAGAGAAAAACTCAAAAGCTTAGCAGTGGAGCAGTGGTTGCAGTGATTATGTCAGAAATCAGTGTGGTACCTGACTTACACCTTGGGCAAAGCTAAAAGAGATAGACTCCTCCAACTTTTGGACGTGCAGATGAGCTTTGGCCCTTTGGAGGAAAGTATTGGCATATCTCAGAAGCTACTCAGTGTCTCTCAGGATCATAAAATCATGGAAGGCTTTCAATTAGAAGTGACTGTAAAAGCCCTGCTGTGGACAGGGACACCTTCCATTATCCCAGGTTGCTCCAAGCCCCGTCCAACCTGGCCTTAGACACTTCCATGGATGGGGCAGTCACAGCTTCTCTGGGCAACCTGTGTGTCCTGAGTTGACTATATGATGCTTTTATCCCCAATCATCTCATTCTGTTTATGTTGAATAGTAAGTTTTGTACCTTTAAGAGTGTTCCAGAGAGTGAAGTGGGGAGAGAAGAAGCGCGCAGTTTGTTTTCGGACACTGCACTCACTCCTCCACATTCCTGCTCCTGACTGTGTTGTCTGCGGATGGCTAGACAGGGACAGAGCTCTTCTGTTGTTTTTTAGTTAGTGTTAGCTAGCTGAGGCAAAGTTCCCTGGACTGTTTTTCTCCCTTTTCTTTGGACCTCTTGAAACTGCTCTGGACTGAGCACCCAGGAGAGCCCCGGCAGCTGCAGCTGTGGCCCACCGGGCCGGGCCGGGCCTGCGACAATTCCAGCACTGAGGGACTGATCAGAGACTGAGTGAGCTGAGCTGCCACCCGAGGACGGGGTTTTCTCAGTTTGTCGTCTCTTTTAGAGTGGCAAGGGGTCTCATTGTTTGATATTGTTTTGGTTTTATTGTTTAATAAACATTTTTTTTCCACCTTTCTCCAAGGAGGTATTTTTTCCGTCCCAGACCCAGTTGTGGGGAGGGGCCGATTGGATCTGCTTTTCCCAGTGGAGCTCCTTTGGGGGATTCGTCCTCAAATTTGCTCCAAACCTGGACACTGTGACAAAGCCTTACCCCCCTCACAGGGATGAATTTCTTCCCAATATCCCATCCAACCCTGCCTTCCATCAATTTAAAGCCATTCCTCCTCCTCCTGTCACTCCATGCCCTGTTCCCAAGTCCCTCTCCAGTGCTTTTGTAGCCAGTCCTGGAAAGTGCTCCAAGGTCTACCTGAATCCTCCACTTTCTCTGTTGGATCTGCTGGTCCAACCAAGATACCCCATGACTTATTTTTTTAGAGCTCTGGTTTTGTCCTTATGTGTTTTGGTTTGGGGTTTTTTGTTTTTGTTTTTGTTTTTTGTTTGTTTGGGTTTTGTTTGTTTGGTTTTTTTGTTGTTGTTGTTGTTGTTTGGGTTTTTTTTTTGTTTTTTTCCTAATGCAATAAAAATTATTCAGAAATGTTTTTGCACATGGATATGAAAACACGTGTTGGGAAGTCACAGGGACATGGCAACTCAGTCCTTTCATATCACAAGTTCAATTTGTAAGCAATACAAACTCCATGCAGGATTGTATCACAGGTATTTTGCATTCACTTTGGTGGTGATTTATGTAGTCCCCAGGGAACACACCCCTCAGATAAACACTGAGCTAAATTTCAGTTGCAGAAATGAGTACACTATTGATTAAATGTTGCAAAAATCTAAAATAGCCACTCTGCAGATTGCTTGCTTTTTTCCTTTCCCCCCCTTTCCAGGTTCTCAGATTAAATTATATCTCTGCTGATGAGCAGGGCACAGGGGAGGGAAGAGAAAAAACCTGTATGGTGGAATTTTTAAGGTCAGCACACTTGTTAGGGAAGTCATCGTGGGAGAGCATATATGCAAGCCAGGATATAATTTGCAGTCATTTATCAGAGCAATGAGGTGTCTGACTCCACAAGCCTCCTGGTTTTCTCCTGCAAGGCTGCACAAGGCCTCTCTGGGGATGGTGGCAAGCCTGTGATGACCAAAGAAGTTGACAAGAGCATGTCTGAATCCCTGCAAAGCCCTTGCTTGCAGCTGCAGGCATTGCCTCTTCACTAGTGGGTTGTTGTCTTTTTTTTTTCTTTTAATCTCTGCTGTTCACTAAAATGTAATTACCAAGGTATTAATTTTTTCCCTTTAACCAGTTATGATGCATTTGTGATAAAAGGTGAAAACTGGCTCTTTTTTGCATATCAATGAGAATGGGGGAGAAAGTATTATGTGGTGCATGATAAACCAAATGCATATGGGGGTTTTAGAGGTAGTTAACAATGAAGATTGCTTCAGTGCCTGCATTTAGAAGAAAATTGCTAAGGTGTTTATCCCTCAGAGAGAGACCATTAGCATGAATATGAAAGAAAAAGGCAGTTCTCTGAGTTAGGGAGTGTAGCACTGAGGAATTTTTACTGGTGTTGTGGAGAATTGATACGGTGATTTCATCCATATTTAGGGGTGAATCAAAAGTAGATATCATCTCCCAGGTAGGTGATGGACGGCATCGTTTCATTATTGCACATGACAAACCATCTTGGGAAGAGCAGGATTAATAAAGTTAACAAAAGCACAGTTGCAGAAAACTGGCAAATATATTATCATGTGGAAGCAGGAGGGCAATTAGAGTGGGAACATTGGGAATCTTAGTGAAAAGAAGCTGTATCTGGATGGAGAGTCTGAGTGCCTGTGCAGGTTATTTACTATTTCCTCAGTAAGAAAGAATGGTCACTCAGTGATGTTATATACTGTAGTCCTGAGTTATTTTGTTGGAAGTTGCTCAAATCTGTCTTTTTCTCTGCCTTATTTATTTCCCTTTACGTAATTTTTTTCCCATCAGGCTGGTGTGGCTCAATCTTTTTGCATAAATCATGGTGCAGGAGAGGTGAATACAGAATAGTGAGTGCATATAAAGTGCTCTGTAGTTAGGGAAGGGGCAGTGAAATTGTCACCCATCAGTGCTCAGGATGCAAAGGAATACTGACACCTGTTTTTCACAAGGCTTAGTCCTGCATAGTCTGTGACTGAGAGCAGTGCCAGATAGCACGGGAAGCAGCATCACAGCTGAAAAGAGAAGGGGAACCTGAATCTATAAGCCCACTTGCGGGAAACAACATGGTTTCACTGATGGAGAAAATAGATCGTGTCTAACAATGATTTAAAGTCAATAAAAAAATAACGTCACAAATCCATTATTTTCAGACAGGGTGAAAGCTTAACATACCAGTTCAGAGCTCAGACTCATTTGGATAAAGATGAGAGCAATGTCATCATGAATTACCCTGATTGAGTAATCCATATTAAGAAACTGCTATCTTTATTTTTAATTAATTTCTCTTTACATTCAGAACATTAGTTGTGCATAAAGTCTCTTCTGTATTCAGAGATAACCGATGTATTAACCAGTGGGAAGGAATCCATCTCTTTCATGAGAATACATTAGTTTTTAGAAAGAATCCTGAACTGAGGTATAATGCAGCATCATCTCCTTTCTGGGACTGAAGATCCATTTCTGTAGCAAGCAGGTTTCTGCTGAAGAACACAAGTATAGGGGAAATCAGGAGGGGAAAATAATTTTAGAAAGTTTTCAGCCAAATTTTGTGAAAATCATGAATGCAAATCTATGCTTGAATTTCTTAATCAGTGCATGCCTAATTGTGTTTCTTAAGTTGCTGATCATCCATTCAGTTGACTCTCTAAGCTTGGACAATCTTCTTGCCCATAGACAAGGTCTTGAGGTGCTGTCAATCACTCTGCCCAGGTGAGTAAACCTGGAAAACCCCTAAGAATCAGCAGCTAAAAGTAATGCTGCTGTTTGTCACAGAAATGGATATCATACCTGTGTCTTCCAGAAAGACCACCTGTCTTGAATACTCTTCTTCTTCTGTTTTCCTTTCCAGGTAAATAAATCATCTTAAACAGGGAGTTGCCAGTTGTCTTCTTAGGTACAGATTAATTTCAGTGCCTGTCTGAGCTTTATCCTCGTACATTCCCAGAGTTAAGAAAAGGCTACTGATTTTGTACAATGGGGAGTTTTTAATGTTGCTCTGGAAGGCAGTCAGATAAGGCTCAGAAAGTCATTAGTCTTGAAGAGTTTGGACTGAATCTTTTTATCTTCATACTTCTCCCACCATCAGTGATATGCATTTCATCCCCAGTACAAATTCACAGAAGAAAAGGAATATTGCTGTTTTACAATAGAAGCAAGAATTCTTTCCTGTAATTACAAGGCATGAGACACTGACTGATCATTGATCAAGGGACTGATTATTATAATAATCCACTGCAAGCTCATGGGCTAATTCTCATTTATACTAATCCCACTTTGAACTGCTCCTGAATCATTACTAGAATGGGCCAAAGGAGTTGTGAGAGAGGGGTTTGATGCTCAACCAGAGCAGTGTAGAGACTTGAAGAGGAAAAGAATCCATCTCTGCTCTCCGGCATTTAAGCCAGAGCCCCTGCATTTTCTTTGGTCTGTCTCTGAGCTGTTACTCAGCTCCCTTCCTTCCTTCCTCCCAGTGATGTGGCAGATGGTTTGGGCTGGCACAGGTTGCTGAGTACCACCTGCCGCAAATTTTTCACTCTCTTTTTCCATGTAACTCCCTTTGTTGTTGTTCTTGTTGTTGCTGTTGTTGTTGTTGTTGCTGTCATTTGCGAAGGGTGGCTTCGCAAATAAGAGGGAGGCAAGAAGAAAGCATGAAGTGCTGTTGATAATGATTCTGTGCTTTCTTTTTTTCTGCTGCATCATTGCTGGGAACCTGTAGCTGGTGCAGGCAGGGCTCCTGCAAGCAAAAGCAGCAGGTTGGGAACTTTGGCTTCTGTGGTGGAAAAAGTGTACCTTTATTATCTCATAATGTCACCCAACCCATGCTGAGGAGCAACATTTCCCACTGCTGAGCGTTGTGAAGGGAAAAATCCTCTATTGGCTTTAGGCATTAGATGCTACATTCTCTTGATCTTTTCACTCCACTGGAAATGAAACAGCCTTGCAGAAGCTAAATGAAAAGTCTAAAATGGAGAGGAGGAGTAGCCTTATCATTCAAATTCATGAAGGATATGACTGGGCAGGGCCTGGCAGAAATTGTGGACATCAGAGGCAGGGCTCTCCATTTGGTCTCTGTCAATGCAGTGAGAGAGGCACAAAAGAAAAGCACCCCCGGCATTTTAAACACTTCCCTGAGGATGAGTTGAGTTACTCTCTGGAGTCAGTCATATCTCTGTAATGACTGTAGAGAGAGGAAGTTGAAAATTAAATAAAGAGATGATTCTAAATTTGGAATACCTGACTACCTCTTCAGGAGGCAGAAACCACACTTAATAAAGCCTTTTGCATCTAGATTAATACTGGTATTATGAGTTTATATTATACAATATCCAGCCAACATCTTACCTGGATATTTTCTTATTTGAAATGTAACTGCTGCAGGTTTCTTGTGGCTTGCTATTGCAGGTAAGTTTTTAAAGAAATATTTGTTTTTCCCTTCCTCTGCTCACAAAAAAACACACACTAAAAAAGTTCATGAAAACCAGATAATTATCACAGCACTTCTCACCAGTGTACTTTCATTAGGTAAATCTATTTCAAGAGGTAAAAGAAAAGCACACTTTATGACAAGCAGTGCCAGGTGGATATGTAATCCTGACAAAGTCAACTGTGGTGCTTATGTGTGTAGGAGAACTTAGTTACAGAGAGATATGGAAGGTTTGCATTTTGGCTTTAAAAAAGATATGCTGTTAAAAAGTAATATTATACCATAATGGCAGAAATATTTCTGGAGACCGCAGATATTTTCAACTTACTTTGAAAATAGGAAAATTCTGGGTGAACAATGAAGTTTCACATATTATTTATTGTTTTAGATTTTTCTTCTCTCAGTATTTGAAGATTTTTCCCCTTATCCTCTCTCCTTTTTTTTTTTTTTTGCCATAGATGAATAATATCCTGCCTGTTTGCAAGAATATATCCCACCCCTCAAGTGTTCACTATAAATATGAAAAAAATCCAGTTTATAATAAGAATGACCCCTGTGGTAATCAGGGAGACAGTTTTGATTAAGAACATCTGTTAGCATATTCCTGGTTCTAAAGTCAAGCAGAACACAAGACAAGAAGATATAGAAAGTGACATTCTTCAAACTGTGAGGCTGGCCTCCCTGGGGAGGCTCTGACCTCTTCCAGAGACACAAGCCAAGATCATAAAAAAAGCCAGAACAGACATCAAAATGTGTGGAGTGTGTGTGTAGTTTGAAAAACATGACACCTTTGCTTCGGAGGTGCCGCATCTCTAAATTTCTAAGCACCACTCTTCTGAGGAGTGTGGGGAAGGACTGCACTTGCAAGCTGTGTTTACTGCTCAAACACATCACCACACAATGAAAAAGAGGGGCAGGAATGGTTACCCTCTGCTCATTGCCTTGTCCATTTTTTTTGTTGCTGTTGTTCTTCTTCTTTTCTCCTTTCTGGGGCTGGCAAGGCTGTCTCTTAGCTATGGGCAAGATGGGGATCTGGGAGAAATGGCTTCACTTTGGAGCTCTGCTGGTGTAAAGTGGTGATGTGGGAGATGCTGCCTCTAAACAACTTCTGTTCTGAGCTGCATAAAAGCTTTTCTAACCCAGCACTCATTCTCCAGCATTGTTCAGGAGTAAATACTTAGGAAACAGCAAAGAAATAAACTGGCTTTGCTGACCTTTATTTTACATCATTCTAGACTCTTTTACTCAGCAAGGCAGGGCTGTCCTGAGCTGAACATGACACCCAGACTAATGTTTGGTAATAATACATAGACCAACCCTTCCTAAAGGTCTGGGTATCTAAGTGTAGTGTGACTTTACTGCTCAATCACTTTGCTTCCTCTTCTAGATACATTAAGATACTGATCTTATTTGGAAAAGATTCTGATTTCTAATGAAAAAAACCCCCAACATGTAAGTTCTATTTATATTTCCATGATAACAGTATGAATTTTAAAATTAATAAAAAATACTGCTTTCCGTGAAAAAATTTCTCTTGCTCATTATGAAATGTGAGATAAAAGAGTATCAATCAAGATGAAGGAGAGAAAAAAGAGGTTAGGCATATTCTTTTTGTTAAGTTTTTTCTTAAAAGCTGCTGGAAAAAGCAAGACTATGCAGGACAACAAAATGTAGAAATAGGAGCACTCTCCCAAGTTTAGGTATGGAAGTATTTCTTCAGTGTGAATGGATTGGATTATGAAAGACAAAGTGTTGGTAGAATTGAGACTTTTGAAAGATTAAAAGGCCATGAAATAGGTTTTAACAGGTACACTGGCAATTGCACAGAGGTCAGGAGAAATGTGGGGCTGCTGCTGGAACAAGTGAGTGTCCTCATGATGAGGAAAAATGTACAAATACACTCAAGGCTTCCTCTTTCCCCATCTTCAAAAACAAGCTCTGCTCTTATGCCTCCCAGGAAAGTTAGAGGAAGAGAGATTAGAGGGAGATAAATAAGAGAGAAGGGAAGCAAGGTGGGTGCAGGCATGGATCCATGCTTGGATAAGACATATCCAAGCACGTTGAGGAAGCTGCGCAACATCATTGTGAGGCTGTTCTGACACCTATGAAAAATCATGTCAGATGCCTGATCACTGAAGAAAGGCAAATGTGACATCTCTCTAGGAGCAACCTAACCATCAAGAGACTTTCCTGTCAGCATTCTTCAACAACAGGTAGAAATATACAGTCTTATGAGGATTAGTGGATTTTATTTTTTTTTTCTGCATTCAATTATACTGGAAAAAGAAAAGGAAAAAGTTATGCTCCTTTCTTTCAACTTTTAGAAAAATTTGTTTTGTTTCTGTCCAAACTTGATGCTTGTTCTCAAGTATCACATCTCCTAAGAAGAATGATGATTTGGTTTCAAAAGAGTTTTTACCACACTTTTCAGTTAAGCCTTAGTCATAATACACAGGAGAGTATTCAAGATTGATGTCAAGCTGCAAAGTGCTGTAAGCATGAAAAATCTTCACGTTAATTTTCAGAATTGATTTCCTTTTGAGGGGGTGTGATTTCCTTCTGTCTTTTTCCCTTGGCATTTACTGACTTGGGAATGTTTTGTATTTTCCCTTTATTGAGTAGAAATTTGTATCCAGTACTATTCCCGACTGATTTTTAAGAGGTCCTTTTTACAGCAGGAAAAAATTAAAGAAGATTTTAGTGTGACAGATGCACAGCCGATTTTATAAGGGATAAAATATAATAATAAAACTACTTAAAAATCTGTAAAACCTTGGGTTTTGTCTCTACATCTGAACATTCACAATACACAGGTCAACTTGAGTTTCAGTTCTGTTTGCTGTAGATAAACATGAAAAAAGTGGAATCTGAAGTAAGACTTGAACTTAAAAATTAACAAAAAGATGTAATTTCTTCTTAGTCCTTTGTCTTTTTTGTATAATATGCCTACAGATTTGCAAAGATTTTAGTGTATTTATTGGTAAATAAATTTATTCTTTCTCTTAGTATATATTATTATGTTGATGTTCCTAGTGAAAAGGTAAAAAAAAAAAACAAACTTCTTTTGACATCAAAAAACAGGCTTATTTATGTTTGATCTTGGAGTCCCTGACTTTGTACTGAGCAATCGTGCCAAGGGAAAAAAACTGAGAAATGAATGTCAAAATCGAAAAATTGCAATGGAAATTACTAGCTGAGTTAACAACAGAAAGCCAATTCTATGTCCTCAATCCAGTTTGCACAGAATATTTAATGCCTCTGAAAATGGATAATTTCAAAAATGACACTAAAGTATTTTGCCTGTTTAGTCTAATTTATCAGTGGTAATAATGTGTCATAATAAAAATTTGCATAGGTAAATTCATTCCTATCCTGAAAGTTTTAACTATGCCCTGGCATGAACCAGAATGTGTAGGTAGATGATTCTAACTCAAAAATGTCAGTCCTAAAAGCTGAGAACTTTGTCCCTTTGGAATGATTCAGTGTGTGAAATTAGGAACCCAGGGCCTCCTGCCAGTCAGGGAAAGCCATTAAGCATCCCTGGGGAGTGATACTGGGAGTACTCCTGCTCCAGAACATCACTTACTGTGAGTAACTTAAACAGGGATGTGTGACCTAATTCCTTCTTGGTTTGCCATAAATGGCTATAAATGAGTGTACAAAGCTCTGAGCACTTCCTAGAGGTGGATCACCTCACTTAAACAGAGCTCATTCTTTGTAAAAGGTTGTGCAGGGCTGTCATGCAGTGGTACAGCAGTTGATTTATGGAATTTCTAACTCAAGGAGACAGGTCATCTGGGCTGGGCGTTGGGTCCCATGTGAAAACATGTAGTTTTAGCTATCAGGTCCACTCAGTTGTACAAACCCTCTAAAATAAATATTAGTTGCAAAAAATAGCTAATCAGATAACTAATGGTATAACTATTTTACAGCATTAAAAGCAGCCTGGCATTAATGGCATTGAATTGTTTACCAGCTTTTACAAGGACAGCTTAGACAGTAGACAACAGCTGCACAGCCAGCTAAATTCAGAAGCCTAATCCACAAATTTAACTTCTCTGAAGTTGCTCAGCCTGAAGGAATCTGGACTAGTTCTGTTCCTCCTATAAAGGAGACTACCTTCCTAAAAATGGCATAGAAGAGTTCTAAGGTGTAGCTATGATATTTTATGAAAAATCCTTTCCTTGGGATTTTTTCTCCTGAGAATCTGAGAGGCCTCAGGAATAAAATGTAAACAATGATTATCTGCTGCTGTGGAATGCAACGGGTGCATCTGTGATTGGTCTCATGTGGTTGTTTCTAATTAATGGCTAATCACAGTCAGCTGGCTCAGACTTTGTCTGAGACACAAACCTTGTTATTCATTCCTTCTTCTTCTATTCTTTTTAGTATAGTTTTAATATAATATATATCATAAAATAATAAATCAAGCCTTCTGAAACATGGAGTCACATCTTCGTCTCTTCCTCGGAGCCCAGTGAATACTGTCACACCAAGGCACTGATACAAAGAGGAGAAAATCAGGGTCGCATGGGATGGGGGCTGCAGTGAGATCTTTGTTCTGGTGTGAAAGCCTGGGGTCTGAGGGCAGATAATGGATTTAATGACTGTGTTTAATTATTATTATCCCTTCTCTCAACATGGAGGCTTTGAATGTTATGCATAGTTTTTTATTGCATCATTTATTAATCTAGTAGCTATCTAATGTAGAGGTCTGGAAGAGACCTGGGAACAGAGACACAGCTCTGTTCAATGTCTTGTCCAAACTATAGAGTGTGGAATCCTTTCTGTTTGATATCTTCAGTGCTCAGCTGCCCCAGTGCTTGCATATCCACTTTCCAGAGGATAGGGTACGTTATGACCTGACCTACTCTGGCTTGTAGCTTTGTAGTTAATAAACTCTCCTGGTGTGCTATGGGGTGATAATTCAGAGATTTTCAAATTCTGAGTAAGTCTCAAAACAGAATCCTACCCTTAAATGCCTATTAGTCTGCCATTTTGAAGCTTAGTTGGATGAACTTAGTCCTGCAGCAGGTGAAATGTTTTGGATGATATATAAAGCCCTTGGGTAAAAGATACATCATAAATAAATGATAATGGTCAACATGAAAGTCTATTCACAGCAAGTATTGTCAACCAACATGAGCAAGTATTGAGAGAGATTTAAGGTTGAGACTTTTAAAAGAGCATAAGAAATCCATTTCCCTTCAATTTTCAGCAGAGGCTGAGGATATATATATGTAAACTAAACTGTCTTAAAAAATCCTAAATTCTCAATAGAGTAAAAAATACAGGATTTTATGCTGCATGCTGCTGCTCATAGAAATGGTCCAATGTTTATATGTGCATTCCTTTTTTATCAGACCTTCCTGCATCATAATATCTCTGGAGAACTGATTCTGTCAGGAGGATTCTGATCCTGACCGACTGTTGCCATGGTATTGGGTTATTCTGGGCTGTGATCAAGAAAAACAAACAAACTTGAGAAAGATATTGGCTTTAAAACATATTCTCAAGCCATAGTGCCTAAGATGAGTTTTTGAAAACTAAATCTTGAATTTTGTACAATGTGGCAGTAATTAAAAGCTTCTGAAAAAAAAACATACCAGTAACAAGAAGCACCGCTGTGACAATAAACATAAAATGATAAAAATGCAGGAGGAGGAATGGGGCCAATTCTTGCACTGTTTAAAATTGTTCATTCTCATTTAATGACATTACCGCACACTGAAGTGAAACCTCCGTCTTTTCTGAGACCCTTTAAAAAAGTAGAACTTTTTACAGATCGGATCCCTGTTGTCTTTTTGATGTTACTGAGCTTTTGAATTGAGTGCATAATAAGGAATTTGTACCTGTTTCCAATTCCTAGGTAGTAATATAGTTTCTTCTACATCCGTTAATATTCATTCTGTGGCAAGTCACCTATTTGCACTGGGAGCACTGAAGAAGTTTCTGATAATACATGAAATAGTATTTTCTGTATGCAGGCACTTGCATAATAAGTTCATATTTTTAGAGTACAGAGCTCCTTTGATGGGAAAAGAAGAGAAAAAGTCCTGAGAGAAATCCTTATTATTGAGGTTGATGAACCCGGAAGGATGCACAAATTCCAGCTAGGAGTGTTTACAAGGGTAATACAACAATGTGAATTCATGTAGGGAAGTTTTCTGCAAGTTTGTAATTTACAGATGGATAATTTTCTTTGCCAAATTACTGAGCATGTTCTTCCTGCTCTGCAGGCAGAATTCACAGCCATGAGGGACCAGTACATGCGAGGTGGAGAAGGCTTCATTATCTGCTATTCCATCACAGACCGCCAATCCTTTCAGGAGGCAGCTGAGTTTAAGGAGCTCATTTATCGTGTCCGGCACACCTACGACATCCCCGTGGTGCTGGTGGGAAACAAAATAGACCTGGAGGAGTTCAGACAGGTAAGAGGCTTCTCTGCTGGTTCTGGCTTGGCTTTGCTTGGCTGCCTCCGGGGTTTCTGAAGCATATGTTGTGCAGGGCTACTGAGAATTATCAGTGCAAGAAGAGGTTTAATCAAAGAACAACAAATTTGTAACGAATTAAAGTCTTTGTGGTGCCTTTCATTCATATGTCGGGGAACTTGAAGCAGCCTTGGCAAATCACGTCTAAAATTTCTGGTTTCACTTGAAAAAACTTTGACTACTGTTGTCAAAAGATTTATATATGCTAATGAATATAAATATATGCAAATATGTTGAATATATATATAAAACATAGAAAGAGCTTCAATCAGGACCTTTGTGGAAAAATACCTTTGGTTTCTTTGACATTCCCAGCCATTAAACAGAGGTTTGCTTTTTCCCCAAACATACTACATTTGATTAAATGCTTTTCAACCTCAGACTGAAAAAAAAAAAGGCAAAAAAAAGAAAAATATGAGACACTACATTTGCCTGAAGATCCAGTGACTGTGCTATCAGAGTGCTCAGGTAAAAAAGGGACATGCAAGACTTGAATTCACTTTGATTCTTTTACCAGATTTCAGCTACCACCACCTAAAGAGCAACAGAATTTTTTCAACTACAAGGTCAATGACTGTGGCTCTCTCAATGTCTTTAATAATCTTTGCTCACTTTTTTCCTTTTGCTTCCTCTTTATTGTTTCTTCTTTCTTTCTACTTCTCCTTTATTGTTTGTGCTGGTGAGCTAGACAGAGATCACATTAGAATGGCTTGGTGTACTGAACAGAAAATATCTATGACTAGAACTGCTTTAAAATATCTGACTTCTGTGCAGGCATATGTAACAAATAAAATGGTGTTCTTTTGGTTCATGAGCATCTGCGCTCACCAATCCTATCTACTCTTTTCCACTTATACTGTCACTCTTCTCCCCATTTTGTTGTTTTCTTATTGTACCTGAAGAAAATCCAAGACAGCAGTGAGCTTGAAATTAGTCTTAAAGATCTGATTATGTACATTTAAAACGTCACATGTGTTTTCCAGATCATTGGCTTCCTCCCCAAATCAGGCTGTGACAAAACCCTGGTGGTGACAATCCAGCTGCAGTTTCACAGGGGCTACAAACACTGATGCCAGAACAGAAGGGGAGAGATGAGGGTTTGGGGAAGGATGTGGGTTCAGTTGTTTTACTGAGAGAACTGGACATTCACTTGATCCCAAAGCAGGATATAATTGATTACCTACAGCTACCCCTAGATGAGGTTTCAGCAGTACTCTGTTTCCTAATTGATACAAAGACTCTTTCACCAGTCTTTGGCACGATCTCCTGCTGGTCTCAAATTTTGTTGAACTTTTATATTTTAATCCCTGTCAACATATATAAAAATATATGCCTGGTTTGAATACCTTTACATGCTCCTTTGTGATCTTGTCTGGTCTCACAAACGGGAAAATTACTGCTCATGAATGTCTGGATTGGATTTCACCTGCAGCATTTTAGCTAAAGGGGCATGGGGGGCTTTTGGGAATAATATTATAAACTAAGCCTGTGAGATGTGATAAACACACTCAAAACTGTTCTATGAAGTCACCAGTGATGATCCTGCCTGAATATGTGAACAAGGAAAATTCAAATTGCGCCCCTAAATATTTAAAAGTTTTCAATGAAACAGAATTTAGGCCTTCAGAATGTTTTCCTCCACAAGCCCACTATTAATGCCAACACATTTGGCAGTGTCAGAAGGGTTTTCTCAAGTACTGCAATCCAGACCTTGACCCTTAAGTCAAAGACTAGTAAGGTAGTGTAAAGTAGATCTCCTCCTTTAAATAAAGATTTTGAATATGACTATGTGTCCATTAGCAAGTATTATGAACAAACAGTAGAGAAAAACAACTTTTTATGGAGTCCATATTTTGGGACATTGTTTTTAAATTTTTACTCTCTGTACTCTATGGCTGTTGTCTGCATATTTAGTTGGTGCTGAGGTATATAAGTCGTGCTCCTAGAATTTATCTTCATTTTAATTTCATCCATTTTAGATTTCACTCCACAGGTCAAAGCAAATCCTGGTTAAGTGTGGGTGAAGAGCAGATACTGCTCTGAGAACCTTCCTGATGTAAACTGAAGCTCTAAGAACCTTCCTGACCTAAACTGCGTGGGATGACACTTCTGTGCCCGGCTTTAAGCACATATTAATGCTTTCCAGTGTTTCATTATTTCAGAACTGGGACATGAGGCTGTGCTCTATGTTTAACAAACACTGAAATAAGTTTTATCTGTGCTCCCTGGTAAGGTTAAGCAATATCTAAGGAACTGGAGGAGCTCTGGGGAGGCAGATTGAAAGGGTTCTCTTCAAGGTCGTGCACTGTGGTTACAGCTTCATTAAAAGCATTTGGATGGCGGAGAGTGACAGCCAGCTAACCCTGGAGTGACAGGCAGCAATGAGCTGGTGATGTAGAGCATTAACATATCAATGAACAAACAGGGAGGTACACAAGCACATCAAATTCAAAGAGCTGAAAAATAGTAGGTGTCAGAATGCAATCAGCCAGGTTGGAATTTGACCAGGGCACCAGGGATAATATTGTTGCTTTGTTTAATGACATTTTTCTTCTATGAGTTTCATTAAAACAACTGTAATGTTATTAATGTTATTTGAGGACATAACACTAAGTTCAACATTCGTGGGCATCATTTGCATTTAATGACAATTCTGCAACAATTAGATGGGCTGTAGTGGCTTGGCCAGACAGAGCTGTTTTCTGAAATGTGAATCCCCACACTGCTCCCTTAATGATGTATGCTGCTTTCTTCAAATCTATCAATAGGACTACTAGAAAAAAAAATTATTCTGCAATTAAAATTGCGATTTAAGAGAAACACTGCTGAAAACCAAAACCCAATGAGTTTATTATTTTTAAATTATATTTTCACTTTATGATGGCTTCAGTGAAATTATAGTTTTTATCTGTGCTTGTGATTTCTAACGTTCTAAGAAATGGCTTTTTCTGTGCTCCTTCTTAAAGCAAGTTTTAGTTATATTAACCAGCTTAAAGAATAAACACTTTCAATTTTCTCTGAACAAGTTGGGAAAAATTGCACAAAAACTGGATAGGAAAGAGAGTAAATCATAATCTTGATGTTTATGTGGTGACAAGGCGCCCTCCATCCCCCTCCGAACAGGCATGAATTGCTTAGGCATTCACAGAATCATGGAATGGTTTGTATTGGAAGGGATTTCAAAGCTCATGTCATCCCAACCCCCCTGCCATGGCTGAGAGCACCTTTCACCAGACCAGGTTGGTCCAAGTCTCGTCCAGCCTGGTCTGGAACATTTATCCATGTCCATTCCCTGATTTTTCAGCCATTGCTCGAAGAAACGCTTAATTATTACATGCATTCTATTCCATAGCTATTTGATAGAAAAATACAGAACTAAATTATTAGGTAACATTTTCATTTCGGTGTTTTCAAACAACAAAGTCATTAGATCAGTAAATGTATGCTTGCATGTCTTTAATTATCATCAGGTTTTCAGAAACATGTAGGACCAGCTGTTCAAAAATGCTGATACTTTCACTTTAGGTAATGATGATACTTTCACCTTGTCTCTTTACTCCAGATGAACACCTGATTCACACTGTTTAAAACATGTGTAACAGATAAATATCTAATTAGAACATATTCATCTTTAAAAAATACGTTGAAGCAATTCAAGCCCATGCCATACTAATGTTAAATTGCAGCTTAATATAAAAAATTAATAGGTAGGACTTGTGGCATTACTGAAATGTTGTTTAGAAAATATACAAAAATGTTAACCTACTAATCACTCCAAAATATTAATTATATTGAGAAATTTAGAGGGGAACTAACTACTCCAGCTCCTTTTAATAATGTGCTGTAAGTCTGAGCTGAAAAACATTATTTCTATAAGCTGTTTTGAACTTTTAATGTAGATGTTAAAACCCCTGTGGAAATTCTATCCATGAAGAAATATCACAGCCTTCATGGAGCAGTTTTTCCTATATTTGGTTTTTTGACCCCAGAGGAATTGGCTGTGGGCTCAGTTGAGTCCATGGATAATATGCTGATGTCCATTTCCTCTGAAGTTAGGAGGGCAGTTCATGTTTCTGCCAGCTCCTGCCCTCTCTGGGAAGCCTGTCATCAAAGCTGTTAGTTTTTCCAGTATGGTTTTTCTCCTGAAAAGAATTCTGCAGTTGTTTACCTTTCCACCCATAAGTTGTCTTACTGGTTTCAAGCAAAAATCTGAGAGCAACAGTGCCTTGAAAGCATTTCCCTCTACAACCCCCTCCTTTAGTAGGAAATAAAAAATCAACATGAGATCTGCCTTTTCCATCCAGAAGTGTAGTGGTGGAACAAGGGGAGTGTGTTCAAAGTTAAAAAGAGTAGGTTTAGATCAGATGTTAGGGGGAAATTCTTCCCTGTGAGGGTGGTGAGGTCCTGGCACAGGTTGTCCCATCCTTGGGAGTATTTAGGGCCAGGCTGGACATGGCTTGGAGCACCCTGGAGCACTGGAAGGTGTCCCTGCCCAATGGGAAATGGGAAAATGGGGGTCTTTAAGGTCCTCTCCAACCCAAACCATTCTGTGGTTCTGTGGCTCTATGATTTAACACAGAGCAATGTATTACTCGGAGTGCAAATGTATTACAGAGCTTTCATTGTAATTTTTTCCCCTGAAGTTTCATTATACCCAGAAAATAATTTTCAAACCAGGATAACAGTGAGTTTTTGTGATCAGAACCAGCTGAATATTCTCACTTCAATGAGATTTTGCTCTGTGTTTTGCTCAAGACAGGGCGACTGATTATCAGACAATGTGAATGTCAACTTTTAGGATTTCATTTTGACAGTTGCTCTATTTTTACACTTCTCAAACCTTGAAATATCATTTGAGTCTGAGACAGACAAAAGTTTTTGTTTTGTTTTGTTTTGCTTTGGTTTGCTTTGGTTTTGTTTAGCTTTATTTTCTTAAAAACTTGTTTTGGTTTGGTTTCTTCTGCGTGACTAACTTTTTGGTATATATATCAAAAAATTGTCAGTTTGTACCTTCTGGTGCCTGGTTGAGACACTGAAAATACTTCAAGAATATGATATTATATTTTCTTTTTTTTATTATTCAGTGCATGACTATGAAGCACTGTTTACTAGATGCTCCCTTACTCATATTATGAATCATGAATCTGTAGTATTACGAATTTCTTACCTTAGCATCAGGCTGAATTCTCTTTCTTTTGGGATTAAAACTCCTTTGAAATTTGTAACTGTACTTCAACACCAGCAGTTCCACTTTCTCTTGAAAACATTAAATGTAAGGTAGGTAGAAGTGTCTGTACTGAAGAAAGATTCTTGTTTCCCATTATTCTGACCAATGTCCTACACCAAGAATGAATGGTTTCAATTTTCCTTCTGAACTTGAACTGCAAGTCAAGGAAAATGCATTTTTTGCTGCTTATTAATAATGAATAGTATACATTTGTGTTAATTACAGACATTGTAAATTGTGAGATTAAATTATTTGGCTAGACTCTCTATAAAATTAATGCAGAAAACCAGGATTTATCACATATCATAGAAGTGTCCCATAAAATGAGATGTATCTGCCTGGGAAGAAGTCTGTCTTGCTGCTGACAGCAGAGGGAGGCTCAGACAGCCATCTTCTTTGCCTTTTTGTGGTGGTGTTTCAGTGAGATGAAAACTTATAAAATTCTTTCTGACACATTTTCAGTTCAGAATCCAAACCTACTGATTCATTCTGTTATTGCTGCTGCTAACTACAGACTGTACTTCTGAACCATGCACTCATTTTTTCTTTGATTTTTGAATAAACAAAATCATAGACAACAACTACAAAACCATAAGGGAAGTTTTGTAGGAAAAATCCTGAGGAGAATATCCCTTGAGGGATTTCAAACCTCTGTGGATGTGGCACTTGGGACATGGGGAAGCAGTGGCCTTGGCAGGGCTGGGGGAATGGTTGGATCAGTGGCCTTAGAGGGCTTTTCCAGCCTCAGTGGTTCTAGGGATCTCTTTGTTTGAATTTTTTATTGCATTTTTAATTCATTCTTTCATCCATTTTTATTCCATTTGATTGTTCATTTCCCATGAATATTAATGTAGTTCCATTTTCCATCAGTGTCTGATGAAAATCAATTGCATTTGTAAGGAGCTGCCGTCATCAGGTACATGCACTTGCCTACATATTTCCTTCTCACATGATATCACATCATATTCTTTGTTTGAGCTTCAAAGTCTGTACAATATAAGCAATTTTTTCTGTTTTGATGGAGCTATGACAGTTGTCTGAATATTTGGAATTAAAACTACTGAAGTTGTCATTATGGTGTTTTATAATCCTAGAAAACTGTCAGACCTTTGAATAATCACTTTCTTGCATTATCAAAATGCCTATCTGGATTCTGTAAAGTTCTTCTACGACTCTAACTTCTATTTACTTTTAATTGGCTTTGATTTTTCAGCATTTCTTTTATGCTGGTCATTGTCCTAAGTAGTCTTTCTCATACAGATTTTAAAAAAGAATGTTTATAGCATTTTTCTTTCTGAGAAAGAAAGAAAGAAAGAAAGAAAGAAAGAAAGAAAGAAAGAAAGAAAGAAAGAAAGAAAGAAAGAAAGAAAGAAAGAAAGAGAGAAAGAGAGAAAGAGAGAAAGAGAGAAAGAGAGAAAGAGAGAAAGAGAGAAAGAGAGAAAGAGAGAAAAAGAGAAAAAGAAAAAGAAAAAGAAAAAGAAAAAGAAAAAGAAAAAGAAAAAGAAAAAGAAAAAGAAAAAGAAAAAGAAAAAGAAAAAGAAAAAGAAAAAGAAAAAGAAAAAGAAAAAGAAAAAAAAAAGAAAAAGAAAAAAAGAATATGTGGTTTTTCACGTCAATGCAGTTGTAGCAGAAAATCTGGCAGCTGTAATCTTTTGTAAGGAAATTCTATCATTATCAAGAGTCCTTAGCAAATATTAATTTGTACAGAGTTTACCTACCTCCTGTCATTACAATGCTTTCATGTTTCCACAACCTCCCACAAACCACAGCTTCACATTACCCAGGCTGAAGTAAATGCCGTCAGACACACAGACAATTGTAATGAAACTGTTGGCTCATTTCTCAATTTATAATTGTGTTAACCTCTAGTGAACCACTCAGTAAATCCCGTAATTCCTTCACCATGGAGCACAAGACATTTGAAGGGGACTAAGAGGCAGATAACAAGCTGCTCTGTAGGAGAAGAAACAACAGCAAAACAATAGCTGCACTGCGGATAATAAAATGTTTATAATGCAAAACCTGGATATTCAGCGATAAAACCAAAGACAGCTAATTGCTTGCAGGTGAAGCAGGACAAAGCAGGATGTGTAGCCAGAGGTACACACAGGGGAGGGTGTTGCAAGGTCACTTCTCTGCTAGGGATATTAAACAGCAGCACAATTTATATTGTTTTGAAAGGATCACAATACTTCTTATCTCTACCTGCTTTAACTTCACCATCCACCTCAGAGATTTTTGTTCTCCCCATGTGCTGAATCCTGACTTGGCATGACCACGTGTGACTTCAGTGGGAGAGCACCTTGGGGGAGAGGTGTGAAGGTACAGGGAGCCTCTCCCACCTCCTGCCTTGCTGACAGAGGCCACCCCTCAAGGTGAACTTGGGCTGAGATTTGTCTGCTTGTCCTACAAATTAACCAGACTGACTCTTGTGAAGGTTTCCATGTGTATTCATGCCAGCAGGACCTTTCTTTGTAACTAAAGCAAGCAAATCATATTATAAAACCTCCACACAAAACTCCTGCGGGGCCGGAGGAGGGTTGGGCTTGATTGCAAGCAAATTCAGAGTGCTGCAGCTTTCCTTAGAATCCCTCAGAGGGAAAGATGTTTGTTACACAATGACCACACAGAGAAGTGCAGCTTGCAAGGGAAAACACAGCGGCATCATTTGTTGGGTGGCTAGTGTTCAATCAGGAGCCTGTACAGATGCCTGTGCTGGATATTTGTTGTGGTTTAACTCCAACATTCAGCCACTCACTCATTCCCCTCTGCTGCTGGTGGGGAGGAAAATTTGAAAGCAAACAAAAAAAGTAGACACTTTAATAATTAAAAAAAAAAAAAAACTTTAAAAATTATATTAATGATTGTAATAATAATGAAAAGGAGAGAGAGGGAGGAACGAAGATCAAGAGAAACAAGTGATGTTCACCACCCACTGATTGATGTTCAGTGTGTCCCCAAACAGAAATAGGCAGCTTCTGGCCAAATCCACTCAGTTTATGTCCTGGGCAGGACATTCCATGGTATGGAGTATCCCTTTGGCCAGTTTGGGGCAGCTCTCCTGGCCATGCTTTCCCTTTACTTTTTGTGCACCTACTTATGGGCAGAACATTGTACATTAAAAAGCCCTTGCCTGCAGTGAGCATTGCAGAGCAACAACTAAATTTCACTGTGTTTGTCGGGAGTTTCGTTCAAGGATGGCTTAAAGAAAAAGGCCATGAAGCCATGCAATTGAGAGAAAAGTAAAAGGTAGTTGCAAAGCAGTTCCAAAGCAGTTCCCAGCCTGATTACTATAAACAATTAGACTTTCTCAGGCATCACTCTATAAACAATAAGGTTCTCAGGCAGTCTTCCCATAACAAGTGAAACACCCTCTCTGGGAAAAGATGGCACCCTGGGAACAGATATGGAAGTTTTGGGAACCTTTCATATCACAGTGGGAACACTGGTTTTGTTTTGTGTAAACAATTGTCGGTATTGTAAAACAAAAGGAGTGGTTAGAGTTTTCTCTGTTAGCCTATCGTAAACCTGGATTTTGGAATATGCATGAAGTTAATTAACACTGTTATTTAAAGTGACTGATCAATCAATAAATGGGAGTTCAATGCATTATAGGATGGTCGTCTCCCCCTCACTTCAACATGTGTTGTCAACATTATTCTCATTCTAGATCCAAAACACAGCACTGTACCTGCTACTAAAAAGAAAATTATCTCTATCCTAGATGAAACCAGGACAAAAGAAAACTTTGGAGAAAGCTCATCGTCCCTGGAGGATTCCCATAGCTCATTTTTCACCAGCATAGAAAGGTGTAAAGAAAGAGCTGCAGGTGGCTCTCACTCCACTTCTTTCCCTCCTCCAGGGCTGAGTGCAAAATGACATTTTAATAACCTTCCATGTATTTGCCAAAGCCTTCATTTCCCTGTGAATCTTGCTCTTGAGCAGTGTATACAAGCCAGGCATCAACCTGTTGTTAGCACAGAGGAGGAAGAGTCAGTCCAAACTTCCTGATTCATTCTGTTACTGCTGCTGCTAACTACAGACTGAACTTCTGAACCATGCACTCATCTTTTCTTTGATTTTGAATAAACAAAATCCTAGGACCACACCACAGCAGGCAGAGCAGACTAGGGCACAATTTTGCCCCTCCACCCCCCAGGCTGGAAGCAACACAACCTCAGAATTTATCCCGTCATTTTCCCCACTGGGGCACACATGTAAAGGATGCAGTCTTTGCATACATGTTGCTGTTTTTACAGCAGCAAAATCAAGGTTTCAGCCCAACCCTTACATGTTTAGCACAGTTCCATTTCAAGAAACTGTTCGAGCATATGCTTAATTAGGGTTGAAGTAATGCAATTTTTTTTCAATTTTATCTGTACTTGAGTGAAGACGTCCTGAAAGTGAGACAGTAAAAAACAACTTTGTAAAAATAAAAGTACCCCTCCAAAGTTGCATATTAATATAGACAGGCAAAAAGTAGGGGTTTTGTACAAAAATGTGAATTTCTGGGAACGAGGATAGCTTCCTATGTGTTTTTTGCAGTAGGAGGTCAAAACTCTTGAAAGTAGAAACTTTGCCAGAATTTAATTACAGCTCATTATGGTATTAATAATAATAAGAGCACGACCTAGCACTTAAAGAAATGAAGATTAATCAGTTTAATCATCTTTGATTTTTTTAAGATTTGCTTGTATTATCGTCTTAATGACTCACTTTTTTTTTTTTCCCAGATGAGTTAGGAAGTTAGAGAGATTTGTTTTGAATCATATCTAACAACTTGCCTAAGAACAGTAACTTTAGTTTAACACAGTGTGACATTGTTTTAGTTGCAGTCATAAAAACAAAAATTAAAAATGTCCTTTATCCCTCTCACCTCCCAAAAACACAGTATAAAAAAATAAATTAAGGGTAAAACATGTGTTAATACCTCATCCATGATATCCAAATTTTACTATATAAAATCTATGGAAAAATGGCAGCTTCAAAACCTCTGAGTAAATTGTTTGATATAACACAGTTATTTAAAGAAGATCCAGGAAATCACCAATTTTAAAATGACATTAAAGCACATTATTGCACTTGAAACTCAAGATGTTAAATGTCTAGAAAACATCAAAATTTAGGATTCACTGTTAGTCATTTACATTACTAATCAGATATTTTTGTGGATCAGAACCCCAGAGACTGACTGGGTATTTGGGTATGGTGCCTTGTTTATTTGAAATTAATCTGTATTGGGTTTGATACAGCTCAGCTTCTTCATCCACCTTCTCCTGATGAGTATTGCTTCTAAAGCAAGAAAAGGATGAACCTCCCTTCTATCATTACTGTATTTATTTCCTCTGTCACTCAGGAAATAGTCTTTCTCTCTGTTTCTATCTATGTCATTTTTCCCACTGAATACAATTAAAAATGTCAATAAGGAGAAAAATATGTTTTGTCAATTATTTTTGTCATCTGGTACAAGCCCTGACACACTTATGCAGTTTTGTGTGTGCCTGTGTCTGTCTGTGTGTTTTAACACAGTAAATTAACACCAACATTGTGCTCAGTACAGGATATTCATCAGCACCACGGGCCACCCCTGGGGTATTCCTGTCATAAATAGTTCAACACTGAAATTTTGAATTCACTTTACATTTTCTCTGATGGTGGTGGGGAGTAACATAATGATGTGACTAATATAATGTCTTGGTTAAAAAAAGTAAAATTTGCCTTGGTTCCCTAGATTCCATTTATTTCTACATCTTACAGTTTCTTGGATTTTATAACCTGAGGAAGCATGAGGTGTGGTTTTGTTGGGTTTTCCACCCAGCCTGTTCTAAAATCAGAATGATATTATATCCGATGTGCTGTGTCTGGGGCTACCTAAACAGCAGACTAAACCTTGTGACCTTCCTATCATTGTTTGAAACCTTCCTAGCAACTAATTTAAACCCCACACAGCTACTGTCACCAAGTCCTGGAGTATTTTCCACTGAAGCCAGACCCCAGGATTATTCTGAGTGCAGGTGGTCAGACTGAGAGGAATGCTCAAATCCTCAGAGCAATCCAGGGATTTTCACTTCATTCTGAATTGATGCAGGAATGTGGGAGTCAGGTGGCTTCCCTCTGATCTGTTTTGCTCTCTTTCTCTCTTTCTTCTTGTATGAAGAAAACTGTGTGGATTAGCTCCACTAAATTAAAAAAAAAAATACAGATCTTTTTCCCTAATTGTTTTTATGAATCAGTTATTTGTTAGAGGTCAGGGGGAGATTGAAGGTGTTTGTGTGTTTTGTGCGGTCAAAGAAGGAAATAGAAGAAGAGGAGGGTAAAAGTGGAGATGATTTATGTTTTCATTGGAGTGAAAGGAGCACTTTGAGCACTCTCCAGACCTGGGGCCTCGGGCTTCAATTGGAGTACAGACCCATGTACATTTCCCAGTGCCATCCACGGGAAAAATGCTGCTCATGGAGAAGCTGTATTCCCTTTATACCCCATTTTCTATCCCATCTGAAGTCAGTCAGATGTTTTCACTGACGATTGCCTGTGGCTACAAGATGACTGGCGATGGCAGGTAACCTTTTCAAGATTATAATGTTCTCAAAACCAGAGGGAGTTAGACCTTGAGAATTGTTTGATTTTATTTGGAGGATCTGCAATGCTGAGAATCCCTGACTGAGATCTGCCAGGAAACAAGCAAGTCCCCACCAAAACACCAAAAAAACCCACCAAAACCAAAACAAAACACTGAAACAAAACCAGAATAAAATAAAAAGGAAATCCAAAACAAAGAAACAAAAAAATGGTAGAGTTAAAAAGATCATAGATGGATCAGTAACCCTTGGTGATCAGTGACACTGAAGCCTGGAAGTCCTTTGGGAAACAATCACCACTTCAGACATGATGACATCTGCAAAAAATTCTGGAGTGCCCAAGTGTAATATAACAATTTAAAAAATTTCATGTTAATATATTCCTGTATTTTGAGACAGAGAATATGTCACTGTCAGATATCTTTGCTCTTGCTAGGGTTTTAACCTTATTTGATAATTATTTGTGAAGAGAAAGAATATTTTATAGGTTTATATGTAGCAGTTCATTAATTATTGCTTTTCTTTGTTTAAAGCATACACCTCAGTCCTTTGTTTTGTTAGGAGGGAATTTTTGTGTAAGATAATTTTGTGTAAGGATAATTCCTAGACTAAAAATTTCCATTGAGCTTACTAAATTTCTGGGGAAGAATTTTCTTGTATTCAGGGTTACTTGTTCCTCACTCACTGTGGAATCTGGAGCACAAAGCCATGGCTAGATGGGGCATAATGGTAAAAGTGCCTTTTTACTCTATTCTGAAAATCTTTCCTGACATTCTTAGTAACAGGAGTGAAGAAATCCACATTAATAATAGCTGAATTTTTCTTTATGCCAAAATATGTCTATCTAAGGCACAATTAATTTTTCAGAACTTGCTGGAGAATCTCCCACTGTTTGCACCATTGTTCTGTGAAAAGAGAGACTGAATTACTTTCCACTGCTGTCAAATTGGCAACTTTTATTTCATTTAAATTTGACTCACACACACACATAATACTGCTTTGACTAATTTTAAGTCCCTATAATATAAAAATAATTTTATATTTGTCCCGATTGCCTGACATTTTCAATATGGAACATCTGTAAAAGAGAAATTGGTTTTTATGGAGCACAGGTAAAAAGGCCATGTGGGAAACTGAAGACAATTAATGAAAAAAAACCCTCATAAAAACAGTGGAATAGTTCCAATGGGAATCTGTTTCATTCTACTTGTGCAATAAAGTTAAAGGCTTGTTGTTATGCCAAAATTAGACAGTAGTGCAGAAATCTTTATTTTTATAATCAGCAAATTCCTTAACCTTGTGACTAGATAGTCTGCTTTTCTTCAGAAGTGTTCCTCACTAAAGCAAGATAGGATTGGAATGGCTGTTTTCCTTCAAAAATTAAAAATATAAAGAAACAGCAAACTTTCATAGTATTGAAATCTCCAGCAGAAAATATTTCTGTAAAAAAATGTGGTATTTACACGGAAAATTAACACAATGCAATGAATACAATGTAATGAAAAAAACCTACCGTACTACCTGAAATTAAGTACTGAGCTGTTACTCAGAAACCCCATACGGCCATTATCCACTTAAATGTATTAAGCCTTCAGCTTCTTCAATGCACGGTTTTATTTGTCTAGGTAGTGATTGAAAATGGATCATTTAGGTTATCTCCACTTTTCTGTAGTGATGGAAGTATCAAGAGTGCCTATATTATATCCCTTACCCTCCTGTGTCTGCTTCTCATTGAAATTCTACAGTCTGAGCAAAGTCAGACCTTAATGTTCTGCCTTTACCTGCTTCAATATCTGTGGTTTTATCTTGATGAATAATGCACCTAAATGACAGGATTTTGTGGTATTTTATTTTGAACAATCACAGGAAAGACAGAGAATGCTGAGGTGACTTCGAATGACAGAAATGTGGGTACTTGATACTAAAAAATGGTGCAATGAAATAAAGTTTAGTTCATTATTTATATCAAGGTAGAAGTAATTGGTATAAAGGTCTGCAGTCAGAACATAAGCTACCCAAAATTTGGAATTAGGACTTTAGGTTTGAGGGTTCTTTAGTAGGCTTTCTAAATTCAATACTTGGGCAGCTTATAAAAATGCTAGAAAGGAGAGATTTTACAACTAACTGACGATATATCTGCTAACAAATCATCAGGAACAGATGGTATTCACCCAAGAATTCCAAAAGAGTTCAAGTATAAAATTGCTGAACTATTAACTGTGCTTAAAATGGAATCAGCAACAGGGAAATGGAAGATGGCACGTGCAGAAGAGTCCAGGGAGCTGCAGACCAGTAAATCTGAGTTCTACTGAGCAAATTCATACCTACTACAAGAAAGAGTAGCAATAACAAATATATCAATAAACATGAATAAATAGGAATAACAAATATGTGAATAAATATAATTTCACAGGCAGAACTTGTAGCGGTTTTCAGAAAGGCAACTTGTGCCTGACAAATTAAGTCAACAAGCATACAAGGAACAAGATAATGGCCATAGGTTTCATAAACTTCTAAATAGTTTTATATGAATTGAAAAAACCCCAAAATTGAAGGAAAATATATAAATGTTACTAAATATCGAAAAGAAGAACTAACAAAGATAGGAATAAATGGTAAAAAATGAAAAGTTATCACCTTTTTTAAGTCCAGGTGGATAGAAATATTCCTTTTTGAAATAGAACCATCAATGTCTGTAGAAAAAGGTGTTAGACTTTCTATTTAACTCCTTTGGTTGGCATTTAACTCTATTTTGGGTGGTAAAAATTACAGTTAAACATGATGAAGTTTAAGAAAAATTCTCAATATATTTAGAAGTTTAAGACTAATTCTCAATATTTTTAATAAAAAGAGTATACATTGTTCTTAAGAATACAAGATTGGGGGAGAATTAATTGATTAAGCATATTATATGTTAAAAAATGAAAATGCTTTGCTACAGAGTGCACAACTAAACTATGTAACTAATTGCTGTAGGAATCACAAATGCAAAGGACTGTTTAATGGGTTTAAAAAGCAATTCAACCATTTATGTGAGGAATTTTTAAGGGAAACATGACATTCCTAATTCGGGAAGTGCCTGATCCTTAGATTCCCCAAAAGTGCAAGGAGACAGCAGTAGTATTTTATATGTTTCACCTGCTTTCATGTCCTGTCTCTGAGCAAGTTGCTGCTGCTGATGATAGCATGGAGGGACAAGACAGAGCTGTGGTCTAATTTATTCAGTGTCACGGCTGTTCTGCTACAACACGTATATAAAATGAACGATAACAACTGAATTTGAGAGGGCAAACACACAGAAGTCTCATGAAAACGTTCATTTACATAAGTATTTACATTTCCATGTGCTCATATATAATACATTAATGTGTACAGCAGTATTAACACAGTGTTAATATAGAGTAATCACTGTAGTTATATTATGATCGTATGATTATTATATAATCATTGATATTATATGATAATTGCTGCTAACGATGGTTGGTATGGGTTTCCTCTGGGATTCTTTCTGGTTATTTTCCTTGTCTCTATTTCTGAGGTACTCTATTTTCCAAGCAAATGTTAGCTTGGAAGCAGATGTTCAGTCTGCACTATAAAACAGTCCAGAACACTGGTCCCAAGAGTTCTCCCTTTTCAAAAGTCTATGAATCTTTTAATACTCTTTCACTTTTCTAAGTTCAGGGAGATTGTTAGCAGTAGTCATACTTATTAGAATAATTTCTGGCAAGGAAAATAAAAAAGTCATTAGATAACAAAGCCAATTCAATTAAAAGTAAATATTTCCAGAAACCTTTCTTAAATCTGTCTTCTCTAAGCTAAAGTACATTTTAAATACACACATAAGACAAGAATCAGGAACGGTTTTAGAGACATCCCAGGAACCTGACTTCTGCTCCTCAGATCAAACATCAGATAATGTTGTCTCCCTCATGCATGATTATATGCATTGTCTAATTTCAAAGCAGAAAATAACCAGTAGTAAGGGGTGGAGAGATTCACTGATGCAAGCTCCAGAGCCTAAGGCTGACATTGCCTTTCAAAACAATTTTGGCTATGAGTGCTTACAAACAGATGTCAGGCTGGGGAAAAAACTGATCAGCAGTGCCACTAATTTGATGTCCTCAATGCTTCACTAGCTGGATGATTTCCCATCCTGGACTACTGGCCCATTAAACCTGTCTTTTATTACACAGCCATAAAGCTGAATGACAGAAAATACATAATTAAGACTAGTCAAATAGAAAGCAAAGGATCTGTGTTGATCCCATTTTTCTGAGATAGTGAGGGACAAATTGGAATCTAAGGGCCAATATAAAGCAACATTAAAGTGTTTGCTTTGTGTAACACAGAGCTGAGATCTTTACAGCCGTGTGGGGAAAACTCCAGGTGTATGGACAGAGCTATTGTCCCAGTTATCTGACATGCTGGGAATAAAAAAATCAAATTTATTTCCTAACGTGTTTGTGTTACATTAAATTTTGTCCTAGGGTGAGGAGTCTGGATAAGTTCTTTGTCAGTGACATGGGCAGTGCAATCAAAAGCACCCTCAGTAATCTTGGTGATGACACCAAGCTGTGTTGCAGTCACATGCTGGAGGCAAGGGATGCCACCCAGAGGGACATGGAGAGACTGGAGAGGTGGGACTCTCTGAAAATTGTAAAGTTCCAGGTCCTGCAGTGGGTCAGGGCCATGCCAATCACAAGTAGAGGCTGGGCAGAGAATGGCTTGGGAGCAAACCTGGGGAGAGGGACTTGGGGGTGTTGCTGAGAAGCTCCACGTGGCCCAGCCATGGCAGTGGCAGCCCAGAAAGCCCCAGCTGTGTCCAGGGCTGCATCAGAAGAAGTGTGGCCACCAGGTCCCACCAGGTGGGGAGGGATTCTGCCCCTCTGCTCCTCCCTGTGAGGCCCCACCTGCAGGGCTGCATCCTGCTCTGGGTCCCCAGGGACCACATGGACCTGCAGGGCTGCATCCTGCTCTGGGGAAGGTTGAGGAGCTCCTGGAGATGCCTTCAGGGCTGAGGGATCTCTCCCCTGGAGAAAGCCTGGAGGAGCTGGGGATGTTCAGCCTGGAGAGGAGAAGGATCCAGAGAGACCTTAGAGCCCCGACGAGTGCCTGAAGGGAATCACCGGAGAGGAACTTCGGGCACGGGCCTGGAACAGCATGACAAAGGGGAGTGGCTTTAAAGTGAAAAAAGGGGAAGTTCAGAATAGGTATAAGGAAGAAATTTTTCCCTGTGAGGGTGGTAAAGACCTGGCACAGGTATCCCAGAGGAGCTGTGGCTGCCCCATCCCTGGAAGTGTCCCAGGCCTTGGACAGGGCTTGGAGAAACCTGGGATAGTGAAAAGTGTCCCTGCCCATGGCAGGGGCTCAGAATGAAATTAACCTTACAGTCCCTGACATCTTTAAAGCAAAAGTTATTCAACTTGTTTGCTACAACTTTGTTGCTCCTTCAGTCAGGAATAATGGTGAAAAGATCACTAGAACTTAATTTTCAGCATCATAACACACATTGGATGAGGGCAAATTAAAGCTGCCAAATTAAGACTCAAATGTTTGGTTGCCTTTGAGCTGAACTTTTGACTGCAGAGACACATTAGAGATGGTTGGGAATTGCCACTTTATTCTCATTTCCCAAAGCTGTAAACACCACCTTTACATTCAATTGTTCAGGAAGAGTCTGTATGATTGTAGTCATTATCTTGGTATAAAATGCTTCATCTGTAAAAGCAGACTACTTCTACTGGATCAACATTAATATTTCAGGCAAATTTGAGATTCGTGTTCTACTCTAACTGCCTCTTTATGCAGTTTGTTTTCCTAATATTTGCCATCTTGTAAACTTTTTATCAGGAAAATTCCAAATATATATATATATATTTCAGTGGTTTTTTTTAAATCCCATATGAATTTCTGAATTTGCCAGTCATACTAAACAACTTCAGGTATTCACAGGATGCACTGTCATGTATTATAATATACCATGTCTCATTATTCTTTGCTCAGATTCTTGAAGTAAAGACTGGAACTCTTGAACAAAATTAATGACTTGAGCCTAAAAAAATCAGTCTAATCTAATAACTTTGAATTTTAATAGCTTTTGAATTTAATACAGCTGTTGCCTCACTCTTGTTTTACTCAGACTTGTGGGTAGTGTGGCTTTTTTCCAGGACAGATCTGCAGGTTTTGCTTTTGCGGCCTGCCTGCTAATCAATTCTGAGAATCACTAAATATCTCTGTGTCCCTCACTGAAAAAGGTATTCTAAAAGAGCCTTCAGCAACAATAGACCATTAATGTGGAGACTGATAAACCTTGTCTGCAATTTCTATTAACAGTTTCTAGTTTCTCCCTTTCATTTCTTCTGCTAATTCTTTATCTTTAAGCTTTGTCTTGTTTTTCTTCACAGAAGCATCATTAAGGGGCAAACCCTGTGAAAAAAATCAGATTATTTATTTTTAATAGAAAAGAAGATTAATTTGTTGTTCTGAATACAAAATAATATTTTAATGATGATTAGGGGTGTATAAATAGTTTTCAATAAGAGAGATTAATGCAGTTTTGATAACCATTAGAGCAAAATATTGAGGGCAAACTGCTAATACATTGGCATCACTGATTTTATGAACTCATTTTATTTCAATTCCTGCTGTCATACAAAAAAGTGTCTTTGAATGTTGGAGAAGCATATATAAATATAATTTTCTAAGCAAAATAGAATGGGTAGGAATATTCAGCAAAAAATATCTGAGCAATTATGTAAATTGTTATGACTGTTGGAAATCAGAATGTAACTAAGCATTTACGTTTTACTGCAATATTTGTATTATTATTATTTCACCTTTAATAGAGGCTATTTTGTGTGTGGGTGAACCAGAAGATTATGTTGTAGCTAGCAAGAATGTTAACATAATTTTTGGTACACTGCGTTAATAAAACAAGTGTAATGAGCCATAGTGGTGTGCAATATCAGGTCAATGTGAGAATTAAACTGCAAGTAATTATAATACTAAGATTGGTTGTATTCTAATTATGCTATGGCTAATAGTACAGAGTCGATTGTCTGAAACCAAAATTATTTGGGCTGGAGTTGTTTTAGTATAGATGAATATTAGCTGATGCATTGTCATTGAAGTGATATTGCCATTTGTTTTTCCATAATAAAATATCCCTTGAAGAAGCAGTTAGAATTTTCTTCTAAATGGAAATGTAAAATGTGCTGGATTGTGAGGAGCAGTGACACTAGCTCCCTGCATTTATTCTGGTTTTTATGGTGTAAGTAATGTTAAGCAAATTTGTATTCCACGTATCTCATAATGCAAGAACATGACTGTAAAAATGATGTCTATAAAACTACTAATTACCAGAGAGAAGCAGTAGATGGATATAGTTATATTCTGAGCACAAATTGGACACTAGTCCTGAGTGAAAATTCACTTCATGCACAAGCTGCTTGAATTCAATCTTATTCTTAATTGAGAAGTGCAGGAAAATCTCCAGTCATACAGAAAAATGGGGGGGAAAGAGTTGGAGTTTGCTACAGTAGTACATCAATATTAACATAAAAGGTCTTGTTAGAAGAATATCCTCACTGGCTAGGACTCCCCTCATCTGCCAAACCTAAAAAGTCTGTGATTCAGTTGTCTTAATTTGGTCTTTTCACCCAATCCATCACTGTTCAAGGGGAGCAACAAATTCTGTTCTGTTCTGTGCAATCATATAATCATCTGTCCTATGTAAAGATAATTCCTTGCTATGTAGTGAATATCTGTCTGCACTGACTCTCTCTTTTTGGTGTTATTAGCTGTGAAGGGGGACTGATATTTGGGAAAAAAAGCATGTTCCACAAAGTATATGGGTTTAGCTAACAAAATAGTTTGGCTTGGTGAATTTTGGCCCAAAGGAAATGGTTCCTAAAAGAAGAATTCTGCAAAGATCCCAGCCCTACCCCCAACAATTAACAGAGCTTGTCTTTCTATTTTAATTGTTGCTTCAACAGTATGCAAATTTACCTTACATAGAACTTTCATAACAAACAAAATTCTCTCATAACAGTTTTTATCAACAGTATAATTTTCAGCAAATTTATCCCTGTTTCTCATTGTGATTGATCACGGAACATGCTTTTCCTTGCATGAATCTTTTTATCATTCGCAAGATAAAAATACACTTTATTTTAGAGATTATTCATCAATTTGCTCCAATAGACTACTGCAAAGAACACTGGCTCATCATAATTTACAATTCTTGCTGCTTAATGGATTGCATCACACACAAGCTTCTGGTTCTGCTTCTTTTTATTTCCCCAGTAAGAGGCCCGTAAGCAGGAGCCGAAGCAGGAGCAGACAGGCATGTCCCCACTGCTGGGACCTGGGGAGATGTTGTCCTGCTAGACTCCTTTCTCATTTTGAGAAGCCTCAAATTGGAGATTATGAGCCAATTCCCCTCATTTTCTAAGCTGATGAGAATTCAGGTAATAAGTTTTCTACACGCAAGGAAAGTATTCACCCATGAACGAATTCTTGTTATTGAAGTAAATGAAAGATCATTACATACATCAGTGACTTCAGTGTAAAAATCAGCACTGGGCTAGTTACTGCTAGACAGCTGCAAGGGCTGGATGCTCTGTAAAGGCAGGAACACCAGGAATCAGTAGTGAGGAGCTGCACTTTATCACAAGGCTGGGGCTTAGGCAACTCTTGTGGTTTAACCCCATCCAAACCCCAAGCCCTCCACAACCTCTTGCTCCTGCCCAGCCAGCAGGAGTAGGGAGCAAATCGGAAGGGTAAAAGATGGAAAACACATGGGTTGAGACAAAGACAGTTTAGTAGCAAAAGAAAAAGCCTTGCCACCAGCAGAGCAAAGAGGGGAATTAATTCCCTGCTTGCCATGGGCAGGTGGGTGTTCAGTCACCTCCAGAGAGCCAGAACCCACCACATGTAACAGTGGCTTGGGTAAACAATCACCATCACTCCAAACATTCCCCTTCCTCTTCCTTCCCTCCCTTTACACACTGGGCACGACGTCACACGGTCTGGAGCATCCCTTTGGTCACTTGGGGTCACCTGTCCTGGCTGTGTCACCTCCCAAACTCTCGATCACCCCCATCCCCTCCCCAGCCTGGCAGTGCAAAAAGCAGCAAAGGCCTCGGCTCTGTGCAGGCCCTGCTCAGCAATGACAGAAACAGCTCTGTGTCATCCACCCTGTGCTCAGCACAAACCCAAAACACAGCTCCTGGGAAAAATCTAACTCTACCCCAGCCAAATCCAGTAGACCAGCAATAGGTAGTCCTGCACCATCCAGCTCTGGTGAGTAGGGTCCAGATCCACAGATAAGTCTGTGCTGAAGAGGCATATCCAAGAAGAAGACAGAAGTAAGATCTCTGAAAACAAGCTCTGGATCATGTCTGACAACAACCAGCAACAACCACTGTCCACAGATCATCAAGCAAGGCCACAGAGCTGGTGCTATTTCATTTGTGAAAAAAAGAACACCTCGTGTCAGGATGTCGAGGGTATCTTAGAGATAAAACAATATTCTAAAGAGGAATGTAGCAACCCCAGTGTTGTCATCAGTTTTTTAAGTTCTCAAGCTCTGTAAAGAGTATATAATCAGTGTTAGATTTTAGCATCGGAGTCTGCTTGCATCCACTTCATTTTCAGATTTTCAGTGTGCAGGTGGTACCATGAGGAAGGTTCTCAGAGCACTTCATAACCGGAATGATTGTGGTTATGTTTCAAAAAGGCTGGTGAAGCTGACAACAGGATCTCAGAATTCTGATGTCAAATCATCTTTCCCTCCTCTGTTTTCAAACTTAACACCCTGGAATGGTAAAGATCCACATTGTTACACTAAAGTGTAGTAAACAGTAATCTCTAGTAAACTATAGTAATCACTGTGTGCTTTGGGACACTGCATTGAATACTAAGCAGGTCTATGCCTATACTTTGCATACTTTTAGTAGTTCTGAAAGCTTCCTTTTTTTTAGCAGTAATTAAACTATGTGCGTATCAAAATATTTGTAAATAAGATGTAATTTCTGTTGCATGTAGTAATTTTATTTTCATTCTCTATCACAGACTGGTAACATAAATAAAATGATGAAAAAAACTTGCAGAAAGGATTTTCACCTCTGTCTTTGCTTCCCTCTTTCCAAGTTTCCTTCACAGTTATGACTTGTTGATTAACACAGAGCAGACAGCATCAATATTCATACTTTAAGGACAACTATTGAGATCTATGTGTCTCTGGCTCAGTAATATACAGATTCTGAGGGACTATTCTTTTTAGGACAGCAGAAATAGAATTTAGAAAGTGATTATTAATAACTAATAACATTGGCTACACAGTTTCATTGCTTTGCAATTACCTCAGAAGAGACTCCATTAGACCTGTAGGTACATCCTGTTTAACAAAGGCTCAGAGGAATATAGCCCTTCTCCAGAAGGAGAGTAAATTTTCAAATCATTTAAGAATGAAAACAAAAGAAAAGTATAAAGAAATTCCTGCAGTCTATATTGCAGATTAAAGGCTTTTCATCTCAGTAAAACCAGCAGTTTGTCACATAAAACTCAATTCAAGTTAGTGATATTAATATTTGAGAGATTACATCAGGAAATTGGTAGGAAAGAGGCATTTGGTTTTATCACAGCACAAAAGATCTTCACTTTTTCAACAAAAGAGGTCTAGCTCTGGCTTCTCTCTCTCACCAACCTCTGTTTTATACATATTCAAGAGAATTGAAAATGTGTAAGGCTAGAGTAATGTATTCAGTTAGAATAATGTATTTATTTATGTATGCATCAAGCAATGGAATTTCTACCATTTTCTAAATTATGATTAGCAAGGATTTCCCCTCTCTCATTTTGAATGTTAACAAATTAGGATACCATAGAAAACTGTGATTTCAAACCAACAGAGCTGACTTTGGCTGGTTGCAAGATATCCAGACAAAAGCTCTTGTCTGAGTTTTGCATAATTACATTTATACTATGCCGTGCCCTGGTCTGTTCACATCTGCATTTAGATTTCAGAAGAATCTTTATTCCTCCCTGAATATCTGTGTCTGGCAGTATACAGAAGAAAGCTGGTGTCTGCCTGATCAGACATAGCCCTTATACTCTGCTCACAGGGTCAGATCTTAAATTCACAACCCTTAACATCATTAGGGTTGGGAAAAATCTCTGCTATCCTTGGAAATCTAAAATGTGGAGCTCTACAGCAGGATGAGTGGCACTCTAAAGAGTATCTCTGGGTGAGCCATATGTGGGAATGCTGATTTCCTTTCACTGATAAAGAGAAAATGGGGTCAAGATGACTAGCTCAGATGGAAGGTTATTATGTTTTATTTTCTTGGAAAGTCACAGAATCACAGAATACTTGGGGCTAGAAGGGACCTTTAAAAGCCATCTAGTTAACTCCCTCTAGAGTAATCAGGGACATCTTCAAACAGATCCAGTTGCTCAGAGTTGCATTCAACCTGACCCTGAATCTTTCATATCTTGGGTCATCTACCACCTCTCAGGGCAGACTGTTCTGGGGTTTTACCACCCTTTTTGTTAAAAACTTCTTTCTTGCATTTTATCTTAAAATAAAAGTGGATCCTCCTTCAGCTTTACGCCATTACCTCTTGCCCTATTGCCACGGGTGCCCATAATAAGTTTGTCCCCACCTCTCTCACTGGACCCCTTCAAGTACTGAAAACTTGTCTGCCCTAACTAGTCATAAAAACTAGGATAAAACCATATCAAATCCCAGTGAAAATGAAATTTACAGCTGCCCATCTGTCAGAGCCTTCAGGTAGAAACTACTGCATTATTCCTCCTGAGGTTTTGTGTTTGTAATTTAGTATGGTATGTGTGGCGTGCTTAAATTAAACAATTGTAAGAGCACAGCACAATAGGTGTGTACTCAAGAGCATCTGTAATAGACAGAGAAAAATTAGGGAGGCTCTGAATGAGTCTCAGAAACCATCTGTTAAACAGGATCAGAAATAATAAAACAATACAGTGGAAATCCTCTGTGGCTGATTTCAGGTGCACTTAAGGTTTGAGAAGGACAGTGATGAAAATGCTATTCATTAATTGCTTCCTGCAAAACCTCCTTGCAGAATCAATCACCACCTGGAGACAGAATTAGGTTTTAGAAAAAGTTCCACAAATATGAATAATGGCAATAATAACAGCGCATACTTATATCAAGTCTAACATTTGGGAATCACAAGAACTTTGTAAATAGATTGAAAAAATTTAAAACTACAATGAGGAAGTTATAGAATAGAACTAGCAAGTCTTATGTGCCAAAGAGAAAACAACATCAGGTTTTTATCTTAATATTTAAAGTGACTCCTGAACAGTCTGTGGTTTGCATGGGCTTCTAATTTAAAGGTTTTAACCAGAAAAAATCCTCCATTCTGAAGAAGAGTTTGCTCTTCTCTGAACTGTTTGTGATGCTGTGCAAGAATCAATACTTTTTTAAATTCAGTGCCCAGATTGAAGGCGAATAAATTATTCAGAGTGACTTCAAACCAATGCATTGCTTCAAGATCAAATTCAACAAAAACTGTATATTAAAGATACAATCTAACCAAAGTGAAAACTTTTTTATAGCACTCCCAAAACTGTACAAGCTGTGAAGACATCAGTGTTGTATCAAACTCCCACTTACCTACTTTGTTGCTGGTAGTCATCAGATCACTGTACAAAACATGGATGATCTATATGAAGGGGTTTTTTTGGTTTTCGTTTTTTTTTTTTTATTTGGTTGGTTTTTGGTTTTCTTTTTGTTTTGTTTTTTCCTTAAATCAGAAGACATCCTCAAAATTTCACCATTTTCACGGGGGAAAAAGGTTACAGGCTTTGATCTTTTACCAGGACATATCCTGAGCCTCGTGATAAGCCTCATAACAACTATTTTAGGAATTTGAAGATTTACATGCCTTTCAGTACGAATAGGAAATGGGGTTTTTCCATTAGAATTTACTTATTTAATTTATTAAGTTATTTAATGCAACTCTCACTCATGCATTGTCTGAGTGGTTTCCTGTAGTACAATAAGCAAAATGTTCACCATCTGCCTCATGTGGCTCATTCTCAGCATAAGAGAAGCAATACATGATCAGTTAAATGCTTTGTTTTGTCAATGCTCACTTTTCTTTTTTAAATAGATTCTGTTTTATTTTGATTGTAGAAAAAGTAGTTTAAGGAGAAATAATCTTAGTCTTGGGATGCAACAGGAGATTTCAATTTTAGATCCTCAAAAAGGTATTCCTGAGGAGCTCCAAAAAGGGGATTTTTTGGATAAGGTTTGTTGCACCTGGAGAGAAACTAAGGGGTGGTTTAAAAATCCTTACTGCATTTAAGAGTTAAAATTATCAACTACAGTTGTTATTCAGACTTATGCTATTTCAGAAATTATAAATCTCTATCATAAGTGGCATAAATGTCTTTGGGTACAATGTCAGAGGTTGAGGATATCTGAGAAAGTGATGTCATGGGCTAGGAAGCAGGTCCATCTCTGTCAGAAGAAAAACTCTCACACATCAGAGCAGGACATTTGATGGCTTCATGCTAAAGTTTACTGCATCATAAGCATGAAATGGGAACATGAGTTCTGGCTCTAAAAGCCTGTCCCTGACTTCCCCAATAAGGCCTGTGCATGGCCCATCAGAAACTGCAAAAGTTTGTCTAACAAGCAGGTTAATCTTCTAAATGTAGCACAGGAGATGGGCTGGGAAGCCTTTGAAAGTGTCACAGATGATCACAGCCCAGAAGTGGCGGGTCACCAATTCTGTCTTGGGCAGAAAAAATCCCTGAGACTCAGCTGCAGCTGGAGTGGCTTGAAAAATGGAATTAGCTGCTAGGAAAAGAAGTTCTTGCCTTCACCAGTGAGAGGCTAAATAATCATTTGTGGTCTGAGAGTCTCTGCCAGGCTTTGTCATCTGACATATGGGTTAACTGGTTCCTCAGAAATATCTCGATACTCACAGAGTGAAACCTGGCTGAAAGAGGTGGGGAAAGCTTGGTATTCGTTCACGTTCAAAAAAGAAGTGGCAGAGATCACCTGGGGCTGGGGAAGAAAAAGAGATAATCCTATTTAAAAATTCATTTATAATGAGGATCTGTTGTCAAGAAGCAAATAGAGGAACAACTGACAAAATCCATATTTTCGTCTCTCTTAAAAAAATAAATCAACATAAACAGTACAAAAATAATAATCTAAGATAATTGAGAAAAAAAGATGAAAGGACGAACTGGGATCCATCATTCTGAGAGACTGGGTGGCATGTTGCCAAATTGTGGTCCCAAAGCAAAAATTTACTTTGCTCATGTTTTAAAGGAATTTGTGTTGAACATGAGAAATGTGTAGGAGTTGATGGAGTGGAAATGAAAGTTGCCATAGTCAGGCTCAGAACTAAATCTCCAAAGTAAAACAGCCTATCAGACAAGTTGGACAATTTATACCATAGAATTCAAAATTAAGTGGAAGATGGAATAGCTGGCATAAAGTGGTTTTTAGCAAATGTCTTTAAACAGATATCAAACATGTTGTCTGTACTTAAGGAAAAGAGACTAGGGAGAAGCTTCTCCTTGAACAATCATAGTATGTATATAAAGTAAAACAAAATATTTTTGCATTCTCAAAATTAGAATGACTAAAGCTACATTATTTGACAATCTAGAAAACAAAGTTAACAAAATTTCTTTTTTCAGTTTTGTGATAACTTCAGGCTGCACAAGGAGCTAATGAGTAAAGTCTCCTGGGAAAATGCTTTTGAAGGTGCTGTGATGACCTCAAAATGGCACAGGAGCAAGCAATTCCCAAATGCTGGAAGTCAATCAGACAAGGCAGGAGGCTAGCTTGGATGAGCAGAAATTTATTTTTGGAGCCAAGGCAAAGTGTGTGCTCTAAAGAAGCAAAGTCAGGTGATGTGGGAGAAACACAGAAATGCCTCTTGGCACTGCAGGCAGAAAATCTCTGTGGCGAATGTGCAATTGGAGATGACGCTGACCAGAAATAAATTGGGTGGATGGGGAAAAAGTTTTTTTTAACGTACATTCTTGGACACCTTCTCTCTTGGAGGTGCCAGGATTTGGACTCAGTAATTCTGATGGGTTGCTTTTAACTCAGGATATTCTGTGATTCTGCAAATCTTGTGAAAATACAGAAAAAAAAAATTGTATATCATAGAAGAAAATACCTTTTCTGATTTTCTTTTTTTCCTTTATTTGCATAAACCTCAATTTAATTGCAACATTAAACTGGTTACACCAGGAGTCCATTAAAGATTTAGTTACCTTCTGTGGTGACTGTTAAGAAGTTATTACTCAAAAGTCTATTTAAAAAATTAAAAATAATTAAAATATATAGGCAAGATCATTACACATCATGAAATAATTTTCTAAGGAAAATGGTAGATTGTTAAAGATTGTCTAAGATTTTAGTTCTGGGCTCAATAATTCAGAGATGAGAGTGGGGTTTTGTTGATTTATCATTTATTACCAGCAGTCTGCCCCAGACAGAGGAAGCTGCAGTACTGTGTCTGGACTCATTTAATGGTTTTTTGTTTGGTTTTGTTGTTGATTGTTTTTTTTATTTGCCTTTTGGGGGGGGGGTATTTTTTTGTTTTGGTTTATTGCTTTGTGGAGGTTGGTTGCTTTGTGGAGGGGGATTGTGGGGTTTTTTTGGTTGTTTTTTATTAATGTTTTTCATACTTAAATCTTGAAATAAAAGTAATAACTAATCTCCTAAACTGACCCATGCTGCAAGCACAGATGAGTTTTCTGCTCAAATCAAAAAAATAGGGGTTTTTTCCCATCCTTCTGATAATTTCAGGATCTCAATTTTGCAAACTTGTGCAGCAGTTTCACATTACAACATTTTATAGTTAGCATTTTTGTTGTTGCTGTTATTCAAGGTGTTTCTAATTGAATTTTTATAGCTGAAGATATTGGTATACATTTCTTTGCTTAAGGCATTTTTGGGCAGATCCGGATGTGGGAAAAAGATAATCTGTAATTAAGTTTCACCATAATCTCATGAGTTTTTTCCAAGAGTTGTTAAGTTTTAAGAGTTCAACAAATCTGAATCAAAAATCAAAAAATTGTGAAAAATATATCCACAAATATTCACAAATGATAATTTAAAAACATAAAATCTGTGAATTGAGATAAAAGCTTACAGAGCAGGAAATATTTAGAGTTATATATTTATATTTATAGTAATAATTATAGCTATAGTTATACTTATTATTTATATTTTATTATTTATTATATATTATATAATATATATTATTTATCATATATTCTATATTCTATAATATATAATATATAATATATGATATATTATATGTTATATGTTATATGTTATATGTTATATGTTATATGTTATATGTTATATGTTATATGTTATATATTATTTATATTGATTCATTATTATTTATTATTTATTTTTTATTTTTATTACTTGAACAAAGTTCTATGCCGATGTCTGGTAGATGCTATCTCACTATTCTTATTTCTCCTGTATCAAAATTAATGATATAAACCTCTAGGCAGGTTTTGGTTTTGTATCACAATTTGTATCATAATTTCCACAAAAAGGGAGAGCCACTGGGAAGTCAAGACCATATCTTATAATTTTGTAAATGTGATTTTCTTTTTTTTTTTTTAAGTAGGGTTTTCATTTTCACTAATAAATATCATCTCATTCTATTTTAAGCTAATATATTCGACCCTCATCTGGGTACTCTTACTGTTTTTGCATGTCAAGTATAGTTTCATGTTTTTATTAGTCAGCCCTATAGATAGGGTTTCATTTTAGAGCTTTTTCTTTCCCTCAATCAGCTGGTGAACAGTTTTCAAAATAATCACTCATGTTCACTTTGCTAATCTTAACAGCACTATTTACTTTATGTGGCTGTTGTGAATATTATTTTTCTAAACATATAACAATTTTTAATGGACACACTGGCACTGCTCACTGTGTGCTGAGGCACCAGACAACAGTCTCAGTGCAGGAATTCCATGTGGCATAGCCAGGGATTTGGTCCAACATTGGGCCATGGACATCTTGGTTTTCCAAGACAGGTTTCTTGGGTAGCAAAGAATAAGACAACTGTAAACTGTAAAAAAATGGTGATGCAACTCCACTCTTTCTTGCTTTTTGTGATGGTAGTGACACTCAGATGCTCATTGCACATGGCAGAGGTTTCCATGCTATTTCATGAGCAGTGTTGCTGATGTTAGTCTGCAACAGCAATCAGAATAGTACCTCTTTCATCTCTCTCTTATCATATAATCATGGGATGGTTTGTGTTGGAAGGACTTTGCAGATCATCTCATTCCTCCCTCCCGCCATGGGCAGGGATACCTCCCTCTTGACCAAGTTCCAAGCTCCCATCCAGCCTGGCTTTGAGCACTTCTAGGGATGGGGCAGCCACAATTCCTCTGGATAACATCTACCATGCCTTACCACCCTCACAGACAAGAATTTTTTCCTAACATCTTATCCAAACCTCTGCTTTGTCTGTTTGAAACTTCTCCCCCCCATTCTGTCACTCCAGGTCCGTGTACAAAGTCCCTCTCCAGCTCTGTTCATTCTATCTATCTATCTATCTATCTATCTATCTATCTATCTATCTATCTATCTGTCTGTCTGTCTGTCTGTCTGTCTGTCTATCTATCTATCTATCTATCTACTTGTCTATCTTTTCTATCTTTCCTTTCTGTCTCATTTTAAAACCAACTTTTCCTTTGTGCTCAAGCCAGGACTCTAAAATTAATGGAAGATGGCTATGCATGACAGGGATGCCATTTCAGTAGGGTGTTTTATAGAATAACTCATGGTTAAAGGGGTTTTTTAGCACCTTTTTCACCTGTAGTTGTTTATTTGTTTCAGACCTGCTGTGGAAATAGGTGTAAGGTGCAGTGTATTTTTGCAAAGATGTGAAAGCACTTTCTTCTGAGAAGTACCAACATTTACTGTCAGCCTCTGTCCTTTAGCCCAAAGGATATCAAAGGATATCATCTCACTTGTTTTTGCTATTTACCATACATGTACAACCTTTGGCAACTAAAAAGCATATCAGTGCTACAAAAAAAAACCAAAACAAAACAAAAAACCAAAACAAACAAACAAAAAAAACAAACAAAAAAACCCCCAAAAAACCCAACAAAAACAAACAAAAAACCCTTCAAAAGCCACCAAAAAAAACAAAAATAAAAACCCCAAAAAAACCAAACCAAACCAAAACAAAACTTTGTGACACAGAACTCCCTGGTCCTCAGAAATCAGGCAATAGCAGCATTTCTTCTTCCTTATTTTTCCATATTTGTGAATAGCTGCTGTTTGCATGAATAGCCTGGACGTTTAGCCCTATGGGTTAGCTGTTCTGAAATGTTCAGGCAGATTCCAACTATTCTTCTGTTTGAATAAAAAAGAATAATGGGAAAGAACAGAAAAGAAATACTAAATAAAGAGGCTTTCCTTTTCTTAGAAATGTAATCAGCATACAGGGAGCAAAAGAAATTCCAATTACTGCATTCGTGATAACAGTAGAAAGACTCAAATAATTAAATGATTATTGTATACGCGGTTTTCAATGGGACTTGTAAGTCACAAAACTTTTTTTCAATTATTCAAATTCCTAAGGTGAAAAAAGCAAAAATTGAAAAGCAAATTGAAAATCCCATTAACCACTCCTGCTATCATTGCACCTACACAGGCACATGACTGGATTCCTTTGCAGCTGCAGAGGTTCTGAGACAAAAGGACATCTGTAGAGAGTGACTGCCTGAAAAACACTGTGGTCTGTTCATGTGAAATAGGCCAGGCAATTAGTAAAAAGCTCAGGGACCACTGTAAAAGCTATCTAACCCTACAACTAATGTTCCCTTGGGTATTAAAAGTTCACCTGGGACCATATCCTGCCAATATATTTATTTTATATTTTGCTGCCTATTGGAATGGGTAGCTATGGTTGGAATTTTTCTACTTAAGCTGGATTTTTTTACAACAAGTAAGATTTGCGGTTTGTTTTTTTTTAAAGACTTCCCCTCCTTTCACAATATTAACACAAAAGTTTCCATCAGAAAGTGAAAATAATTCTATTTATAGTACTTGGGGAAATTGGATTTTCAATTAATAGCATTTACCAAAAACATTGCTTTGGTAATTTGTTTGGAAATTAAATATATTCCATATATTTAATATATAATTAATTATAAATTATTTATATAATTAATATATAAAATATAAATATATAATTATATATTATATATAATTATATATTATACTATATATAGTATATATATATAGTATTTATATATATATATATATATATATATATATATATATATATATATATATATATATACTATATAGCTATACTTGTGACTGAGTCATGCAATTTCAAACAATGTAAATATTATGAACTTGACAAAAAGCTCATCAAAGTAAATGAAAGGAATTCCAGTGACTTTCATCACACCCTGTGTCTGGCAGTAAAAAGCTTCAGAGTCAAGCCCAAGTATGTTATAACAATCAGTTAATTATGCCATAATCTATGGAGACTATTGTGATGAGATGCTTTTTCCACCATCTCGGGTTTAGACTGAAATCTATAATGTCCTTTCAAAGGGCGCTTTGAGATCATGGAAATCTGTAATACCACAGGAAATAATCTAACACTGTTTCATTAAACAACATGAAACAGGATGATAAAAGTGAAAATAATTCTGTTCATAGTTTTTTGAGGAATTGATTTTTCTATGAACAGATTTTACTAGAAAAAAACATTGCTTTGGAAATTTATTTGGAAACCAAAGGTAAATATCCTGTAGTATGGTTTAAATAAAACATTTAGTAATATATTTAAATAGTTTACTATTTTATTTTATAATAAGTAATATATTTTTTAGGCAGAGCTGTAGAGAAGTTACCCTTCCAAGTTCAGGTATCCCTGAGAATCTAAGGGACCAGAGACTTGAAAACAAAGAGACAGATAAAGAGCAAAGTTATTCAGCAAATATTCACTGGCTTGCAGCACTGAAAAACTTAAAGATAGGGTGAAAATTCCATTGGATATAATATAGTGGCACAAAAATTGAAGGGCTCAATCCTTTTCTCAGGAATTCTTGGGAACCCATCCACAGACTTTGGTGGAACAAAAGTTAATGGGAGATTATTATGGAAAGAAGAAAATCAGCTTCCAGCTTTCATCATTACTTTATTGTTAAAATACACAAAAGAGAAACGGCTCTTTTAAAAAGAATAAAATGAGCTACTGAAAGCACCTAAAGTCTCTTGGCAAGGTTTATCAAAAACCTTCATATGGAGTGAAAACAAGCATCTATTTCATAGTTTCACAGAAATTATATCCTGGCTGATTGACTTTTATGATGACTTGAGTTTGCTTCTTTCAGTCCTAAAGACTAATTACATTTTAGACAGGGACATTGATTAGATAATGCCACCCAAGCACCAGTTCTTAATGATGCAAAACGTGAGCCTCAGGACTAAATTGTGTTTTCAAAAATTACTGTGCCTCTACACCCTGTCAGTCCCAGCTTTTGCAGCTTGAGGCAATAGTGTTGTTTTTTTATCCTAATATGGAGGAAAAAGGAATGGAAAAACAGAGGGAATTATTCCCACTGCATTTAAAGGAAAAGATTGTAAAGGGATTTTAAAGAAAAGAAGTGGAGATAAGTATTAATGGAAAAAAATACTGTTCAGAGAAACTGTGGTACTTTGGTTAATTATTTAGAGCAGTTATAGTCTCATTTCTACTTTCTCACCTGCTCAGCAGACCCAGGACTTTTTCCCCCCCCCACCCCTCTCTCACAACTTCAAATTCATAACAATTATTTCTTTTCCCACATGTTAAATAACTTAATAAAGATTGAAATAACATGCGGAGCATATTAGATGTGCTTAGAGAACCCAAGGTAATAAAAAGGCTGGGCTTGGGCTAGGGCCAGAAAAAGCACTTGCAGCTAGGTTTAATTCTTAAAAGTTTCAGATATTGGCAGTTGCCCAGTTCCTTCATTCATTGTGGGTTTATTTCCTTCTGGATGCTTTTAACTCAGTGTATTTTGTGAAAATATAATACTCACTGGAGTGGTTTTGCTCATGCCGAGAAGGAGCTGCCAATTCACACAGAATCCTGTAATGGCTTGGGTTGGAAGGGACCTCCAAGATCATCTCATGCCACCACCTTGCCATGGACAGGGACACCTTCCACCATCCCAGGCTGCTCCAAGCCCTGTCCAGCCTGGCCCTGGACACTTGCAGGGATGGGGAAGCTGCTCTGGGCAATCTGTGCCAGGGCACCACCACCTTCAGAGGGCATCCCCTGTGAGGGGCCACACTACCCCTGCCCCATGTCAGTTTCAATCCATTACATTCAAGCCACTGAAGACAGCATTAATTAAACCATAATTCTTCAATTTGAAAAGCAAAGCTGCAAGAGGGGCTGAATTTTTAGGGAAAATGTGGTGGTGATCTACCTCAGAACTCAGGATACCTTTTAGAAGGGATGGTGGTAAGGGGATTTGAACTCATACAGAATAAATGCATTCTTTCTTCTTCTGTTGAGAACTATTTCTTTTGTCTTCAAAGTGAGTGATTGTAATAGTCCACATCATCCTTCTTTGAAATGCAAAGTAAAAGAGCCTTGCTCTAAGGGAAAATGAAACCAAAAGTATGCACTCTTACTCAATGGTAAATTTTTTTTCAGTGACTGATATTTATTTTTTTGCCACCATTTCTTGTTCGCATAGAGAAGATTGATTCACAAAACAAAAAATAAAATTATGGAACTCAAGTTATGGCTTGGCAAAATACGTGACTGAATTTACTGCCGTTTAACAGGATGTCTTTGTTTCCTTTATGAGGAATTACAGAGTCAAGAAAGTAATGAATATAATGCTGAATTATAACTAATTCCATAATTGGAGAAGCAACAATTTTTATCTCATATCAGCCTTAGTCATACTAATTAATCATTAAATACTAATAAATTAATGAAAAAAAAATCTTTCAGCAAAAAAAAAATATATGATGAATAAATATATCAATGGAACACAAACCTTAGTAGAAAACAATTTAAAAAAATCCATTCCCTAAAAATGATGATATGGGTTATTCAGCCAGTCCATTAAAAATAAATGAATGCCAATTCTGTTGAAATGAAAGGGATCCATTTTTGGTTGGATGAATAGTTTGACTCATGCTGCAAATATGAAAGCACATCTGAAAAATGTTTTATATATAAGATGACAGTTTTAGTTAATGCAGCTTGGAAACTTGCCTGAAGAAGGATATACACAAGAAAATGCTGTGTACATATATTGTAAAATATATAGATACACAATTTTGAATTAATTCCTTCTTCATTTATTTTAAGTATTGGTAGAAAAAAAAAAAAGAAAAATATCATAGCAAGATACTGTATGATTCTCTCCATGGTATACTAAAGAGATCCCAGACCTCACATAAAATCACAGAAATTGTGCAGATGAGAAGTATGAGGATCATTTGTAGTCCAGAAACTGTTTAGTCTCCTCTGTAAGACACTGCTCAAAGCACTAATTAGTCTTGCTTAACTACACTGTGCCCAGAACTGTGTTGATAGAGCCATATTCTCTCCAGCTTTGAAGGAAACTACCAATTTAGGATGGTTGTTTCTGCATTGCAAGACACAAGTCTTTATGTCAGACATTGGCAGCCACTTCTCCCCTGGCACAGCCTGGGTGATGTGATCTTGCAGGGTCCTGCAGTGCCCACCAGCACAGCCCAGGGACATCAGCAAAACAGATAATGACCTTGCTTTCAGGACAAATCTAATCCTCAAGAGGCTTCTGGTCAGAAGTTAGCTTTTCTGCATGTACCAGTCCTCAATGAATTTTTCTCATTCAAACTCTCTCTAGGTTAAAGCGATGCTCTTACATAATAATTATTCTGGTTTAATTTGTTGTTTTCTATTTGTCTTTTGAAAGTGAGAAGTTGTTCTTCTTTCATCTTGTTCTTCCTACCACTCATATTTGTATAAATTTCTGTCTGTGATAGCATTAAATAAACTTAAGTGTTCATATAACAAATGCAAAGAGTTCAGATAATAAAAGCTGTATCATTGCCTTTGCAAATGATCAGGCTTTTCAGAAATGTCTTCTTTAGGGCCACTTATGATTTATGAAAAAATTGTAGGCTCCATATTTCTCAGAAACAAGCAAAAAATATATAATGTTTATGGTATACTAAATAATAAGCTATGCAGTGCAAGGATATCATTGAAGGTTAGTCATGTATGAGAAAAGAAGAAATCACAACCAGCTTCTTGTAGACTGTGTCAGGAAAATCTAGAAAAAAAATTCATCTAGCAATAAATGAAGTATTTCATGATAGAATACTTTTTCCCAGTGTTCTGTTTCATAGTTGAGAAATAGAGAAATTAAAAAGAATATATTACAATGTATTACTTGCTGTTACAGAGACCTGATGAAGTGTAAGTAGCAGTTGAAATATGAAGCTCTGGGCTGCAGGCTACTGGAATCCTTTTTCTTTTCTGCATATTTCAGTCTTTCTGATCCTGCTTGTTTTTCCAGCTTTATTTTTCCTCTTGTTTTTACAGCCTTATTTTTCACATCAGCTTTTTTTATTTTTTTGTACTGCCTGCTTCCAAACACATTTTCCCATGGCTTCCAACTTCCATCATATTCTTCTTTGCTACTCTTTGTCCAATAAGGAGAATTTTTTCATTCTCCTTATTGCTGCTTTGCCACTAATCTTCTCCTGCCATTTCTTTTGTATTGCTTCCTCTACCTTTTTTTTTGTGCCTTTTTTTACTCATATCCATACATCCTCCCAGATAAAGACACCTGTTTAACTGGATGTAAAAGGCAGCTTGGGAGACTGCTCACCTCCTCTGAGCACTCCAGCTCTGCAGAGAGTGGGAGACCTTTTCCTGTGGTTTCCATTCAGAAGTTTCCTGCACATAGCACAGTAGATACCAAATCACTTCTATTCTTTCCTGAAAAGGGACAAGCCAGGGAACAGATCTCACTACTGACACCATACAAGAGAACAGAATGACATATATTGTGAGAGAAAATAATCCTCGGTGTAAGAGGATCTCACTTTCATTCAAAATAACAGAATGCTGGGCCGTTTCTTTGAAAGACTATTTTAACTAAAACCTGTAAACATGTGTTCCCATGCCACAATGGGAAGCATTCATTCTGATCCTCCGAGTGGATCGAAATGTATTATTGGTGTTTTAATGCACAGAAGGTTAGCTTTTCATTTCTTATTGTCCTCCATACTATGTCATGCTTCATCACAGAACGTGCTGTCAATAGGCATGTGACAAAAGACAAGCTGATGTGGTTTGACAGGATGGGCAGAGGTCACTTTGATACTACATCATGTAGCTTTCCAGAAATGTGCCAGAAATGCCATCGTCTTAATAATTTTTAAGCTTTCTGCTGCCATATAATTTTATGTAGCTGAGCCACCTCTTCATCCCCAAACCTTTGTGAAAAGCTCTGTACTATTTCACTCTGTTCTGCCGAGGTGTCTCAGGCATTTAGGCCTTCTTGTTTACAGAGCAAAAAGGTGCAAAAGCCCCTCTAGTCATTTGGGAGCTCCCATGAGAGTCTTTTAATGCTGTATGCAGCAAAACTGTCAGAAACAGCCTTATTTCAACAGCATTTTGTATGGCTTCTTGCAAATATATGAAGAATTTGCATTATTCATATCTGTTGATTTCCAGCATACTTATTTCCATCATCTACCCAGTATTAGGATCTGGCTGTAGGCATTTGGATCATGGCACATTACTTTTTTAAAAATGAGTGTGACTAATTCCCTGATTTTCTTATTACCTTGCAGTCCATTATTCAATATATCATGCGCTCTGTACCTACAGTATCTACATAAAATGGGGAGAAGTTATCTGTTTATGACAGCTGAGCATATGTGGGTTTAGTGAGTTATAAACTCTAAAATAAATCAGGTTTCTTTAAAGGGGCAATAACTGTTAGGCAGTGGTTCAATTATGCATTTAAATTCAATGGAATTCTGCATTGCTCTTCTGCTCAGTGGAAATAGACAGTAGCTGGGTGGACAATTTGAGATTTTTCTTTTTATTCATTTTTAGTTACTGTTGTCTAGTAATGCTGCTGGAAAGCTATTCAAGAATAATTTTTTTTAAAAAAAGTAAATAAATCAAAAAGTCAAGAAGGCAACCAAGGAGAAATGTCTGTTTGCAGCTGTATAGTCATTGCAAGAATGAGTTAATTCTGGTCTAGTTTTTCTCTTTCTAGTTACAATCTATGTCAAGTGAATAGATGAATTTTTCCCATTTTCACTTCTCATTACAGGGTTTGTCATGAAAAGTGAGTTATCACAGGACTTTATTGCCTGATATATTTGGTGAATTATGACTGTGCAGAGGACATTTAACCTCTTTCAATAGTGTGTGACTTGTTTGACTGTTCCTGGGATGCAAAGAAGTACACAGGAATTCAGTGTGATATTTCCTTGCATACAAAAACAAATATGACTCTTTTCAAGGAAGCAAAGAACGAAGTTAGCACATGTTTAAGCGCACATTGTGATCAGGCAATGCTACCCCTAAGCAGTAATCTTGAAAAATTAAGGAAAAAACTAATGTTGCAAGTCATGCTTACAGAAGTGTTTAACACAATTAAAACATTTGGCCTGTAAAAGTGTTTGCTTTTACTTTGCCTGAGTTCTGACCTCCAGGCTAATTTTTCTGTACAAAACATTTGGTCCTTGCATTGAAAATGTTAACAAATAAAGGGAGTATTAGTCCTTGAGAGAAACACTGTCATTTGACAGTTTTCAGATAATGTCATGTGTTGTGAGGGCTATCACCTCCCTTTTTTCTTCTATTACCAGTATTCTTCCCGGAACATTATCCAATTACAGTAATTAGGAAGAGCAACTGAAGAAAGGAGATAGAACATTTTAATAGTCTGTATACTTTGGCTTTCCCCTATCACTCATCTGCAGCTAGGCACATATATTTGATCCATGGAAAGAAGGGAAGGGAGGGTTGATTTTACTTCATAAATGCTCAAGGAACACACATTTCCTTATGTCACACATTACAGACATTATCAGATAATGCCCTCTCATGGTACTGTCACATTTTATCATAATGCCCTTTACACTGAAGATCTCAATTTAATCTAAGTTATAAATATCCGCTACCTGTTTCTAATAACTAAGTTAGTGGACAGATGGGAGGAATGTTGTCCTGGTAAAAATGAAGACACACTGAAATTGCAGAGTCACAGAAGAACAATGGAAGCATGCTACAGCAGTCAGTGCCAACAGAGGAGATCACAGCCTTGGCTCTTCAGCAAACCCACACCTGGAACTTTGTTATTGATTTTATTGAAGACTCTGCCAATGCTTGGAGGATGATAAGATCATCTTTATCTGACTTGGCAAGTATACATAAAAAACATGCAGAACCTTCTTGTCTGAGGATCTGCAAGATGCTATTTAAACACAAAACACACACATACACATGTAGTATATATACAGAGAGATATCTGCATATACGGATATATAAAATTAAATTTTAGGTAATAGAATAGTTGAGGCCACGCTGTAATGTAATGCTGTGGAATGGAACAGGGCATTTCAGTTCTGGAAGCATGAACTTTCCCAATGAGGGATGAAGAATGAGGATAGACCAGGAAAGAAAGCACCCCATGGTCTGTTCACTGGCTCCAAGGAAAATTGCCATGGTTCAAGCAAACATGTTCCTTTTAGAGCTACCATCAAATGTGTGTGTTACTCTCACACAAATCTCTGCTATTTTTTTTCTGGAGAGAGTAAACTCAGTTGCTAGCCTGTCTGAGGCTGCTCATGGAAGCAGTGTGAGAATGATCATGGAAGCCTGTCTGAGGCTGCTCATGGAAGTCCTCTTGGCTTTTCAGGACTAAGTTCTGTTACACTGCGTAAAAGTCACAGAACTGATGTTTGTAAATTGTGGTCAAACAGTTTCATTCATATGGTTGTTCCCAAGAGAACCAGCTGTAATTAAGCTTATATCCATACCCAAGAAAGCACACCATAATCTCTTTAATCAATCCCAAGACAGGTAATAGCACACACAGAAAATTTAATGTGTTTTAATGAAAGGCCACAATCATCCAAGGATGATGCTATCAGTCACCCACAATTCTGCCTGCCAATTGTGCACTGTGTTGAGGTACAAACAAATCATGTGCCAAAGCCACTAACATATTTATCATGGACTCTGGTATAAAGGCAGATTTATGTGTAGCCAAAACATTATTCCTTACAACACAATGAATTAGCTGTGCATAAACATCTTTAAGCAGTTTGGACAATGTGCGTCACGGTGGAAGAGACCACAGCACTACCCCAGGGTAAAATGATTCAGAGGCTGGTGTCAGTCTGAGCTTCACAGATGTAAACTGACTATTCATAATATCAAATTTATCATGGGAAAGCCAAAGGAGGGGGGGTGATCATGAAAGTTGTTGTCATATTTGAAATCCAAGTGCAACCAAAGTTGTCATATTCTGAAATCCAAGTACATCTGTTCCGACCAGGTGGGAGGAAAAAGGTAAATTTATTTAGTTTTGTTTGACATTGAAACATTGTAACTCTTATTCCATAGCCGGCAACTTGTCCAGCTGAAGTTCTTGGAACCACACCGGTGGATCAATCTTCACCAGTTTGAATATGGAACATGTTATCAATATAACTAAAGAATTAGGGTAATATGTTCTGGGCATCCAAAGGGATAGAATCTAAAATCAGTATTAGCAATAGCATTGTAATTTTATTTATAGCATTTTTTGTGGTGATTTGGCTATTTGAATAGGTTAAATTATTCTAAAAATTAATTTTTGAGGGATGAAAAGAGTTTATATTCTTGTGACTTAAAGTAGTGCATCTGCTTTGAATCACCTAAGATCCTTTTGAGACAATGTACATGAGGTTTCCAAAAGGTCCATTGCCCAGATTGTCTTATTTCTAAAACAGTATGTCTGTCATTTCTGTGGGAAAAGCTTCTTAATCCAGCTCTAAATTTCCAAAATCATAATCCTTCTATGTGAATACTTTTGGTATGTGTTTTTCATTTGGTTGAACCATACATTTAGGAGTGGATCCTAGCCAGGATCACAAGGAATAGCTAAATACTGCCTGTGCAAAAGTTTGTGTACTGTCTATAAAAAACACGTTCTGGGGATAATTTTTGTCAGTCTTCTTAGACTGTAGGAGGAGGACTGCATATGTGTAAAGCTGTGGTAAATTATGCTTCATATTACATAGCTGACTGACTGCTGTCTCTCAGTGAATCTAAATTAGACTGCAAAAATTAAAAATCAGGAATACTTTCTGAAAAATCATGTACAACTCCAAATGACTGCTCATGACTGATTCACTAGAAGTGATCAGGGAGAAATATTAACTTATTTTGCACCCTTGGGTCTTCATCAAGGGCCAGATTCAAGATTCTTTGGATTCCATTAAAAAAAGTTCCTTCATCAGGTATTTTACTGCAGTTTGTTTCAGACATCTGAAATTGTATATCCCCCATCAACAGGAGTTTCGGCATCTCAACAAAGGCTCTCAATCTCAAGGACTTGCTTCTTTCTTTTCTATTGTCCTGGCAAAGAAACATTTTGATCTGACTCTGATCTCAAAACTGCTGACAGGAGCATGTCTATTTTCACAAGCACCAAGACAATATTTGTAGATGTTCTTCAGCAATGTTGGCAGTTCAGAAGCCAATAACCTGGAACTGCACTGGAGCTGGTCACTAAGCAGCCATGCCTTAATCAGATCACTTAAGTCGGTTTTATGGGAAGGATTTAAAAGAGAATGATGATGTAGTATACTGTGGAAAAAGCTCAAATCCCAAACTTTGATGAATCCTGATTGGTATATTGGCAATCCAAAGTATAAAAGTAATAACTTTTCTTCCACTTCTTGGACAACTGCTTGCCAGACTGTAATGTTTATTGATCACCATCCTTTATCACTTTCCATTGACCATTTATGTCCGTAGTTATGCATAAGGACTATTGATTGGGCAGTAATTACCCTCTAATGTAGGTCAGCTGAGGTCACCAGTACCAACTTGCCCTTCTTGATTTTTGTTAATTTAGTTTATTGGGATTTTGTTTTTCTCATTTTCAGTTTTGGAATTGATTTCCTTTTTTGTGCCTTTTTACATGGCATGCAATATTTAAGTTGTTTACAACCTGCGAAGAAACTTCAGCTATGTAAGTTCTTTCAGGAATATTTATTTCCACTGTTACTACATGCTGGACTTCAAGAATCCAATATACATTTTCTGTGTAAAATCTAAAGTGAAAAAAGAAAAGAAAGAAAATTATTGTAAAAATATGAGAAACTCAAAAATATTGTTTTTATATTTGCTCTCCTTTGGGACAACTGACAAGGCTGTAACTCAGATTACATCTCTCATAAAAGAATGCATAATGAATTCACCTTCTTGAAGAAGCTACCGAAGTTCGAGTAGGGTGGGATTGCGTTTGAAGATGTGGTCAGAATTTTAATTCTGGTCTCATAGTCACAAGAGCTGAGCCAGCACAGGGTGTGGGAGTATTAATTTACTACTGAAATGTGGGTCCACAATGAATTATTGCACTTTGCAAGCAAATAATTAGAGATAAAATCATGAGATGGGGATATTATTTGTTACACTTGTCTGCTATGTCTGAAATTGAATCTTGAGTACTTCCAAGGAGAGGTCATATGTTCCAATTCACTTTCCAATGAACCAAACACACGAGGGACCTGATCATCACCAAGTTTGTCTTTGAGATGACAGAGCCACAGAAGTTATGATAAGCAGTAATAGAGTTTATTCAACCATTGAATTGCAACTAAAGTGGGTGACATACAGCCCTGGGCTGAGGGGCTGCAGGGAGAGAGAGGGGGCTGTGGATCCTGCTTGTGTAATAAACTTGGTGCTAGGTGCAAAAAGGTTGGGGTTTTTTGGGTGCTTTTTAGGGGGGGGAGGGAGGTTGTCGGTTTCTTTGGTTTTTTTCAGTGTGCCCTGGTGGCCAAGAAGGCCAATGTGTCAGGAACAGTCATTCTGTTGTACCAGGAGGTCATTCTACCCCTGTACTCAGCATTGCTGAGGGCACACCTGGAGTACTGCGTCCAGTTCTGGCCCCTCAGTCTGGGAAGGACATTGAGATGTTTGGGCACATCCAGAGGAGGACAACGAGGCTGGAGAGGGGCTTGGAACACAAGTCCTATGGGGAACAACTGAAGGAGCTCAGTGTGTTCACCCTGGAGAAAAGGGGACTCAGAGGTGACCTCATCACTCTACAACTCCCTGAAATGTGGCTGTGGTCAGGCGGGGTTGGTCTCTTTTACCAGGCAACAGCTGACAGACCCAGAGGACACGGTCTTGAGCTGCACCAAGGGAAGTTTAGGTTGGACATCAGGAAAAAATTATTCACCAAAAGAGTGACTGGGCAATGGAATCATCTGCCCAGGAAGGTGGGGGAGTCACCATCCCTGGATGTGCTTTTCAAAAAGCCTGGAATGTGGCACTCAGTGCCGTGGTTTAGTTGATGAGGAGGTGCTATGTCGTAAGTTGGACTTGGTCTCAAAAGGTCTTTTCCAACCTAGTTCATTCTGTGATTCTGTGACAATTTTGGAGGCAAAAAAAGCGAATCAGAGATTATTTTGCTTTTTATAGACTTCTGTGTTAAAGTGAATTTTTGTGACCTTACATACAAAAGATATTTACATTCCATGGCACACAGATATCTGAATATAGATAACTAAAACTGCCTGAATTTCTCCAAACAAGTTTTTTTCTTCACATGAAACAATAAAAAAAATTATTCTCTGGATTGTCTTTTTTCTAATTCTATGCTATGAATATGTTCACACATTCCACAGAAAGTGGTTTCTAGTTGTCTCCTTCTCCAGACAGTTCAGAACAGTATTATTGGTGGCTTAAAGAGTGACTAAGCAGTTGGGACATGCTTGTGGGAACAATGAATCCTTCTCTGTGAATTAGGATCGTTGTAGAATATATCTGACTTACACATAGAAAAGAATTAGGCACATAGTTTTATCACTAAGGATATTTTGAACTAAAGTGCCACAAGTGATGCAAACAAAAAAAAAAAAAAATTGCAGAAAATACATTGAAACATGTTTGTCTCTTGAATCTTTGCTAAGTATAAAACAGGTTTCATAAAGCATTTCATTCATTTCAGGCTGTCCAGACATCAGAACTACTGGCCGTAGTGCTTTGTCTTTGGAAGGCTGGAATTCCCCATGGCTGTTGTTCACACTGACCTGTACATTGGCTCATTGTCCATACTTGACATGGGTCAGGCAAACAAAAGCTGCTTTCCTCCTATCAGTCAAACTGAGTCCTTTCTAATTTGTCCTTTAAGGCCATGCCATGCTTTTTGTGAATCTTTTGGACATGACAAATCATATGAGAATGTGTTTCTTGAGGAAGGGCAAAGTGTCATACTCTTTTTTATAAAAACTGCGAAAATCCCTTCAAGCATTTACTCCCCCTACTGTGTACAAAATGAAGGTTAAAAAAAAAAAGAAAATATCAAGACGCATTAGAGATTCACATAGGTCTCTAGGATAACTAGGTTATCCTAATCTTAACTTCTGCCTTTTAAGTTGCCTGTCTTAAGAAAGTTTTTCCATGAAACAGCTACAAATGAGGAGCCACTTCCCTGATCCCCTGGGAGGGCAGCTATAGAGTCAGACATGGACAGACAATTTTAGCTGGTACAAAACCACACAACTCCTCTTTGAAGAGCACATTAACTTGAAATTTTGCCCACAGCTACATGTTTGCTGGACCAGAACTGATGCTAGTCTTGCTTTTGCAAAGAAAGAGCAGAATTAGTGCATGACTCCTTTCATTAGCTATCTGAATATGCCTTCTCTGCTGTTATGTAACAGCCTCCTGTGGAAACCAAATATGCCTGTGGGATATTTTGCAGAAAATAAAATGACTTCTGGTGCTAAATACATGGGCCAGAGGTAACACATTGTTCACTGTGGCGTGGTAAAATCAGGCTTTTTATTCTGTCCAACAGTCAGTTGCTGTTACTTACATTTAGTTTCAGGACTCGATGAGCTCTAGTTACAGTGATTAACCCTCAGAACAAAACAAAACAAACCAAAACAAGGAAAAACAAGGCAAAACAAAGTCAACCAACCAAACAAACAAAAATGAAAGGAAAGCAGAAATTTTTGAATGTAGACTACAAAATATAGAAGGGGGACATAAATTAATAAGCACATTAAGAAAGCTACTTAAGGAAATATCTTCTATAAAATAAAACAAGATTGTAATGCTCTGAAAATACCCTCCAGTTATTTTAAGTTATTTTGCTTAAATATGATCCCAGCTGATTTCCTGGCTGAAGAAATTTTTGAAAGGAGATGAATATGAGCCAATGTGGCTGAGGTCAGCAGATAGCAGCTTCTCTTAGGATTAGGGCAGAGCTACAAAGTAAAAATGTGTCTCTAAGTGGTTTGGAAAAAAATCAGATGGCCCATTCTTTGGACCCTTGAAAATGGATTTTCACTGCATTATTTTACAGCATCTTAAATTATCTTACAGTTCTGTCTTGTCAGGAAAGCAATATTAAAACACCCAAATTGGAATTCATGCTGCTACATTTAAGAAGGTTAAAAATAACTTTCTAAGCAAATCTTTTGTTTGAAGATCCTTTCTGCAATCAATAGAGACAAACACTTTCAGAGAATAACCCAACCATTCCAAAACTACAGATTCCAAAAGCAGCAACAGGTGGTGCACATGGCCCTGCAGCATCTAGCTCCTCTCCTAAGTGTAAAAGGAACCTAGAGAAGGAGTCAAGAATTGGTTCTGAATTTCCAGGTGGACAGACTTAAAAGATATCATTCAATTTGCAAGGTGTTTTTAAAGTACTCACACCTATGACCCTGAACTTATTCAGACAGCCTTTCATGCAGCCTCTTGCTGCAGGTATGAAATTGAGTCTTGTTCCTTTTAGGACATTATATCCGATTATCCTGGTCACACATATGAAAATATAGATTTTGTTTAGTAAACATAGCAATGCCAACTTAACTATAAGTTTCATATTGTTCAGTACTGAAGAGTGTGAAAAATCCCATATGCCTAGAACTCAAGAACTGCCATTGATTTACAAGCACTTTTGGAAAAAAAGAATCATTGAATCATAGAATGGTTTGGGTAGGAAGAGAGCTTAAAGATCATCTCATTCCCTGCCATGTGCAGGATCACCTTCCCTATTCCAGGTTGCTCCAAGCCCTGTCCAACCTCCCAGGGATGAGGCAGCCACAGCTGCTTTGGGCAACCTATGCCAGGGCCTCAGCATCCTCAGAAAGGAGAATTTCTTGTTTATCATTTATACCTAATCCCTCTGAGTTTAAAGCCACTGCACCAAAATGAAGCACCAGACCCTTTTTTGGGTTCATTAAACTCTGTTGATCTGAAAGGTATACTGCATCTAGCCTGGTCTCTCCCTAGTTGCATTTATGATGGAATAAGGTCAGCTAGAGGACTTTCACCTCATCAGCTCATTCAGCAATATTAAGTGAACTTTGTTTTATGTTCAGACAGTTTAGCAGTGATGCCTTTTATATGACTAATTTATGTCAAACATGTCAAGATTGTTTTTTCAGAAGTACTGCATCCAATATGGCATCAGTTACCAGCCATTCCATACACAGCTGCATACCTTAACAAGCAAAGCATCAAACATATATCTTTTCTACTTAGAAAATATGCTAGATATGTTAGAAAAAAAAATATGGCAGAATTTCAATATGCAAAGTAAATTTTCTTGAGAACTTACTGTAATTTCTTGTTTATGAGAACCCTTTTTTAAATTTTTCTTTTAGAGTACAGTAACAAATAATTTCGATTCTTTTTGTCCTAGTCAGACAGGACGAGGACAAAATCCAGCAAGAATTTTTAATATACCAGGAAAAAACGTGTGCAGGCTTATAAGATAGCTGTCATATGGCATTGACAATGTTGTTGTCATTGCCATGGAGTACAGTGTTGTATCCAAATGAAAAATTATGACTAAGATGTCATTTATTTCACTTGGACTGTGGCCATGTTTTTTGGCCGTGGTTAATATCTGTAAGAAAGTCACAGAATCACAGAATCACAGAAATTCTGGGTTGGAAGAGACCTTTAAGATCATCGAGTCCAACCCATGTTCTAACACCTCAACTAGATCATGGCACCAAGTGCCACATCCAGGCTTTTTTTAAACTCTTCGAGGGATGGTGGCTCTATCACCTCCCCTTGGTAGAAGTCAAAGTTATCTAAATGCTTCAGCATTAAATGCTTAGGCATTTCTAAAAAAATTTCATCCAGCAAGACTGACTCCCAGCTGAGAGTTTTTCAAATAGTAGTTATTTATTTCTATGACTAGAAATGTATATGCAAGCTTGAAGTTGTATGTTTGTTTTTTCTTTTAAATAAATGTTCATGTTAGGTTCTTAATCCATGTTGAGACCCTTCTCATCCACTATGGAAGGATCATTTCTGTAACACCCTCAGAATGTGCCCAGGAAATGAAAAGAAGGAAATTTATTTATTTTTAGCTCTTTTGATGCCTTCATAGCATACTGAAGGACCTGACTGTCAGTGTAGTCCTACATACCAAAACATGCAATAAAACCATGTTGTTGAAACAAGACCTGTGGAATATCAGGTCAGTTTGGAGTGCACTGCCTTGGAGACATCCCAAGTGTTTGAAGTTCCACATCATTCTCCAAGAGCATCTGCTCTCCTGTCTGCCTCTGTACTGAACACAGTCCAGGTAGCTCCAGCACTGGCTTCAAATTACACCTTCCATTCTTCTCCCTTTAATACACTGTATTCAATAAATATGTTATTATAAGAAGATGCCTCACTTCAAAATTGAATAAAATGTTTCTCTTCGGTGCAGCTTTGGCTGTTACAGTATTGAAGAGAAGACACGAAGGTAGATTATATATTTACTCATGTCATGACTCCTTGAGACTGGAAATATTTCGGATGCAAAAGGATTAAAATAGGACAGATTTCATCACGTGTTTGTGAGTCATGATAGGTGTTATTGATCCTATTTACCTACCTTAGATTCAGTCTCTAAATTAGGAATTCACTATGCTGAAACTGGCAATTTTTCTTCTTAAAGAGAGTATCAAGTAAAAGAAAATCTTTTGGAGTAGAATTGCAATTCCCTTTGAAGCAATTTCCATATCATATAAATCTTTTGCATTAATTTGCAATTAAAGCAAGAGATACTGCTAGATACACAAAAATAAAAATAATTTTAAAATTTTCACATATTTTTCATTCATGCTTGGAAAATTTTTTCTATATCTAATGAAAGATCAGTCCTGCTTGCTTTCTTACTTTGCTTTTGTTTTAGTTTTTTTTGTTTTTATTTTTCCTGAAATTATATAACTGCAGCCAAACTGCAGCCAATGTTAAAAAAAACATTGCTTTTTAAATTCTGGAAATTATTTTACAGTATGAGAGAGACTGGTCCAGGAATTTTCTGTCCCAATTCCTTCTTTATCTTTGAAGCTACTGTATTTGTTCTATATATTTTTGGGTGAATTCAAGTGAAGCAAAGAGGTATTTAAAACTAATATCTATAGACTGCATATTTGGCCAAGAAATGTATTGACATAAAATACAGCAAAACTCAAAACCCAGGCAGTTTTGCAGGTCCTACAGTTTCAGTTCTAGGGATTTCTATCTAGCTCTTTCAGCAAGACCTTTTGAAAAAAATGTAAACTGTGCAATTTGTTATGATCCTTGAAGCTCAAAATTTGATTAGAAATATAATTACCTCCCATAACTTCCCTTTTCCTGGGAAAAATACCTAGGAAAAAGAAAAACTGGGGTTAAAAGAACCTGTGAGAAACACTGACAGTCCTTAGAAATGGGGGAAAAAAGAAGAAAAGACAAAATGTTTTTCAGTTTTAAGTTGGGCATAGCATTTGATGTAAAGGAAGCACTGACTTTTAGTTTTTGTTGGAGGAGACTGAATAAAGCTACATTTCATATCATGGCATTCACTAGAAATAATAGAAATTTCTTTTCAGTTTCTATTACATAAAGCAAGTAGAGCTTGCCTATTCCTTCCCCAGAGAGCAAAGTGTTTCATATGAGGAACAGTCTGGAAATAAGTTTGGAACAAACCTGTATCTACACTACACAGTGTAAAGAACTTGAGTTGCTCAGTGTGTATGCAGGATGGGTAAAACAATTTAATATTGTGGTAGATGACCAGCAAATTACAACCCCTTAAAGCAAGGAAGAAACAGGAAAGGTGTTATGATTTAGATGTGTAATGATACTGCCAGAGGCCACTGCTGTCCAAATGCTACTCATACATCAACCATTGCTCTGGGCTGAATGTGAAGTCAAAACAAGAAGCCACTAAAAGCTGAATTCATGGGGAGAAATCACAACCCCACTGAAATCAATGAAAAGGGTCCCACTGCCTTACACTGAACCCATCTTCCACACCTGGTGTTTGCACAGTGTGATGAGAAGTTCCTGTTCCAAGTATTGAATGGGCTTAAAGTAGCGCAGACAGCCTGCTGAAACAGCAATGTACCCTATTCATAAAAATTACAGCCCAGCGGTTATGTGATGCTCTTCAGGTTTTTGGTTTTCTTCTTTTTCTTGTGTAGTCTTCTGGCTTATTAAAAAATTAAAAAATATTTAGAGTGGTGTTAGGATGAGGTCAGGCTCAGAAAGCAATTTAATATGAATATCATTATTAAAATCCCACTGCTTCAAATTATTTTTTTCAGATTAATAATTCTGCCGAGATATAAAATTATATGATTTATAACTATGTATTAGTGGAGCTGAAATGTCAGGTATTTTCTCCTTATTTAATACTTTCATTGTTATATAATTTTATGCAACTTCTAGAATATGTTCCAAAGGAAGAGAAATAGGAATTTTTCTAGGTACAATGTCAATTAGGTTGCCAGACAAGGGAGTAGCACTCAGAGTTAAATTTTCTGTGATTAACATAATCTGAAATAAGATATCATAGTGTTAGTAATTGGCATTGTAAACAGCTTCATTGTTTAATGGAAATCTAGGAACTGGGTACTTCACAAATAATTTACAATACAGTTATATTGTTTCAGCAATATTCTTAGTCATTGTGGTGAGTACTCTGGTAATAAATAAACTGAAAACTGTGTATTGTCCACAAAAGAGCACAAAGATATTAATCTTACAGGTTGTACATTAGGTAAAAATCTTTTGTGGGTAAGAACAATATCTTGACCGGACTTGAGCAGTGAGGAAAAAGTCGCTGGCAACTTTTTTCCATAGGTGATGAATTGCAGAGCTAGTAAGTGCTGAAGTTGTAGACCTCTTTATACAGCATAAAAGTCAGGAATTTGTCTCTTACTGCTAGAGATCTTTTTGCACTGAGAATAAGCAGAAAAAAAGCTCTGCTGTGCTAGTTAATTCATAATTTACAAAATTTGGCAACTGACTTTATTGGAGCCCTGAATTTATCCTATTCTTGACACAATGCCTTATTTTAGATCTCATTTCCTTTGGTGAAAGTTTTCTCATTTAGTACCTGTCCTGTTTCTCTCTAAAATATAGTGCAATGGGAATGCAGACCTTGTCCAGAAAATGGATTAACTCCTGATGGGTTTCTATGTGCAAATTTATTAGAAAAGTAGAATGTGATTCTGCAAACCAGAACTGTTCTTTGCTGAAAATTTGTTTTGTCCCATACCAGCACCACTGGGGTTTCCACATCCAGTTCTAGATGAATAACACAAAGGTTTCTTTATCCTACAGTCTCTAATGGCTTGGGACATTCCCTGAGGGGAAACAATTCAAAAGATGATTTTTATAAGTCTTCTCACCCCACACATAGAGAGTACAGTTACCTTTAAATAAAAATTAAGTAAAAGAAGTACAGTTACCTTTAAGGAAAAATTTTAATTTTGAAGAGAAAACAAAACAAAAAGCACAACACAAGGGAATAACAAACCAAGCCTTAGGGCCTTTCTCTGGAGGAAAAGTGCACCCATAGAGATACTGCAGTTAGCAAAACCGACTGTGGAGCTAGCAGGGACTCTCATTTAGCTGAGAAACCAGCATCTGGCAACGACTGATATAAAAAGACTAGCTCACACTTTACCTTGTGTCAGTTGCTTTTTTGGGTAAGTACATGATATTAGCACAGCTAGGAAAACATAAATCTCAACGTTAAATGTTATAAACCACCCTTACTCCCTGAGAATTTCTGGAGCTGAAACTATGTAAAAGGTTTTCTGTAGCTGTTAAGGCCTAGGAAAATATCCAAATTTGCTCATAATTCAGGCCCCATTTCAAATCACAGAGCCATCAGAGACAGAATCCATGAGTTTGGGGTTCAGGTTCAACCTCAGACATTTAGTTGTAAATGTTCTGCCCATGTACAGTTCATTTTACATCTTCCATAATAAAACTAGTAAAAAAATCTCTTCCAGTCACCCCCTCTGCTCATTTCATACGTATGGCTAGAGCTATTCCCATTCTCTTTATATCATAGCCATTTCATATTAATGTTCTCCTGGTGTCCGAAATCACTGGAGGAATTTTTCTATTCTTGCACAGAACACCATTACTCTCTCTGCAGCAGGCCTGGACTGACACATCTGAGCTCCCAAGTCTCAGAGCTGAGCCATGAAAAATTATCTGCATGGCCAAGGCCAAGGAATGGTGATGACCAGAATTTAATTCAGCTCGTGGCTGGTTACTGTGGTGTCACCCAAGGCTCAGTACTGGAGATGGTCCTGTTTAATGTCTTTGTCTATGATCTGGACAAGGGCAGTGAATGCACCTTCAGTTTGCACATGACACCAGGCTGGGTGGGAGTGTGGATCTGCTCGGACAGGAGGGCTCTGCAGAGGGGTCTGGGCAGGCTGGATCCATGGCCTGAGGCCAAGGGTGAGAGGGGCACCAAGGAGAAGAGCTGGGTCCTGCTTTGGGTCTCGCCATTCCCTGCAGCTCCAGGCTGGGCAGAGGGGCTGGAAAGGCCCTTTGGGAAAGGCCCTGGGGGTGCTGGTGCCAGGGGCTGGACACGAGCCCAGGGTGCCCAGGGGGGCAGGAGGCCAATGGCCCCTGGGCTGTCCCAGCCAGGCTGTGACACAGCCCCAGGGCAGGGCCTGTCCCTGTGCCGGCCCTGCTGAGGCAGCTCCAGTGCTGGGGACAGCTCTGGGCCCTCAGCACAAGAGAGACACCGAGGGGCTGGAGCGTGTCCAGGGCAGGGAACGGAGCTGGGAAGGGGCTGGAGCCCCAGGAGAGGCTGAGGGAGCTGGGCAGGGGCTGAGCCTGGAGCAAAGGAGGCTCAGGGGGGCCCTTGTGGCTCTGCACAGCTCCTGACAGGAGGGGACAGCCGGGGGGGTCGGGCTGTGCTCCCGGGAACAGGGACAGGAGGAGGTGCAGAAGGATGAGGAGTGGTAGTTTAAAGTCACATCAAAGGAGGTTTATATTGGATCTGAGGGAATGTTTCTCCACTGGAAGAGCTGTCAGTCATTGGAAGAGGCTGTCCAGAGCAGTTGTGCAGTCTCCATTCTTAAGGAGATTTGGATGATCTGTAGATGTGACTCTTAGGAGCAGGTGTTGGTAGTGTACCTGGCAGTGATGAATTCAATAATCTTAGAGGTATTTTTCAATCATAAGGAATCTATTTCTATGGATTTGGTATAGAACTAAAAGTCTATTTTTTTTCTACTTCACTACAGTCTACCAAAAATATTTTAATCATCTTTTGCATGTTTATTGTAACAATGAACCTCATGTCTGAAGAAATTATCTGGACTTGAATAAAAATAAACAAAACAAAACAACCAAAAAAATCCCCTCTAAAACTATAGCACCTTCATTCTCACATATAACATTTTTCAGGGTTTTAATAATTTTTGAGTTCCTAGGACTGAATCATTAGTGGCACTTCTGTAAAATTTACAGGACAGGTATTCTCCTCTAGGTTTTCAATGCTGCAAGAGTTATGTCGTTTGGAAAAAGCATTTATACTTCTCAACTGAGATTTAAAAATCACTCCTAGGAAAATCAGAAGTGATATTAAATGGGTACTGATATTGCAATTGGACAACAGGCTCCTGTTAATCTTCTCTAAAAAGCAGATGAAACATAATTCCTCACATAAAGCTAATTCTGTGGTTTCCTGGTTCCTGTGGGCTGTACTAGCAGATGGTATCAGCAGCATTCCTTCAGCTTTGGCTAAGACTCAGCTTTTCATTTCAATTTGTCTCTTTTTAATTTCAACCATGGGCACTATATACAGTAGCTGCTTGAGTTAATCAAATAATTATTGCAAAAAACCATTTGTGGTGAAATTTAATGTCTACCTACTGAACAAGAGCTTGCAGATAACATTTTTTTAAATTTCTTGGCAGCCAGAGTTAGAGAGAGTCCAAATGACCTTTTTTCATAAGGCACAAAGGCAGATCCATGGATAGGTCTTGGTGTGTCACAGGGCATTCTCCCCTTTTAACATTTTGGGTCTCTTTTGCTGTGTCACTTTTCAAGTGTCTTTCCATATCAGTTTTGAGCCCAGCTGGCAGTACAAAGAACCTCAGATCCTCAGCAGAGCCTGGGACTGTGGTAGAATAATTTGGTGCTACATCTCCTCACTGGTAGAGATGGCTCTCCAAAAGGGAGAAGTCTCCAGTGAACAACCTTGACAAGTATCGTTAACAAAATTTTAGACAGTAAGAAAGTATTCAGCTGAGAAAGTGTTACTGATCTGGATAATGAGGATGAATGGGCAGATAAATGGGCAGAATTAAGACATCAGGGAAAATATATAATTATATACAAAAGTGGACATATGAAAAATTAGTATTTTATTAATATTTTACTTAAGAATATGTATTGTAAAATTCTTCATATTACATTCCTAAAATCAAACATAATTGATGAGACCATGAAAAAAGGGAACATAACCTTAGTGGAATACCTGAATATGAGTCATTGTGAAAGGATTAAATATTTTATATTTTAATAAATTTTATTGATCTCTTGTTGAGATCTTTAAGCTTATTCTTCGTTAACTGTATTCACTCATTTTTTTTAAACTGATGTGATTATAATCTGTGATAATTATTTTTAAAATAATTTTTATCTACAAATGACTGTTAACAAGTAACAAGGTCTCTTATGTAAATAACAGAGCCTTGTTTCCCTTGTTCCCTTCCTGCAGGGAAAAAAAGTTCATTTTAAAATTAAAAAGAAAGTTCCAATTTCTCTTATTTTTACTTCTTTTTTATCAGGACAGAAACAGTTTATTAGTAAAATTCTGCCTCTAGTCTTATGATAAACTAATGCCACAAAAAACTCTTATCATGAGATTATGAAGAATATTTATTACCTCAGTCATTTTAAATGTCATTAAAGTTCCCAGTGAGATTAAAATAACAGCATTTTCCTTCCTGATGAAAGAGCATGAATTTAGTAATGTACAACTGTTTTTGTAAACATTTCCTAGGGTACCCCTTAATACCTTTTATACAGTAGAAGATTTGTGGCTGGGTAAAAAAAAATCCTACAACTTTCTTTTACTGATTTCAAAACTCTTTGAAATGTAACTCTGTCCTTGATGACATTCATCAAATATTTACCAAATGTGTCCTTCCACATCATCTTAGTATGTAACTAATGAAACATTTAAAAGCTGTCAACAGTGGCATATTTATAAGTTTGACTGCAAAATCATTACATTGCCTATAAATGTTGCCATGATGCACTAAATCTGTGAAGAAAAAACCCAAGAGAATGCCCCTCTGGTAATTTCTGGGCAGACATTGTGGATTTTTGAGTTAAAAATTTGAATTTACATGTGCCATGTGTCTTCTTCACCCACTAAAGTGTTGGGGTGGTGCTGGGGAATGCTGGATAAGAGGGTCATTAGCACTGTGTGATTTAATTTCTTTAATGAGGAGAGACAGAAAAAAAATGTCCTTTAATTAATGAAATAAAATTAATTTATAGATATATAGAAAAAAATACCAGAAAACTTAATATTAAGGAATATAAAGAATGTGCCTTCACATTTATCAGTGTTTATCTGCTTTGCTGGATCAGAACTATATTTGTTAAATATGAACCTGTTAAGAGGATAAGGACAGAGAGAAGGTTAGGTCAGCAGGAGAGGAGGTGATGTGCAGTGATCAGCTGTGACAATGGGTGATCACTTAAAGCAGGCAGATAGATAAAACGAGTTAATGAGTGAGAGGATGAAACCAAGAAAAATAAAGATTAAGCAGCACGAATAAAGTTCCTAGCACCAAAGCCTATTAGTGTATGAAATTATCTGCTGTAGAAAATGATAGATATCCTATTTTTTGACTCACTGCACACTAGATAGGATAAGTTATTCATAAACAGACAATAGTAGGGGAAGACAAAGCTCTATTCTTAAAAGCAGAAAGGCAACAAAATACATTTAACAAGACTTTCCAATTTTGCAATTTCCTTGGGACTACTTACCTGACTTAGTGGCAGATACTGCAGAGCAGTCTGTCTGTCTGACTTTTAATAGGTTGTTTTAATAAGCCTTTCTTGTGATTTGTGTTTCTGATACGAACAGCAATTACCCAGCCAAGTAATGAGACTCTAATGAACATGTCTTTCTTAGATTACTTTAGAAGTTCATCAGAGAAGCTAATAGCATTGTAAAACTAAAATCTCCCTTTTTTCCCCCCCGTCAAGACACATCTGATTGTTCTTCTAAGTGCCTTTATATAAAAACAATGGAGAGAAAAATAAATATATATAGGTCTGTGCACATGTGTGTGACCATGAAATACATGTTGTTTTTATCTACAGTATGATATAGAATGAAGAAAATAAAGTTGTTTCTGTATTTTCTGATCACATGTGTACACCAATGTATTTATTTTCACTGCAGGTTTCATGCCAAAGTGTACAGAAGGAATATTTCTAATATTTTGGAAATATTAGAAATATTTCTAGTATTTCTAAGAAAATAAATAAAAAATTTAAAAAATCAGAGGGCAGGAACAAAGTTATCAGCTGCAGTTCAAAGCAGTGCCATAAAGGATGGCACTGTACAATGAAGAAGGGAAAATTGGGGTGATAGTTTAAATCTGCTTGCAGAGGCATGAGCAATCCCCCCATTTTCACTGAGCTGAATGACCAACATTGCTGTACTACCAAGGGTTGCAAATCATCTGACTTGTAACTTGGAGACAAAAAAGGTTATAGAGGAATTTTTTAAGTATTTGCCTGGCAAAAAAAAAGATAGTATTACAAATTCACATCTTTTAAGTGATTTAGATGAGTATTTTATGATGGGATTAAACACATCCTAAAAGGCCTGACTTCCCCTCTCTTATTGCACATAGAACCTTCTAAAACTAACTCTACTCTTTAGTTCCCTATTAGAAAAATGTTTGAACAGAAGAATCCCACCACGAAAAATAATTCCTGAATAATTTGACTTAAAAATATTCATGGCAGTAAGGCCTCTTTGAAGCTATGGGACAAGTTTGTTTTAAAGGGTAATTAATGTATGCAGGAACATCATGACTTCAGATGTCCAAGATTGACCTTGTGTTCTGCAGCAAAATAATACTGTGAATTGTTTTGCTGGAATGGGTTTAAAACCAATTTCAATTTTTAGACATTTTGATAAGGTGATGTGTCTGGTTTGTTTGCATTTCTTTCCCTAGGTGATTTTATTTACTGATGTGTTTGCTTGTTTTGGTAGATATTTTCTTCTCACAGTGTGTCCTTCTAGAAAGACGAGAAAGCACAACAGAGTGTTATATCACTACTTGGAAATAATTATTTCTAAATAATCATACCTAAATGCTTCCCAGACGGATTTTCTTTGTAGGAAATTAATAGCAATGTGGTGAACTCCAGGTGGATGTTTTTCCAGTTCAGGAATTCCAGTTCCAGTTTCAGGCTTTAAAAGCTTTTAATGTGTTGATTTTAAATGTTTATTCTCTTAAGATCAAAGAGGAAAAATAAATGCTCAAAGAATAGGAAGTTTTATTTTCCTAACATTTAGTCAATAGAAAAGCAAATAAAAACAGGTATTGTTAATTTTTAGGTAATTTTCTTGCCACTGCTAAAAAAAAAATCACTGATAATTTATGTCAAGCAAGATTCAGTGAAAAATTATTAGTTCAGTTCTGTCATCTTGACTAAGAAGAAATATGAATAGTAACAGCAAAAAGTTTTGTTATCCCAGAGAGAGATCTGAAATGCAGATTCCAAGCCCAAGGACCTCAGAACTTTTCCTCCTAGAATTCAGATTTTTCCTGCAGGTTAGAAATTACAATCCTTGAATTCAAAGTGTGTAATTGGTGAGATAAACAATTCAGGAACAAACCTTGCCTTGCAAATTGATGGCTGCAGATTGCCGGTGTACAATGACGAATGATGACTCTGCTTGGGATGTGTTTGCAAGCAGAGAAGTACAGGAGGCTACGTGCATCAAACACAAATTACACTGAATAATGCGACTGGTCCTAGTCAATAGTAAGTGGAAAACATCAGAAAACAAACAGTGATTTCACAGGGTAGAAAAACTGGCACATCATGAGAGACAGAAGGGCTGTAAGGTTTGGGAGGTTTATGCAGAGGTAAAGGTTTGAAACATTCACAAAGGAACAAGAAGAATATAAGGAGGGATAGAACACAGGAGGTGGAAGGAGAGTCACAACTACGGATTTTAATGAGAAGCTATGCAGTCTTTGTCTTCATCAAAGCGGTGATCATTGGAATGGCATAAAAATACTTAAGTTCAGTCAATGGATCTTCCTAGCAGACATCTGGTGCCACAAAACTAAATCTTTCAATAAAATCACATATTTGGATTGAAATTTACTCTTGGAACCATGTAACTTAGGTCAGTACCTTCCATCACCATGCATATCTGCCTGTGAGCGTACAGCCTCAAGCAACAGCCTGAGCACTGAACACAGAAGATTAAAACTCTTAGGTACACAGAAAATATAAAGGGAGGGGAATATTAAGAAAAAAAATATAGTTTTAACAGCTAAACATTCATGTATTTGGATACTGACCAAGACACATTTAAATCTTTCCTTTCCTTTCCTTTCCTTTCCTTTCCTTTCCTTTCCTTTCCTTTCCTTTCCTTTCCTTTCCTTTCCTTCTTCCTTTCCTTTC